>NC_141497.1:27327517-27923762 GCF_009769465.1 Tauraco erythrolophus | reverse complement strand
GCTCCCCATTATCCCGCCGTGCTTCTGCACTCGGGCACACTGAAAAGTCCTTGGAGTCTCACGTCCAACTACAAACATCAGCTTGCTATCAAAATTCTTCTCAGAGCGAGCCTCTGAGTAAAACCAAAACACAGAGCTCTTCTAGCTGCGAAAAAGACGAGCTAACTCTGTCCCAGCTAAAACCAGGACAGTATCCACCCCTTATTCCATACCATGCACGTCATGCTCAAACCTTCTATATACTATATATATATACTTCTATATACTATATACTTCTATATACTCAAACCTTACATATATACTATTCCCTTAGCCATGGGTCGTCCCTCCAAAATGTGTCTTCATCTGTTGTAGCAGTCTCTCAGGGCAGGAAAGATGACAGGGAATTCGCTCAGTCGGTAGAACAGATGACATGTAGTCTTTGTTGCGTGTGGCGTCTGGAGCTCGTAGTTGGTGTATCCGGCTGCCGTCTGCAGGTTGAAGAGGTTGATCTCAAAGTTGCTGGGTGTTTGGAAACAGTTCTGGTTCTGACGAAGTTCATTCTTCATTAACCTGGATGATTCTTAATATAATGGCATTAGTACAATGTGACAACCATAGCGATGATGGTATGCAGGGACAGGGTTATTCAGCAATTAATATCACACAATTCAATTCATTTTATCATCTATTTTCACCCAACATCAAATCCCCTTGAGGTACACATCGGACTTCCCCGTCCTTCTGCATCACCCACCAAGTGCATCCAGGTCCTTGAGCAAAAGCAATCCCACGAATAGGTTTACCATTACCCGAGGCAGGAATAACCCAAACTGTCTTCCTGAGTATATTCCTCATGTACACTACAGGGACTTTATCTCCTTCTACAGTACGTAGAAGTTCTGATTGGGCAGGACCAGCTCGATTGGCAGATCCTCTGGTGTTGACTAACCAGGTGGCTTTTGCTAAATGTGTATCCCAATGTTTGAAGGTTCCACCACCCATTGCTTTCAGTGTGGTTTTTAGCAGTCTGTTATATCGTTCAATCTTCCCAGAAGCTGGTGCATGATAGGGGATGTGATACACCCACTCAATGCCATGCTCTTTGGCCCAGGTGTCTATAAGATTGTTACGGAAATGAGTCCCGTTGTCTGACTCAATTCTTTCTGGGGTGCCATGCCGTCACAAGACTTGCTTTTCAAGGCCCAAGATAGTGTTCCGGGCGGTGGCATGGGGCACAGCATAGGTTTCCAGCCATCCAGTGGTTGCTTCCACCATTGTGAGCATGTAACGCTTGCCACTGCAAGTTTGTGGAAGTGTGATATAATCAATTTGCCAAGCCTCCCCATACTTATATTTCAACCAATGTCCTCCATACCAAAGAGGTTTTAACTGCTTGGCTTGCTTGATCACAGCACGTTTCACATTCATGGATAATCTCTGCAATAGTGTCCATAGTTAAGTCCACCCCTCGATCATGAGCCCATTTGTATGTGGCATCCCTTCCTTGATGGCCTGAGGCATCATGGGCCCAACGAGGTAGAAATTTTTCACCTTTATGTTGCCAGTCCAGATCCACCTGAGCCACTTTAATCTTAGCGGCCTGATCCACCTGTTGATTGTTTTGATGTTCTTCCGTGACCCGACTCTTGGGTACATGGGAATCTACATGACGTACTTTTACAGCCAGCTTCTCTACTCGAGCAGCAATGTCTTTCCACAATGGGGCAGCCCATGTGGGTTTACCTCTTCATTGCCAGTTGCTCTGCTTCCATTGCCATAGCCATCCCCACAGGGCATTTGCTACCATCCATGAGTTGGTATAGAGATAGAGTATTGGCCCCTTTTCTCATTCAGCAATGTCTAAAGCCAGTTGGATGGCTTTCACCTCTGCAAACTGACTTGATTCACCTTCTCCTTCAGTAGCTTCTGCGACCTGTTGAGTAGGACTCCATACAGCAGCTTTCCATTTTCGATGTTTTCCTACAAGGCGACAGGATCCGTCAGTAAACAGAGCGTATTTCTTCTCGTTGTCTGATAGTTCATTATAAGGTGGAGCCTCCTCAGCACGTGTCACCTCCTCCTCCTCTGGTGACATTCCAAAGTCTTTACCTTCAGGCCAGTTAGTAATCACTTCCAAAATTCCTGGGCAATTGGGGTTTCCTATCTGAGCTCTTTGCGTGATCAGTGCGATCCATTTACTCCATGTAGCATCAGTTGCGTGATGTGTAGATGGGACGCTCCCTTTGAACATCCAGCCGAGCACTGGCAATCGGGGTGCCAGGAGCAACTGTGCTTCCGTACCAATCACTTCACAAGCAGCTCGGACTCCTTCATATGCTGCCAGTATCTCTTTTTCAGTTGGAGTATAGCGGGCTTCGGATCCTTTGTATCCTCGACTCCAAAACCCAGGAGGTCGACCTCACGTCTCCCCTGGTGCTTTTTGCCAGAGACTCCAGGTAGGACCATTCTCACTGGCTGCAGTGTAGAGCATGTTTTTGACATCTTGTCCTGTCCGGACTGGTCCAAGGGCTACCGCATGAAGTATTTCTTGTTTAATTTGTTCAAAGGCTTGTTTTTGCTCCGGGCCCCATTCAAAATTGTTCTTCTTTCGGGTTACTTGATAGAGGGGTTTTACAATCTGGCTGTAATCTGGAAGATGCATTCTCCAGAAACCCACAATGCCTAAGAAAGCTTGTGCTTCCTTTTTGTTGGTTGGTGGGGACATATCTGTTATTTTATTAATCACGTCCATTGGAATCTGACGACACCCATCTTGCCATTTTATTCCCAAAAACTGAATCTCCTGTGCAGGTCCCTTGACCTTACTCTGTTTTATGGCAAAACCTGCTTTCAGAAGGATTTGGATTATCTTTTCACCTTTCTCAAAAACTTCTTCTGCTGTGTTGCCCCATACAATGATGTCATCAATGTATTGCAAATGTTCTGGGGCTTCACCCTGTTCCAGTGTGGTCTGGATCAGTCCATGGCAAATAGTGGGGCTGTGTTTCCACCCCTGGGGCAGTCGATTCCAGGTATACTGGATGCCCCTCCAAGTGAAAGCAAACTGTGGCCTGCATTCCGGTGCCAAAGGAATTGAGAAAAACGCATTAGCGATATCAATTGTAGCATACCACTTGTCTGCCTTTGACTCCAGTTCATACTGAAGTTCCAGCATATCTGGCACGGCAGCACTCAATGGTGGTGTAACTTCATTCAAGCCACGATAGTCTACCGCCAGTCTCCACTCGCCATTGGACTTACGTACAGGCCATATGGGGCTGTTAAAAGGTGAGCGGGTCTTGGTGATGATGATATTGCCGTCGGTGCACTGTTGTAGTAGCAATTGGCACCTGTTGTTCTTCGACCCGAAGTAATCCCATAGCAGAAGGATCCGTTGAGAGACCAGGCAAAGTAGATAGCTGTTTGCCTTCTTCTGTCTCTATGGCAGCTATGCCAAAAGCTCACCGATACCCTTTTGGGTCCTTGAAATACCCTCTCTTAAGATAATCTATGCCAAGGACGCACGGTGCTTCTGGGCCAGTTACAATAGGGTGTTTTTGCCACTGCTCTCCAGTTAGGCTCACTTCAGCCTCTAACACAGTCAGTTGTTGAGACTCCCCTGTCACTCCAGAAATACAGATGGATTCTGCCCCTCTAAAGTTCGATGGTATCAAGGCGCATTGGGCACCAGTGTCCACTAGAGCCTTATACTTTTGGGGGTATGATGTGCCAGGCCACCTAATCCACACAGTCCAGTAAACTCGATTGTCCCTTTCCTCCACCTGGCTGGAGGCAGGGCCCCTCTAGTGCCTGTTATCATATTCATCAGAGGAAGCAGCAGGATTAGAGTCAGGGTTGCTAGGAGGATCAGCCCTCCCATTTTGACTAGGGGATTGCTCACTGTAGACCGGGGCAACAGCTGTCCTGGAGGAATTGGAAAAATTTCTATTCCTGATGGTTCTTCCGCGGAGAAGCTTCTTCTTCACGGAGCTCTTCTAGCTGCTAAAAAGAAGAGCTAACTCTGTCCCAGCTAAAACCAGGACAGCAACAAACAGGAAGAGCTGGAAGTCATTGTGCAAAAGGAAATCTATGATATAATTGCCATCACGGAGACATGGTGGGATGATATACACAACTGGAGTGCTGTGTTGGATGGCTACAAGCTCTTCAGGAGAGATAGGCCAGGCAGGAGAGGAGGGGGAGTGGCGCTGTACGTTAGGGAGGGCTTTGAATGTCTGGAGATCAGCAATGGTGATGAAAGGGTAGAATGCTTGTGGGTCAAAATAAGGGGGAAAGCCAATAGGGTTGGCATCACAGTGGGAGTCTGCTATAGACCACCCACTCAGGAAGAAGATGTAGATGAAATATTCTACAAACAATTAGGGCAAGTCTCACAATCACAGCCACTAGTTCTTGTGGGTGACTTCAACCTACCAGATATTTGCTGGAATTTGAATACAGCAGTGAGGAAACAGTCCAGGAGGTTCCTAGAGTGTCTGGAAGACAACTTCCTGATACAGCTGGTGAGGGAACCAACCAGGGAAGGCTCCCTGCTGGACCTGCTGTTTACCAACAGAGAAGGACTCATTGACGGTGTTAAGATTGGAGGCTGTCTTGGACATAGTGACCATGAAATAATAGAATTTTCAGTCACAGAAGCAGTAGGGAGAGGAGTCAGCAGAACTGCTGCCTTGGACTTCTGGAGGGCAGACTTCAACCTTCTTAGGAGACTGGTTGGAAGGGTCCCTTGGGAGTTGGTCCTGAAAGGCAAAGGGGTCCAGGAAGCTTGGACAATTCTCAAGAGGGAAATCTTCAGAGCCCAGGAGCAGGCCGTCCCAGTGAACCGCAAAACGAGCCAGAAGGGCAGAAGACCAGCCTGGCTAAACAGAGAGCTCTGGCTAGAGCTCAAGAAGAAAAAGAAAGACTATGACCTATGGAAGAAGGGGCTAATCACTCACGAAAACTACAAGGATTCTGTGAGATGATGCAGGGAGAAAATGAGAAAGGCAAAAGTCCAGCTGGAGCTTAATCTGGCAGCTAACATAAAAGACAATAAGAAAAGTTTCTACAAATACCTTAACAGTAAAAGGAGGGTCAGGGAGAATCTCCCCCCCTTGCTAAATGCAATGGGAGAAATAGTGACTGGGGATGAAGAAAAGGCTGAGGTACTCAATGCCTTCTTTGCTTCAGTCTTTAATGGTCAGACTAACTCACTGGGTGATATGCCTTTAGAACCAAATGGTGGAGATGGAGAGCTTTATCAAGGTTTCTTTCAAGAGGAAACGGTAAGTGAACTGCTGCACAGCTTAAATGTGCAGAAGTCTATGGGGCCGGATGAGATCCACCCAAGAGTTCTGAGGGAGCTGGCGGAAGTGCTCACCAAGCCACTTTCCATCATTTACCAACAATCCTGGCTAACAGGGGAGGTACCAGCTGACTGGAGGTTCGCAAACATGACGCCAATCTACAAGAAAGGGAAGAGGGAAGACCCAGGGAACTACAGGCCTGTCAGTCTGACCTCAGTGCCAGATAAACTCATGGAACAGATCATCCTTAGTGTTATCATGCATCATGTACAAGACAGTCAGATGATGAGGCCCAGTCAACATGGATTTATGAAGGGCAGGTCTTGTTTGACCAACCTGATCTCCTTCTATGATAAAATGACCCGTTTAGTGAATGAGGGAAGAACTGTGGATGTTGTTTACCTCGATTTTAGCAAAGCCTTTGACACTGTTTCCCATAACATTCTTCTGCAGAAGCTGGCTGCCTATGGCTTGGACGGGTATACGCTTTGCTGGATCAAAAATTGGCTGGACGGCCAGGCCCAGAGAGTGGTGGTGAATGGAGTTAAATCTAGCTGGCGGCCGGTCACCAGTGGTGTTCCGCAGGGCTCAGTGTTGGGGCCTGTTCTCTTTAACATCTTTATCAATGATCTGGATGAGGGGATCGAGTGCACCTTCAGCAAGTTTGCAGATGGCACTAAATTGGGAGGTAGTGTTGATGTGCCTGAGGGTCGGGAGGCTCTACAGAGGGACCTGGACAGACTAGATCAATGGGCCGAGGCTAACTGTATGAAATTCAACAAGACCAAGTGCTGGGTCCTGCACCTGGGCCACAACAACCCCCTGCAGCGTTACAGGGAAGTGTGGCTGGAAAGCTGCACAGCAGAGAAGGACCTGGGGGTGCTGGTCGACAGCCGACTGAACATGAGCCAGCAGTGCGCCCAAGCAGCCAAGAAAGTCAATGGAATCCTGGCATGCATCAGAAACAGTGTGGCCAGCAGGAGCAGGGAGGTGATTGTCCCCCTATACTCAGCACTGGTGAGGCCACTCCTTGAGTACTGTGTCCAGTTTTGGGCCCCTCACTTCAAGAAGGATGTTGAGGTGCTGGAGCGGGTTCAGAGAAGGGCAACAAAACTAGTGAAGGGTTTAGAGAACTTATCGTAGGAGGAGCAGCTGAGGGAGCTGGGACTGTTTAGTCTGGAGAAGAGGAGGCTCAGGGGGGACCTTATCGCTCTCTACAATTACCTGAAAGGAAGTTGTAGGGAGATGGGGGTCAGTCTCTTCTCCCATGTTACGAATGTCAAGACGAGAGGGAATGGCCTCAAGTTACACCAGGGGAAATTTAGGTTAGATATCAGGAAGAATTTCTTTACAGAGAGGGTTGTGAAGTATTGGAACAGGCTGCCCAGGGAGGTGGTGGAGTCCCCATCCCTGGAGGTGTTTAAAAACCATGTGGATTTGGTGTTGAGCAACATGGTTTAGGGACCCTGACAGTGCAGGGTGAATGGTTGGACTCGATCTTGAAGGTCTCTTCCAACCAGACGATTCTATGATTCTTCCAGGTCACTTGGTAGAGAGGGCTCACAATTAGGCTGTAACTGGAAATATGCGTCCTCCGAAAGCCCACAACACCTAGGACAGCTTGTGTTTCTTTCTTACTAGTCGGTGGGGACATAGCTGGTATTTTGTTGATCACTTCCACTGGGAAGTGACAACACCCATCTTGCCATTTTATTCCTAAGAACTGGATCTCCTGTGCAGGTCCCTTGACCTTACTTCATTTTATGGCAAAAACAGCCTCCAGAAGGATTTGAACTATTTTCTTCCCTTTCTCAAAAACTACTTCTGCTGTGCTGCCCTATATAATGATGTCGTTGATGTACTGCAGATGTTCCAGAGTTATGCCCTGTTCTAGTGCAGTCTGGATCAGTCCATGGCAAATGGTAGGGCTGTGTTTCCACCCCTGGGGCAGTTGATTCCAGGTGTACTGGACACCCCTCCAAGTGAAAGCAAACTGTGGCCTGCACTTCGTTGCCAAAGGGACTGAGAGAAACGTGTTAGCAATATCAGTTGTGGTGTACCACTTGGCTGCCTTTGTCTCCAGTTCATATTCCAGCATATCCGGCACAGCAGCAGTGTGACTTCATTCAGGCCACGATAGTCTATTGTTAGTCTCCACTCTCCCTTAGACTTGCGCAATGGCCATGTGGGACTGTTGAAGGGGGAATGAGTTTTGCTGATCACCCCTTGGCTCTCCAGTTGACGAATCAGCTCATGGATGGGCATCAGAGAGTCTCCGTTGGTGTGATATTGCCACCAGTGCACCATCGTAGCAGCAATCGGCACCTGTCATTGTTCAACCCTCAGCAATCCCACAACAGAAGGGTCCTCTGACAGACCAGGCAAGGTAGACAGCTGTTTAATTTCCTCCTTCTCCACAGCAGCTATATCAAAACCCCACCGGTACCCTTTTGGGTCCTTGAAATATCCCCTCCTGAGGTAGCCTATGCCCAGGACACACGGGGCCTCTGGGCCAGTCACAATGGGGAGCTTTTGCCAGTCATTTCCGGTTAGACTCACTTCAGCTTCCAAAACAGTCAGCTGTTGGGATCCCCCTGACACTCCACAAATACAGATGGGTTCTGCCCTTTTATACCTAGATGGCATCAGGGTGCATTGTGAACTAGTTTCCATTAGAGCCCTATATTCCTGTGGGTCTGACATGTCAGGCCATCGAATCCACATAGTCCAATAAACCCTGTTATCCCTCTCCTCCACCTGGCTGGAGGCAGGGTCCCTCTAGTCCAGGTCACAGTATTCATCGCTCACCTTTTGTAAAAATGAACTAAAAGTCCCTTTGAGAGGATCAGAAACGTGGTCAGCCCTTCTATACTGCCGGGGAAGATGCCCGCTGGAAACTGGAGTGACATTTTTCCTGGAAGGATCCCCTTTCATGATTGTTTTCCCTTTCAACTCCTGTACCCATGTCGCAACAAGAGGGCTTCAGGCTGTAGCACCAATGCACCTCCAGCACTCAGGAGGGAAATGCCCTGCTTCTAAAAGGAAACACCCCACCTTCTAGAAGGAAATGCCCTACCTTAAATAATTACAAGTCACATGGTTTGCCAGATAGGTCAAGGCTATTGGTCACTTGGCCATCCACCTCCCAGAGTGATTTGCTAAATGCTACAGCACCTGTTTCAAAACAACCTTCCCAGTGTAACAAGCTACAGGTGTTTCTCAGCTAGCCTGCATGGGGAAAGAACTTTCACAGGATGCTGCAGCAGCTGGAAAATTTCTCCACAAATCCCCCTTTTTCTTTAAGGCCAATTTAAAGTGGGCAGAGAGATTCTCCAGCAATGCCATAAGAGATACATCTAGCAAATCCAGTTATACATTCCATCATTAATTCTAAATAGCCTTAAGGGCTCTAACATTCTGACTCCATAAGAAACTTACTAAGTTCAGTCTCTACTTGTGGATGGACCAGGCTGATGGACAACATCTGTCATTATCTTCATCAGAAGGATCATTCGATTGATGATCCACATTCTGGCCGTCATTTGAAGGTTGCCTGTTCTTCTTCTGGTGCCGCAGGTCAGGGCGAACGCATCTTGCGGATAGCCATCGTACCCCAGTATCGGTTGAAACGCAAGCATACCCACGACCCCAAGCAATAAGCTCATACGGGCCTTCCCACTTCTCAGTGAGTAGGTCCCATACCCAGACTTTCGCTCGAGGCAGGTGTGTCTCGCCTGAAGACTGCAATGAAAGAAAATGATTCAACATAACAGGATTATTTTAATTTGATGGCACTGTAAGATGATTAATTGTATACAATGCTTTTTCTAGTTGACTCTGTGGGGTTTCTCCATGCATTCCCCCTTTTTGTTTATCTAAAACACACTTCAGAGTGCCATTAACATCTTCGTTGGAGACATGGACAGTAGGATCGAGTGCACCCTCAGCAAGTTTGCAGATGACACCAAGTTGTGTGGTGTTGTAGACATGCTGGAGGGAAGGAATGCCATCCAGAGGGACCTTGACAGGCTGGAGAGATGGGCCTGTGAGAACCTCATGAAGTTCAACAAGGCCAAGTGCAAGGTCCTGCATGTGGGTCAGGGCAATCCCATGCACAAGTACAGGCTGGGCAGAGAATGGATTGAGAGCAGCCCTGAGGAAAAGGACTTGGGAGTGCTGGTGGATGAGAAGCTCAACATGAGCCGGCAAGGTGCGCTGGCAGCCCAGAAAGCCAACCGTATCCTGGGCTGTATCAAAAGAAGTGTGGCCAGCAGGTTGAGGGAAGTGATTCTGCCCCTCTACTCTGCTCTCGTGAGACCCCACCTGGAATACTGTGTTCAGCTCTGGAGTCCCCAACACAAGAAGGACATGGAGCTACTGGAACGAGTCCAGAGGAGGGCCACAAAGATGATCAGAGGGCTGGAGCACCTCTACTATCAAGATAGGCTGAGAGAGTTGGGGCTGTTCAGCCTGGAGAAAAGGCGGCTCCGGGGTGATCTTATAGCAGCTTTCCAGTATCTAAAGGAAGCCTACAGGAAAGCTGGAGAGGGACTTTTTACAAGGGTGTGTAGTGATAGGACAAGGGGCAATGGATTTAAACTGAAAGAGGGCAGATTTAGGTTAGATATAAGAAAGAAATTCTTTACATTGAGGGTGGTGAGGTACTGGAACAGGTTGCCCAGAGAAGTTGTGGATGCCCCATCCCTGGCAGTGTTCAAGGCCAGGTTGGAGGAGGCTTTGGGCAACCTGGTGTAGTGGAGGATTTCCCTGCCCATGGCAGGGGGGTTGGAACTAGATGATCTTTGAGGTCCCTTCCAACCCTAACCATTCTATGATTCTATGAGCGTGTTCAACAATGGCTTGGCCAGTGGGAGAACGCGGAATACCCAAAGCACGATTCACACCCCATAGGCGTAAAAACTGCCGCATCTTCTGAGACACATAGGCCGGACCATTATCAGTTTTCACAGAAAAAGACATGCCCAAGATCGCGAAGGCGAGTTTTCAATGGGCAATGACATCGCGACCTTTCTCCCCACTATGAGCAGACGCCCACATAGCTGAGGAGAAAGCGTCAATAGACACATGCACATACTTAAATCTACCAAATTCAGGAACATGCGTTACATTCATCTGCCAAAGCTGCAGGGCTTTTAGGCCCCTGGGGTTTACCCCCGATGGCAGAGGTGCAGCGAGTCCGTGACAGCGCAAGCACTGACAATGTCCCGAGCCTCAGCGGGCATCAAGTGGAACTGCTTCTGCAGGGTATGCACACTTTGATGGAAAAAACTATGCGATGCCTTGGCTTGTGCAATTTTGTCAGGCTGAGGCGCTACCCATGCAGGGTTAGCTAGCATGTCAGCCCTGACATTGCCTTCTGCCATAAAACCTGGCAAGTTGGTGTGACTATGAATATGCAAAATGTAATATGGGTGAACTCGAGCTTGAATTGCACACCACAAAGTTTTCAATAGTGAAAACAGAGCTGCATTATTCACTTCCTTCAAAAGTGAACAATCTAAGCGTTGGGTTATGTCTGCTACATAAGCAGAATCAGTAACCAAATTCAAAGGTACCTGAGAGAACCGCTGAAAGGCCATGGCAACGGCCCTCAGTCCAACCAACTGGGCTGAGCCTGACTCATGGCCTTCCAGCACCTGCCACTCAGATTCCTCCTTCCAGGTAACAATAGCTTTCCCGGTTTTCCCACACCCATCAGTGAAGATGGTGGGTCCTTGTACTCACCCAACTATTTTTTGGCCGCAAGGTAAAGCTCGTCGATTTTGCCAATTGCAGTAATTTATGGCTGGGCAGATGATATGCAATCTGTCCCAAAAAGTTTTCCAGCAGACTTTGCAGAGGAGCACTGTTAGTGTGGGTTCCCCTGGCAAAGCATCTATAATTCTTCTGCGTTCATCATTGGCATTATCTCTTGCTAGTTGTCTGCACAACAACTGCCTCAAGGTCTCATCTTCAACCTGTTTTTCGAGGGCTGCAGCAATTTTCTCCACGAAAGATAAAAAGTGCTCTTTCTGTCCTTGAGATATCTTCACATACCGTGTTTTAGGAGCAGCCATGTCTATGCTTTTTAATAGGGCTCCCATACCAATTTTTTGAGCCTGCTCAAGGACTTGAGAATGCCAGGTAGCTTGAACATCAGGATCAGAGAAAGCATTAGCTCCCATAAGAGCATCTGCTGGAACTCCATATCTAGCATCGGTTGGAGGTAATTGCATGTTCCCAGCTGCAGTTTTCAGCCATCCTTCTCCAATTGGCCTCAAACACTGAATATTGAACAGGTTGAAATAATACCTGACCCAGATGCTTAATATCAAATGGAGAGATCAAATCAGTATTTAGTATTCTAATAATCTGCATGACTTGAGGAGAACTTAGTCCATATTGTGCCACTTTGGACTGTAGATCTTGAACCACTCTCCAACAGATAACTTCATGTTTGTCCAATTGACCTGAGTTAGGAAGCGCTTTCTGCACAGGAAAGGCTTGGATAATACCCTCTGTGGGTTCACTACTTCCCTGAACAACCTGCTCAGGTCCCTTTTCATATTCAGGCATGCTGACTTTCTCTATTAAATCCCAGTCCCCAGCCTCCAGCGCCCGCCTCTTGACTGCTTCCCAAAACTGTTTTGAGTTTTTTGGACGCACAGTCACCTTACATTCTGGAAGCGTTCAAGGACAGCTGTGGGCCAGCTGTGTTACTGGTTGCCGGCGTCTAACTGCCGCCACAGTTTCCCACAGTGTAGTAAGCATGTCCGTAGTGACACTGCTCACATTGTCGGGTAGAGGTATGTCCGATGGCCTCACGGATGAGGAAGGCTGGAAAGGTACAGGCGCCGGGCCAGCAGGTGGTGTAATGGCAGAGGCTGTGGACAGTTGTGGAGCTACGCACAGCAAAGCAGCTTGCGGCGACACCATTACCGCTGGAGCTGCCGGCACCGTGCTGGGTGCCATTTCTGAGGCTGTTGCTGGGCCGGTTGGCATAGCCAGCCCAGGTCGTCCTGGCACAAGTTCAGCAGTAGTAGCCTGCCGCAACACCTCCATCAGTACCACAAGTTGCTGTGACGTTTCTTGAAGGACCGCCAAAAACTGGTATGTCAAGAAATTCACTAATGGTGGTTGCACCATCTGCACCTGTACCAGAGAATGCCCGGATGCCGGTGCATGTGCTGGATAGCCGAGCCCTATAGGCGATGGCATGGGACACGAAGGCACCAGAAATAGAGCCGTGGAAGACCAGGGCGCCATGGTCACGCCCAGGAATGGCGTGAACAGTCCTTGCGGCACCGCCAGGGCCAATTGTGAAGCAGCAAGCATGAGTACCTGGCCCAGTTGAGGAGTGAATGGCGGAGCCGTAGGATGGACAGATCCCACTGGCTGTACGGGCGGCTGTAGCACGGAGGAGGAAGGGTAGGCCACTGGGGCAAAGGGTGGGGGACGCTCCAATGCTTTGTTTTGTCCAGAGGGATATTCTGGTATCACAAAATCACGTGGAACATAATCCCACAGAGAGGGGTAGGATCCCCATGCAGTCTCCACAACTCTCTCAGTCTCTGAGGGCAGTGGAGACGCAGCGGGTATGCTGCCCATGTTGTCCGGGGTCAGTGTCCCGTCAGATAACTCATCGTCCCCTTCAGAACCTTCACTTGCAGATTCATCAGAGCCCAATAATTCTTTTTCTTTTCTTCCTGCTGTCCATTTTTGTATTAAGTCATGCAGGATCCCCCATGTACGTAGCAGGTCAACTACACTCTTATCTCGAAACACAACTTCATGCATGAACTTATCCCCTAGGCATTTCCAGGCTTCTGGGCTAAAGGCAGTGTTAAGGTCAGCTAGACATTCATGTTCTGCCACCCAATTTAGCAATTCACAAAGAGTTTTATCACTTATGTCAGCTCCTACATCCATTATTACAGATTTGAAAGCATAAAACATCACACTTTCTTTCACAGAGTTTTGCCCCATCTTTTTAGTCTAAGTTCTGTCCCTGGAGCCCCGGGATAGAATGCACATACCTTCTGATTTCAGTTGCGGTCAGATCACGTCAGGGTCACCAATTGTTGAAATAAGAGGGCTTCAGGCTGTAGTGCCAATGCACCTCCAGCACTCAGGAGGGAAATGCCCTACTTCTAAAAGGAAACACCCCACCTTCTAGGAGGAAACGCCCTACCTTAAATAATTACAAGTCACATGGTTTGCCAGATGGGTCAAGGCTATTGGTCACTTGGCCATCCACCTCCCAGAGTGATTGGCTGAATGCTACAGCACCTGTTACAAAACAACCTTCCCAGTGTAACAAGCTACAGGTGTTTCTCAGCTAGCCTGCATGGGGAAAGAACTTTCACAGTATGCTGCAGCAGCTTGAAAATTTCTCCTCATACCCATGCAATTAAGGTTGAAGTAGGTTTTCTATCCCACTTCAACATGTCCTCTCTGTGGTCACACAAAAAAAAAACCACAAGTTACCCCACGGCGTGTGCACACTCTGTTATTTCTCTTGATAAGGGGAACGCTTACTTCTAATACCTGAGCCACAGTCTGTACGGGTGAAGAGTGGGACATGTCCTCTTTGAATTGCCGGAACTTCTGGGATAGTTTCTCCACAGCTGCAACACAGGCCTGTACAGAGGAAGAGATAGAATCATATAATCACAGAATGGTTGGGGTTGGAAGGGACCTCAAAGATCATCTAGTTCCAACCCCCGTGCCATTGGCTTTCTGGGCTGCCAGCGCACATTGCCGGCTCATGTTGAGCTTCTCATCCCCCAGCACTCCCAAGTCCTTTTCCTCAGGGCTGCTCTCAATCCATTCTCCACCCAGCCTGTACTTATGCTTGGGATTGCCCCAACCCACGTGCAGGACCTTGCACTTGGCCTTGTTGAACTTCATGAGGTTCTCAAAGGCCCACCTCTCCAGCCTGTCAAGGTCCCTCTAGATGGCATTCCTTCCCTCCAGCCTGTCCACACCACCACACAGCTTGGTGTCGTCAGCAAACTTGCTGAGGGTGCACTCGATCCCACTGTCCATGTCGCCGACAAGATGTTAAATAGCACTGGTCCCAGTACTGACCCCTGAGGAACACCACTCGTCACTGGCCTCCACTTGGACATTAAACCGTTGACCACAACTCTTTGAGTGCAACCATCCAGCCAATTCCTTATCCACTGAGTGGTCCATCCATCAAAACCATGTCTTCCCAGTTTAGAGACAAGGATGTCATGTGGGACAGTATCAAATGCTTTGGATAAGTCCAGGTAGACGATGTCAGTTGCTCTTAGAATCATAGAATGGTTAGGGTTGGAAGGGACCTCAAAGATCATCTAGTTCCAACCCCCCTACCATGGGCAAGGAAATCCTCCACTACACCAGGTTGCCCAAAGCCTCATCCAACCTGGCATTGAACACTTCCAGGGATGGGGCATCCACAGCTTCTCTGGGCAACCTGTTCCACTGCCTCACCACCCTCTGAGTGAAAAATTTCTTTCTTATATCTAACCTAAATCTGCCCTCTTTCAGTTTAAATCCATTGCCCCTTGTCCTATCACTACACACCCTTGTAAAAAGTCCCTCTCCAGCTTTCCTGTAGGCCCCCTTTAGGTACTGGAAAACTGCTATAAGATCACCCCGGAGCCTCCTCTTCTCCAGGCTGAACAGCCCCAACTCTCTCAGCCTGTCTTCATAGGAGAGGTGCTCCAGCCCTCGGATCATCTTCGTGGCCCTCCTCTGGACTCATTCCAGTAGCTCCATTGATACCTGAAAAGGAAACTGAACTTTCCAAGACTTGTTTTAAAGTTTTAGAAAGCAGGTATTCTTTATTGCAGCGCTGGGTGCACGGGGGATTTCTCCTCCTAGCGTGCACACCGGCTTCTGGACAGAAAATTAGTTATACACTACAATCATGCATAATTCATAACATATTTACATATTCTTAAACAATTGGTTAATTTTCTCTCGCTTTTCATGTAAATCACTTCGCATGCTCAGTTTTCCTCCTCCGCCCCTTTCTTTTGGGTCTGGGGTGTAATTAGGGTAGGTGGTCCGTGAGTCGGTGGTCGCGATCTCCCCCTGCCGGAATTACCTTTTCCCCCAAGTCACTGCATGTTCACAGTTTAGAAAAACATGATAACAAAGTTTATGCAGTTTCTGCAGTTTCTGGGATGTTCCCTCCAAGGGCAGACAGTTCTTGATAAAGAGTCTCTGTTTTAATCACTGCTGGCAGCTTCAAGGATGAACGTCTTGTTAGTTTCTTTAGGTATGTGTAAATCACCTACTGCCGACTGAACCCTTCATGAAACTGCTACACAAAACTTTAACCCCTTTATTGTTGGGTAACAATTCCCCCCTTTTCTTTATCCTTGCGAATTCTTTCGCAAATTTCATATTGTTCATGTTTAAGAATTGTGAGTAGTACCCAAACTCTCCTAGTCAACTTGGTTAATTGGTACCAGAACATAAAGTTTACAATTGTTAGTATTGTTACTGCTACTAATACTACAAGCAAAGGATGTATTAATAAGTGCAGCACTCTAGTTGCTGATGGTGAATACCCTATAAAAATATTCCACCAATGATGTTCTCCATCTTTCTTCACTCGTTCCAGGACGTGGTGTATTTCTTCAGCGTCGTGATGGACAGTTATCAGAGTTTTTTGTCCATCTTCTCGGACTTGCTTCAGCAGTCGTCTTAAGTCTTCATGTTGAATCCAAGCAGGTCGTTCTCTGATCTTGATCGCCGTGTAGGTTGTCAGCAATATCTGGAACGGTCCATTCCACTTCTCCTCAAGGGGGTGACCTGAAATAGTTTTAACATAAACCCAATCTCCAGGTTTGAATGTATGCACTGGAGAATCTAATCCCTGTGCCCTGGTGGACATTACTACTTTGTTTACTTCTTCCAATTGTTTTCCTAATGCTATCAGATATTGTTGTAAGCCCATTTCTCCAACTTGACTGAGATCTTGCCCTTGATACCTAGTTTGAAATGGTTTCCCATATAAGATTTCGAAGGGACTCAATTTTTCCTTAGTTCTTGGTTTAGTTCGAAGCCTTAATAAGGCAATTGGAAGGGCCTGATCCCATCTCAAGTTGGTTTCTTGACAAATCTTGCTTAATTGTGTTTTTATTAAGTGATTCATTTTCTCCACCTGCCCGCTTGCTTGGGGTCGATAAGGTGTATGCAATTTCCAGTCAATTTCTAAAAATTTACTAACAGATTGCACTACTTGTGATACAAAATGCGGCCCCCTGTCTGAAGAAATTACTTCAGGGACTCCAAACCGAGGGATGATTTCCCTTAGCAAAACTTTAGTCACTTCTCGAGCTTTGTTAGTTCGACAGGGAAATGCTTCAGGCCATCCGGAATAGGTATCTGTTAATACTAACAGATATCTATACCCGCCTTTTCTAGGCAATTCCGAGAAGTCTATTTGCCAATTCTGACCTGGAACACATCCTTTGTCAATGTTTCCAAACTTTACCCGGTTGTCTGCCTTTGAGTTATTCTTTAAACAGGTTTCACATCTACTAACCACATTTTTTACAGTTTGAAATAAACTTCGTGCTATTATTTGCTTAGAGAGAGAATTGTATAAAGCTTCTGTTCCCCAATGAGTTTTGCCATGTTCAGTTTTTATCAACATCCATAGTATTCTAAAGGGAACTATTATTCGATTGTCCTCTACTGTTGCCCATCCTGATGGATTAACCTTAGCTTTTAAATCTTTGATAAGCTTTTTATCTTTTTCATCATATTCTACCTTTTCAGGTAGCGATAAGGATTTTTCTGGGATCAAACTTAATACCTCACCTTGTTCCGCTGCTTGCCTCGCTTTACGATCAGCCAATTCGTTACCCACCTCCTTGTCAGTGTTACCTTTTTGATGACCTTTACAATGCATGATGGCCACAGCTGCTGGAAGCTGAACTGCTTCTAAAAGTCGCAGTATCATATCGGCATGTTTAATACCTTTTCCTTGTGTGGTTAAAAGTCCTCGTTCTTTCCAGATCGCTCCATGAGCATGTACTACACCAAAGGCATACCTTGAATCTGTCCATATATTTACTCGCAGCCCTTCAGCGAGCTCCAGCGCTCTCACCAAGGCAATTATTTCTGCCCTCTGTGCAGACGTACCTTTTGGGAGAGATCTTGCTTCTATTACCTGCTCAGTTGTTGTTACCGCATACCCGGCCATTCGGACTCCATTCTTCACAAAGCTGCTCCCGTCTGTGTACCAGGTATGATCGGCCTCTTCCAGTGGTTCTTCTTTCAAGTCCGGTCTACTTGCATAGACAGTTTCAATTGTCTCTATGCAGTCATGTACGATGGGGTCAGTTTCCTGTTTATCACTCAGGAAAGACGCAGGGTTAACTATTGTAGATGTAACGATTTCCACATCATCCTGCTCCATCAGGATCGCCTGATATTTTAAGAATCTTGACGGTGATAACCAATGTCCACCTTTCTGTTCTAAGACAGAAATTACTGCGTGGGAAGTATAAACGATCATTTTCTGCCCTAGGGTAAACTTGCGAGCCTCTTGAATGATTACGACGACAGCCGCCACTGCCCGGAGGCATCCTGGCCATCCTTTGCTGACTTCGTCCAATTGTTTGGAAAAATATGCTACTGCTCGCTTGTAGGGTCCCAGCTTTTGGGCTAAAATTCCCAGGGCCACTCCTCGTTTTTTCATATGCAAACAGCCAAAAAAGTTTTGTCACGTCTGGTAAGCCCAAAGCAGGGGCTCTCATCAGTTCTAATTTTAATTCTTTGAAGGCTCTTTTGGCCTCATCAGTCCAAATTAATTGTTTCTGATTGTCTTTCAGTAGTTCATATAAAGGTTTAACTAACAGTCCATAATTATGAATCCATAAACGACACCAACCTGTCATTCCCAGAAAAGTTCGAAGTTCCTTTACCGTAGTTGGTTCTGGAGTCTTGCAGATGGCCTCCTTCCTTTCATTTCCGAGCTGTCGTTGTCCTTTGGAAATCAGGTATCCCAAATAGATCACTTCCCTCTGCAGGACTTGGGCTTTCTGTAATGACACTCGATAACCACTTAATCCAAGAAAGTTCAGTAAGTTCACAGTCCATTCTTTACACTCTTCTCTCTTTTCTGTAGCTATCAAAATATCATCCACATATTGTAAAAGAATGCCATTACCTGGAGGCCTTTCCCAAAGTTCCAATTCCCTTGCTAATTGGTTCCCAAAATTGTAGGGCTGTTTTTAAATGCATGAGGTAACACTGTCCAAGCGAGTTGAGTTTTACGTCCCGAATCGGGGTTTTCCCATTCAAAAGCAAATAAATTACGGCTTTCAGGGGCCAAGGTGAGGCAAAAGAATGCATCCTTTAAATCCAGAACTGTGAACCATTCATACGTTTCCTTCAGACTGGTTAACAAAGTGTACGGGTTTGCTACTACTGGATACAGATCCTCCACAATTCTGTTTATTGCTCTTAAATCTTGTACTATTCTGTATTTCCCATCTGGTTTCTTTACTGGTAAAATTGGGGTATTATATTCTGACTCACATTCAATCAGTAACCCAAATTTTTGGAATTTTTCAATTGTTTCTTTTATGCCCCTTCGGTCTTCCAACCTTAAAGGATATTGTTTTATTCTAACTGCACCAGAACCAGGTTTTACTTCCACCTTTATCGGTGCAGCATTCTTTGCTTTACCTGGAATCTCAGAAGCCCATACCCCTGGATACACTTGATCTAGGATTTCTTCAATCTCTGAGGTACCTTCAGTTGGTTTTTCAATTTGGATCATAGCCAAACTTAAAACTTCAATTAATCGATCCTCTTTTACTTTGAATTCTACCTTACCCTTTTCGAAAATTATTTGTGCTTCCAATTGCTCTAATAGGTCCCGTCCAAGTAAAGGTTTCGGAGATTCTGGTAAATAAAGGAATTGGTGAATCCCTACTTGTTTTCCAATCTGAAATTTAATTGGCTGTAGAAAAAAAAGCCTTTTTCTGCTGGCCAGTGGCTCCTATTACAGTTACAAAATCATGATCTACAGGTATTAGTTCTTGATTCAATACAGAATATGAGGCACCCGTATCTATTAAAAATTCCACCTCCTCATTCTGGTTCCCTAGCTTTAATTTAACCAGTGGATCCGCCAGGGTAGATTCCCCAGGTCCCCGTCATTTAGCTTCAGCAACCACCTCAGGCTTTAATTTAGGGCATTCCTTTTTCCAATGCCCTTGTTTTCCACAGTAAGCACACTGATTTGATCGTAACGTTGTTTGGAAACTCCCTCGAGATCCCCGGCGAGGCCCTCCTCTGCCTCTGCCTCTACTTCCAGGGGATCCTTGGGGTCCTGCACTTTGTTGTTGTAATGCCGAGATTGTTGCTGTGGCTAATGCTCTACTTAATTTTCTCCTTTCATTGCTTTCTCTGTTCCTGTACACCCTCCATGCCTCTTCAATTAATTTTTCTAAATTCCGCACTTCAGGCTCTTTTAGTTTTTGGAGTTTTCTTCTAATATCGTCTGATGACTGACCCAAAAATAACGATACCAATTGTTGCTGCCCTATTTCAGATGAGGGGTCTAAAGTAGTATATTTACGCATCGCCAATCGTAATCTGTCTAAGAATTCCGTGGGGGTTTCGGTTTGCCCTTGTTTTACAGCATAAAGTGCTGACCAGTTTACAGCCTTTGGGATCGCGTTTTCTAATCCAAATTTTATCCAATTTTGATATTGCCTTAATGTGCGCTGGTCTGTATTATCATTCGGATCCCAGTGTGGGTCAATCAGGGGAACATACTGATCGACTCCCCCTGCCATCGTTCCGGCTGTAATTTGAGCCTGCACTTGAGTTCGGGCTGTTTTTAGAATTAACTGTTTCTCAGTTTCAGTCATTGCATCTAACAGTATGTCTATATCTTTCCAGTCTGGGTTTTGATTTTTAACTATGAATTCAAATCTTTTGGTAATTCTTAATGGATCATCTCTGTAATTTTTAACCTCTTCCCTCCAGGTGTCCAAATCTCCCATATAAAAAGGGACCTTAATTGTCATCGGTCCTGCCGGCCCCATAGCTTCTCTAAGTGGTGCCTGGAGAATTGGTCCTGTTTTACTACGCGTTCGGGCAGTAATCGGAGTTGATTCCCCCTCTGCTGCAGGAGGTGATGGTGGTGCTGCTGCTGCAGGGGGTGATGTTGGTGGTGTTGATGCAGGGGGGGATGTTGGTGTTGATGCAGGGGGTGATGTTGGTGGTGATCCCCCCACTGCTCCCCCTCCTGAGTTACTGTTCCCATTGTTCCCATCAGGAAACCCCATGGGTAATGCAGGAGGTGGTGATATATAATCTTCAATCCTTTCCTCACTTTCCCGATCTTTTGCTTTCAAACACCTTTCTCCAATACTACATGCTGAACAACATCGTTTCAGCTTTCCTTGTTCCTTCTTTTTATCTTTCTCTAGTGCCAAAACAAAGGGGTCTTTAGGGACTAAATTTATACCACATTCCTTTTGCCACTCAGGATGATCTCTTAAAGTGAAAAACATATCAGCATATAACACCTCATCCCATTTTTCATTTCTTCTGAGAAACAGCATCAATTGCAATAGAGTATTATAATTCAAAGTTCCATTATTTGGCCATTTTTCCCCTTCTTCCAATTTATATAACGGCCACCACTGGTTACAGTATTTAACTAAAGTTTTCTTATTTACGTTTCCTCCTGGGGGACCCCCAATATCTTTCCAATGTGCTAAGACGCATCCTAACGGACTCTTTTTTAAAATTTCCCCGCTCTGTTGGTTACCCATTATTTGTTGGTTATTATTATCCCAATCCTGTTGTTACCAAACAAACAACTGGAATTAAAATTAAAATAACACGTTCACTCTTATTTTCTATTGCTTCGTCTATCTCCGGCTGTTTCCCCTGCGGGAGGACAGAACTACGGATCAAGACTCCGCACTCGCTTTGTACTAAAAGTACATTTCAGTCACACACACACAGAACAAAAACAAGTCTTACAATTGCAACCACAAAAAAATCCAACCATACAATTAATACAACTCTTAGAATCACACAAACAAACACATAGAATTCAATACAGGATTAATATTTCAGCTTCCAGATGGTTTCCGGTGGGACTGGAACCCACAATTGTAGTCACTTAAGTGTGTTTTTTTTTTTTGTTGTTCTTAAGGCGCCTTTGGTGGGACTGGAACCCACAATTGTAACCAAAGTATACCTTTAAGGCACTGGCTGCCCGGTATACGCTGTCCTGCGCAAGTCTCAGCTTACGGCTTACGGAAAGCTACCCCGAGTGGGACTGGAACCCACAACTGTAATTGCTCCCACAACTATAACCAAAGTATACCTTTGAGGCGCTAGCTGCCCGGTATACGCTATCTTGCGTACGGCTTACAGAGAGCTACCTTAATGGACCGGTCCCCAAACCAAAAGAATCAAAAGAATACCTTAATACCTTCTCTAAGATGGAAGATGGTCCTTGTCTGTTCCCGCAGCGATCCGATTGAGGCGAGGAGTCCCTCCGGGGAAATCCCCGGGGGTACCCAAGGGAGTCCTGTTCTCAGCGGGTCCTGCAGCCGAACAGAGAGAGTCCCATCTGGGTCGCCAAATCTGATACCTGAAAAGGAAACTGAACTTTCCAAGACTTGTTTTAAAGTTTTAGAAAGCAGGTATTCTTTATTGCAGCGCTGGGTGCACGGGGGATTTCTCCTCCTAGCGTGCACACCGGCTTCTGGACAGAAAATTAGTTATACACTACAATCATGCATAATTCATAACATATTTACATATTCTTAAACAATTGGTTAATTTTCTCTCGCTTTTCATGTAAATCACTTCGCATGCTCAGTTTTCCTCCTCCGCCCCTTTCTTTTGGGTCTGGGGTGTAATTAGGGTAGGTGGTCCGTGAGTCGGTGGTCGCGATCTCCCCCTGCCGGAATTACCTTTTCCCCCAAGTCACTGCATGTTCACAGTTTAGAAAAACATGATAACAAAGTTTATGCAGTTTCTGCAGTTTCTGGGATGTTCCCTCCAAGGGCAGACAGTTCTTGATAAAGAGTCTCTGTTTTAATCACTGCTGGCAGCTTCAAGGATGAACGTCTTGTTAGTTTCTTTAGGTATGTGTAAATCACCTACTGCCGACTGAACCCTTCATGAAACTGCTACACAAAACTTTAACCCCTTTATTGTTGGGTAACACCATGTCCTTCTTGTGTTGGGGACTCCAGAGCTGAACACAGTATTCCAGGTGGGGTCTCACGAGAGCAGAGTAGAGAGGCAGAATCACTTCCCTCGGCCTGCTGGCCACGCTCCTTTTGATACAGCCCAGGATACAGTTGGCTTTCTGGGCTATCTTCCTTTTCTTCCCCTATCCATCAATGTTGTAACCTCATCATAGAAGGCCACCAAATTAGTCAGGCACAATTTGCCCTTAGTGAAGCCATGTTGACTGTCACCAACCACCTCTTTTTTTTTTTCCATATGCCTTAGCATAGTAGCCAGGAGGATTTGCTCCATGATCTTGCCAGGCACAGAGGTGAGACTGACTGGCCTGTAGTTCCCTGGGTCTTCTTTTTTTCCCTTTTTCAAGATGGGGGCTATGTTTCCCCTTATGATAGACAGCGGCTTAGCAACTTCATCTGCCAGCTCCCTCAGGACCCACAGATGCACCTCATCAGGTCCCATGGACTTGTCCACCTTCAGGTTCTTTAGATGGTCTTGAACCTGATCTTCTCCTACAGTGGGCAGTTCTTCATTCTCCCAGTCCCTGCCTTTGCCTTCTGTGACTTGGGCTGTGCTGTCACGATCAGAAGGTATCTTGTCGCAATGTATCAGAAGGCTTTATGATGCCACAAGAGAGCTTCAGACTGCTGCTCTCACTCCAGCATCCAGGATTGAAATGCGCCCCCTCCAGGAGGAAGTGCCTGCTTTTAATCAGCCACAAGTCACATAGTTTCTGGCTTCCCAGAGTAATTCGCAGCACCTGTTTAACAAGCCACAGGTGCTTCTCATTTCACCCACGTAGTAACCAGAGGACTTCTCCACAATTCCCCCTTTTTTGTTTTAAAAGACCCAATAGCCTTAGGCGTTCTATCATTCTGACTCCATGTTCAGCCGCCGTTTGTCGAATGCTTTTGGAACAGAACCATGGGGGAATCTTTTCTCACTTTTGATTATACCATGACAGCAGTGGATATATCCATTCCTGTGTTGGCGATGGATGCATCCATCCCGGCCGTTCCAACTGCTTTTCCTGATGATCTGCCTGCGGACTGGTCTGTGGCCGCCGCATTGCTCCCACAAAGGGTTTGCCAGGACTGCAGGACGCACGTCTCCTCGTTCTTCTTTTGCCATTTCCCGGATTTGGCCAGCCATTAATATAAACCTTTGACCTACATTGTTTAGCAAAATGACCTATTTTTCCACATCTATAACATCTCTGCTTCTTAACATGCGAGGTAGTCAGGGCAGTGGCCAGTGCAGTTATTTCATGCTCTACAGACCCGACTTTAGCACACGCAGTAACCATTTCCTCTAAGGAGGGGTCCCCCAGCAATGTCTCAATAACTCTGACAATCAGGGTTGGCGTTATCTCTCGCCAACTGCTTTGTTAACAGGGCTCGCAAACTGTTGTCAAATACTTGTTTTTCTATAGCCCCTTGCAATTTTTCCACAAATTGTAAGAAAGGTTCCCTGACCCCTCGTTTAATTGTTGAATACCTTGCCTTAGGCTCCGCCATTTCTGCCGTGCGCATCAAAGCTTGCATCCCTATTTGCTTAACCTGTGTAAGAATTTGGGGATGCCACTGAGCTTGAACCACCAGATTATTAAATACATGACCTGTTCCCATCAATACATCCATGCCTACGGCGTAGCATGGGTCACCTTGGGGCAACTGCATATTCTGCAATGCCTGATGATTAGCCAGCTGCCTCCAGATATTCATAAAGACAGAGCATTGTACTGGCTGGAACATGATTTGCTCCAGATGTTGAAAATTATACAGCACCAGCACCTCTAGGTTCAATAACCGCAGCAATTGTGTCACTGCTGGGGAATTCGGTCCATACCGAGCTACCGCCTTCTGCATATCCTGTATAACTTTCCATGACCACCCCACATGTTGATTGGGCTGATTAGAGCCTGGGAGGGCTAGCCCCACAGGGAATGCACTCGGCCCTACCCCCATTTCTGCTATAGATGGATCTTTATTGACCGGTGTCCCCAGTGTTTCAGTCAAGTCCCAGTCCCCGGCCTCCATTGCCTTTTTCCTAACCACGTCCCAAAAATGTACTGCATTACATGGCTGAGCCGTCAATGTAGCAGGTGGAGTAAATTTTTCCACCGCTTTTAGCTGTGCTACAGGGGATATGTATGCTCCCAGGGAGTCCGGCTCCACTAAACAAGTGGGTTTCAGCAACCTTTTTCTCGGCTTAGGGACAGGCGGTAACCTCCCAGCTGAGCTGTCATTCACTTTAGAAGTCTCTCCCACAACCTTACTTACTGCAGAAGAGGTTATAGCCTGCTGCGACATTTCCACCACGACTGCTAGTTGCTGGGACACTCCTCGCAGTATTGTCATAACCTGCTGTATCATTATTGGCGGCTGCGCCATCTGTACCTGTACTGGATAACTGGACCCTGCGGGATACGAAGTTGCCGGAAACGTTTGCTCAAGTGGCGGAGCCGTAGGCAAGATAGAGGAAGGGGAGGCTGTTGGGGCAAAGGGTGGGGGACGCTTCAACACTTCACCCTCTGTGGAGGGGTATTTCGGTGCTAGATAATCCTGCAGGGAGGGGCAGAGTCCCTGCACAGTCCCCACGACTTTCTCAATCTCCGTGAACAGTGAAGATATGACAGATTCACTATCCACGCTATCTGGGGGTCAGTCCTCCCTCAGATAGCTCGTCATCTCCTTCAAAACCTTCACCCACAGATGCATAGTCTGATAATTCATTTTCTTCTCCTTTTGCCACCCCTTTTTGTATGATGTCATCTAGGGCTCCCCATGTACGTAGCAGGTCAGTCAAGTCCTTATGCTCAAACACTGCTTCAAGGAGTAACTTATCCCCCAGCTTTTTCCAGAGTTCAAGGCTAAAGGCGATACTAAGATCCACTAGGCCTTCATGCTCTGCCACCCAGTTCAGTAATTTATAGAGGGCCTCATCACTTATATTGGCTCCCGCAGCCATTAACACAGACTTAAGGGTGGCATAGGTCTGATTCTCTTTTACAAGGTTTTGTCACATTATTCCTGTTCCCAGCAGCTCACCTATTCCAGGCGTCGAAGTTGATCTGGAACAACTCTCAGCTTCCCCGCCGCTCTCAAGCTACGCTGGGTTTTGTCTCTACTGCACTTCACCCTGCGGTCCAGAAGTTTGTGTCCCAATGGATCATGTCAGGGTCACCAGATGTCATGAACTGAAGGTATCTCATCACAATGTATCAGAAGGCTTTATGATGCCACAAGAGAGCTTCAGACTGCTGCTCTCACTCCAGCATCCAGGAGGGAAATGCCCTGGCCCCCCCCCCCAGGAGGAAGTGCCTTGCTTTTAATCAGCCACAAGTCATGTGGTTTCTGGCTTCCCAGAGTAATTCGCAGCACCTGTTTAACAAGCCACAGGTGCTTCTCATTTCACCCACGTAGTAACCAGAGGACTTCTCCACACTGTGCAGCTGGAGTTCTTGCCAATGAAGACTGAAGGAATGAAGTCATTGAGTACCTCAGCCTTCTCCATATCCTGGGTAGTCAGGTCCCCCATTTCCTTACGGAGAGGGCCTACGTTTTCCATAGATCTCTTTTTAATCACTGACCTATCTATAGCAGTTTTTCTTATTGCCCTGGATGTCCCTGGCCAGATTTAACTCTATCAGGGCTTTAGCTTTCCTAACCTGACCTCTGGTTGCTCGGACAATTTCTCTGTATTCTTCCCAGGCTACCTGTCCTTGCTTTCACCCTCTGTACGCTTCCTTTTTGTGTTTGAGTTGGTCCAGGAGCTCATTGTTCATCCATGCAGGTCTCCTGGTGTTCCTACCTGACTTCCTCTTTGTTGGGATGCACTGCTCCCAAGCTTGGAGGAGGGGATCCTTGAATATTAGCCAGCTCTCTTGGGCCTCTCTTCCCTCCAGTGCTTCATCCCATCGTACTCTACCAAGCAGATCCCTGAAGAGGCCAAAGTCTGCTCTCCTGAAATCCAGGGTAGTGAGCTTGCTGTGCACCCTCCTTGCTGCCCTAAGAATCTTGAACTTCACCATTTCATGGTTACTGCAGCCAAGGGTGCCCTTGAGCTTCACGTTCCCCACCAGTCCCTCCTTGTTGGTGATAACAAGGTCCAGCAAAGCACCTCTCCTCATTGGTTCCTCTATCACTTGGAGAAGGAAGTTATTATCAATGCATTCCAGGAACCTCCTGGATTGCTTCTGCCCTGCTGTGTTGTCCCTCCAACAAATATCGGGGTGGTTGAAGTCCCCCATGAGGACTAGGGCTCTTGAACGTGAGGCTGCTCCTATCTGTCTGTAGAGGGCCTCATCTACTCAGTCCTCTTGGTCAGGTGGCCTGTAGCAGACCCCTACTACTATGTCCCCTGTCCCTGCTCTCCCTTTAATGCTGACCCATAATCTCTCAGTTGGCACCTCATCCTTCCCCAGGTGCAGCTCCATGCACTCCAGTTAGTCTTTGACATAGAGGGCAACCCCTCCTCCACTTCTCCCCTGCCTGTCCTTCCTAAAGAGCCTGTACCCTTCTATTCTGACACTCCAGTCAAAGGTTTCATCCCACCACATCTCTGTGATGCCAATAAGATCATATCCCAACAGACGCGCACACACTTCTAACTCCTCTTGCTTATTCCCCATGCTGCCTGCATTAGCATAGAGGCATTTAAGTTGGACCCCAGATGAATCTGACTTCCTGGCTGGAATTCCTTTCTGCTGCTCTTCAGGTACTTTCAGCATATCTTTATCCATTTTGATATTACCCTCCTCCCCCTTTGAATTTAGTTTAAAGCCCTGTCAATGAGCCCTGCTAGCTGTTGCGCTAAGACCCTTGTTCCCCTCTGAGAATGGCAAGTCCCATCTGGTGCCAGTAGGTCTGGTGCCATGTGGGCCATCTCATTATTGAAAAAGCCAAAATTGTGGCAATGACACCAGCCATGGAGCCACATATTAATCAACTGGATGCATTTGCTTCTTCCAGTGTCACTGCTCGCAACTCGAAGGATGGAAGAAAAGATAACCTGTGCCCCAGATCCTCTTACCACCTGTCCCAAGGTCCTGAAATCTCTCTTGATTGCCTGTGGACTCCGTGTTTCAGCTTCATCACCACCCACATGGAAGAGCAATAAAGGATAGTAGTCCGTGGACCGTACCAGGCTAGGAAGTTTCCTAGCGACGCCTTTAACCCGGGGTCCAGGGAGGCAGCAGACTTCCCTCAGAGCAGGGTCAGCCCGGCATATTGGACCTTCTGTCCCCCTCAGATGGGAGTTGTCTATAACTACTACCCTTCTTTTCTTCCCTGTGGAGGTGATCTTGATACAATGGGTAGTCCTCTCTGACCCTGGTGACACCTCCAGTGCAGATGGTCCCTCAGCCACCTCATCCATCGATGGGCCTTCCACCTCCAGAGCCTCATACCTGTTGTGCAGGGGCACCTGGGAGGCTGAGGTAGGCAAGGAGGGGGGGTCACCTGTTGCCCCGAGCACAGACTTGTTTCCATTCATGGCTCACCTTTGAGTTATTGTCTTCTGCCATGTGGGGTGAGGAACCATAATCCCCTTTGTTTTGGGTTTCCTTTTCTGGGTCTTCCTGTTTTTGCTTCAGGTCGGGCAGTGCCTGACACCACCAATCTCTCTTTCTCAGGTTCCCTCATGCTCCTCAACCTTTCTACTTCCTCTCTCAGCTCTGCAACCATGATGAGCAGATCATCCACCTGGTCGCACCTCACACAGCTGTTCTCACCACTTACCATGGAGAGGCTCAGGCACTCCCTGCAGCCTGAGACCTGGACAGCCGCATCTTTCTATGGGAGCGCAGACAGAGCTCCCACATCCCTCCTGCTGGGTGCAGAGGTCTTCGCCTTCTGCCGAGTGGCCACCATGGCTGAGCTTTTTCTGAAAGGGTGACAGCCACCAACTAAACTTACCTCTCTAGCAGCAGCCTGACTGACTGCGCCCTTCTCCCGCACCCTTCCTCATGAACTGCCACACCCTGACTGCCCGCTCTGTTCACTGTGCTCCTGGTCACTTGCGCTCCCTGGGCGGGTCTTTTATAGGGATGGGAGGGATTGGCCTTGATCTGGCAACGCCCAGGCCATGCCAGCATCTCCCGCAAGAGATGGCGGCTCCGGGGGGGGTCTTTTTGCTCCCTCAGTGTCTCCCGACTTCTTCAGGAAAAGCCCATGTGCACCGAGATCTGCCGCTCCACAGTGGGTCGGTCTGGCTCCGGTGCAGCTCCTTCGGCGACTGATACTTCCTTCCTATTGCCATAGTTGACCAATAAAGTCCTGCAATATTGGTTCCTCACCTTCTCTCCAGGACATTACTGCCAATGAGTTGGCATACGATGCTGGTGCGCTTCGTATAAATTTCCGCCACATGGACTGATTGCACAGGACTTCATCTGGATCTGCGGGTAACTGCTCATTATTCACATGGTTGTAAATCACCTCCAGCACAGCTAACTCCCTCAGGTACCGGATACCTCTTTCCATGGCGGTCCACTTGCCTGGGTTACATATATTATCATCCTTGAAGGGGTATCTGTCCTTCACGCTTGACAGGAGTCACCTCCAGAGGCTGAGGATTTGTGGTTTTCCTCCAATTGCCTTGTCGATGCCCCTTTCCCTGGACAAGGATCCCAGCTGCCTGGCTTCCCTTCCCTCTAGTTCCAGGCCATCGGCTCCATTATCTCAACATTGGAGCAGCCAGGTGACAATGTTCTCATTTTGAAGGCAGCTGAAATTCTTTCGCATATCTTGCAGCTCACCCTGGGATAGAGATCTGATGATCACAGTCTCATGTGTGGGCTCTGCCTCATCCTCCTCCTGTTCTCATGATGGCCCTGGTTCATCTTCATCCCTCACTAAGTGAACTGATTTCTTTATGCGTTTTTTCTTCTGTACAGGGGCAACTGATACCAGAACAGGGGGGTTCTCTGGTTCAGCTGCAGTGTCTGTTGTTTTGTCATCAGATCCAGGGACCTCCTCTCCCCTTTGAGGGTGCTGAAGAGTGTTAGACAAGGCAGCTCGGTAGGTGTGGGCCAGGCCCCAGCACATTGCACTGATCTGGGTCTCCCAGGGATTGCCAGGGTGACAGCACGCTTTTTCCAAACATGCTATTAGTTTTTCAGGATTCTGCACTTGTTCAGAGGTGAAGTTCCAAAACACTGGAGGTACCAACTGTCTTAGGCCTTTGCCCATGCTCTCCTGTGGAATCATACACACAGTTACAGTTGGGGTTTGACCTTGATGATTTAAGCCTGTGTTCTTGACGAAGTTGGGAAACATCGATAAAGAGGATAGAAAAGAAAAGGGAGTGTGAGAAGCTGACATAGGGAGTATGGGAAGATGATATAAGATGTGTGAGAAACTGATATTTAGTTTAGTAATGCTTTTTTAGGCATAGCCAATAGTAAAGCTAAAATAGGCGCATGCGCTATTGTTTGTAACCAATCACAGCTGGGCAAGGGGCGCATGGACACATTGTGACTGGAAAAATGATCTATAAAAGCTGCTTGTAAAATTGTAATAAAGGTGTCTCTGGTATCACATCTATAGAGTCCGTGCATTCAGCTGCTGCACTCTCCCACACACCCTGCCACTCATAACTATGTGGCCTCAGGGCGGATCTCTCTGGGATATCGTTAAATACTCGTTTAACCCCAATCAAAACCTGAAACACCTTCAGGACACAGAGCATTGAGACCGCGCTGGCTAGGACACTCCCAGAGTATTCAAAATCCTCAAAGGCCGTTGTAATCAGCCGGAATGAGAAGGGCGGGGTGCAGAACGGGGTGGGGGGAGGGAGAAGGGACCCTCCCCTGCCTTCCCCAGGGACTGGGCGCGGTTACCGGCAAATTGCGAGAGGTGGCGCCCGAGACACGGGCACGATGCCAACGCCACGTACACGGACCAGCCCAGCGGCGTGGCCAGCGCCGCGATCGTGTCATAAAGCGATATGAGACAGGACAGCACAATGAGAGCCCGGCCCCCTCTGCCCGCGGTGATGAACAGCCCCGCAGGGAATACATCGGGCATGGAAACATTTACATAGCACAGCCACGTGAGCACCCAAAACAGCGTTATGACCGGCGACTATTTAGCTAATACAATAAACACGTATAACGAATTTGTTTTTTCACAAGCTCTGGTCGGATCTGTCGTTATCCCAACCCTTCGTGCCCCACGTTGGGTGCCAAAAAGGACTGTCGTGGTTTAGCCCAGCCGGTAGCTAAGCAACCACGCTGCCTCGCGCTCACTCCTCCCCCTCGGCGGGATGAGAGGCGAAAATCAAAAGAAAAGCGTAAAACTCGTGGGTTGGGATAAGGACAGTTTAGTAGAACAGTGAAAAAAAAAACAACAACAAACCGAGAAAAGAGTAATAACAACGATAATATTAATGAAAAGAGGAATTACAAGATGAGCAATACAAAATGCTCACCACGGGGAACCCGGAACTCCCAGAAACCCAGCCTGTTCACGATCAGTGAAGATGCTAAAAAGCCCCTCCCTTGGCGAGCTCCCCCAATATATGTTCTCCAGGCATGACGCCATATGGTATCGAAAAGCCCCCTGACTACTTCTGGTCAGCTGCCCGTGCTGTGCCTCCTCCCACTTTTCCTGTGAAAGGTTAACTCTATCCCAGCCAAACCAAGGACACTGGTATAAATCAAGAGAAACTCTACTAAAGCCAATTACTTGTTATACAAAATCGTAAAAGCAAGAGGTAAACTGAAGCTATTAATGAACACCAAACAAAGTCTTTAATTCCGTTTTACCTCACTTCAGGTTTTGTGAGAGAGACAGGAATTTAAGTTCTCTGATTCGCCTGATCTGGGAGCCTGAATTGCGAGACATACACTTCAGCATATAAAATACATTGTGTGGCACATGTCCAATTTAAAAATTCACATACCTGAATGACATTATCCAGAATTACTATGTATACTTTCATCTCTTCTGCTCCTTTTTCATAAAACTAACATCAGAGATGAGCTTCTATTAAAATTGAAAGGATGAAGATCAGTATATTTACTGGAAGGAGGCATTTTCCAAATGTTTAAAGAAGCAAGATGACAAGCATGAAAATGTAAATTAGAGGTCAATTTTGTTGCAGTTTTAGGTGGACACTACTCTCTCAATTTAATAATCCTTTGATAAAGGAGGTCCCACTTAGTACCTAAGGAATGACCTATTCCAGGTGTTACTCCAGTCAGTGAGAATAGCTGTATGCAGAAAGTCTCAGAACTGGAGTTTCTTCATTATTTCATGCTTACTTGAACATATTTTAATCAAATCTTATAATGAAATATGAGTTTTAGTACTTCTGTTATCTTTTAAAACATTAAATTATGGCATCTGAATAGTTGCTTTCTGATTTTCTCCTTGGAAGAGCCTATCTAGGAATAACAAACTATATTCAACAGCAAATAGGACACAGTCTTTAGAGAAATCATGCATATATGTTTCATATGGGAGATAAAATGAGTCATTTGTATATCTTACTATAACAAAGTAAAGAATTTTTCAGGTTACATAAAATATGTGTTCTTTGAGTGATATAATTTCAATGCTAGTAGATATGCTATGATGAATTCGCCTGGGGACGAATGAGGTCCCGACTGAGAGCTTATGGGTTAGGATTAAAGGCAGAGCAGGGACAGGGGACGTAGTAGTAGGGGTCTGCTACAGACCACCTGACCAAGAAGACTGAGTAGATGAGGCCCTCTACAGAGAGATAGGAGTAGCCTCACGTTCACGAGCCCTGGTCCTCATGGTGGACTTCAACCACCCTGATATCTGTTGAAAGGACAACACAACAAGGCACAGGCAATCCAGGAGGTTCCTGGAATGCATAGATGATAACTTCCTTCTCCAAATGGTAGAGGAACCAACAAGGAGAGGTGCTACGCTGGACCTTGTTCTCACTAACAATAAAGGGCTGGTGGGGAACGTGACGCTCAAGGACAGCCTTGGCTGCAGCCATCATGAAACGGTGGAATTCAAGATTATTAGAGAAGCAAGGAGGGTACACAGCAGGCTCACTACCCTGGATTTCAGGAAAGCAGACTTTGACCTCTTCAAGGATCTCCTCACTAAAGTACAATGGGATGAGGCCCTAGATATGGCATCTGATCATTATTAGCCAGCTGGACTGAGTTGAATTATAATGAACTAATTAACTAATCAACTCAAGGTACCAATCCTGCCTACAAGAGGCAGGCCATTTCTTCCTGGCTGTGGAAAATGCAACAGTGTCCTTGGTACTGCAGCCCAGGCTGGTGAGCAACAACTGGTGACCCTGACATGATACATCCGAGACACTGAAAAGCCCTGACTCCCTCGCCAGAGCTGAGAACCCGAGCTGAAAGAGTGGGAGCCCAAGCAAGAGTCCTTTGGTGAAGAAGGTAAAGCTGCAAGCCCTGATGTGGTATTCATGGGAGGGAAGCGTGCTGGAGTTGGATGAATGGACCAGGTCTCTGCTCACCTTAAAGCCTTTGTGAAAAAACCTTTGAAAACAAAAATTGTAAAACAAAAAGGGGGAATTATGATATCTGATCATTATTAGCCAGCTGGACTGAGTTGAATATAATGAACTAATTAACTAATCAACTCAAGGTACCGACCCTGCCTACAAGAGGCAGGCCATTTCCTCCTGGCTGCAGAAAATGCAACAGTGTCCTTGGTGCCGCAGCCCAGGCTGGTGAGCAACACCTAGAGGGAAGAGGGGCCCAAGAAAGCTGGTTAATATTCAAGGATCATCTCCTCCAAGCTTAGGAGTGGTGCATCTAAACAAAGAGAAAGTCAGGTAGGAGCACCAGGAGGCCTGCATGGATGAATAAGGAGCTCCTGGACCAACTCGGGCACAAAATGAAAGCCTATAGGGGGTGGAAGCAAGGACAGGTAGCCTGGGAAGAATACAGAGCAATTGTCCGAGTAACCAGAGATCAGGTTAGGAAAGCTAAAGCCCTGATAGAGTTAAATCTGGCCAGGGACATCAAGGGCAACAAGAAAGGCTTCTGTAGGTATGTCAGTGATACAAAGAGGCGTAGTGAAAACATAGGCCCTCTCTGGAAGGAAACACAGGAAGGCTGAGGTACTCAATGACTTTTTTGCCTCAGTTTTCACTGATAAAGCCTCTTGTCTTACCACCCAAGCTGTGGAAAGAACTAGCAGGGACTGTGAGGATGAACCACCGCCCACTGTACTTGACGAACAGGTTCGGGAACATCTGAGGAACTTGAAGGTGCACAAGTCCATGGGACCTGATGAGATCCATCCGCGGGTCCTGAAGGAACTGGCGGATGAAGTTGCCAAGCCACTGGCCATTGTATTTGAGAAGTCGTGGCGGTCTGGCGAGGTCCCCGATGACTGGAAGAGAGGGAACATAACCCCCATTTTTAAAAAGGGGAACAAGGAGGACCCGGGCAGCTACAGGCCGGTCAGCCTCACCTCTGTGCCTGGCAAGGTCATGGAGCAGATTCTCCTGGGAACCATGCTAAGGCACATGGAGAGCAAGGAGGTGGTGGGTGACAGCCAGCATGGCTTCACCAAAGGCAGATCGTGCCTGACCAACTTGGTGGCCTTTTACGATGGGGTGACAGCATCGGTGGACAAGGGTCGACCAATGGATATCATCTACCTGGACTTGTGCAAAGCTTTTGACACTGTCCCGCATGACATTCTTCTCTCTAAACTAGAGAGGCATGGGTTTGATGGATGGACCACTCGGTGGATAAGGAATTGGCTCAATGGCCGCACTCAGAGAGTAGTGGTCAACGGCTCAATGTCCAAGTGGAGACCGGTCACGAGTGGCGTCCCTCAGGGGTCCGTGTTGGGCCCGGCCCTCTTCAACATCTTTGTCGGTGACGTGGACAGTGGCATGGAGTGCACCCTCAGCAAGTTCGCCGATGACACCAAGCTGTGTGGTGCTGTCAACGCGCTGGAAGGGAGGGATGCCATCCAGAGGGACCTCGACAGGCTGGAGAGGTGGGCCTGTGTCAACCTCATGAAGTTCAACCAGGCCAAATGCAAGGTCCTACATCTGGGTCGTGGCAATCCCAGGCACAAATACAGACTGGGTGGAGAATGGATCGAGAGCAGCCCTGAGGAGAAGGACTTGGGAGTACTGGTGGACGAGAAGCTCAATATGAGCCGGCAATGTGCTCTTGCGGCCCAGAAGGCCAACCGCGTCCTGGGCTGCATCAAGAAGAGCGTGGCCAGCAGGTCGAGGGAGGTGATTCTTCCCCTCTACTCTGCCCTCGTGAGACCTCACTTGGAGTACTGCATCCAGTTCTGGAGCCCCCAACACAAGAAGGGCATGGACCAGTTGGAGAGGGTCCAGAGGAGGGCCACGAAGATGATAAGAGGGCTGGAGCACCTTTCCTATGAGGACAGGCTGAAAGAGTTGGGGCTGTTCAGCCTGGAGAAGAGGAGGCTCCGGAGTGACCTTATAGCGGTCTTCCAGTACCTCAAGGGGGCCTACAGGAAAGATGGGGAGAGGCTATTCAGGAGGGCCAGTTGTGATAGGACAAGGGGTAATGGTTTTAAAATAGAGGGAGGTAGATTCAGATTGGATGTTAGGAAAAAATTTACCATGAGAGTTGTAGAACACTGGAACAGGTTGCCCAGAGAGGTGATGGATGCTCCATCCCTGGAGACGTTCAAGGCCAGGTTGGACAAGGCCCTGAGCAACCTGATCTAGTTGGAGATATCCCTGTTCCTTGCAGGGGGGTTGGACTAGATGACCTTTGAAGGTCCCTTCCAGCCCTAACCATTCTATGATTCTATCTCTGCATTACATCATATACAGTTCCCCAAATACATAATAGGCCAGTCAGGTTCTTTCATCCAAGCACTGTTTCATAAATTAGCTTATCCCCTAGCTGCTTCCATGCTCCTGAGCTAAAGGGGGTGTTAAGGTCAGTCAGGCATTCATGCTCTGCCACCCAATTTAGCAGCTCACAGAGAGCTTCGTTACTTATTTTAGCACCTACAACTGTCATTGCAGGTTTAAGGATGGAAAACATCATGCTTTCTTTTGTGGCATTTTGTCCTATCATTCTAATTGAGAGTTCATCCCTTGGAGCCCCATATACGGAAGCACATACCTTCGGATCTTAGTTGCAGCCAGATCACATCAGAGTCACCAGTTATCACAACAGGAAGGCTTCAGGCAGCTCCAAGCAGACCAATGTTCTAACACAAAGGCTTCAGGCTCTACTCTAAGGCAAGCCCACACACCTCCAAAGCTCAGGAGAAAATGCCTCACCCTTAGGAGTAAACGCCCCGCCTTAAATAGTCAGGAGTCACGTGGTTTACTAGATGGGTCAAGGCTATTGGTCACTTGACCATCCATCTCCCAGAGTGATTGGCTGAATGCTACAGCACCTGTTTCAAGGCAACTTTCCCAGTGTAACAAGCCACAGGTCTTTCTTAGTTAGCCTGCATAGGGAAAGAGCTGCAGCAGCCAAAAGATTTCTCCACACCTCCCTGTTCTTATGTCAACTCTCAGGCCTTTTGTTAAATTTTTCTCCTCTCCACCTCACTGAGGGGGAGGAGTGAGCCCGTGACCTCATGGTGTCTGAGCTGCTGGCTAGGCAAAACCACGACACTCACCCTCCCTAGGAACCTGCTACGGTCCGTAGAGCAACAGGAGCTGCCAGAGGGCAATTCTGGTCTTGGATGGTCAGAACTACTTTCTGAAAGTGCCCATCTTTCTCCATCAAGGAGAAGGAGGCTCTCCGTTGCCAAAACACTCAATGGAAATGCCTCAGAAAAGGGCCTGTGTTGAGAAGGACAAGTCCTATTTTTGGCACCCAACGTGGGGCTCGAAGGGTTGAGATAATGACAGATTTGACTGGAATGTGTTAAAATAATAGAAGTTTTTTAATTTAGCACACCTTATCTGCCGTATATGCTGTTTGTCGGAATTCTTTCGCGATTTATTACCTCTGCGTGTTGGACTAGGATAAAAGGCATTTTTCTTCCAATTAAGAGTTTTACTGTGCTATGTTGTGGAATGCTGATAAAATTGTGGGTGTTGGGACTGGTTCAGTATCTGTATTCGGTGGTGCAGGGCGGGGTGGTGATGTGGACCTCATTTATTAATCTTAAGCGCTACCTGGCGAGTGTCGTTATCAATTACACCGGTGGCTTCTCTCCTTTGGAGAGCCAATTCATAAAGGGAACATCTTCCTTCGTGTTCCCTTCCCCCTCCCCAGGCCATTTACCAAAGCTTATGCGAATTTTGAGAATACTGAACAGCATTGGAATAATCTAAACAGTTTGAATTTGTTGCAAGGCTTCCTGAGTATATGTTTTCATATATATATATTTAGAGTTAATCAACCATTTAGAAGTGCGTACCAATTAATTTCTCGTGTTATTGTGCTTGCTATCTCAACCCCTGTGACAAGCACTACGGCTACTCAAACCTTGGCTTCTGGTACCCGGCGCAAAAGCAAACACCCCGCTCAAGCCACTACAACAAGCACTGCATCTACTCAGACTACAACATTATCAATTGATCCTGTAACGAGGAGGAAATGTGTACGAAAGTCAGAACGTAGAGGAGAGGATGATGATGCAGAGCAACCAGGGCCATCGCAACAAAGCGGGAATGTTCCATTTCTCCCCAATGAAGTGGGCGGAGGAGAGATGATGATCCCATGGAGGAGACAATAACCACCTGATCTCTAAACATGAGTGAGCTGCGAGACATTCGAAGAGATTATGGCCATCATAGAGGTGAGCCCATTGTCACTTTGTTGCTCAGATGCTGGGACATGGGGGCCAATAGTCTGGAGTTAGATGATAAAGAAGCCAGGCAGCTGGGAGCCCTTGCTATGGATGGAGGCATTGATAAAGCGATTGGAAGACAGACACAAGTTCGCAGCCTCTGGAGACGGCTCCTGGCAGCTGTAAAGGAAAGGTATCCCTACAAGGACGAGGTGCCATGTAATTTGGGCAAGTGGACAACAGGTGCCGATTGCTACTACAACAGTGCACCGACGGCAGTATCGCACCAACCAAGACTTTGTGATTTCTATCCATAAGTTGTTTTGTCAACTGGAGAGCCAAGGAGTGATCACCAAGACCCACTCACCTTTTCACAGCCCCATATGGCCAGTGCATAAGTCCAATGGCAAGTGGAGACTGACTATCGTGGCTTGAATGAAGTTACACCACCATTGAGTGCTGCCGTGCCAGATATGCTGGAACTTCAATATGAACTGGAATCAAAGGCAGCCAAGTGCTATGCTACAATTGATATTGCTAATGCATTCTTCTCAATTCCTTTGGCAGCAGAATGCAGGTCACAGTTTGCTTTCACCTGGAGGGGCATCCAGTATACCTGGAATCGACTGCCTCAGGGGTGGAAACACAGCCCTACTATTTGCCATGGACTGATTCAGACTACATTGGAACAGAGTGAAGATCCAGAATACTTGCAATACATTGATGACATCATTGTATGGGGCCACACAGCAGAAGAAGTTTTTGAGAAAGGTGAAAAGATAATCCAAATCCTTCTGAAAGCAGGCTTTGCCATAAAACAGAGTAAGGTCAAGGGACCTGCCCAGGAGATTCAGTTTTTGGGAATAAAATGGCAAGATGGGTGTCGTCAGATTCCGATGGATGTGATTAATAAAATAACAGCTATGCCTTCACCAAGCAACAAAAAGGAAGCACAAGCTTTCTTAGGCGTTGTGGGTTTCTGGAGAATGCATATTCCAGATTACAGACAGATTGTAACCCCAATCTACCAGGAATTTTGAAAGTGATCACTAACTGGCCTGAAGGTAAAGACTTTGAAATGTCACCAGAGGAGGAGGAGGTGACACGTGCTGAGGAGGCTCCACCGTATACTGATCTATCAGACAATAAGAAGAAATAAGCTCTGTTTACTGATGGATCCTGTTGTCTTGAAGGAAAACATTGAAAATGGAAAGCTGCTGTATAGAGTCCTACTCGATGAGTCGCAGAAGCTATTGAAGGAGAAGGTGAATCAAGTCAGTTTGCAGAGGTGAAAGCCATCCAACTGGCTTTGGACATTGCTGAACGAGAAAAGTGGCCAATACTCTATCTTTAAACTTACTCATGGATGGTAGCAAATGCCCTGTGGGAATGGCTATGGCAATGGAAGCAAAGCATCTGGCAGTGCAGAGGTAAACCAATCTGGGCTGCCCCATTGTGGAAAGACATTGCTGCTCGAGTAGAGAAGCTGGTTGTGAAAGTACGTCATGTAGATGCCCATGTACCCAAAAGTCCGGCCACTGAAGAACATCAAAACAATCAACAGGTGGATCAGGCCGCTAAGATTAAAGTGGCTCAGGTGGATCTGGACTGGCAAGATAAAGGTGAAAAATTTTTAACTCGTTGGGCCCATGATGCCTCAGGCCATCAAGGAAGAGATGCAACATACAAATGGGCTCGTGATCGAGGGCTGGACTTAATATGGACACTATTGCAGAGGTTATCCATGAATGTGAAACCTGCACTGCAATCAAGCAAGCCAAGTGGTTAAAACCTCTTTGGTATGGAGGACGTTAGTTGAAATATAAGTACGGGGAGGCTTGGCAGATTAATTATATTACGCTTCCACAAACCCGTAGTGGCAAGTGTTACGTGCTCACAATGGTGGAAGCAACCACTGGATGGTTGGAAACCTATGCTGTGCCCCATGCCACCGCCTGAAACACTATCTTGGGCCTTGAAAAGCAAGTCTTGTGGTGGCGTGGCACCCCAGAAAGAATTGAGTCAGACAACGGGACTCATTTCTGTAACAATCTTATAGACACCTGGGCCAAAGAGCATGGCATTGAGTGGGTGTATCACATCCCCTATCATGCAGCAGCTTCTTGGAAGATCGAGCGATATAACGGACAGCTAAAAACCACACTGAAAGCAATGGGTGGTGGAACTTTCTAACACTGGGATACGCATTTAGCAAAAGCCACCTGGTTAGTCAACACTAGGGGATCTGCCAATCGAGCTGGTCCTGCCCAATCAGAACTTCTACGTACTGTAGAAGGGGATAAACTCCCTGCACTGCGCATGAGGAATATGCTGGGGAAGACAGTTTGGGTTATTCCTGCCTCGGGTAAAGGTAAACCCATTTGTGGGATTGCTTTTGCTCAGGGACCTGGGTGCACTTGGTGGGTGATGCAGAAGGACGGGGAAGTCCGATGTGTACCTCAAGGGGATTTGATGTTGGGTGAAAATAGACGATAAAATGTATTGAATTGTCTGATATTAATTGCTGAATAACCCTGTCCCTGCATGCCATCATTGCTATGGTTGTCACATTATACTAATGACATGATATTAAGAATCATCCAGGTTAATGAAGAATGAACTTAGATGGAACCAGAACTGATTCCAGACACCCAGACTTCCTCGAGATCGACATCCTCAGCCTGCAGACTGTGGACATGGACTGTTGCTGGATACACCAACTACAGTCTCCAGATGTCACATGCAACAGAGACCACATCATCTTTTCTACCGACTGAGCGAATTCCACATCATCTTTCCTGCCCTGAGAGACTGCTACAACAGATGAAGTTTGGAGTTACGGACTAAATGAACTCAACACACATTTTGGAGGGATGACCCATGGACTAAGGGAATAGTATCTTTGTACATATGTGAGACTTGAGCATGATGTGGATGGTATGGAATAAGGGGTGGATACTGTCCTGGTTTCAGCTGGGACAGAGTTAGCTCTTCTTTTGAGCAGCCAGAAGAGCTCTGTGTTTTGGTTTTAGTCTGAGACTTGCTCTGAGAAGAACGCTGACAGCGCACTGATGTTTATAGTTGGCACTGAGGCCTCAAGGACTTTTCAGCTGCCGTGTTCTTGCCAGTGTGCAGGAGCACAACGCGATAGGGGGGAGCATAGCCGGGACGGGGGGTCCACGACTCTCCTTATGATTTGTACTTAAACTTAGGATTGAGGGCCAAACTGGCCAATTAGTATTCCATATCTTGCAGCGTCATGCCCAGTATAAAAGTGAGGGACAGCTGGAAAGAAAGGCTTTTGCTTTTCTGGGGCTCTCACTTTCAGACTCTCAGAGTGATCTCTCTGTCTTGCTCTCTGTTTTCGTGCCTCCCGTTCATCCGGGGTTGCGGTATTGGCACTTATCTGTTTCGGGATCGTTAGTTCGGGACAAGACAGGCCTCGGTCAAGGGGTGGTGAGCAATTACATTGTACATCACTCGTTCGTATATTTTTATCATTGTACATATCTGTATATATGTATATATTAGTAGCAGTAGTAGTAAATTGTTCTTATCTCAACCCACGGGTCTCTTTTCTTTTTCTTCTTTAATTCTCTTCCTCATCCCCGGGGGGTGGGGGAGGGTGAGTGAGCGACTGTGAGGAGTTTAGTTGCCAGAGCGGCCCAAACCATGACAACAGGAAAAGTGGGAGGGGGCACAGCTCGAACAATTGACTGGAATTAGTCATAGGGCTATTCTATACCATATCTGTCATGCCCTGAGAATATAAATTGAGGATGCTCATCGAGAGAGGGGCTTTTTCGCATTGTTCCGACAGGAGGGGGGGGAGGGAAGAGAGGGCGAGAGTTGGGGTGGTTTCCGGGTTGCACGGTCAGTGTGGTGAGTATTTGTACCACTCCTTTGGTACTGCTTTCTTTTTATTAATATTATTGTTGGGATTTTTTACTCTTTTATCGGTTTCTTTTTGCACTTTTATTAAATCATCCTTATCCCAACCCATGTGTTTTACTTTGTTTCTTCCAATCTTCTCCCATCCTGCTGAGGGGGAGGAGTGAGTGAGTGGTGATGTGGTTGCTTCGCTGCCGGCTGGGGTAAACCCTGACATGTTGTTACACTGAAAAAGTCAGACTTGGAAAGAAACCTAATGCTGCAGCATATCTAATTCCAATCAGACAGCAAACAGTTGGGCACATATAAGCAGCTGTTCTGTATTCTTACTGTTGCCATTATTGACACGTGAAAAATTAGAAGATTATATCTTAGAACTTCCCAGACCAAAACTACTCATGTCAAAAGCATGTTCAGACCATAAGATGATGACTCTGTAAATTTAATTTGTCTCTTTTATAGGAATACATTATGATAGATATTAATTACATCATAACATACTTATTTCTACAGGAACCAGGTCTCATTCAATGTGCTGAATGCATGGCTATTCATAATTTCTTTTATTTTCATGATTCAGTCTGTGAACCATTCAAACCCAGCAATGAATACACTATTATTAATTTCTTTCTGAGCTTCTTATACAATCCTCTGACAGTGTTTTCATTGGAATCTGCAAACATAGATGAATTTATCTTCACAAAACCCCTGTGAGGTGAGGAAGTGCACTGATTTGCATGTTACAGATAGGGAACATGTCACAGAGGTTGAGAGCAAGACATGAAGTAATTTTGAGCACCCAACTTGAAAAACTTGAGGCCTAATTCTTCAGAGTAAAAAATATATCAAAAGCACCTTATCTGTTCATAAGAAAGTTCCTGTTGACTTGGGTTCAATTATAAATGCCAATTGTTCCCTCAAATCAGGTTCTAGGAGGCTTATTCTGGATACCCAGAAAGTGAGGATCATGCATATCATACCAGAGGAGATATGATCTCTGTCTCAGAGTATATGACCTAATGCAGTGAATGGAGTGAAGACCAGAGTCATGGTCCTTATCCCTGTTTATTCTTCTTCTGTGGTGCTGTCAATGGATAAATTGGAGCCAGGCAACGACCTCACTCCTTCCCATTGCCCTGTATGAGGCAGGGCACTGCAAATAAAAGTATTAAGAAGCAAAGCAATCATAAAAAGAGAAACAAATTCATACTGGACAGGCAACCTTCTTCAGATGTTTTTGAAATATTTTGTGTGCTCTACTTCATAAGAACAGTAATATTTATTTCACAATATGTTTTATTCCACTGGACCTAACAGCAGCTTTTGCTAGCAGAGTTTTATTGTTTTATTGCTGTAACCTTTTTTCTTCTTTCCTCAGACAGATGCCACTCTTCTGTTATTTCCCTCCTGCCTTGTGCAAGTTCATTGATGCAGAATATGCTTTGATTTCTTTTAACGTAGTTGAATATGAAACACACTTCTGAGTTGTAAATAATCCATAACAAGGAATCCCTATTAGATAATTTGTACCCCATATCTGTAGAAGACATGGGAAATCACATCATCTATGACCTCTTGATAGAACTGCTTTAGAAATTACTGAGTTATTCTGACCATAACCTAAATGCACTGACATTTTCCATAAGGAACTAGAAAATGCCACCCCTGTAATTTTTTTAATACGAAGGCACAATCAATATTCTTCTCTCTCTTTCTGTGGAAAATTAAATTAAATTAAATCCTCTATTTTCTATGTGGAAAATTAAATCAAATTAAATGCCTCTATGCAAACTCACGTAGCATGGAGAATAAACAAGAGGAGTTAGAGGTGTGTGCGTGCCTGCAGAGCTATGATCTTATTGGCATCACGGAGACGTAGTGGGATGAATCCTATGACTGCAGTGTTGGAATGGAAGGATACAGGCTCTTTAGGAAGGAATGGCAGGAGAGACAAGGAGGAGGTGTCGCCCTCTATGTCAAAGACCAGCTGGAGTGCATGGAACTCTGCCTGGGGATGGATGAGGAGCTGACCGAGAGCTTATGGGTCAGGATTAAAGGGAGGGCAGGGACGGGTGACGTTATAGTGGAGGTCTACTACAGGCCACCTGATCAGGAAGACCAAGTGGATGAGGCCCTCTATAGACAGATAGGAGCAGCCTCACATTCACGAGCCCTGGTCCTCCTGGGGGACTTCCACCACCCCAATATCTGTTGGAGGGACAACACAACAGGGCAGAAGCAATTCAGGAGGTTCCTGGAATGCACTGATGATAACTTCCTTCTCTAAGTGATAGAGGCACCAATAAGGAGAGGTGCTTTGCTGGACCTTGTTCTCACCAACAAGGAGGGACTGGTGGGGAATGTGAAACTCAAAGGCAGCCTTGGCTGCAGTAACCATGAAATGGTGGAGTTCAAGATTCTTAGGGAGGCAAGGAGGGCACTCAGCAAACTCACTACCCTGGATTTCAGGAGAGCAGACTTTGGCCTCTTCAGGGATATCCTTAGTAGAGTACCATGGGAAAAAGCCCTGGAGGGAAGAGAAGCCCAAGAAAGCTGGCTAATATTCAAGGATCCCCTCCTCCAAGCTCAGGAGTGCGGTGGGTTAACCAGAGACGTTTATTATCACCAGATGTGATACCAGAGACGTTTATTACAATTTACAAGCAGCTTTTATAGATCATTTTTCCAGCCACAATGTGTCCACGCGCCCTTTGCTTAGTTATGATTGGTTACAACCAGTAGTGCACGTGCTTGTTATAGCTTTGCTATTGGCTACGCCGAAAAAAGCATTATTTTCTATCTGCTAAGCTGAATGTCAGCTTCTCACACTCCCTATGCCAGCTTCTCACACTCCCTTTTCTTTTTTACACTCTTTATTGGTGTTTCCCAACTTCGTCAAGAACACAGGCTTAAATCATCAAGGTCAAACCTCAACTGTAACTGTGTGTATGATCCCACACAGGAGCGATGCATCTCAACAAAGAGGAAGCCAGGCAGAAACACCAGGAGGTCTACATGGATGAACAAGGAGCTCCTGGACTAACTCAAACAAAAAAGGAAGCCTACAGAGGGTGGAAGCAAGGACAGGGGAAGGGACATGGCAGGGACACCCTCCACTATACCAGGTTGCCCAAAGCCTCATCCAACCTGGCCCTGAACACTTCCAGGGATGGGGCAGCCACAACTTCGATGGGAAACCTGTTCCAGTGCCTCACCACCCTCAGAGTGAAAAGTTTCTTCCATATATCTAATCTAAATCTCCCCTCTTTCAGTTTAAAGCCTTTACCCCTTGTCCTATCACTACATGCCCTTGTAAAAAGTCCCTCTCCAGCTTTCCTGTAGGCCCCCTTTAAGTACTGGAAGGCTGCAATACGATCACCCCGGAGCCTTCTCTTCTCCAGGCTGAACAGCCCTAGCTCTCTCAGCCTGTCTTCATAGGAGAGTTGCTCTAGCCCTCGGATAACAGGCATCAGGGCATAGGCAATCCAGGGGGTTCCTGGAATGCATGGATGATCACTTCCTTCTCCAAGTGGCAGAGGAACCAATGAGGAGAGGTGCTTTCTGGACCTTGTTCTCACCAACAAGGAAGGGCTGGTGGGGAACGTGATACTCAAGGACAGCCTTGGCTACAGTGATCATGAAATGGTGGAATTCAAGATTCTTAGGGAAGCAAGGAGGGTGCACAGCAAGCTCACTACCCTGGATTTCAGGAGAACAGACTTTGGCCTCTTCAGGGATCTCCTCGCTAGAGTACAATGGGATGAAGCCCTGGAGGGAAGAGGGGCCCATGAAAGCTGGTTAATATTCAAGGATCACCTCCTCCAAGCTCAGGAGCGGTGCATCCAAACAAAGAGAAAGTCAGGTAGGAACACCAGGAGGTCTGCATGGATGAACAAGGAGCTCCTGGACCAACTTGGACACAAAAAGAAGGCCTACAGAGGGTGGAAGCAAGGACAGGTAGCCTGGGAACAATACAGAACAATTGTCCGAGTAACCAGAGATCAGGTTAGGAAAGCTAAAGCCCTGATAGAGTTAAATCTGGCCAGGGACATCAAGGGCAACAAGAAAAACTTCTATAGGTATGTCAGTGATACAAAGAGGCATAGTGAAAATGTAGGCCCTCTCCGGAAGGAAACAGGGGACCTGGCTACACAGGATATGGAGAAGGCTGAGGTTCTCAATGACTTCTTTGCCTTACCCTTTACCGGCAAGAGCTCCAGCTGCACGGCCCAAGTCACAGAAGGCAAAGGCAGGGACTGTGAGAATGAAGAACTGCCCACTGTAGGAGAAGATCAGCTTCGAGACCATTTAAAGAACCTGAAGGTGGACAAGTCCATGGGACCAGACAAGGTGCATCCGCAGGTCCTGAGGGAACTGGCAGATGTAGTTGCTAAGCTGCTATCCATCATATTTGAGAAGTCATGGCATTCAGGTGAAGTTCCCACTGATTGGAAAAGGGGAAATATATCCCCCATCTTTAAAAAGGCAAAAAAAGAAGACCCAGGGAACTACAGGCCAGTAGGTCTCACCTCTGTGCCCGGCAAGATCATGGAGCAGATCCTCCTGGTGACTATGCTAAGGCACATAGAAAATAAGGAGGTGATTGGTGACAGTCAACATGGCTTCACTAAGGGCAAATCCTGCCTGACTAATTTGGTGACCTTCTGTCGTGGGTTAGGCCGCTCCAGCAACCGGACCCCCCCACACACAGCCTGTCACTCACCCTCCCCCACCCCCAGGAGGTGGTTTACAGCATTGATTGATAGGGGAAGAGCAACTGACATCATCTACCTGGACTTGTCCAAAGCATTTGATACTGTCCCACATGACATCCTTGTGTCTAAACTGTGGTGTTCCTCAGGGGTCAGTACTGGGGCCAGTGCTATTTAACATCTTTGTTGGAGACATGGACAGTGGGATTGAGTGCACCCTCAGCAAGTTTGCAGATGACACCAAGTTATGTGGTCTTGTGGACACGCTGGAGGGAAGGGATGCCATCCAGAGGGACCTTGACAGGCTGGAGAGGTGGGCCTGTGAGAACCTCATGAAGTTCAACCAGGCCAAGTGCAAGGTCCCGCACGTGGGTCGGGGCAATCCCATGCACAAGTACAGGCTGGGCGGAGAATGGATTGAGAGCAGCCCTGAGGAAAAGGACTTGGGAGTGCTGGTGGATGAGAAGCTCAACATGAGCTGGCAAGGTGCGCTGGCAGCCCAGAAAGCCAACTGTATCCTGGGCTGTATCAAAAGGAGCGTGGCCAGCACGTTGAGGGAAGTGATTCTGCCCCTCTACTCTGCTCTCGTGAGACCCCACCTGAAATACTGTGTTCAGCTCTGGAGTCCCCAACACAAGAAGGACATGGAGCTGCTGGAGCGGGTCCAGAGGAGGGCCACGAAGATGATCCGAGGGCTGGAGCACCTCTCCTATGAAGACAGGCTGAGAGAGTTGGGGCTGTTCAGCCTGGAGAAGAGAAGGCTCCGAGGTGATCTTATAGCAGTTTTCCAGTACCTAAAGGGGGCCTACAGGAAAGCTGGAGAGGGACTTTTTACAAGGGTATGTAGTGATAGGACAAGGGGCAATGGATTTAAACTGAAAGAGGGTAGATTTAGATTAGATATAAGAAAGAAATTTTTTACTCAGAGGGTGGTGAGGCAGTGGAGCAGGTTGCCCAGAGAAGTTGTGGATGCCCCATCCCTGGCAGTGTTCAAGGCCAGGTTGGATGAGGCTTTGGGCAACCTGGTGTAGTGGAGGGTTTCCCTGCCCATGGCAGGGGGGTTGGAACTAGATGATCTTTAAGGTCCCTTCCAACCCTAACGATTCTATGATTCTATCTCTTCCTTGATGGCCTGAGTCATCATGGGCCCAACAAGCTAAAAATTTTTCACCTTTATGTTGCCAGTCCAGATTTACCTGAGCCACTTTAATCTTAGCGGCCTGATCCACCTGTTGATTGTTTTGATGTTCTTCACTGGCCCGACTCTTGGTTATATGAGCATCTACGTGATGTACTTTTACAGCTAACTCCTCTACCCAGGCAGCAATGTCTTGCCACAACAGGGCAGCCCAGACTGGTTTGCCTCTGGGCTGCCAGTTGCTCTGCTTCCATTGCTGTAGCCATCCCCACAGGGCATTTGCCACCATCCATGAGTCAGTTTAAAGATAGAGCACTGGCCACTTTTCTCACTCAGCAATGTCCAAAGCCAGTTGGACAGCTTTCACCTCTGCAAACTGACTTGATTCATCTTCCCCTTCAGTAGCTTCTGCAATTTGTCATGTAGGACTCCATACAGCAGCTTTCCGCCTTTGATGTTTTCCTGCAAGACAACAGGATCCATCAGTAAACAGAGTGTATTTCTTCTCATTGTCTGATCGCTTATTATACGGTGGGGCCTCTTCAGCACGTGGCACCTCCTCCTCCTTTGGTGACATTCCAAAGTCTTTACCTTCAGACCAGTTAGTGATCACTTCCAAAATTCCTGGGCGATTGGGGTTTCCTATCCGAGCCCTTTGTGTGATCAGTGCAACCCACTTACTCTATGTAGCATCAGTTGCGTGATGTGTAGAGGGGACACTCCCTTTGAACATCCAGCCCAGCACCGTCAGTCAGGATGCCAGGAGCAGCTGTGCTTCAGTACCAACTGTGACGAAAAGAGACTCGACTACAAGATTCACGCAAACGGTTTATTTGGACTGCACTTATAGGTTTAACTGTAAGGTCCAAGATAACAACTTCTACTTGGACTGCACTTGCAGGCTTAACTGCAAGGTCCAAGATAACAATTTACTTGAACTGCACTTGCAGATTCACTACGCCACTATTACAGGTTCTTATAGATACAATGGAGGAATGCACTATTGCAATTTAAAACCAAAATATACACTATTACAATACACTATCACAGCACACGAGAGTCATGGAATGTACTATTACAGCACAGCAGAGTCACAGAATGCACTATTACACACACAAGAGCGAGAGAACACACAAGCGCACTAGACTTAAAGCATGCTAAAAAGAAAAAAAAAAGAAATCACTTACCCCCTCAGGTAAGGGCTCTCAATTCCAGGGAAGTTACCTTGGCCCGCATTCCGATCAAGGGGGGAAAGAATCTCCTCACAGACTAGCTGTGTAGTTGGAGAAGCAACTCCCCATTTCCAACCCAAATCGTTGGGCTTTTACCCCCTGATGTACGTGACTGTGTAGGTACCATGCCTAAGGAGGGTCTTTGAGGGTGTGACAGGGAGCTTCCCCTTATCGATTGTGCCTGAATACCTTATCTCAGGCAACTAGACAATGGTTGAATTGAGACTCAGGATGTATTCTTTGTTGAGGGATTTCAAGGCTCAAATCAAGTTTTGGTTCTTTGTATAATGCAGCACTGACTCATCAGACAACTCAGGGCTGAGCTATCTACACAGCTCTCCGTGGGTCGTCTCTGCCTCAATGCAATACAAAGCTGGGTTGCTTCTACAACCCCCCTGTGTCACCTGTGTGCTGGGCATTGCCGAGAAACTTGATTTGGATTTATGAGCCAAATGATCCATACACCAACCACTTCTGGAGCAGTTCAGACTCCTTCATATGCTGCTAATATTTCTTTTTCAATTGGAGTATATCAGGCTTCAGATTCTCTTTACCCTACCCTCGTCTCCAAAACCCAAGGGGTCGACCTCACATCTCCCCTGATGCTTTTTGCCAGAGACTCCAGGTAGGACCATTCTCCCCGGCTGCAGTGTAGAGCACGTTTTGAACATCTTGTCCTGTCCAGACTGGTCCCAGGGCTACCGCATGAACTATTTCTTGTTTAATTTGTTCAAAGGCTTGTCGTTGCTCAGGGTCCCATGTAAAATCATTCTTCTTCTGAGTCACTTGATAGAGAGGGTTTACAGTCTGTCTGTAATCTGGAATATGCATTCTCCAGAAACCCACAATGCCTAAGAAAGCTTGTGCTTCCTTTTTGTTAGTTGGTGGAGACATAGCTGTTACTTTATTAATCACATCCATTGGGATCTGATGATGTCTGTCTTGACATTTTATTCCTAAAAATTGAATGTCTTGTTGAGGTCCTTTGACGTTACTCTGTTTAATGGCAAAAATAGCCTCCAGAAGGATTTGGATTATTTTCTTCCCTTTCTCAAAAACTTCTGCTGTGTTGCCCCATACAATGATATCATCAATGTATTGCAGGTGTTCTGGAGCTTCACCCTGTTCCAGTGTAGTCTGGATCAGTCCATGGCAAATGATAGGGCTGTGTTTCCACCCCTGGGGCAGCCAATTTCAGTTGTACTGAACACCTCTCCAAGTGAAAGCAAACTGTGGCCTGCATTCTGCTGCCAAAGGAATTGAGAAAAACACATTAGTGATATCAGTTGTGATGTACCACTTGGCTGCCTTTGATTCCAGTTCATATTGAAGTACTAGCGTATCTACATGGCAGCACTCAATGGTGGCATGACTTCATTGAGGCCACGATAGTCTACTGTCAGTTTCCACTCTCCATTCGAATTTGCACTGGCCATATGGGGCTTTGAAAAGGTGAGCGGGTCTTAGTGATCATTCCCTGGCTCTCCAGTTGACAAATCAACTTATAGATAGGAATCACAGAGTCTCGGTTGGCGCGATATTGCCGTCAGTGCACTGTTGTAGTAGCAATCAGCACCTGTTGTTCTTTGACCCTCAGTAATCCCACAGCAGAAGGATCCGTTGAGAGACCAGGCAAAGTAGACAACTGCTTGACTTCCTCTGTCTCTATTGCAGCTATGCCAAAAGCCCACCGATACCCTTTTGGGTCCTTGAAATACCCTCTCTTAAGATAATCTGTGCCAAGGATACATGGATCTTCTGGGCCAGTCACAATGGGGGGCTTTTGCCACTGCTTACCAGTTAGGCTCACTTCAGCCTCTAACACAGTCAACTGTTGGGACTCCCCTGTCACTCCAGAAATGTAGATGGATTCTGCCCCTCTAAAGTTTGATGGCATCAAAGTGCATTGGGCACCAGTGTCCACTAAAGCCTTATACTTTTTGGGGTCTGATGTGCCAGGCCAGCGAATCCACACAGTCCAGTAAACTCGATTGTCCTTTTCCTCCACCTGACTGGAGGCAGGGCCCCTCTAATACCTGTTATGTTCATAGTTCACTCCTTGTGCAGGAGGATCAACAGGATTAGGATCAAGGAAAGGATTATGAGAAGGATTAACCCTCCCACTCCGTCTAGGAAACTGTTGACTGGAGGCTGGAGCAACAGCTTTCCTGGAGGAATTGGAAAAATTCCTGTTTCTGGTGGTTTTTTCCTTGCAACTGGCGTACCCTTGCCTCTAGGGCTGAGGTAGGTTTTCCATCCCACCTTCTCATGTCTTCTCCATGGTCACACAGGTAAAACCACAGCTCGCCCCGTGATCTATACCGTCTCTCTTGAGGAGGGTAACTCCTGGTTCTAACAGCTGAAATTCTGGAACGTGCAGGTGGGGACTAGGACATTTCTTCTTTTAATTGTCGGAACTCCTCGGACAGCTTCTCCACAGCTGCGATGCAGGCCCGTACAGAAATATTCTCTTCATATTGCCGGTGTCGAGTGACCACATCACCCATGGATGGTGCGTCTTCTCCGAGATCCATTACTGCCAGTGAGGTAGAATATGATGGTGGTGCGCTCCATAGAATCTTCAGTCAAATGGATCATATGCACCAGACATAATCCGTATCTTTGGATAACCGTGTGTTTCTGAGGTCATAAGAAATCACCTCTCACATGGCTAGTTCCCTCAGGTACTGGATACCTCTCTCTGTGTTGATCCGCTTGCCTGCATTACATAGAATCTCTTGCTTGAAGGGATACTTTTCTCTTACACCTGCCAGGAATCGTTTCCAGAGGCAGCGGACTTGTGTCCGTTTTCCAATCGCTTTATCAATGCCTCCATCCCTAGCGAGGGCTCCCAACTGTGTGGCTTCTCTCCCATCTAAATCCAGGCTACTGGCCCTGCTGTCCCACCATCTGAGCAGCCAGGTGACGATGTGCTCACCTTGATGACAGCTGTAATCTTTTTGAATATCTCATTGCTCATTCAGGGACAGAGATCAAGTGGTTATCATCTCATCTATGAGATCTTCCTCTGTCTTCTGTTGAGTTCTTCCTTTGGGAGATACGGAATTGGGAAGATTCCCTCTTTCTCTCTTGTTGTCTTGACAGCCCTGCTTTAGAGTCACCCACCTCCTCTATCTTTAGTTGACCTAACAGCCCTCCTTTAGAGTGGTCGGCCTCCTCTTCCTCTTCTGAGTAAGTTGAAAGTTCTTCCTCTTTCTCTGGTTGTCATGATGGCCCTGGTTCCTCTTCTTCATCCTTTACTCTACATGCTCGTATATGTTTCCTTTTCTGTAGGGAGGCAACTGATAATGTTGTGGTCTGAGTGGATGCAGTGCTTGTTGCAGGGGCTTGAGTACAGTGCCTGCATTTGCATCGAGCACTAGAAGCCGGAGTTTGAGTAGCCACAGTGCTTGTGGTGGGAGTTGAGATAGTAAGTAAAGAAACACGAGTAATGAATTGGTAGAAATTCCTAAATGGTCGATTAACCCTAATTATATATATAATTAGACATACAATCAGGAGACCTTGCAACAGGATTATAATGTTTAGACTATTCCAATGATATTCAATATTCTCAGAAATCTCAAAAACTTTTTAAAATGGTCTGGAGGGAGAGGGGAAAATGAAGGGAGACGTCTCCCTCATGTATGGGCTCTCCAAAGGAAAGAAGCTACCAGTGCAATTGGCAACCATATCGGCCAGGTGGCACCTAAAGTTCATAAACGAAGTCCACATCACCACCCCCATCTGCACCGCTGAATACAGCTACAGAACTAGTCCTAACGCTCACAATTTTATCAGCACCACACAGCACAGCAATACTCTTAATTAGGGAAAAAATGCCTTTCATCCCAGTCCGACTCCCAGAGATAGTAAATCGCTGTCATGGGTTTGATGTAAAGGGGTTCTGGTGGCAGGAGAGAGGATTTGCTCCCTGTGACTTCCCTGGTTTCGGAACCGGGTCAGATCCGGTTCTGGCCACCAGATCAGACTCCCATCCCCCTTGGGCCGGGGTTGAGCCAATTGTCGCCTCTGCGAATTGCCCTATTCGTTGAGGAAAAGGAACCAGAAAAGGTGCTTTTGCCCGGGAGTGAGGAGAGAAGGGAGGAGGGCACTGCCTCGACTCCCGGCTGGGCAGCTGCCCGCACTGGGCCCGTGCCACCCGCTAAGGATGGCCGCGGCGGAGCCGCCTGGGGAACTCGGAAGCGCACCGCTCCCGGGGTGCCCGCTGGGCCAAGTTCACCCAGAGAGGACTAAGATCTGAGAGAAACGGCCACACAGACACCAGATCAGTGAAGATGGAATGGGATGAGGTGTGCTGGAGCTGAGTTTCCCTTGCAACTGGTGGCAAGACAGCAGGTGGCCCCCCTGCAGCCAGGACAGACTCAGTGGAGCAGAGACCCACTCACAGCCCGTGAAGAAGCCACATTGGAGAAGAGATGCGTGAGCCTGAAACAGGTCGTGGAGAATGGGACGCATGACAAGGTAGAGACGCATCTAGAGTCCGTGTGATGACGCATGCCGGAGCGAGTGGCAACAACTCCCTAAGAATCTGTGACTGTGGTAAAAGCCCTCACTGGAGCAATCCGATGGGGAAGGATTGCATCCTGCAGGTAGGACTCACGCTGGAGAAGTCTGTGGATTTTCTTTGTGAGTAGGGGATCCACTGGAGCAAGGGAAAAGGGTATAAGGACTCCTTCTCCTTTAATTAAAGGAGTGGCAGTAACAACACGGGATGAACTGACCTGCACTCCCCCATTCCCTGTCCCCCTGCGCCCCTGGAGGATGAGATAGAGCCAGGAAGAAAAGGAAAGGGGGGGAGATGTTGTTTTTAAGATCTGGCTTTGTTTATTTTATCCTCTCAAGTAACTGGTTTTGTTTTTCTTTATCCTTTCAAGTAACTGTTAATAAATTGTTTTGCTTTATTCCGAAGCCGAGTCTGTTTTGCCCGGGACCATGATTGGTGGGTGCTCCCTCTCTGTTCTTGTCTCGACCCTCAGTTCTTTTATTATATTTTTCTTCTCTCCACTTCACTGGGGATGGAGTGAGAGAGCGGCTGTGTGGAGTTTAGTTGGCAGATTGACCTAAACCATGAAAACCACAAATAAATACTGGCAAACAGCATATACGGCAGATAAGGTGCTAAATAATACAACTCCGAAGACAACTCTGAGAGCACATTAAACAACATTCTGACCAACGACATCCAAGGAAACATAATGAACAATTACAGCAAATTTGTTTTAACACATTCTAGTCAAATCTGTCATTACCTCAATCCTTCGTGCCCCACGTTGGGCACCACAAAGGACTATCGTGGTTTAGCCTGGCTGGCAACTAAACTCCACGCAGCCGCTCGCTCACCTTCCCCTACCCCCAGGGAATGGGGAAGAGAATTAAAGGGGAAAAGGGAAAGAGACCCATGGGTTGAGATAAGAATATTTTAATAATAATACTACTAATATAGAATCATAGAATCATAGAATCATAGAATGGTTTGAGTTGGAAGGGACCTCAAAGATCATCTAGTTCAACCCCCCTGCCATGGGCAGGGAAACCCTCCACTACACCAGGTTGCCCAAAGCCTCATCCAACCTGGCCTTGAACACTTCCAGGGATGGGGCATCCACAGCTTCTCTGGGCAACCTGTTCCAGTGCCTCACCGCCCTCTGAGTGAAAAATTTCTTTCTTATATCTAATCTAAATCTACCCTCTTTCAGTTTAAATCCATTGCCCCTTGTCCTATCACTACATGCCCTCGTAAAAAATCCCTCTCCAGCTTTCCTGTAGGCCTCCTTTAAGTACTGGAAGGCTGCTATAAGATCACCCCGGAGCCTTCTCTTCTCCAGGCTGAACAGCCCCAACTCTCTCAGCCTGTCTTCATAGAAGAAGTATTCCAGCCCTCGGATCATCTTCGTGGCCCTCCTCTGGACCCGCTCCAGCAGCTCCATGTCCTTCTTGTGTTGGGGACTCCAGAGCTGAACACAGTATTCCAGGTGGGGTCTCACGAGAGCAGAGTAGAGGGGCAGAATCACCTCCCTCGACCTGCTGGCCACGCTCCTTTTGATGCAGCCCAGGATACGTTTAGCCTTCTGGGCCGCAAGAGCACATTGCCGGCTCATGTTGAGCTTCTCATCCACCAGCACTCCCAAGTCCTTTTCCTCAGGGCTGCTCTCAATCCATTCTCCGCCCAGCCTATACTTGTGCTTGGGATTGCCCCGACCCACGTGCAGGACCTTGCACTTGGCCTTGTTGAACTTCATGAGGTTCTCACAGGCCCACTTCTCCAGCCTGTCAAGGTCCCTCTGGATGGCATCCCTTCCCTCCAGCCTGTCCACAACAACACACAACTTGGTGTCGTCTGCAAACTTGCTGAGGGTGCACTCAATCCCACTGTCCATGTCACCAACAAAGATGCTAAACAGCACTGGCCCCAGTACTGACTCCTGAGGAACACCACTCGTCACTGGCCTCCACGTGGACATTGAACAGTTGACCACAACTCTTTGAGTGCGACCATCCAGCCAATTCCTTTTCCATCGAGTGGTCCATCCATCAAAACCATGTCTTTCCAGTTTAGATTTATGAGTCTTTGCTGATATATCGAACAGTATGACTATTTTATGTTATATATCTGTAGCAATTATGTATTACAGGGTTGTATAGCTTTTTGAAACAGCAAAATGTTTATTTAAAGCCTCTGGTCATGTAAATGTTTAACTAGTTGCAAAATTCTTGTCCTTTAGGTGAACTTTGCTCATTATGTCATTATAATACCAAAACACACCTCCATCCTGAAAGCTACCCGCCTCCGGGTTGTGACCACCCCTCACTGAGCATGCACACTGAATTTCTAGTCTACACCTTTAAATCAGAGTGAGGAAAATTTACACCAATCCTGACAAAGATATGTATGACTAGAGTCACTCAAGCTCCACCTGAAAGTATAAAAATGGCTTAAGAGAAGGGGGTGTCAGGGAGAAGACCTCCATCGGAACATCTGGGATCAGTCGATGGGCTGGACCTCTCTTCTTCCCCCATAGGGACGCCTATTGGGTAAGAGCTCTATGTTATGTGCGCTTAGTTGCTAACATCTTGCTAGCTATTTAAAATTATCACTGATAAATTTTGTTTTCACAGTTAGTCCCTATCACCGGCTATCTTTGAATCTGTATCCTGACACGAGCATATGTAATAAAATTTGTCATCTATAAATATAAAATTCAACAATTCATACAGAGGATATAAGGGATTTGTCCTAGTTCTGCTGCCCGTGAGAGTCCCTGAATAGGTTAGATGACCACCCTCCAACCTAGTGGGCTGTCCAGAGGAATTTGTTCCAGTGATGCTGTCAGCGTAAGCCTGACAGGCTGGTCAAATTGTAAAGGGTTTGTGGTAACCTCCCTTCTCCTTAAACAGAGTGTGGCAGGCAGGTCAGGTACAAGGGTCTCATCTTTCTTGGAAAACTGGTAGGCTGGTCAAATTGAAAAGGGCTTGAGGTAGTCCCCCTCTCTGTCCTCTGTTGACCCAACATCGTGTCTTAACATGACACCAGTGAAAGTCACAAAATCATAGAGCAAAAGCCCTTATTTGTAGCAGGATCCCTACTGTGGACGGACCCGAGTCATGACTGTACACCAATATGGTTAGAAATCATGCTCGTTTATTACAAACAACACACAGGTTATATAGCAGAACATGGCGTGACACGACTACATTCTACAATTGGCTTGCTTAGCGTAAACACACTCTCCTGGGTTATAGTGATAGGGCAGCGTTAGCAGACCACAGGTAATAAGCTCATCCCTTTAGTCTCCTCATTGCGGTCATCGGAGAGGCATCCAGGAGGCGTGCATCTTGGCAGGCAATCAGTCTACATTTCCTTTTAAGGCCATTAAGTTAACTTGAAGGACAAAAGTAATCTAGTTGGTAACCTTGTGCTCTGGGGCCCAAGCAGGGATTGTCCATACCCGAGAGAATATTATGGCCAGTCTCAGAGAGGAACTCCTCCACACTTATTCACGTAAATTACTTGAATGGCTGTGAAGCATAAAGGAAATAAATTGAACAATATTGCCCATATTTAGTTTACAGACATATGGCATGAAGCTGCACATGATGTACATGCTAATAACAGGCATATTTGTGAACCTCATATAATAATGGATATACATACCTCCTTTAATAATTCAAAGAATTAAACAGTTGCTTGTTCAGAGGCATTTGAATTCACATGTATGCGTTATATATTTTACTACATAAGGAAGGGTTTCTGAGCTCAGACACTTGTTCTTCTTTCCTCACGCAATATCAACTGATCTAATAAAATATCTTAGCTTTCTTTACAAGCCTTGCCTCTTTTATTACAGACAGTCACATACACACGCTGGGTATCTTCATAAGGAATTAATTTTCAGGAATCTGGGGGCATTCAGAGGGGGATGTGGATTTCTGGATGGGGAGCCTCCACCAGTACCTAGCAGTACAACACACACTACATGTATGATTCACACCTGATGTGAAAATGAAGCCCTTTTTTTCTTTTTCATAGCATGTATGTAAATACATGCAACACAGCACAATGGTGAAATATTTTCAGCCCTGTCTACCAGGCTGATGCATTGATCTCAGTGGATTATGAGATATAAACTTGAATTTGGCCCCCAGTCATTTAGTGGACACTGCCACTAGCAGCTCTGACACAGGGTTATTTGCTGTTGCTGTTTGTTGTCCCTGTTTGCACATTAATCCAGTGACAATTAGGTGTCAGCGAGCGTTATTTCTGCTCACTGATAGCCTTGGGCTCTGCGCTTGAAGCCCTAATCAAGAGTGTAAACTCTGCTATATTTCAATTTGGAGAAGCACTCTTCCGCTAAGAGGCCCCTGGCACTGCGATAAATAAAGCGCCTATTTACTCCATTGCCACACTTGGACATCTAATGCACTTAGCACCAGCCCCCCAATCATGGCCCACAGTTAAGTCTGCCTATAAATCACTCCATTCTCATCCTGCAGATTAGCAAGGCCGTTTTCCCCAAATCCCACAATGAGCACTGTTTCCTTTTCTTGTTAGTCAAAAGCAAGATGATTTTTATTAGGTTAAAGATGAGATCAAATATGGTAAATCACGTGGAGGGAAATGAGATGGAGAGTCCAGCAGCCTGGTGGGAGCACCGGGTGGGCTGGGCGGGTCTGGAGACCCTGACAGGCCCCCTCAGCAGTGCATCATCCCATGGCACCAGACCTGAGTGATGTCCCTCTGCATACTGCACAAAATGGCACTGGCCCACAGGTGCGATGAATGTGTCTGGCCTCAGCTGCCAGCAGCACAGATGGAGGGGAAAAGGAGGCGGTGTGGAGAGTCTTCCTATCTTGTATGGGCAAGCGCCACATGCTCAGCTTGTCCCCATTGCAGGAACTCCCACACACAGACTCAGTGTTCACCACTGTTGGGTGAGTTTATCCGAGGAGGCCTCTGGCTGCACACAAATGAGGCTGGCGCAGAGCGATGTCTGGAGAAATACCCATGTACTGTCCATATAGTCTCATCAGGAACAGTCTGGCTTTATTCTTGCAGCAGTGCTAGGCACTGTGGGAGCAAACACACACCAATGAGGAGCATTTCATACAAGTGCACTGCAGCTTGGATCTCCTTAAAAATAGGACCATCGCTTAAACCTTCTTTATATGCATTTAGATAAGTAGCACTACCTTGTATACAGCTATTTTAGCAGAGCCAGGCACATAGTATAACTGTAATTAATAATATGCCGCATTCTGCATTTTTATTCTCAGTGGCTGTTAAGGAAGAAAATCTGATATTTTTTTTTTTGGTCTCGGTTTGAAAAAAACAGAGGTCTGCTAAGGAAGGTAGGAGCCTCCCTTGAAATGGAAAATGTAAACCCCCTCCCTCCGAATTACTAAAATTTTGAAATTAAGGGGCTCTCAGGCAAAGATATGGGAGTAGAAATAACAGTTCTTTACTAGGAAGATTAAAGAGAAGGGAAAACAACAACAACAACAACAACAACAACAACCACCCAAATGCAATAGTACACCAAAAAGAAAAAAAAAAACCACTGACAGAGTCAGAATACGACCTGACACCCTGCTGGTCAGGGTGCTGGCAGCAGTCTGATCAAATGGTGGCTGCAGTCCTCCTGCAACGGCAGACGTGTCTCTGCAGAAGCAGCGATCCTGCCGAAGGGCGCGGGCCCCCTCCGAAGGGCCAGCGGTGCTGCAGATGGCCTGGTCTTCCTTCGGGAACCCGGCGGAGAAGAAGAAAAAAAAACCGTTCCTCTGGGGTGTCAACGCCGGCCGGCCCAGGCCTCCCAGGTCTGGGAGGAAGGCACGCAGCAGACCTCGAGTGGCTGCTCTGTCCCAACTAGTCCAGCAGCAGCGAGAAGTGCCCGTCTGTCTCCCCCAGTGACTGCCAGAGACTGCCCGACTGCCGCCGCCGCCGCTTTCCCGCGTGCCGGTGCAGTCGCAAGGCGCCCCTCTCCTCCCGGCTGGAGCATCTCTCATGGGGCCGATGTTGTTCTGGGAGTCTGGCCGCAGATCCTTGATTGCCCATCAAACAGAGATGGCTCCTGGAGAGAGTGATCCACGAGTCATGGGCAAGGCATTGATGGCCCATTAACAGAAGACAGTCTGGGAGGAGGAGGCAAGGGAAACATTGTCCCACCTGGTCTCAACAGCTCATGAAGATGGTGATAGAATACATACTTTTGGGCACATCTTACATCGTAACCTAGGACATAATCCACCCCTTATTCTATTACCATCTACGTCATACTCAAATCAATATCCTCTTACAGATATATATATAGAGAGAGAGATATATACAGAATGAAAAAAAAACAAAACCAAAACACCTTACATACAGTTATCACTTAAAATCAGGTCTCCTTGTGGTACACAATGTGTTTCTCCATCTTTCTGCATTACCCACCAAGTGTAACCAGGTCCTTGAGCAAAAACAATCCCACGGATGGGTTTGCCTTTGCCTGAGGTGGGATTAATCCAAACAGTCTTTCCTAACATACCTCTCGTGCACCACAGGGACTTTATCTCCATCCACTGTGTGCAAGGGTTCAGATTGGGCGGGACCAGCTCGATTGACGGACCCTCGGGTATTGACCATCCAGGTGGCTTTCGCTAAGTTCATTTCCCAATTTCTGAAGGTTCCCCCACTAAGTGCCTTCAGGGTAGTCTTAAGCAGTCCATTACACCGTTCAACCTTCCCAGCAGCTGGTGCATGGTAAGGGATATGATATATCCATTCAATACCATGTTCTCTGGCCCAGGTGTTTATAAGACCATTTTTGAAATGGGTCCCGTTGTTTGATTCGATTCTCTCAGGGGTGCCATGTCTCCACAGGATTTGCTTTTCCAGACCCAAGATGGTGTTACGGGCAGTAGCGTGAGGCACAGAGTAGGTCTCCAACCATCCTGTGGTGGCTTCTACCATGGTGAGCACATAATGCTTGCCTTGGCGGGTTTGAGGCAGTGTGATGTAATCAATCTGCCAGGCCTCCCCATACTTGTATTTGGACCACCGCCCACCATACTATAGGGGTTTCACTCGCTTGGCCTGCTTAATTGCAGCGCATGTCTCACAGTCATGGATAACCTGGGAGATACTGTCCATGGTTAAATCCACCCCTCAGTCTCGTGCCCACTTATAGGTGGCATCTCTGCCCTGATGGCCTGAGGCATCATGGGCCCATCAAGCTAAGAACAACTCGCCTTTATGTTGCCAATCCAAGTCTATCTGGGACACCTCTATTTTCGCAGCCTGATCTACCTGCTTGTTGTTACGATGTTCTTCATTAGCCCGACTCTTAGGGACATGGGCATCTACATGGCGGACTTTCACAGGTAGCTTCACTACCCGAGTGGCAATGTCTTTCCACTCATCAGCAGCCCAGACTGGTTTTCCCTTACGCTGCCAGTTTGCCCTTTTCCACCTTTCCAGGCAGCACCACAGAGCATTGGCTACCATCCATGAATCAGTGTAGAGGTAGAGCTTTGGCCACTTCTCTCTTTCAGCAATATCCAGGGCTAATTGGACGGCTTTGAGTTCAGCTAGTTGGCTTGATCCACCTTCTCCCTCAGTAGCTTGTGCAACTTGTCATGCGGGGCTCCATACAGCAGCTTTCCATTTCCGGCTAGCACCTACAATTCGGCAGGAGCCATCAGTGAAGAGGGCATATCGTCTTTCACTCTCCGGTAGCTCATTATATGGGGGCGCTTCCTTGGCACGTGTCACTTGCTCCTCCTCTTCTTCAGAAGATAATCCAAAAGTCTCACCTTCCGGACAGTTCGTAATTATTTCCAAGATCCCAGGGCGATTTGGGCTTCCAATACGGGCGTGCTGCGTGATGAGGGCAATCCATTTGCTCCAAGTAGCGTCAGTGGCATGATGCGTGGAAGGAACCTTTCCCTTAAACATCCACCCCAGCACCGGTAGTCGGGATGCCAGGAGGAGTTGCGCCTCTGTGCCAATTACCTCTGAGGCAGCTTGGACTCCTTCATAGACAGCCAAGATTTCTTTCTCTGTTGGGGTGTAGTTGGCTTCGGACCCTTTGTAGCTTCGGCTCCAGAATCCCAGTGGTCGGCCCCGAGTCTCACCAGGCCCCTTCTGCCAAAGGCTCCAGGACAGACCCTTGTTCCCGGATGCAGAGTAGAGCACATTCTTCACCTCTGGTCCCATCCTGACTGGGCCAAGGGCTACCGCATGAGCGATTTCCTGCTTGATCTGGACGAAGGCTTGCTGCTGTTCAGGGCCCCAGTGGAAATCGTTCTTCTTGCGGGTAACCAGGTACAGAGGGCTCATGATCTGGCTGTACTCAGGAATGTGCATTCTCCAAAAACCTGTGGCGCCTAGGAAAGCTTGTGTTTCCTTCTTGTTGGTTGGTGGAGACATCGCAGTGATCTTATTGATGATCTCGATGGGAATCTGATGCCGTCCATCTTGCCACTTTACCCCCAGGAACTGGATCTCCCAGGCAGATCCCTTGACTTTGCTCTTTTTGATGGTGAAGCCAGCTTCCAGGAGAATCTGGATGATCTTCTCTCATGATGAATGAGAGAATGATCTTGATGAAAGGAGTGTAGGCAGGTCCCTTTGACCTGCTGCCTCAGTGATAGTAGGGGGTGATATGTGTAGTCAGGAGCAACACACAAGTTGCCTAGAGGTAAAAGAAAATCCCCAAAATAACAGCTCAGGAAATAAAGCTTCCCCCCCTAGGGGTGCAGTGGGGTCGAAAGCCCAACTTGCGTGCTTCTATATGAACACACGCAATATGGGCAACAAACAAGAGGAACTGGAAGCCCTTGTTATCCGGGGAAACTATGACATAGTTGCCATCACTGAAACATGGTGGGATGACTCGTATAATTGGAGTGCTACCATGGATGGCTACAAGCTCTTCAGGAGGGATAGGAGAGGTAGGAGGGGTGGCGGGGTTGCCCTGTATGTAAGGGAAGGTCTAAACTGTTTAGAGTTAAATGTTGGGGATGACTTGGTAGAATGTCTGTGGGTGAAAATCAAAGGGGGGCCTATGAAAGCGGATATTGTAGTGGGAATCTGCTACAGGCCACCCTATCAGGACAGTGAGACTGATGAACTATTCTTTAAACAACTGGGGGAAGTCTCGCGCTCACTAGCCCTTGTCCTTATGGGTGACTTTAACCTACTTGATGTCTGTTGGAAGTATAACATGGCAGTCAGGAAACAGTCTAGGCGATTCCTGCAGAGTGTGGAGGACAACTTCCTATCACAACTGGTCAGTGAACCGACTAGAGAAGGTGCTCCCCTAGACCTGCTGTTTGTGAACAGAGAAGGTCTTGTGGGAGATGTGAAGGTTGGAGGACTCCTGGGGCATAGTGACCACGAGATAATAGAATTCTCAATTCTAGGGGAAGTTAGGAGGGGGAACACTAAAACGGCCAAGCTGGACTTTGGGAGAGCTGACTTTGGGCTGCTTAGAAGTCTGGTTAATAAAGTCCAATGGGAGACAGCTCTCAAGGGTAAGGGGGCGCAGGAGGGATGGTTACTACTCAAAAAGGAAATTCTGGAGGCACAGGAGCGAGCTGTCCCTGTGTGCCGGAAATCGAGCCGCCGGGGTAGAAAACCAGCTTGGATGACAAAGGAGATTTGGGAACATCTCAAAAGAAAAAGGGATGTCTTGGAAGAATGGGCAGGTGCGGAAGCGGGATTTGAAGACCCCAGAGACGACTCAATATGAGTTAGCTGCAGGAATCTCGTTTATTGCGCAGTTCTTATTGCTTATATAGACAACTTTTGTCAGTCATCCTGAGACCACACCTTTTCTACACCATTATTGGATGATACATATGCTTGTCGTGTTTAACAGGCTATTTCAAAAAACACCCGCCTAGCGAAGCTCTGCTCTAAGCAAACACTACTCCCTTATCATACTGCATAGTTTTCTTATCCTCTACTTCAAGGGCATTCCGCCCCTGAGGCCTAACTTCCCAGCTCCCGTCTTTATTCACACAGGGTTTTCTTCGTGCAGTCTTTTCAAAGATCCACACTCCAACAGGCAGGCATCCAGGAATCAATACAGGGATGAAGTTAGGGCATGTAGGGAGATGATCAGGGGGGCAAAAACCCAACTGGAACTTAGACTAGCCTGCTCCGTAAGGGACAACAAAAAGTCCTTCTATAAATACATTAATAACAAAAGTAGGGCTAAAGATCACCTCCAGCCCCTACTGGACTCAGGGGGTACGTTAGTCACTAGGGATGAGGACAAGGCTGAGGTCCTTAATGCCTTCTTTGCCTCAGTCTTTAATAATAAGGTTAGTAGTTCCCAGGTGAGCTGGCCTTTGGTGTCTGAGAGCAGGGAGGGAGAGCAAATCGAAGCTCCTGTGATCCAAGAGGAACGGGTCAAGGATCTGCTTCTTCGGCTGGATGCCCACAAGTCTATGGGGCCTGATGGTATCCACCCGAGAGTCCTGAGAGAGCTGGCGGATGTCATTGCCAAACCCCTGTCCATTATCTTTGGGCAGTCTTGGCTCACTGGGGAAGTTCCGCTGGACTGGAGGCTGGCGGATGTTACCCCCATTTACAAAAAAGGGCGGAAGGAGGATCCGGGGAACTACAGGCCTGTCAGTTTGACCTCGGTGACGGGCAAAGTCATGGAACAGGTTATCTTGAGTGCTATTAATGAGCACATACAGGTTAACCGGGTGATCAGGCCCAGTCAACATGGGTTTATGAAAGGCAGGTCTTGCCAATCAAACCTGATCACCTTCTATGACAGGGTGACCTGCCTGGTTGACGAGGGAAGGGCTGTGGATGTAGTTTTCCTTGACCTCAGTAAAGCCTTTGATACAGTTTCTCATAGTGTTCTGGTTGAGAAACTGATAACTGCTGGCCTGGATAGGCACACCCTCCTTTGGGTTAAAAACTGGCTGGATGGCCGGGCCCAAAGAGTGGTGGTAAATGGGGCTAAATCCGGCTGGAGGCCGGTCACCAGTGGGGTTCCCCAGGGCTCAGTGCTGGGTCCAGTTCTGTTTAACATCTTTATCAATGACCTGGATGAGGGGATTGAATGTACCCTCAGTAAATTTGCGGACGACACCAAGCTGGGAGGCTGTGTCGATCTGCTCGAGGGTAGGGAGGCCCTTCAGAGGGATTTGAACAGACTGGATAGTTGGGCTGAGGCCAATGGCATGAGCTTTAATAAGGCCAAGTGCAGAGTCCTTCACTTGGGGTATAAAAACCCCAAGCATCGCTATAGGCTTGGGGAAGAGTGGCTGGAGAGCTGCCTGGCGGAGAAGGACCTGGGGGTGTTGGTTGACTACCAGCTTGATATGAGCCAGCAGTGTGCCCAGGTGGCCAAAAAGGCCAATGGGATACTGGCGTGTATCGAGAATAGTGTAACCAGCAGGAATAGGGAAGTGATCCTGCCCCTGTACTCGGCACTGGTGAGGCCGCACCTGGAATATTGTGTCCAGTTTTGGGCCCCTCGCTTTAAGAGAGATATTGAGCTCCTGGAGCGAGTCCAGAGAAGGGCGACTAAACTGGTCAAGGGGCTGGAAAATAAAACTTATGAGGAGCGGCTGAGGGAGTTGGGGCTGTTTAGCCTGGAGAAGAGGAGGCTGAGGGGAGACCTGATTACAGCCTACAAATACTTGAGAAAAGATGGTGGGGAGGTAGGGGAAGAGCTCTTTACATTAGTGTTGGGTGATAGAACAAGAGGAAATGGGTATAAGCTTAGTCAGGGGAGATTCAGGTTGGATGTTAGGAAGTATTTCTTCTCTGAAAGGGTTGTCAGCCACTGGAATAGGCTGCCCAGGGAGGTGGTTGAGTCCCCATCCCTGGATGTGTTTAAGACTAGGGTGGATGATCTACTTAGCGATATGGTTTAATGGGGATTAGGGACGGTTGGACTCGATGATCTCTAAGGTCTTTTCCAACCTAGAAATCTATGAATCTATGAATCTATAAACATGCTGACTTTTGCATCCATTTCTTCTTCTGTATGGAGGCGACTGATACCAGCACAGGTTGGTTCATCTGTGGTGCTTCTCACAGGGGTTTGAGTAGCCACAGTGCTTGTTGTGGGAGTTTGAGTAGCTGCAATGCTTGTCACTGGTGTTTGAGTAACCATAGCAGATGCTGGGGTTGGAGTAGCTGCACAACACTCGCATCTGCACCGAGCACCAGTAGCAGATGGGGGTTTGAGTAACCCTAGCAGGTGCCAGGGTTGGAGTACCCGTAGTGGTGTCTGTTGCAGGAGTTGGAATAACCCACCACAGCTGCTGCAGCAGGAGCAGTCGCCTCCCGCTGCCATCCCGGCAGGCTTCCTTTTTGGAATTACCATAGCAGGTGCTAGGGGTTGGAGTGGCTGCAGTGACTATCGGAGGGGAGGGGGGAGGGGGGGATCAGAGCAGTCGCGGCACCTGTTGTGTGGATTGAAGTGGCAGCTGGGGTAACACCAGTAGCAGATGGGGTGGTCTTTTTAAATAGTCGTTTAACTCTAATTATATACATAATTAAACATATATTCAGGAGATCTAACAATAGGATGAGGCTGGTTTGACCATCCCAATGATATTCAAAATTCTCAAGAGCTTTTGTAAATGGTCTGGAGGAGAGGAGGAAAGTGACGTCCCCCTCCATGTATTGGCTATCCAAGGCGAAAAAGCAACCGGTGTAATTGATAACAATGCCCACCAGATGGCTCCCGAAGTATGGAAATGAAGCCGATACTTACCGATCCGCCACCACTGAATACAGCTACAAAAGCGATCCCTTTACCAATGATTTTACCATACCAGAAGCCAGCACCACACAGCAAAGTGATACGCTCAATCAGCAAAACGATATTCTTAATCTTAATCCAACACTGGCAAACAGCATATACGGCAAGTAAAGTGCTGCATATTACAACTATGAAAACAACTCTGAGAGCAAATAAAACAACATTCCGACCAGTGACGTCCAAGGCAATATAATGAATGCTTATAGCAAATTTGTTTTAACACACTCTGGTCAAGTCTGTTGTTATCTCAACCCTTTGTGCCCCACGTTGGGCGCCAAAAGGTCTGTCGTGTTTTTAACCCGGCCGGCAACCAAACACCATGCAGCCACTTGCTCACCCTTCCCTGCTCCCGGGGGATAGGGGAGAGAATCGGAGGGGTAAAGGCAAAGACACTCGTGGGTTGATATAAGAACAATTTAATAATTGAAATAAAATAAAATAAAATAAAATAAAATAAAATAAAATAAAATAAAATAAAATAAAATAAAATAAAATAAAATAAATAGTGGTAATGATGATAATAATAACAGAATATACAAACAAGTGATGCACAGTGCAATTGCTCACCACCCGCTGACCAATGCCCAGCTCGTCCCCGGCTAACGATCTCAGAGGAGAGAAATCCCAAAACCACAATCCTGGAAGAGAGAGAGCCAGCTTCCTGGCCAACTTTCATTTACATATTGAGCAGGACATCGCATTGCATGGAATATCCCATTGGCCAATTTGGATCAATTGCTGTGGCTGTGTTCCCTCCCAGCTTCTTGTGCACCTGCACACCAGCAAAGCATGGGAACTTGAAAAGTCCTTGATTTCTCAGCAACAACTGAAAACATGTGTTATCAACATTCTTCTCTTACCACATCCCATACTAAATCCAAAACATAGCACTATTCTCATAGGACTCATATTGGAAAAGTTTGTGGATTTTCCTCGTGAGTAGGGGATCCACTGGAGCAAGGGAAAAGGGTGTAAGGACTCCTCTTCCTTTAAGAAAGGAGCGGCAGTAACAACATGGGATGAACTTACCTGCACTCCCCCATTCCCTGTTCCCCTTGGCCGTTGGGGGAGGAGGTAGAGCTGGGAAGAAAAGGAAAGGGGCAGGAGGAGGTGTTGTTTTTAAGATCTGGCTTTGTTTCTTTTTATCCTCTCAAGTAACTGGCTTTGTTTCCCTTTGTCCTTTTAAGTAACCATTAATAAATTGTTTTGCTTTAAGAAAGCCGAGTCTGTTTTGCCCGGGACCATGGTTGGTTGGTGCTCCTTCTCTGTTCTTGTCTCAACCCTCAGTCCTTTTATTATATTTTTCTCCTCTCCACTTCACTGGGGAGGGAGTGAGAGAACAGCTGTGTGGAGTTTAGTTGCCGGGTCAGCCTAAACCACGACACCAGGGCTGGAGCATCTCTCTTATGAAGACAGGCTGAGAGAGTTGGGGCTATTCAGCCTGGAGAAGAGAAGGCTCCAGGGTGATTATCCTTCCAGCACCTAAAGGGGTCTTTTAAGAAAGCTGGAGAGGGAGTTTTTACAAGGGCGTGTGGTGATAGGACAAGGGGTAATGGATTTAAACTGAAAGAGGGTAGATTTAGATTGGATATAAGGAAGAAATTTTTTACATTGAGGGTGGTGAGGCACTGGAACAGGTTGCCCAGAGAAGTTGTGACTGTCCCATCCCTGGAAGTGTTCAAGGCCAGGTTGGATGAGGCTTTGGGCAACCTGGTGTAGTGGAGGGTTTCCCTGCCCATGGCAGGGGGGTTGGAACTAGATGATCTTTGAGGTCCCTTCCAACTCTAACCATTCTATGATTCTATGATTGTTATTATTTTCCTTTCTTTTTCTGTCCTGATAATCTTTCTTTATCTCAACCCATGAGTTTCACCTTTTTTCCGATTCTCTCCCCTATCCCATTGTCGGGGAGAGTGAGTGAATGACTGTGTGTTGTTTAGCTGACTGCTGGGTTAAACCACAACGGTCCTTTTGGGCACCCAATGTGGGGCACGAAGTGTTAAGATAACAACAGTTTTGATTGGAATGTGCTGGATTGAATTTATAGCTGTTATTGCTGTTCAGCTATTAATTGGTGGGCTCCTGTGCTTGCCATGGGGCTTGCTTGCCTTACTGTAAATTAGAGTCTTGTGATCATATCATTAGTGGCTGTTTTTTGCTTTCACTGCTTCCTGAGAAATTTGTTATAAGCATTCATTATATTAGTTTAATAGTTGCTGGTCAGAATATTGATTTATTTGCTTTTAGAGTTGTCCTTGTTATCAAGAGTTGTGTTATATAACACTTTACTTGCTGTGTATGTTCCCTGTTGTGCTGTTTATCATCTCTAGGGGCTGGATTATGGTTCTCATTTTGCTGTACTGTGTAACACTGACTTATGATTATGATAAAATTACTGGTCATGAGACTAATTGCATATTTTTACTTGACATTGCCATCGTCTCTGTACTTTGGAAACCATCTATCGGAAACTTTTAATAATTACACTCTTTATCTTTTCTCCTCAGAAAGCCAATCTATGGGGGAGACAAGGCGGAACACTTTCCCCTGCTCTTTCACCTTCCCTTTCTCCTTCCCCTTCTCCTCCAGGCTAATTACAATAGCTCTTGAGAATTTTGAATATCCTTGGGATGTTCCAACCAGCACATTCCTATTGCTATGTCTCCTGAATGTGTTTTGGGTCTTGTTTAAAGTTAAAAAACTATTTAAGAATACCACTCAGAGATCTGCCTCGAGGCTGGATACTTATGAGTGACAGGGTGTGTGGGATAGTATGGGCAAGTGCCTGGGACAGTGGGCACCTCCAGTGTTTTGGAACTTCACCCCTGAACAAATGCAGAATCCTGAAAACCTAGCAGAATATTTGGAAAAAGCATGCTGTCACCCTGACATTCTTCACTCTGAGGATGGTGAGGTACTGGAACAGGTTGCCCAGAGAATTTGTGGATGCCTGTGCTTGATTTATGTTATAGGGATTTTGGTAGCACGGGAGGAGCTGCAGAGATAGCCCCTGTAAGAAGTTGCGAAAAGCTTTCCAGGCTTCAAAACAGTTGGACCAGTGTCTAGCCAGGTCAGACCCCTGCCTCCCTGCTGGCTAGGGCCGAGTCAATCAGCGCATCTGTGAATGCCCTATTTAAGATGGAGACAAAGGAGCCCGAAAGAGGCTGGACCTACAGCCTCTTTAGAGAGGGAGGAGACAGGGGGCTGCCCTCCCTGGCCTTCCAGGCAGGCAGCTGCCCGTGCTGGGCTGCCGCCACTCAACTGGAGATGGCAGCACTGCTTGGAGAGTTCTGAAGCACCCCACTGCCAGGGTGCCCACTGGGCAATGTTTCTCCTGCTGGGACTGCCAAGGTTCGTCAGGCCGGTCGGGCCTGGTGCAGCTGCAGCAGAGAGAGGACTGAGACCTGAGAGAAACAACTACACAGACACCAAGGTCAGTGAAGATGGAGCGGGAGGAGGTGTGTCAAAGCTGAGATTCCCCTGCAGCCCATGGTGAGACGGCAGGCAGCCCCCCTGCAGCCCATGAGAGAAATAGTGGTCCAGAGATCCAACCGCAGCCTGTGGGAGAGTATCCCATGCTGCTGGAGATTGGCAGTGAAGCAGAGATGCATCTGCAGTCTGTGGGAAGGGACTCCATGTCAGAGTGGGTGACTGCGCCCTAAGAAGCTGGGACTCCATGAGAAAAGCCCATGCTGGAGCAATCCAATGGGTAAGAATTGCATCCCGGAGGAAGGACTCATGTCGGAGAAGTTCATGGAGAACCCTGTCCTGTGGGAAGGGGCCTCATGTTTGAGCAGGGGAAGAGTGTAAGGAATCCTCCTCCTTAAGGAAGGAGCAGCAGAAACAGCATGTGACAAACTGACCTGCAGCTCCTGAGCCACTGACGGGGAGGAAGTAGAGTGGGGAAGAAGGGAGGGGTAAGGGGAAGGTGGTTTTGAGATCTGGCTTTGTTTCTCTGAAGTAACTGATAACAATTAAATTGTTTTGCCTCCAAGACTGTTTTGCCCGGGACCATGGTTGGTGGGCGATCCCTCCCTGTTCTTATCTCGACTCTCAAGCCTTTTGTTAATTTTTTTCTCCTCTCCAGTCCATAGGGGGTGGGGGTGGGGGGGGAGTGAGTGAGAAACTGCCTGGTAGCTGAGCTGCTGACTGGGCTAAACCACGACAACGCCTTAGCAAGAAGATGCTTGTAGTGACACACAATTCATTTATCTTTCCTAATTAGAAGTCTTTTATGTAAAAGGATTTTATGTTTTGCTAGACTATGAACCAAGATTCTGGAATTATCAGCACTACCAACCCTTTTATGCCTTTCTTCTTACCTGTCATTTCTCTGTACCCAAAATAATTATGGTCTGACAGCTCTGCAACACCCCACTGTTCTTACAACTCCCTTTGCTCTTTCTGCATGTCCTGGGTTCAGCTGTGATACCTGAAAAGGAAAATGAACTTTCCAAGACTCGTTTTAGAGTTTTAGAAAGCAGGTATTCTTTATTGCAGCGCTGGGTGCATGAGGAATTTCTCCTCCTAGCGTGCACACTCAGCTTCTGGACAGAAAACTAGTTATACACTACAATCATGAATAATTCATAACATATTTACATATTCTGAAACAATTGGTTAATTTTCTCTCGCTTTAACATGTAAATTACTTCGCATGCTCAGTTTTCCTCCTCCGCCCCTTTCTTTTGGGTCTGGGGTGTATTTAGGGCAGGTGGTCCGTGAGTCGGTGGTCGCGATCTCCCCCTGCCGGAATTACATTTTCCCCCAAGTCACTGCACGTTCACAGTTCAGAAAAACATGAGAACAAAGTTTATGCAGTTTCTGGGATGTTCCCTCCAAGGGCAGACAATTCTGGATAAAGAGTCTCCTTTTTAATCACTCCTGACAGTTTCAAGGATGGACATCTTGTTAGTTTCTTTAGGTATGCGTAAATCACCTACTGCCGACTGAACCCTTTATGAAACTTTTACACAAAAACTTTAACCTCTTTATTGTTGGGTAACAATTCCCCCCTTTTCTTTATCATTGTGAATTCTTTTGCAAAAATTCATATTGTTCATGTTTAAGAACTGTGAGTAGCACCCAAACTCTCCTAGTCAATTTGGTTAATTTGTACCAGAACATAAAGTTTACAATTGTTAGTATTGGTACTGCTACTAGTACTACAAGCAAAGGATGTATTAATAAGTTCAACACTCTATTTGCTGATGGTGAATATCCTACAAAAATATCCCCCCAATGATGTTCTCCATCTTTCTTCACTCATTCCAGGACGTGGTGTATTTCTTCAGCGTCGTGATGGACAGTTATCAGAAGGTTTTTTTTTGTCCATTTTCTCGGGCTTGCTTCAGCAATCATCTTAAGTCTTCATGTTGCACCAGTCTTTTCAGCAACGCTGAGTTCATTCCAATAGGGGTAGGCAGCAGGTCATGATACACTGTATAGTTAGATTTTAGGAATTGATAAGTGCGGGAGATGAATGAGGACGCCCGACACGATCAATGTGATCAAACAAGTGAACCTCTCTTTATTTACATTCAGCGTGTTCTATAACCTTGCAAGCAAATAACCCGCCTCTTAGTGTGATTGGTTGTACCGAAGGAAGCAGTGTCACTAAAGTGTCCATTTTCTGTTCCGCATCCAGGGGTTGTCCACGCCCCCCCGCAGCTCTGCAGCTCTTCCGCATTCCAGTTAACGTCATCAGGAAAGGCTGGATTGTTCACCTGTCCGTTAACCCTTAGATATCCTCCGACACGTCCCCCTTCTTGTTTTTGAACAATCCAGTCTTATTTTACAACCCGTTCAGTCATTTTCATGAGCAAGTGTAACAGGCAAAAGTTATTAAGAGAAACATTGTGTTAGCTACTAAAACTAATAGAAGGCTTTTCATTCTGGTGGAAATGTCGAAGCCTAAATTCTACTCTGGAATACACTAGCTATTATAAACATGCATGTTTCGCCTATTCCGGGTGTGCACATAAATCTTCCCTTATATGTGAAAAAAATACCTTGCCAAACTCTATCATAGAATCATAGAATCGTTAGGGCTGGAAGGGACCTTCAAAGGCCATCTAGTCCAACACCCCTGCAAGGAACAGGGATATCTCCAACTAGATCAGGTTGCTCAGGGCCTCATCCAACCTGGCCTTGAACGTCTCCAGGGATGGAGCATCCACCACCTCTCTGGGCAACCTGTTCCAGTGTTCTACAACTCTCATGGTAAAAAATTTTTTCCTAATATCCAACCTGAACCTACCTCCCTCTATTTTAAAACCTTTACCCCTTGTCCTATCACAACAGGCCCTCCTGAACAGCCTCTCCCCATCTTTCTTGTAGGCCCCCTTGAGGTACTGGAAGACCGCTATAAGGTCACCCCGGAGCCTCCTCTTCTCCAGGCTGAACAGCCCCAACTCTTTCAGGCTGTCCTCATAGGAAAGGTGCTCCAGCCCTCTTATCATCTTCGTGGCCCTCCTCTGGACCCTCTCCAACTGGTTCATGTCCTTCTTATGTTGGGGACTCCAGAACTGGACGCAGTACTCCAGGTGAGGTCTCACGAGGGCAGAGTAGAGGGGGAGAATCACCTCCCTCGACCTGCTGGCCACGCTCCTCTTGATGCAGTCCAGGACGCGGTTGGCCTTCTGGGCCACAAGAGCACATTGCCGGCTCATATTGAGCTTCTCGTCCACCAGTACTCCCAAGTCCTTCTCCTCAGGGCTGCTCTCGATCCATTCTCCGCCCAGTCTGTATTTGTGCCTGGGATTGCCATGACCCAGATGTAGGACCTTGCACTTGGCCTGGTTAAACTTCATGAGGTTGGTACGGGCCCACCTCTCCAGCCTGTCGAGGTCCCTCTGGATGGCATCCCTCCCTTCCAGCGTGTCGACGGCACCACACAGCTTGGTGTCATCGGCGAACTTGCTGAGGGTGCACTCCATGCCACTGTCCACGTCACCGACAAAGATGTTGAAGAGGGCCAGGCCCAACACGGACCCCTGAGGGACGCCACTCGTGACCGGTCTCCACTTGGACATCGAGCCGTTGACCACTACTGTCTGAGTGCGGCCATTGAGCCAATTCCTTATCCACCGAGTGGTCCATCCATCAAACCCATGCCTCTCTAGTTTAGAGAGAAGAATGACGTGCGGGACAGTGTCAAAAGCTTTGCACAACCCTACATAACCCTACAGAAACACTTACTGACATATCGTTTTGGTACAGCCTTGCAGAAGCAGTTACTAGCATATTGTTTCCCTTTCTGGGAGCCTTACTATTTCGACTATGCCCAAGATTCCGCTGAGCAGGAGGGTATCAATCAGCAGGGTCATCACAGAGAAGGGAGGCAGGCACTGCACCTTCAGGGCATCCCCTGTTTATCCACACAGTGTGCTCTGTAGCCTCCTTCTGCTCCGCTCTGAGCCATCCCTTTTACACCCTCAACAGAGTCTATGAAAAAGGTACTGACATGGCGTTGCTGCACGTGTGGCCAGTGCGTGCAACAAGGCTGCCCAGTATGTGCTCTGCTGGCTAACAACAGTTTTTGTGAATCGCAACATGTTGTTCAATTACAATCCTCCTAGCTTCCTTTTTCAAAGTTACGTGCTCACAACTAAGTCCAGTTTGTAATTCTTTGTCATTAATTTGGTACCAGTCAATTCTTTTCCTTCCAGTAGCTACGGGTGGAATCCATACACCTTCTGATCGGAAAAACACACAAAGCATATATACAAGCAACTTTCACACACATAGAATGCCAAACAATTAAAAACATAAGAACAGTTTATATATCAATATGAAATCTTCTATTACGAATCTTGTGAGCCATTCTCTTCATCTGGCGTCTCTGTCATCTCTGCTTGTTCTGTTAAATCTTGGATCTCCCTATCTCTATCTGTAGTTTCAGGAGTCCTAGCTGGTCTTACATTTCCTGTCGGTAACAAATGGTTTGCTTCGGGTATATATGGTTTTACCCACTTCGCCGGAATCCACAGTGGTCCGTTTCCTGTAAGTAAACACATATATCCCCTGCCTGTTACTTTTAATTCTACTGGTCCTTCCCATTTCCCTGTTTTTAAATCTTTATAGAGTACTAGGCCTTGTGTTTTTTCTTTCCAGAATGAGCTCATTCCTTTACTGTGTACCAGCATAGGCGGCTCATCACTGTTTCCCGCCAGCCGTAAAAAGTTCAGGACGTACAACGCTTTCATTAATCGATCACCAGGCAGCCAACCCTGAGTTCCCCCTTTTTGTTTTAACGACATGGTCTTTAACGTGTGGTGGGAGCGCTCAACGATGGCTTGACCAGTGGGGGAATGCGGTATCCCAGTGCGGTGAGTGATACCCCAGCGATTGCAAAAACGAGCAAAGCGGAGTGAAGCATAAGCGGGTCCGTTATCCGTCTTAATTTCATGCGGAACCCCTAGAACTGCAAAGCAAGCATATAAATGCCTCTCGACATGTCGCGTGGTCTCTCCAGTTTGTGCGGTGGCCCAAATTACCATAGATAGGTGTCTATACAGACGTGCACGTATTTCCAGCGTCCAAACTCTGTTACATGAGTAACATCCATCTGCCATAGCTGGAGCGCATGCAGTCCTCGTGGATTGATACCTTGACCAAGACCAAAACCTAGTTTCTGACAGGAAGCACAGGACTTTACTATGCCTTGTGCATCCGCTAAGGGGATATGAAATTGTCTCTGGAGCACCTTGGCTGACTGGTGGAAAAAATCATGAGATATACGAGCCTGTTGGAAGGCATCTGATGTCTTCAACTCCGACAGCTTGTCCATAACTTGTTGCAAGACTTCTTCAAAAAGTTCTTTTTTCTGTTGTTCTCCCAATGAAATCAGCGGGGGCATGGGTTCCTCCCCTAGGTGAAGCTCTGAACGGAGCCCAGGACGGAGCTGTGGGCAGGGCTCTGGGCAGAGCTCTGGGCGGTGCTTTGGGCAGGGCTCTGGGCGGAGCTGTGGGCGGAGCTCTGTGAGGTCAGGATAGAGACAGGACTTAGGTCAACAAGACAGTCCACCTATTTCCATGCCCCTTTGTAGTTCTTCCGCCTTCTCTTCTGGGACCCTTTGTTGAACAAACATGCTGTCGCCATTTTGGTTGCCACCATCTTGGCTGCCGCCATTGTGGCACAGTTCCTCTTTTAAGGGTGTGGTCCCTATAGGGTCCCTTTTTTCTCCCGAATCCACGGTTTCTACCTTGGTAGCAGAAGGCAAGGGTGGTGCTAGAGGCACAGAAATTCGCGTAGAAAAGATAGAGGAAGTGTTCGTAGTTGTCGGTAAAGAATCAGTAGAAGAAGGAGCGAAGGCAGCAAAAGCAGCAGCAGCAACAGTTCGTTTGGCTTTCATGCTATGCAACGTTTCTTTAATTGACTTCCACAGGGTAGCATATTTATTCGCCTCCTTCGCGCCCGCTCCCCCCGAGCTGATATCATCCCATAGCTCTTTGCCTATGACTTCCCACGTAGAGAGTTCAAAAGTGACTCCTACCATGGGGATCAAGTCTCTGTTCCAAGCCCACAATAGCAGCCCTTTAAGAGCCAAGGATTCATATTTAGATTTTCTCACAGAGAGCATATGTTGGAGCAGATTTAGGATAGCCTCTTGTTGCTTATCCAACCCCATCTGTCTCCCCGGCCGCTCACCTATCCTCCTAGGCGAGATTCCAGCGTCGATCCAGCGACTAAAACGAGGTGCACCTTTTTCCACTCAGTGACTACGCAGGTCACTGCTCATTCCGCCGGGGCAGCGGATCATTCGACCGACCTTCCACCCTTTTCCTCGCCAAGTCTCGCAACTTTGCCGTGAGGAATCTGAGGGTCCCTACTCTGGGCGCCAATTGCGGGAGATGAATGAGGACACTCGACACGATCAATGTGATCAAACAAGTGAACCTCTATTTACATTCAGCGTGTTCTATAACCTTGCAAGCAAATAGTCTGCCTCTTAGTGTGATTGGTTGTACCGAAGGAAGCAGCGTCACTATAGTGTCCATTTTCCGTTCCGCATCCGGGGGTTGTCCACACCCTCTGCAGCTCTTCCGCATTCCAGTTAACGTCATCAGGAAAGGCTGGATTGTTCACCTGTCCGTTAACCCTTAGATATCCTCCGACAGATAAGATGTGATGGGAGCTAAATAAGTAAAATCACATCCTGTGATAGTTACAAAATTACAGATACAAAGGTTAGAGTGATCATTCATATTTCTAGTAACATTATCTACTAAAATGGAATTACAGGAAGTTCTCATGCAAACACATCCATTACCTATATATACAAGTACAGTTTTAGGTTTTTCATCAGGATGTATCTCAAAATGACAAACGTTCTGTTCAGTGTCAAGACAAAAGTCTTGAGCTCTGATGGTATTGCTTTCACAAATGAATCCTTGTTGCCCTTGCACAACACATGCTAGTGTCAATAGTTTGTCATTTATTCTCACTTTTTCGTGCCCACACTCTATGTTTCAAGGGATATAGTATAGTTCCATTGTGATTCAATCCTAATGCAATGATTTGGTATATTGTGTATACCGAAACATTGTGTATAGTTAACACAAAGGCTGTGACCATATAATTTTGGGGATCATAAGTAAAATAAACTAACCGCCACCAAGATTGGAATCTTTTTTCAAAATTGTTTGCCTTGTCCCATATCACTTTCCGAATCTCATTGGGTAAAGTGCCTTCTTCACCTTCCTTTATAATCATAGCTGTTGTGGATTGGATCCACAGTTCAGCTTGGATGCAGCTGAGAGCTAAAGAGATATTGTTTTGGGCTGCACCAAGTGCATCTATAATAGCGTGACGGGTTAAACAATATCTGCTGCTGACCCATATTCTGAATTACGTAAGGTCCGATTTCAAAAAATAGAGTATTTGGCATAGGTGACATTGTGCTAGGCGGACTTGTTGGCGTGTTAGGGCTGGGAGTGATTGTTGTCACTGGTTCAATAATGCCCTTTTTAAATTTAAATGTGAGTGCCATGTCACCTTTTTGAGTATTCCAGAGACAGATTATAAAGACAGGCTGTGTTAATGTAAAATTGCTTCAGCATTCCAGTTTTTCATTTTTGAGGGCACAAAGATTCTTTGTGAGCACAGAATTATTGGTTCCTTCTACAGTAATTCTACAGTAATTTGAGTCGCTTTCTCATGGATGGTTCCATTGATCATTCGGCAGCCTATTTGGATCTCTTCTCCAATTGCCCCCATCAAGAGGGGAGCCTCATTTTCCCTGTCCCAGCCCCACTCATGTTCTGAGTATATTTGCATTCCATGCATAACTACAGTAGCTAAACTTAAATTCAATTGTTTGAAAGACGGTCACATACTTCCTGTGGACTTAAGGTAGGTGCGAGACCATGGCCAACTTAGGGTGGAAATGTTTACCATTTCGATCATGCTTATCAGAATTGCGACAATTAACACCGGGTCAGTCTTATTGTAGTTGGTCCTGTGGCTTCTGCTGTCCATTGTTCCTCAGGCGCTTTCCTCACCCAGGAGTAATGAATCCAAGCAGGTCGATCTCTGATCTTGATCGCCGTGTAGGTTGTCAGCAATACCTGGAACGGTCCATTCCACTTTTCCTCAAGGGAGTCACCTGAAACGGTTTTAACATAAACCCAATCGCCAGGTTTGAACGTATGCACTGGAGAATCTAATCCCTGTGCCCTGGTAGACATCACTACTTTGTTTACTTGTTCCAATTGTTTTCCTAAAGCTATCAAATATTGTTGCAAGCCCATTTCTCCAACTTGACTGAGATCTTGCCCTTGATACCTAGTTTGAAATGGTTTCATAGATTTCATAGATTTCTAGGTTGGAAAAGAGCTTAGAGATCATTGAGTCCAACCGTCCCTAATCCCCATTAAACCATATCCCTAAGTAGATCATTGTCACAGCTGGAAGGCTTCAGGCGGCTCCAAGCAGACCAATGTTCTAATGCGAAGGCTTTAGGCTCTACTCTAAGGAAGGCCCACACTCCTCCAAGGCTCAGGAGGAAATGCCTCACCCTTAGGAGTAAACGCCCTGCCTTAAATAGTCAGGAGTCACATGATTTCCTAGATGGGTCAAGGCTATTGGTCACTTGACCATCCATCTCCCAGAGTGATTGGCTGAATGCTACAGCACCTGTTTCAAGGTAACTTTCCCAGTGTAACAAGCTACAGGTGTTTCTTAGTTAGCCTGCATAGGGAAAGAACTTTCACAGGATGCTGCAGCAGCCAAAAGGTTTCTCCACAATTCCCCCTTTTTGTTTTAAGATTAGTTTAAATCAAGCAGGGAGATTTTTCAGCAATACCATGGGAGATACATCTAGCAAACCAGTCATACATTTAGTTATTAATTCTAACATTCTGACTCCGACGGAGACTTGAAATTTAGTCTCTACTCATGGAAGGAACAGGTTGATGGCCGATGTCATTATTTCCATTAGAAGGGTCATTTGATGGATGATCTCTATTCTGGCCATCGTTCGGATGTTGCCTGTTCTGTTTCTGATGTTGCAGGTCAGGGCGGACGCATCTTGCGGGTAGCCATCGTATCCTAGTATCTGTGGAAACGCAAGCATACCCACGACCCCAAGCAATAAGCTCATATGGGCCTTCCCACGTCTTAGTGAGTAGGTCCCGCATCCAGACTTTTGCTCGGGGCAGGTGCGTCTCGCCTGAAGACTGCAATGAAAGAAAGTGATTCAAAATAATGGGATTATTTGAATTTGATGGCACCGTAAGATGGTTAATTGTGTATAACGCTTTTTCTAGGTGACTCTGTGGGGTTTCTCCATGCATTCCCCCTTTTTGTTTTTCTAAAACACACTTCAAGGTGCCATGAGCGTGTTCAACAATGGCTTGGCCAGTAGGAGAATGCGGAATACCCAAGGTATGATTGACACCCCATAGTTGTAAAAACTGCCGCGTCTTCTGTGAGACGTAGGCCAGGCCATTATCGGTTTTTATAGAAAAAGGCACGCCCAAGACCACAAAAGCGAGTTTCCAATGGGCAATGGCATCGCGACTTTTCTCCCCAGTATGAGCAGTTGCCCACATAGCTGAGGAGAAAGTGTCAATAGACACGTGCACATACTTAAACCTGCCAAATTCAGGAACATGCGTTACATCCGTCTGCCAAAGCTGCAGGGCCTTTAGGCCTCTGGGGTTTACCCCCGATGGCAGAGGTGCCGCAAGTCCGTGGCAGTCAGCGCAAGCGCTGACCATGTCCCGAGCCTCAGCGGGCGTTAAGTGGAACTGTTTCTGCAGGGTATGTGCACTTTGATGGAAGAAATTACGCGATGCCTTGGCTTGTGCGATCTTATCGGGCTGAGGTGCTACCCATGCAGGGTTAGCTAGCATGTCAGCCCTGGCGTTGCCTTCCGTTATAAAACCTGGCAAATTAGTATAACTATGGATATGCAGGATGTAATATGGGTGAACTCGATCTTGAATTGCACACCATAACGTTTTTAACAGAGAAAACAGAGCCGCATTATTCACTTCTTTCAGAAGTGAACAATCTAAGCGTTGCGTTATATCAGCCACATAAGCAGAATCGGTGACCAAATTCAAAGGCACCTGCGAGAACCGTTGAAAGGCCATGGCAACGGTCCTCAGTTCAACCAACTGGGCTGAGCCTGACTCATGGCCTTCCAGCACCTGCCACTCAGATTCCTCCTTCCAGGTAACAATAGCTTTCCCAGTTTTCCCAGACCCATCAGTGAAGACGGTGGGTCCTTGTACTGGCACTCGGCTATTTTTTGGCCGCAAGGTAAAGCTTGTCGATCTTGCCAATTGCAGCAATTTATGGCTAGGCAGATGGTATGCAGTTTGTCCTGAGAAATTTTCCAGCGCACTTTGGAGAGGAGCACTGTTAGTAAGGCTCCACCCAAAGTATTCCTGCTGTACTGGCAGAACAATTATTGCAGGATCTGCTGCCACCAATTGTAGACAGCGCTGACGGCATTTGATTATCAGACAAGCAATTAATTCAAATAACGTAGATGCTGTCTTTTTTGGTTGGTGCGGCAAAAAGACCCATTCCAGAATATGCAAGGGGTCAGACCACTGTTTGTTCCATTGGCCAATGATACCTGTTGGATGAGAATCTGGAGTGGTAATAAAAACGGTAATATCAATGGAGGGATCTATTCGGTAAACCTGACGAGCAGAAATGGCCTGTTGAACCTCCTCTAGTGCCCGTCACGCTTCAGGAGTCAATTTTCGAGGTGAATTCAACTCAGGGTCCCCCTTTAAAATATTAAAGAGCGGCACAAGTTGTGCCGTGGTTAGCCCTAGATAGGGACGTAACCAATTGATGACGCCCAACAGTTTCTGAGCGTCATTCAAGGTCTTAATAGAACTCGAGAATTGCACCTCTTGGTGTTGTATAGTTTGGTCCAAAATTTTGACTCCTAAATATCTCCAAGGAGGATGCTGTTCAACTTTCTCCGGAGCCACTTGCAATCCATAAGAATGCAGAACAGTGAGTAGCCGAGGCTGTATCTTCAGCAGCTCGTCCTGGGTGGATGCTGCTACCAGGATATCATCCATGTAATGGTAGCAGTATGCTTCAGGGAACTGCTTACGGATTCCGGACAAAGCTTGAGCAACGTACCATTGACAGATAGTCGGGCTGTTCTTCATGCCCTGAGGTAGGACCTTCCATTGATATCTCTTTGCAGGTTCAGCGTTGTTAACCGCAGGTACAGTAAAGGCAAATTTTGGTTTGTCATTAGGATGTAAGGGGATCGTGAAAAAACAGTCCTTCAAATCAATGATCAAGATTTCCCACCCTGCTGGAATCATGGTGGGTGAGGGCATACCAGGCTGCAATGTCCCCATGCTTCCATTACTGCATTAATTTTTCGGAGATCTTGTAGCAATCTCCATTTTCCTGATTTCTTCTTAATTACAAAGACAGGCGTATTCCAGGGACTGGTAGAAGGTTCAAGGTGTCTGTCACAGCTGGAAGGCTTCAGGTGGCTCCAAGTAGACCAATGCTCTAATGCAAAGGCTTCAGGCTTACTCTAAGGAAGGCCCACACTCCTCCAAGGCTCAGGAGGAAATGCCTCACCCTTAGGAGTAAACGCCCTGCCTTAAATAGTCAGGAGTCACATGATTTGCTAGATGGGTCAAGGCTATTGGTCACTTGACCATCCATCTCCCACAGTGATTGGCTGAATGCTACAGCACCTGTTTCAAGGTAACTTTCCCAGTGTAACAAGCTACAGGTGTTTCTTAGTTAGCCTGCATAGGGAAAGAACTTTCACAGGATGCTGCAGCAGCCAAAAGGTTTCTCCACAGGTGTCCCTGTTGTAATTGTTCCTTAACTAGTTGATGAAGGGCGACTAATTTTCTTTTGGTAGGGGCCACTGGGGTTGCCAGATGGGTTTGTTTGCTAACCATCGCAAAAGCAACGTAGGATATTGTGCGCCCTTCAGTACAGTGGCCCCCCATCAAAAATTTGTCCCGATACGTACTCCCCAGGCCGCCAAGACATCCCACCCCAGAGGTTGAGGGGAGCTGTAGTGACATAGGGCCGAATTGTAGCTGTTTGACCCTCTGCATTCTTTACCACCACAGGTCATTCGCTTCGATAACTCTGTGTGGTTCCTCCCAGTCCTGCAATGGCTGACCCCGCGGGGGCTAAAGGCCATGTAGGAGGCCATGCAGAGAAGGAGACGATTGTCACATCAGCCCCTGTGTCAATCAAACCTCAGAGCTGAATCCTGGACGGCTGGGCATCTGGCAATATTAAGGTGCAAGTCATCTGTGGCTTTTGGCTGGAAATATCCGCAGTCCAGTAAACTTGCGGAAGTCCTGTGGAACCAAAGCCACCACCTTCACGACTCTGTCGTTTTGCCTTAGGGACACTTGATTTGAAGGGTACAAGTTGAGCGATCCGAGTCTTTTCCAGTATTGTGACAGGGGGGGTGGGCGTGGAAATCATCGCACAAATTTGTCCTGTGAAGTCAGCATCAATAACTCCTGGGTGAACAAAGATCCCTTGAATGGTGGTACTAGATCTTCCCACCAATAATGCACTCAGCCCATGTCCTAGAGGCCCAAACGCATCCAAGGGAACCTTACAGACCCGACAGGATTCTAAGATGACTGTTGTTGCGGTGCATACATCCACCCCGGCTGATCCCTTTGTGCTGGCTGAAAGCTGGCTGAGTAAGCCTGGGTTGGTATCATGCCCTGGGGGAAACATTTCTGTCTGAGCGCACATCCCCATTGCACTCCTGGGGAAGTTTCCCGAACGTGTCAGGGGTCGGCCATTGGCATGGTATAACGATTCACAATATCTCGCAGAATGGCCTGGCTTATCGCATCTTATGCAGCGAGCAGGTCTCCTGTTATCCTTGTTTCTTCTTTGTCTCGTCTGTCTTTGTCTATTGTCCCTCTTAGGTTGTCTTTTCGGTTCTGGGTCAGCATTTTTGGGTTGAATAGGCCGCAGAATTGTGGCCAGAGCAGACTTATAGCTTTCAGATTCTAGCTTAGAGCATGCTTCGATCATTTCTGTTAGTGTAGGCTCCCCTGGCATGGAATTATGATTTTTCTACATTCTTCATTGGCATTGTCTTTTGCCAGCTGCTTACATAGTAGTTGTCTCAGGTTTTCATCTTCGACCTGTTTTTCAAGGGCTGCAGCAACTTTCTCTACAAAAGATAAAAGTGTTCTTTCTGCCCCTGATAAATCTTCACGTACTGTGTTTTTGGGGGCAGCCATATCTATGCCCTTTAATAGAGCTCCCACGCCGATCTTTTGGGCTTGCTCAAGAACTTGGGGGGTGCCATGTAGCTTGAAAATCAGGGTCAGCGAAAGCATTGGCTCCCAGTAGAGCATCTGCTGGAGCTCCGTATCTGGGGTCAGTTGGGGGTAATTGCATATTTCCGGCTGCAGCTCTCTCAGCCATTCTTCTCCAATTGGCCTCAAAGACCGTATATTGTACTGGTTGAAATAATACCTGACCTAGATGTTTAATGTCGAATGGGGAGAGTAGGTCAGTATTTAATATCCTGATGATCTGCATGACCTGAGGAGAGTCTAACCCGTATTGTGCTACCTTGGTTTGCAGGTCTTGGACTACCTTCCAGGCAATGGTTTCGTGTTTGTCAATTTGACCTGAGTTAGGAAGCGCCTTTTGTACTGGGAAGGCTTGGATAAGATCCTCTGTTCGTTCATTACTTCCCTGAACAATCTGCTCAGACCCCTTTTCAGGCAACCCAACTTTTTCTATTAGATCCCAGTCGCCAGCCTCCAGAACCCGCCTCTTGACTTCTTCCCAGAACCATTTCGAATTTTTGGACGCACAGTCACCTTGCATTCGGGAAGCGTCCAGGGACGGTTGTGGGATGGCCATGTTTGTTGTTGTCTGACTGTCGCCACAGCTTCCTGCAGTGATGAGACATTATCAGGCAGGGTGTGTCCAATGGCTTCTGACAGGATGCAGACGCTGGGCCAACGGGTTGTGTAAAGGCGGAGGCTGTGGCCGGTTGTGGAACAGTCCATGGAGATGCAGTCTGGGTTGCGGAAACTTGTGTCGGCACCACTGTCTGTGAAGGTGCCACTGCTGTTGTCAGTGGCATGCTTGGCGCCACTTCTGGGGTCGTTGCTGGGCCGGTTGGCACGGCCAGCCCAGGTTGTCCCGGTACAGATTCGGCAGCAATAACTTGCCGCAACATTTCCATCAATGCCGTTAGTTGTTGCGACATTCCTTGCAAACCTGCCATAACCTGCTGTATTATGAAATGCGTTGTTCGGGGTTGCTCCATTTGTGCCCGTGGCAGATAGCCGGGCGCTATGGGTGATGCCGCAGGACATGAGGTTGCGGTAAACCAGGGTGCCATGCCCAGAAACTGTCCTTGTGGTGCCTGGTCTGGTTGAGGGGCCAATGGCGGGAGCAGTAGGAAGAACACATTCTGCTGTAATGGCTGAAGTAGCCGGTTGAGATGCAGAGAAGGGGAGGCTGTTGGGCAAAGGTGGGGGGACACTCCAATGCTTTGTCTTGTCCGGAGGAGCATTCCCGCAAAAAATCACAAGGAGGACACTTGGGTTGGACATAATCTTGCAGGGAGGGGTAAAGCTTCTGTGCAGTCCCCACAACTTTCTCCATATCTGAGGACAGCGGGGGCACAACTGGTGCACTACCCGTGGTCAGTCCCCTTTCAGATAATTCATCGTCCCCTTCAGAAACTTCACTTGTGGATTCATCAGAATCTGGCAATACTTTTTCCTTTCTTTCTACCATCCATGTCTGCATTACATCATATACAGTTCCCCAAATACGTAGCAGACCAGTCAGGTTCTTTCATCCAAATACTGTTTCATAGATTAGCTTATCCCCTAGCTGCTTCCACGCTTCTGAGCTAAAGGGGGTGTTGAGGTCAGTCAGGCATTCATGCTCTGCCACCCAATCTAACAGCTCACAGAGAGCTTCCATCACTTATTTTAGCCCCTGCAACTGTCATTGCAGGTTTGAGAATGGAAAACATCATGCTTTCTTTTGTGGAGCTTTGTCCCATCATTCTAATTTGCAGTTCGTCCCTTGGAGCCCCGTGTACGGAAGCACGTACCTTCAGATCTTAGTTGTGGCTGGATCACGTCGGGGTCACCAGTTGTCGCAGCTGGAAGGCTTCAGGTGGCTCCAAGCAGACCAATGTTCTAATGCAAAGGCTTTAGGCTCTACTCTAAGAAAGGCCAACACTCCTCCAAGGCTCAGGAGGAAATGCCTCACCCTTAGGAGTAAACGCCCTGCCTTAAATAGTCAGGAGTCACATGATTTGCTAGATGGGTCAAGGCTATTGGTCACTTGACCATCCATCTCCCAGAGTGATTGGCTGAATGCTACAGCACCTGTTTCAAGGTAACTTTCCCAGTGTAACGAGCTACAGGTGTTTCTTAGTTAGCCTGCATAGGGAAAGAACTTTCACAGGATGCTGCAGCAGCCAAAAGGTTTCTCCACAGGTGCTAATTTCGGCAATTGATCTCCAGGCCAGTGTTCACTTCAAAGGATACTCATGATCATTTGAGTGTTAACATTTCCAAACAACTAGTATTAAAAGAAAATACACTGTACTGGGTCAAATGACTTTTTAAAGGAGCGTAATCCAGTTTGAGTGATGTACCAGGGAACATATGTTAGAAATAAAACTCTGTGCTGCATATGAACTGTTACAATTAAAATAATGGAAGCCAACCCTCTAGAGTAAAAATTAATCTGCCTTTACCAATGATAGAAAACAGCAGTGCAGCATTTGGAACGAGAAAACTGATGTTCCTCCACCACATTTTGAAAGGCACCCTCAGGCCACCTTCAAGATGGGTTCCCTTGCCCATGAAGATTTCTCTCCCCAGTGTGTCCATCCCCTTACACCTTGGAGTTTTGTTCACAACAATAAGAATGTAGGTGTGATAAATGAGTGAGTCCCAAACAGAACTCCAATTAAAGTTTACTATTTATTAGGCGAATAAAAGCAAGCAAACAGCGCTGGGTGCGCCGGGAGTCTCCGCTCCACCAAGACGCACACCTGCCGTGGCAGTTTTTCTTGTATTTATACAAACACACTCATAACCCCTCCCCCCCAAAAGGTCAGTCTCTCGCAGGAAATCATTTCCATAGTCCTCGCCTCAGGCTCCTCCTCGACACGCCTTCTGGTGGTCGTGGGCAGGGGTCTTCAGGATGAAGAAAAAAATTAAAATTAATTATTTAAATTATTAAATAACCCTAAAATTATTTGGCTGCATTCACAGAGCCAAACTGGTTCCAACCTAGCCTATCCTTGAGTGGACATCTGGTTGGTTTTTTCCTGTCATTGTCTGAAGACAAATGTTAGTTTTGTTAGTCCTTATCTTGCCCACATGGGCTAGTTTTGTTTTCCCTTCTTCCTTACAAATGTGTGGGTCTTGAGTCCCTTCTTCCTTACAAATGTGTGGGTCTTGAGTTACAATTTTTCTGTTATTTGCTTTATTTCTCTCACCAGCCTCCTTCCTGGGCAGCCAGCAGGGACTATGACTTCACAACTCAATAATGGCAATCAATAATTCATACAATAGTTAATGTAGCAGTTAGTATTTAATATTTAAACAATAACTAATATATATCCTCTTATGTGATTTTATGTCTACTCTTATATTCCTTCTATCAGTTTCCCCTTTTTATTAAATCGAGTAAATTCTTTTACTTGCGTAAGTTTCCTGATTGATATAACATTTTGTGCATTGAAGATACCTTCTTAAACATGCGCAAAACCCATATATACAGCAGTGTTAGTAACAATATTAAAGCAGTTGTAGCTATTAACAGTATTATAACGGGATGTTCTAAATGACTGAAAAATCCTGAAGTGGAAGGTGACCATCTAAAGAGTGCTTCCCAGCATTTATGCTCTCCATCCTTTTCTATTTTTCACCATTTCCTTTTTTCTTGTTTTGCATCATGATGAACTGTCACCAGAGTTCTCTAATCTGTAGTGACAGAGCATCCTGTGTACCACTCTGGTGGTTAGTAGTATCGTGAGGCATTTTGCAGGTTTACGTTTTTGCATTTCACAGAGATCTTAAACTAAGATAATCACTTATCTTAAATAGGCACACCCTACTCCTGCCGCCTATTCGCACATCCATTGTCCCTTATTGACACGAATCAAATGAACATTTTTCACATAGGTGACTTAGGACAGCACTGGGTATGGACAGTTTTACTGCAGATATTTCCAGATTGCTTGCAAGACCTAGGAGGACAGAGGATGGGAGACATTCAGTGCTGCAACTGGAAACATTTGCAGCATAAAAATTCATGTACATTGACCAACATAGCCATGATCTCTTGCCCCCTCTCTAACTGTAGAATTAGGATACCATGTGCTGTAACTGAAACAAAGGGAAACATATATATATGTTTTTTTCCCCTATACTCAGCACTGGTGAGGCCACACCTGGAGTACTGTGTCCAGTTTTGGGCCCCTCACTTCAAGAAGGACATTTTGGTGCTGGAGCGGGTTCAGAGAAGGGCAACAAAACTAGTGAAGGGTTTAGAGAACTTGTCCTATGAGGAGCGGCTGAGGGAGCTGGGACTGTTTAGTCTGGAGAAGAGGAGGCTCAGGGGAGACCTTATTGCTCTCTACAATTACCTGAAAGGAAGTTGTAGGGAGATGGGGGTTGGTCTCTTCTCCCACATTATGAATGACAGGACGAGAGGGAAATGGCCTCAAGTTGCGCCAGGGGGAAATTTAAGTTAGATATCAGGAAAAATTTCTTTACAGAGAGGGTTGTGAAGTATTGGAACAGGCTGCCCAGGGAGATGGTGGAGACCCCATCCCTGGAGGTGTTTAAAAACCATGTAGATTTGGTCTTGAGCAATATGGTTTAGGGACCCTGACAGTGCAGGGTGAATGGTGGACTCGATGATCTTGAAGGTCTCTTCCAACCAGACGATTCTATGATTCTATGATTCTATGATTCTATGACCATGGTCTCCAGTCAACCAGAGTCTGCATGTCCTGAGCAATGTTGTAGCTTTAAACATAGCAATTAGGTGTGAATTAGCCACTCATATTCTGCCTATCCATATTGTTTGTTTTGCTTGTTATAGACATGTGCACCTGACAGAACAGAGGAAAGGAGCCTGGGAACACAGCAAGGAATGCTATATACTGATAGGTCAACACTGTCCACCACTTTACCCAGTCTGCTCTCTGCAGATGAGTTTTTCATGCTAGAGAATCTGTGGAGTCAGACCAGAGAGCAGAGACTGAGCTTGGATTCCTGTCAAACCCCACTAATAAGGGCACATTCACATTGGCCTGGAAGGAAGCCAGACATCAGACCCAATGACTATTCGCCACTCAAATCTCTTGACTTGAGCCAGGTAATGTTTTCAGGCACCTCAGAAAGTTCTCATTTCCTAGAGAACCAAAAGCCTGTCAGGCCTGTGAAGAGTATCTAAGCTCTTTGTTCAACGGTACGTTAATTGTAAGGTGCTCATGTGCAGTGGCAAACCAGAGACTCTAGTGTGAAAAGCTCAGCTGTCTAAGTTATGTTCCAGCTGTCCATTGCCAATTCCCAGCTAAGACAAAATAACTGCCACGTGAGCATTCAGCTCACTTCAGAAGAACGCGAAACAGTTCCAAATCAACAGGCAACTGAAGTGACTCTGTTCTGCTTAGCTGTGAAACAAGTGCTCACATGAGCCACTGTGTCTCAGCTGAGAAGGGCTAACTGAAAAGCTGGAAGATCCTAGCCGTTTAGTCACCGCAGTGTTCCCTGCCTTTGCTGGAGGTGTAGGAATCAAACCTTTCCTGTTTCTGAGCATTTTACGTTGACTGCTACTATGGAAAAAATGACCTGTGCTCAGACTACTCCTTGACCTAGGTGGACTCACTCGCAGCTTATTTTATGTGCTAACTCCAGAGTGGCAAAACCTAATGCTGAGACACATGGTCCCAAGCCATTGGTCAGACACAAAGATAACCATGCAGAGAAGCCTTAAGCAAGCACATAAACAAGTGTGCAGTAGAATCATAGAATCATAGAATCATAGAATCATAGAATGGTTAGGGCTGGAAGGGACCTTCAAAGGTCATCTAGTCCAACACCCCTGCAAGGAACAGGGATATCTCCAACTAGATCAGGTTGCTCAGGGCCTCATCCAACCTGGCCTTGAACGTCTCCAGGGATGGAGCATCCACCACCTCTCTGGGCAACCTGTTCCAGTGTTCTACAACTCTCATGGTAAAAAATTTTTTCCTAATATCCAACCTGAATCTACCTCCCTCTATTTTAAAACCATTACCCCTTGTCCTATCACAACTGGCCCTCCTGAACAGCCTCTCCCCATCTTTCTTGTAGGCCCCCTTGAGGTACTGGAAGACCGCTATAAGGTCACCCCGGAGCCTCCTCTTCTCCAGGCTGAACAGCCCCAACTCTTTCAGCCTGTCCTCATAGGAAAGGTGCTCCAGCCCTCTTATCATCTTCGTGGCCCTCCTCTGGACCCTCTCCAACTGGTCCATGTCCTTCTTATGTTGGGGGCTCCAGAACTGGACGCAGTACTCCAGGTGAGGTCTCACGAGGGCAGAGTAGAGGGGGAGAATCACCTCCCTCGACCTGCTGGCCACGCTCCTCTTGATGCAGCCCAGGACTGCGGTTGGCCTTCTGGGCCGCAAGAGCACATTGCCGGCTCATATTGAGCTTCTCGTCCACCAGTACTCCCAAGTCCTTCTCCTCAGGGCTGCTCTCGATCCATTCTCCGCCCAGTCTGTATTTGTGCCTGGGATTGCCACGACCCAGATGTAGGACCTTGCACTTGGCCTGGTTAAACTTCATGAGGTTGGTACGGGCCCACCTCTCCAGCCTGTCGAGGTCCCTCTGGATGGCATCCCTCCCTTCCAGCGTGTCGACGGCACCACACAGCTTGGTGTCATCGGCGAACTTGCTGAGGGTGCACTCCATGCCACTGTCCACGTCACCGACAAAGATGTTGAAGAGGGCCAGGCCCAACACGGACCCCTGAGGGACGCCACTCGTGACCGGTCTCCACTTGGACATCGAGCCGTTGACCACTACTCTCTGAGTGCGGCCATTGAGCCAATTCCTTATCCACCGAGTGGTCCATCCATCAAACCCATGCCTCTCTAGTTTAGAGAGAAGAATGTCGTGCGGGACAGTGTCAAAAGCTTTGCACAAGTCCAGGTAGATGATATCCATTGGTCGACCCTTGTCCACCGATGCTGTCACCCCATCATAAAAGGCCACCAAGTTGGTCAGGCACGATCTGCCTTTGGTGAAGCCATGTTGGCTGTCACCCACCACCTCCTTGCTCTCCATGTGCCTTAGCATGGTTCCCAGGAGAATCTGCTCCATGACCTTGCCAGGCACAGAGGTGAGGCTGACCGGCCTGTAGTTGCCCGGGTCCTCCTTGTTCCCCTTTTTAAAATGGGGGTTATGTTCCCTCTCTTCCAGTCATCGGGGACCTCGCCAGACCGCCACGACTTCTCAAATACAATGGCCAGTGGCTTGGCAACTTCATCCGCCAGTTCCTTCAGGACCCGCGGATGGATCTCATCAGGTCCCATGGACTTGTGCACCTTCAAGTTCCTCAGATGTTCCCGAACCTGCTCTTCAAGTACAGTGGGCGGTGGTTCATCCTCACAGTCCCTGCTAGTTCTTTCCACAGCTTGGGTGGTAAGACAAGAGGCTTTATCAGTGAAGACTGAGGCAAAAAAGTCATTGAGTAACTCAGCCTTCTCTATGTCCCGGGTAACCAGAGCACCAGTATCCTTCCGGAGGGGGCCTACATTCTCCTTGGACTTCCTTTTGTCCCCTACATACCTATAGAAGCATTTTCTTATTGCTTTTTATATCCCTTGCCAAATTCAATTCCTTCAGGGCTTTAGCCTTCCTCACCTTGATCCCTGGTCACTCGTACAGCTTCTCTGTATTCCTCCCAGGCTATCTGTCTCCGCTTCCACCCTCTGTAGGCTATCCTCTTCATTTTCAGTTGGTCCAGGAGCTCCTTGCTCATCCACGCGGGCTTCCTGGTCTTTTTGCCCGACTTGTTCTTCATCGGGATGCACCTCTGCTGAGCTTGGAGGAGGTGCTCCTTGAATGTGGACCAACTTTCCTGGGCCCCTCGTCCCTCCAGGGCTGCCTCCCGACGGCACTTTGCCCATCAGGTCTTTGAAGAGGCCGAAAGTCCGCCTTCTTGAAGTCTAGGGTACAGAGCTTGCTGATGGTTTCCTTGCTGCCCCATGGATCTTGAACTCCACCGTGTCGTGGTCACTGCAGCCAAGGCTGTCCTTAAGTTTCACATCGCCCACCAGTCCCTCCCTGTTGGTGAGCACAAGGTCAAGCATGGCACCCCTCCTTGTCTGGCTCCTCTATCACCTGCAGGAGGAAGTTGTCGTCCACGCATTCCAGGAACCTCCTGGACTGCCTGTGCCCTGCCATATTGTCTCTCCAACAGATGTCAGGGTGGTTGAAGTCCCCCATGAGGACCAGGGCTTGTGACCGCGAGGCTGCTCCTATCTGGCTATAAAGCCCTCATCTGCTCTGTCCTCCTGGCCAGGTGGCCTGTAACAGACCCCTACCGTAACATCCCTATCCGTCCCCGTCCTCTAATCTTGACCCATAAGCTCTCTGTCAGCTCGTCCTCCGGACCCCAGGCGAAGCTCCACGCACTCCACATTGAGGGTGGTGAGGGTACTGGAACAGGTTGCCCAGAGAAGTTGCGCATGCCTCATCCCTGGAGGTGTTCAAGGCCAGATTGGATGAGGCTTTGGACTACCTGGTGTAGTGGAGGATTTCCCTGCCCATGGCAGGGGGGTTGGAACTAGATGATCTTTGAGGTCCCTTCCAACCCTAACCATTCTATGATTCTATGATCCTATGACCTGTACAGGAGATCCAGTCTTAGGAATAAAATGGTGAGATGGGCATCATCACATCCCAGTGGAAGTGATCAACAAAATAGCAGCTATGTCCCCACCGACTAGTAAGAAACAAACATAAGCCTTCCTAGGCATTGTGGATTTTTGGAGGATGCACATTCCAAGTTATAACCTAATTGTGAGCCCTCTCTACCAAGTGACCCAGAAGAAGGATTTTAATGGGGCCCTGTCCCAGTTTCAACTGGGACAGAGTTAGTTCTTTTTTTAGCAGCTATAGTTGCACTGAGAACTCAAGGACTTTTCAGCTTGCTGTGTTCTTGCCATTGTGCAGGAGCACAACAGGCATGGGGGGAACAGAGCCAGGACAAAGGGTCCACAACACCTCTTGTGATTGAATTTACACTTAGGATTGAGGGCCAAATTGACCAATGAGGTGTTCCATATCATGCAGCATCATGCCCAATATAAAGATGAGGCTTAACCAGAAAGAAAGGCCTTCGCTCTTCTGGGAGCTCTTACTCTCAGACTCTTGGAGTGCTCTCTCTCTCTCACTCTCTTTTCGGGATTCTTGCTCGTCCGGAATTGCAGTGTCCGGACTTATCTATTTTGGGATCATTTACTGGGCTGGGCTGGGCCTTGTTCACCACGTGGTTAGCAATTATACTGTACAACACTTGTTTATATATAATATTATATTATACATATGTAAGTATTCATGTATTATTAGTAGTATTAAATTGTTCTTATCTCAACCCACAGGGTCTCTTTCCCTTTTCCCCTTTAATTCTCTTTCCCCATCCCCTGGAGGTGGGGGAGGGTGAGTGAGCGGCTGTGGGAAGTTTTAGTTGCCAGCCAGCATAAACCACGGACAGGCCCTGAGCAACAGCAAGCCTTTGAACAAATTAAACAGGAGATTGTCATGCAGTAGCCCTTGGGCCACTCGGGAAAGAACAAGATGTTAAAATGTGCTCTACACCGCAGCCGAGGAGAATGGCCCTACCTGGAGCCTCTGGCAGAAAGCACCCAAGGGAGACGCGAGGTTGACTCGCGGGTTTTAGAGTTGTGGATACAGAGGATCCGAAGCCCATTATACTCTAAATGAAAAAGAGATATTGGCAGCTTACAAAGGAGTCTGAGCTGCTTCTGAAGTGATTGGTACGGAAGCACAGTTGCTCATGGCACCCCGACTGCCGGTGCTGGGCTAGATGTTCAAAGGGAGGGTCTCCTCTACAATCATGCAACTGCTGTCATGAGGAATAAGTGGGTCACACTGAACACAAAGGACTCGAGTAGAAAGCCCACTTGCCCAGGAATTTTGGAAGTTGTCCACAAACTGGCCAGAAGCAAAGATTTTGGAATGCACCAGTGGAGAGATGATGTGTACTTGAAGAGGCCCCACCATATAATGAACTATGAAAGAGTGAAAAGCGACATTGCCCCCTTCACGGATGGGTCTTACTGCATTGTAGGAAAACATCAAAGGTGGAAAGCTGCTGTGTGGAGATCCTACTCAATGAGTTGCAGAAGCTGCGTGAAGGAGAAGGTGACTCGAGTCAGTTTGCAGAGGTGAAAGCCATCCAGGCCTTAGGTATTTGCTGAGTGAGAAAGTGGCCAGTGCTCTATTTCTATACTGACTCATGGATGGTGGCAAATGTCTTGTGGGTGTGGCTACATCAGTGGAAGCAAGCAACTGGCAGCAATGCAGAGGCAAACCCATCTGGGCTGCCCCGTTGTGGCAAGATATTGCTGCACGGGTAAAAAGGTAGTTGTGAAGGTACGTCATGTAGATGCTCATGTACCCAAGAGTCAGGCCACTGAAGAACACCGAAACAATCAACAGGTGGATCAGGCTGCTAAGATTAAAGTGGCTCAGATGGATCTTGACTGGCAGCATAAGATGAAAGTTTTTAGCTCTCTGGGCACATGCATTGCAATCAAGCAAGCCAGCGATTAAAACCTTTCTGGTATGGAGGACGTTGGTTAAAATATAGATATGGGAAGGCCTGGCAGATGATTATATCACACTCCCAGAAACTCACCAAGGCAAGTGCTATGTGCTCACAATGATGGAAGCAGCCACTGGATGACTGGAAACATTCTGTGCCCCATGCCACTGCCCAGAACACTATCCTGGGCCTTGTGAAACAAGTCCTGTGGCAGCATGGCACCCCAGAAAGAATTGAGTCAGACAATGGGACTTTATTCTGCAACAACCTCATAGACCTTGGGCCAAAGAACATGGCATTGATGGGTGTATCACATCCCCTATCACACACTGGCCTCCAGGAAGATTGAATGATATAATGAACTGCTAAAAACCACACTGAAAGCAATGGGTGGTTGAACTTTAAAACATTGGGATGCCTTTAGCAAAGGCCACCTGGCTAGTTAACACTAGATCTGCCAATTGACCTGGCCCTGCCCAATCAAAAGTCCATGTACTGTAGAAGGAGATAAAGTCCCCATGGTGCACATGAAGAATTTTAGGGAAGGCAGTCTGGGTTAGTCCTGCCTCAGGTGAAGGCAAATTCACCCATGGTATTGCATTTTCCCAAGACCTGGGTGCACTTGGTGGGTGATGCAGAAGGATGGGGAAGTCCGATGTGTACCCCAAGGAGATTTGATTTTGGACAGAATAGCCAGTAAATTAAATTGTATTATGTTAGTTGCTAAATAAACCTGCTACTGTACATCATCACTACTATTGTTGCTGTATGTTATATGAATGGAATTACAGTAAGAATCACCCAAATTAATGAAGGATGAACTTGATGAAACCGAGCGAAGTGCAGGGATAGTGGAACTATAACTGGCTTCGACAACTGGTGCCCAGCAAGTTCCTTGAGATTGACATCTTGAACCCACAGGCATGGATTGTGCCAGACACACCAGTCGTGAGCTCTGGATGCACCATGCAACAACCTAACACCACATACCATCTCTCCTGACCTGAAAGACTGGTATGACAGATGGAGCCTCAAAGTCATGGATTAAATGAACTCAATGGACATGTTAGAGGGATGGCCCATAGACTAAGGGAATGATCTGTATATATAGGACGGAGCAGTGGTGGTGATTAATTAGAAAATATATGGTCTGAGCATGATGCAGATGATACAGAATAAGGGATGGAGAATGTCCTGGCTGGGATAGAGTTAAGTTTTCCCAGGATGCTAGGAAGGGACACAGCATGGGCAGCTGACCCAAACTAGCTAGGGGACTATTTGATATCATATGATGTCATGCTCAAAATTATTTGGGGGAGATAGCCAGGGGAGGGGCACTGCCAATCGGGAGCCACCTGGGTTCCAGGTTCCGCGTGGTGAGCAATTGTACCACTCGTTTTGTATTGTTCTTTTATTAGTGTTGTTGTTGTTATCCCTTCTTGTTTTTTTGTACTGTCTTCTTAAAATGTACTTATCCCAACCCACAAGTTTTACTCTTTTTCTTCTGATTTTGTCCTTCTATCCCACACAGGGGGCGGAATGAGTGAGCAGTGGCGTGGTTTCTTAGCTACTGGCTGGGCTAAATCAGGACACTTGCTAACATTAACAATGCATATATGTTGCGGAAGTTTTCTGGCTGCTACATGGGCTACTACAATAGAAAGCACCTGTGCCTCGTCAGGACAGGTGCTGTGAGTCACGTTGGTCAGCTGGAGACTACATGACTCATGGATGGTTAAAGGCGGGGCACTCCCAAGAGGGAGTGGGGGTGGTTTCCCTCCTGGAGAGCAGTGGTCTTGAAGCTCTCTATTAGAAGCCTTTGATTGCGGTATAGACCTTTGGAGCGAAACAAAGCCTTCTGATATACGAGGGGAATCACGACAACCTTCTGGGTTGTGATTCCTGAAGAACGAGATACCAGCGGTCTGCGACATTGGTGACCCCAACGTGATTCGGTGAAACGTGAACTGTCTGGACCTCAAGGTGAATTGTGGTGGTTGTTAAAGACCAGCAAAGTTTAAGACCAGTGGGAGAACTGCTGTTTCAACCTAGACACCTGGAACAAGGTGAGCTGTTGGGAGCTAAAATGGGCCAAATTTTGTCAAGGAGAATCAGACCTTCACTTCCTTAAATCTGTGGGAATGGCTGCAGGGGCCAATATAAGTAATGAAGATTTATATACTTTACTTAATGGGCAGCGGGACACGAAGACCTAGTCAGCCTTACTTTCACCTTTAACCTAGAACTTTGGAAAAAGTTGGGATATTAAGCTACTTTGTGAAGTAGTCCTTGGAAAAAAGGACTTAACTGATACTGACCTGCTGTGTACATGGAGGACCTTGGATAATATAATTCAAAAGGGTGGTGGCAGAAAAGGAGGAAGATGAATTAACAGACTATGTATCAGCAAGTGAAGGGTATGAAGGAAACAACGAACTGTCTGAAGGAGGACTGGCCCCAGACAGTGTGGACAGCGAATTAGATGTATCCTCGCTGTTCACGGAGATCAATAAAGTTGCGGGGACTATGCAGGGACTCTGCCCCACCCTGCAGGAGATATTGGAGCGCCCCCCACCCTTTGCCCCAGCAGCCCCCCCCTTCCTCCTCAGGATGTGTCACGCCCTACGGCTCCGCTGCTTGATCTAATGGCCCCACCCCTGGCAACTTCATATCCAGCAACATATATGACACAGGTACGAGCCATGCAGCCAGCACTAGTGCGCCAGGCCGTGACAATGCTGCAAGGAGTATCCCAGCAGTTAGCAGCCGTGGTGGAGATATTGCAGCAGGCCATGACCCCCCCCTGCAGCAAAAGGATTTTAGGAGAAACCTCCAAAGCAAGTGACAGTTCAGCTGGGGGAGTTACCACGGTTTCTCCACCAAGGGAAAAAGTCGCTAGAATCTGTCTGTTTATTGGAACCAGACCCCTTGGGAACCCCTACAGCAACAGTTCAACTACCTCGTGACCCAGTCCGTTTCTGGAACGAGGGTAAAAATGAAAGCATAGAGGCTGGGGACTGAGACTTGGTTCAAGTCTTGGGTGTACCAGTCAGTAATAAAAATTATCCATGATGGAATGGGGGGGAAGGCCGAGTGTATTTCCTGTGGAACTGGCCTCCCGGGTTCTAACCAGCCCAATCAACATTTGGGCTGGTCATGGAAAGTCATACAGGATATACAAAAGGCAGTAGCACAATATGGGCCAAATTCCCCCAGCAAGTGACACAATTATTGCGATTGCTAACCTAGAGATATTGGTGCCGTATGACTTTCAACATCGGCTCAGATATGTTCCAGCCAGTACACGCTCCATTTTTAATGAGCACTTGGAGGCAGTTGGCCGATCGTCAGGCACTACACAATATACAATTACCTCAAGGTGACCCATGTTATGCCGTTGGTACAGATTGTCCTGATGGGAACGGGTCAAGTATTTAGCAATCCGGCAGTACAAGCCCATGGCATCCCCAAATTCTTGAGCAGGTCAAACAAATAGGGATGCAGGCCCTCATGCGCACCACAGAAATGGCGGAACCCCAAGCGAGGTACTCCACGATCAAACAAGGGGTCAAGGAGCCTTTCCTACAATTTGTAGAGAGATTACAAGGGGCAATAGAAAAACAAGTATATGACAGCAATCTACGGGCCCTGTTGACAAAACAACTGGCAAGGGATAATGCCAACATGATTGCCGAAGAGTTATTGAAGTACTGCCAGGGGACCCCTCTCTAGAGGAAATGGTCATTGCGTGTGCTAAGGTCGGGTCTGTAGAGCATGAAATGACTGTACTAGCCACCACCTTGATGGCCTCATATAATAAGAACTGAAGTGTTATAAATGTGGAAAGATGGGCCATTTTGCAAAAAAACTGTAGATCAAGGATTTACACCACTGGCCGGTCAAAAAATGACAACAGAAGAACTAAGAATAAGTGACATACAGCCCTAGCAAGCTCTTTGCGGGAGCAATACGGGAGCCGCAGACCAGTCCAGAAAAGAGCCCTGAGGGAATGTTACGACAACCCTTTGAAGGAATGGTACGGCAACCGCAGGTTAACCATCAGGAAAAGCAGCCAGAACAGCCAGGGTGGATGTATCCAACATCATCAGAACAATGGATATATCCACTGCCGACTTGGTATGATAAAAAATATAAGAATCACTTCCTCATGATCCTAGTCTTAAAGGTATCCGACACGGTGGCTGTACATGGGATCGGAACGTTAGAACCCCTAAAGGTCATTAGATGTTTTTTCAAAAAAAGAGGGGGAATTGTTGTGGAAGTTTTCTGGCTGCTACATGGGCTACTACAATAGAAAGCACCTGTGCCTTGTCAGGACAGGTGCTGTGAGTCATGTTGGTCAGCTGGAGACCACATGACTCATGGATGGTTAAAGGCGGGGCACTCCCAAGAGGGAGTGTGGGCGGTTCCCTCCTGGAGACTGGAGTGGTAGGAGCCCCTGGAGAGCAGTGTCTTGAAGCTCTCTGTTAGAAGCCTTTGATTGCGGTATAGACCTTTGGAGCGAAACAAAGCCTTCTGATATACGAGGGGAATCACAACAACCTTCTGGGTTGTGATTCCTGAAGAACGAGATACCAGCGGTCTGCGACACATATACATACATCTGAACAGTACAATAATTGAAACATGTTTAAGAAGTAACAGTATTTCATTTGAATGTATATGTCTTGTTTGGAATAAGCAGTTATGTTATGGAGCTAAATCAGTCAGCTTAACAACAAAGGGCAGCATGCTGATTAGTTCTCTATGTTATCTGCATTTTCTGCTTGCTGATAATTGAAAGGTATCATCTCACCTTCTACAAGCTTCCTGTAATTATATGCCACATATCAAACACTGACTTATGTGTAATGGTCCTCTCTCCACACACAGAGAATGCTTTTACTCACTCTGGTTTCCAAGCTGCTTTGCTACTCAACACATTCAACAATGTTAAATTAATAAGATTTCTTCAGCCTTCGTGTGTCAGAGTCACTCATTCAAGCTTTTGTTCCATCCTTTTTGTTTGTTTGTTTTAAAAAATTTAGTAAGGATAAACCAATACCAAAGAAAATTTACCTTGTAATTGTTTAAGAGAAATTACCTGTGGTAAAACTGATGTCTCAGTCTTTGATATCAAGTTCCTGTCTTTACTGAAAGATATATTTAGTCATTATGTAGCAGCTTTAGGTAGTAACAGGTTAAAAAAACTAGTGTCTTAATAGAGCTGATGAAATAGCTAGTTCCTTCATGGTAATATGCATTTATTTCAGACTAACTCCACCTAACAAGGACACATTAATGAGTAGCCACAACTGAAGCTCATTAGATGCAATGCTTACATCATTAAATTTATCCACTACTGGATATCTTAGTGCATGATTCAGATGCGTGGTTTTAGGCTGATCAGCAACCTAAAACTCACACAGTCTCTCCTTCTCCAGTAAAGTAGAGAGGAGAGGAAAAAAAAACCAAAGGGACTGAGGGTTGAGACAAGAACAGAGGGAGCACCCACCAACCATGGTCCTGGGCAAAACAGATGGGCTTTTTTCAAAGCAAAACAGTTCATTAATGATTACTTAGAAGGACAAAGGGAAACAAAAACCAATTACTCGAGAGGACAGAAAGAAACAAAACCAGATCTTAAACCTGACACCTTCTCCTCCCTTTCCTTTTCCTCCGGCCTCTACCTCCTCCCCCCAGCAGCACAGGGGGCAGGGACTAGGGGAGTGCAGGTCAGTTCATTCCCTGCTGTTACTGCTGCTTCTTTCTTAAAGGAGAGGAGTCCTTACACCCTTTTCCCCTGCTCCAATGGATCCCCTACCCACGAGGAAAAATCCACAAACTTCTCCAGCGTGAGTCCAGCCCACTGGAAACAATCCTTCCCCACAGATTGCTCCAGTGTGGGCTTTACCACAGTCTCAGATTCTTAGGGAGTTGGAGCCACTCGCTCCGGCGTGGGTCGTCACGCAGACTCCAGATGCCCCTCTACCTTGTCGTGCACCCCAACACAACCATCCTCAGGCTCAGGCATCTTCTCCCCACAGGCTGCGAGTGGGTCTCTGCTCCACCAAGGCCGTCCTGGTTGCAGGGGGGCCGCCTGCTATCTCGCCACCAGCTGCAGGGGAAACTCGGCTCCAGCACACCTCCTCCCGCTCCATCCTCACTGACCTGCTGTCGATGCGGCTGTTTCTCTCAGATCTCAGTCCTCTCCAGGTGAACTCAGCCCAGTGGGCACCCCGGGAGTGGGGTGCCCCCGAGTTCCCCAGCTGGCTCCGCCGCTGCCATTCTCCGTGGGCGGCACCGGCCCGACGCAGGCAGCTGCCCGGCTGGGAGCCAGGGAGCGGGGGGCAGTGCCCTCCTCCCTTCTCTGCTCAATCCTGGGCGAAGCACCTTTTCTGGTTCCTTTGTCCTGACTTAAATAGGGCAATTCGCAGAGGCGCCCTATTGGCTCAACCCCGAGGGGGATGGCAGTCTGATCTGGTGGCCAGAACTAAGCCTATCCCGATTCCAAACCAGGGCGGTCACAGGGACCAAAACCCCTCTCCTGCCACCAGAACCACCCCCCCCTCCACATCAAACCATGACAACTTTTAATTTAGTGTTCTGTTCCTTGGAAGGAAATTTTGCTGAGAATTATTTTAATAAACCTGTTTTAATAAGCTATAATTAAAAAGAGTCTTTTAGTTACCTTGAAGGGCTTTTTACTTATATTGCCTTAAATATCCAATTTATATTATAATCTAAAAACCTACATTCAGTAAATGATATGCCTGATATATGTAAAACAGCACCATAGTATATGCAGTAGAAGAGTTCCTGACTCTCTATCATTGCATTTTTGACAGTATCCACTACCACAGAAAGTGCATGAAACGAAGCCTCAGCATTTATAGAAAGCAATTGTGCATAAAGAAAATTAGATAATATCTTGTTTGTTCCCTTGATTTAGACTTCATTTGTCAAGATTTTAGAAACCAAAGTTTATTTTTTTATCCTATATCATTGTCCTGGTTTTGACTGGGACAGATTTAGGTTTTCTTTTTAGCAGCTAGAAGAGCTCTATGTTTTGGTTTTAGTCTGGGATTTGTTATGAGAAGAATGTTGATAGCGCACTGATGTTTATAGTTGGCACTGAGGTCTCAAGGACTTTTCAGCTGCCAGGTTCTTGCCAGTGTGCAGGAGCACAACAGGATAGGGGGGAGCATGGCCGGGACAGAGGGTCCACGACTCTCCTTATGATTTGAACTTAGACTTAGGATTGAGGGCCAAACTGGCCAATTAGTATTCCATATCATGCAATGTCATGCCCAGTATGACAGTATGCCCAGATGAGGGTTGACTGGAAAGAAGGGCATTTGCCCTTCTGGGGGTCTCTCACTCTCGGACTCTCGGAGTTTTCTGTCTCTCTCTCTCTCTCTTTTTTCCGGGCCTCTCACTCATCTGGGATTTTGGTGTCAGGACTTAGCTGTTTTGGAATCGTAACTGGGATGGGACAGGCATTGGTCACCAGGTGGTGAGCAATTACACTGTGCATCACTTGTTTGTATATATTATTATCATTATACACACAAATATATATTCATATATTATTATTAAAATTGTTCTTATCTCACCCTATGAGTCTCCTTCCCTTTTCCCCTTTAATTCTCTTCCCCGTTCCTGGGGGTGTGGGAGGGTGAGCGAGCAACTGTGTGGCCTTCAGTTGCCAGCCGGGCTAAACCACGACAATCATTGAGTAAGTTGATTCCGAGGCTCATACCTTAATGAAATGAATGATGCAATACACTGTTTCTCACTGAATTAAATATAATATTAAACATATTTATAAAGCCTCTTCATCAAAAAACACTTAAAATTCAAGATATGATACCCTGGAACTCTGATAAATGCAATGTACTACCACCAGCTAGTAACATCCTGTAGTGGATTGACCTTGACTGGATGCCAGGTACCCATCAAGCTGCTCTATCACTCTCCCTTCTCAGTTGGACAGGGGAGATAAAATATGATGAAAGGCTCGTGGGGTTGAGATAAGGACAGGGATATCACTCACCAATTACCATCATGGGCAAAACAGATTCAACTTGGGGAAATTAGTTTAATTTATTACCAATCAATCAGAGTAGAATAATGAGAAATAATAACAAATCTAAAACACCTTCTCCTCACCCCTCCCTTCTTCCCAGGCTCAACTTCACTTCAGATTTCTCTACCTCCTGCCCCTAGGCAGGAAAATGAGGTTGCGGTCACTTCATCACATGAACTGTCTCTGCCGCTCCTTCCTCCTCATGCTCTTCCCTTACTCCAGCCTGGGGTCCCACTCACGGGAGACAGTCCTCCATGAACTTCTCCAACGTGAGTCCTTCCCACAGGCTGCAGTCCTTCAGGAACAAACTGCTCCAGCATTGGTCCCCACAGGGTCACAGGTCCTGCCAGAAAACCTGCTCCAGTATGGGCTCTCTCTCCATAGGGTCACAGGTCCTGTCAGGAGATTGCTCTAGCACAGGCTCTCCATGAGATCACAGCTTCCTCAGGGCACATCCACCCACTCCAGCATGGGATCCTCCACGGGCTGCACGTGGATATCTGCTCCACTGTGGACCTCCATGGGCTGCAGGGGGACACTCTGCCTCACCACGGTCTTCATCACAGGCTGCAGGGGAATCTGCTCCAGTGCCTGGAGCACCTCCTCCCCCTCCTTCTTCACTGACCTTTACAGCCTTTTGGGAGGCTTTACAGAGGGACCTGGACAGACTAGATCAATGGGCTGAGGCTAACTGTATAAAATTCAACAAGACCAAGTGCTGGGTCCTGCACTTGGGCCACAACAACCCCCTGCAGCGTTACAGGCTTGGGGAAGTGTGGCTGGAAAGCTGCACAGCAGAGAAGGACCTGGGGGTGCTGGTCGACAGCCAATTGAACATGAGCCAGCAGTGTGCCCAAGCAGCCAAGAAAGCCAACGGAATCCTGGCGTGCATCAGAAACAGTGTGGCCAGCAGGAGCAGGGAAGTGATTGTCCCCTATACTCAGCACTGATGAGGCCACACCTTGAGTACTGTGTCCAGTTTTGGGCCCCTCACTTCAAGAAGGACGTTGAGGTGCTGGAGCGGGTTCAGAGAAGAGCAACAAAACTAGTGAAGGGTTTAGAGAACTTGTCCTATGAGGAGCGGCTGCGGGAGCTGGGACTGTTTAGTCTGGAGAAGAGGAGGCTCAGGGGGGACCTTATTGCTCTCTACAATTACCTGAAAGGAAGTTGTAGGGAGATGGGGGTCGGTCTCTTCTCCCACGTTATGAATGACAGGACGAGAGGGAACGGCCTCAAGTTGCGCCAGGGGAAATTTAGGTTAGATATCAGGAAGAATTTCCTTACAGAGAGGGTTGTGAAGTATTGGAACAGGCTGCCCAGGGAGGTGGTGGAGTCCCCATCCCTGGAGGTGTTTAAAATCCTTGTGGATTTGGTGTTGAGGAACATGGTTTAGAGACCCTGACAGTGTGGGGTGAATGATTGGACTCAATGACATTGAGGGTCTCTTCCGACCAGATGATTCTATGATTCTATGACTGTCATGGTTTGATGTGGAGGGGGTGGGGGTTCTGGTGGCAGGAGGGGGGCTTTGCTCCCTGTGACCTCCCTGGTTTTGGAACCGGGTCAGACCTGGTTCTGGCCACTAGATCAGACTCCCATCCCCCTCAGGCTTGAGCCAATCAGCGTCTCTGCGAATTGCCCTATTTAAGTCGGGACAAAGGAACCAGAAAAGGTGCTTTGCCAGGAGCGAGGAGAGAAGGGAAGAGGGCACTGCCCCCGCTCCCTGGCTCCCGGCCGGGCGGCTGCCTGCGTCGTGCCGGCACTGCCCACTGAGGATGGCGGCAGCGGAGCCAGCTGGGGAACTCGGGGGCACCCCACTCCCGGGGTGCCCACTGGGCTGAGTTCACCTGGAGAGAACTGAGATCTGAGAGAAACAGCTGCATTGACACCAGGTCAGTGAGGATGGAGCGGGAGGAGGTGTACCGGAGCTAAGTTTCCCCTGCAGCTGGTGGTGAGATAGCAGGTGGCCTCCTGCAACCAGGGTGTCCTCGGTGGAGCAGAGACCCCACTCGCAGCCCATGGAGGGAAGATGCCTGAGCCTGAGGATGGTCGTGTTGGGACGCACAACAAGGCAGAGATGCATCTGGAGTCTGCGTGACGACCCACGCCGGAGCGAGTGGCTACAACTCCCTAAGTATCCGAGACTGTGGTAAAGCCCACACTGGGGCAAGCTGTGGGGAAGGATTGCTTCCTGTGGGCTGGACTCACGCTGGAGAAGTTTGTGGATTTTTCCTCGTGAGTAGGGGATCCACTGGAGCAGGGGAAAAGAGTGTAAGGACTCCTCCTCCTTTAAGAAAGAAGCAGCAGTAACAGCACGGAATGAACTGACCTGCACTCCCCCAGTCCCTGCCCCTGCGCTGCTGGGGGGAGGAGGTAGAGCCGGGAGGAAAAGGAAAGGAGAGGGGGGGGAGGTGTTGGTTTTAAGATCTGGCTTTGTTCTTTCTATCCTCTCAAGTAACCGGTTTTATTTCCCTTTGTCCTTTTAAGTAACCATTAATAAACTGTTTTGCTTTAAGAAAGCCCAGTCTGTTTTGCCCAGGACCATGGTTGGTGGGTGCTCCCTCTGTTCTTGTCTCAACCCTCAGTCCCTTTATTTTTTTTTTCTCCTCTCTACTTTACTGGAGAAGGAGAGACTGTGTGAGTTTTAGTTGCTGGATCAGCCTAAAACCACAACAATGACCTTGGTGCCTGCAGAGTTCTCTCACATATTCTCACTCCTCTTCTCAGCTGCTGTTGCATAGCAGTTTTTTCCCCTTTCTTAATATGTTATCACAGAGATGCCACCACTGTTGCTGATTGGCTCAGCTGTGGCCAGCAGTGGGTCCATCTTGGAGCTGTCTGGCACTGGCTCTATCATTGGATATGGGGGCAGCTTCTGGCATCTTCTCACAGAAGCCACCCCTGTAGCCCCCTGCTACTAAAACCTTGCCACGTAAACCCAATATGCATCTCTACTGAATTGAAAGACAAAATTTTAGAAAGGGGAAAAAAATAACAGATTTTTTTCTGTAAGGCATGAATTTTGGTAGATATCTGGATGTAGGATCTGGCTGGCTTGAGAGCTCTAAAAACCTGAGTGTAAATAAGTAAGGTAAAAAGAAGAGTGCAGATCTTTTAGCAGTTGCTGGCAAATGCTTATATGAACAATTATCAATGACTGTACATAAATCCAATTTTCAAAGACTTAGCATTCAGTCGAAGTAACCCAAAATTCACAGGGACATGTGGAGGCATGCAACCATGATTTAAATAGAAATGATCATGATCTCATTCTGATTTTATTTAACATTGTGTCGTGGTTTAGGCCTCCCCGGCAACTAAACTCCACACAGCCGCTCACTCGCCCTCCCCCATCCCCAGAGGATGAGGAAGAGAATTAAAGGAAAAAAGGGAAAGAGACCCGTGGATTGAGATAAGAACAATTAATACTACTACTACTAATATATGAATATATACATATATGTACAATGATAAATATATACAAAAGAGTGATGTACGGTGTAATTGCTCACCACCCCTTGGCCAAGGTTCATCTCGTCCCGAATTAACGACCCCGAAACAGATAAGTCCCGATACCGCAATCCCAGATGAGCGAGAGACCAAAAGAGAGAGAGAGAGAGAGAGAGAGCACTCTGAGAGTCCAAGAGTGAGAGCCCCAGAAGAGCAAAGGCCCTTCTTTCCAGCTGACCCTCATTTTATACTGGGCATGATGTGCATGATATGGAATACTTAATTGGCCAATTTGGCCCTCAATCCTAAGTCTAAGTTCAAATCATAAGGAGAATCGTGGACCCCCCGTCCCGGCTGTGCTCCCCCCTATCCTGTTGTACTCCTGTACACTGGCAAGAACACGGCAGCTGAAAAGTCCTTGAGACCTCAGTGCCAACTACAAACATCAGTGCGCTGTCAGCGTTCTTCTCAGAGCAAGTCTCAGACTAAAACCAAACATAGAGCTCTTCCAGCTGTTAAAAGAAGAGCTAACTGTCCCAGCTGAAACCAGGACACATTGCCACCAATGCACCTAATGCTTCTGAAGCAGGTTTATTTTTCTAGCTGCTGCTTATCCAGCTTAGCCTGAAGCGGTACATATGTGTCCCAGAAAGCTATCAGGTTCAGTGGGAGAAGCTTTCCAGATTATCTCAGATGGAACTGAACTGCAGGAAGAACTTGCAGGGAAAGCAAGCAGGCTGGGGTGCTTGGAGGACACAAGCCTTCCAGATGCAGAGTTTCCCAGGGCCATATTGCAACCACTCTCAGAGAGGAAGTGGCACATCAAAGACATTTCCATAAGTTGGCTTATTTAGCCTCCTAAATGAAGGTTAGGAGATGATTGGATTACTTTTGATAAAAACAAAATGTGAATATCTTCCACTCTGTACCCTTCTAAAGAATAACCAAACATTCAAAACAAACAGACTCTGTGATCCCTTTTCATCTTTTAATGGTTTCCTCACTTGCCAATCTGCTTAGCATAGTCTAATTTGTTTAGGGCTAAATAATACACCACTTTATTTACAGGAGTGGTACGTATTTAGGCAAAGTTGTTGTTTTTCTAGCCAAACTCAATAGGACAAAAAAAAATGACGGGCCATTGACAAGGCTGAGGATCATAGAATCATAGAATGGTTAGGGTTGAAAGGGACCTCAAAGATCATCTAGTTCCAACTCCCCTGCCACAGGCAGGGAAACCCTCCATTACACCAGGTTACTCAAAGCCTCATCCAACCTGGCCTTGAACACTGCCAGGGATGGGGCAGCCACAACTTCTCTGGGCAACCTGTTCCAGTGCCTCACCACCCTCTGAGTGAAAAATTTCTTCCTTATATCTAATCTAAATCTGCCCTCTTTCAATTTAAAGCCATTGGCCCTTGTCCTATCACTACATGTCCTTGTAAAAAGTCCCTCTCCAGCTTTCCTGTAGGCCCCCTTTAAGTACTGGAAGGCTGCGATAAGATCACCCCGGAGCCTTCTCTTCTCCAGGCTGAACAGCCCCAACTCTCTCAGCCTGTCTTCATAGGAGAGGTGCTCCAGCCCTTGGATCATCTTTGTGGCCCTCCTCTGGACTCGCTCCAGTAGCTCCATGTCCTTCTTGTGTTGGGGACTCCACAGCTGAATGCAGTATTCCAGGTGGGGTCTCACGAGAGCAGAGTAGAGGGGCAGAATCACCTCCCTTGACCTACTGGCCACGCTTCTTTTGATGCAGCCCAGGATACAGTTTGGCTTTCTGGGCTACCAGTGCACAGTGTCGGCTCATGTTGAGCTTCTCATCAACCAGCACCCCCAAGTCCTTTCCTCAGGGCTGCTCTTAATCCATTCTCCACCCAGCCTGTACTTGTGCTTGGGATTGCCCGACCCATGTGCAGGACCTTGCACTTGGCCTTGTTGAACTTCTTGAGGTTCTCACAGGCCCATCTCTCCAGCCTGTCAAGGTCCCTCTGGATGGCATCCCTTCCCTCCAGCCTGTCACAACACCACACAGCTTGGTATAATCTGCAAACTTGCTGAGGGTGCACTCAATCCCACTGTCCATGTCGCCAACAAAGATGTTAAATATCCCTGGCCCAGTACTGACCCCTGAGGAACACCACTCGTCACTGGTCTCCACCTGGACACTGAACCATTGACCACAAATCTTTGAGTTTGATTTGAGTTCAAGGATTTTCTGGAATTCTCTGTCGTGGTTTAGTCCAGCTGGCAGCTATGCTACCATGCAGCCTCTCGCTCGCTCCTTCTCCCTAGTGGGGTGGAGAGGAGGAAAAAATGTAACAAAAGGCCTGAGGGTTGAGATAAGAACAGGGAGGGAGCACACACCGACCATGGCACCGGACAAAACGGATTCGGCTTGGGGACAAATCAATTTAATTCGTTAACAGTTGCTTCAGAGAGGATAAGGAGAAACAAAGCCAGATCTTAAAAAAAACCCTTCCCCCACCCCTCCCTTCTTCCCAGCTCTACCTCCTCCCCTCAATGGTGCAGGGGGATGGGGAATTGTGGTTGCAGGTCAGTTCGTCACACGCTGCTTGTGCTGCTCTTTCCTTAAGGAGGAGGATTCCTTACACTCTTACCCTGCTCCAACGTGGGGCCCCTCCTCAACGAAGACAGTCCTCCACGAACTTCTCCAACATGAGTCCTTCCCGCAGTATGCAATCCTTACCTATCAGATTGCTCCAGCACGGACTTTTCCCATAGATTCACAGCTTTCTAGGGTGCAGCCACCGAGTCCTGCGTGGAGTCCCTTTGCATAGACTGCAGATGCATCTCTGCTTCACCTTCAGTTTCCCGCAGCATGGGAGTCCTTTCCCACTGAGACAGTCCTCTATGAACTCCTTCAGGCACAGGCATCTCTGCTCCATTGTGAGGTTCTGCATGGACTGTGGATGGATCTCTGCTCCACCATGTGTCTCATAGGCTGCAGGGAGACAGCTTGCCATCTCACCATGGGCTACAGGGGAATCTCAGCTCCAGCACACCTCCTCCTGCTCCATATTCACTGATCTTGGTGTCTGCAGAGTTGTTTTTCTCAGATCTACTCCTCTCTCTGCTGCAGCTGCAATGGGCCTGACTGGCCCAACAAACTTTGGAAGTCCTGGCAGGATGAACTCCACCCAGCGGGTGCCCCAGCAGCGAGTGCACTTTGGAACTCTCCAAGATGCACTGTCAGGGCCATCTTCAGTCGAGTGGTGGTGGCCCAGTGTGGGCAGCCGCCTGTCCAGGAGGCCAGGACAGGGAGGGGAGGGAGAGGGCAGCCCCCCCCCCCGCCGTCTCCCTCCTCTTTTCACTGCAGGTCCCACCTGGCTCGAGTTCCTTTGTCCCCTTTTTAAATATGGCATTGCAGAGGCACTGATTGGCTTGGCCCTGGCCAGAGGCAGGTCCGACCTGGCCAGAGACTAGTCCAACCAGTTTTGGAGCCAGGGAAACTTCTCACATCTCCTTACAGGGGCTATCTCTGCAGCCCCTCACCCGCTATCAAAACCCCACCGCATAAACCCAGCACATTCTCCAAGCCAGAGACAAGCTCCTCATCACATTTTTAGTGCTATATTTCACTTTAATAAAACAAGAGAAAAAGAAACAAGCTCCCAATCCCCAAAATGTTTCCACCCATGCTAATAAATGTCTTTGTGCTGATGATGCTTAGACTAGGAATTTATGTATTTCAAAGATGCACTTTAAGTATTTACATGCTACAACTTCCTAAGTAATACAGACTGTACTTGCCTAGCACTGTTTCTGCAGTAAATTTTTTTTCAACAACCAATTACTCTGTACTTGCCTCAAGATAATTTGTGGAAAATTTCATGAGAACTGCATTAGTCCTGATTTCTACAAGATGTTATCAAAATCAAAACAAAATTTCATTTAAAAAATATACAATATCTCCATGCCAGTTTTGTGTACCACTTCTGGTTCTATACCATGCACAAGTTCCACAATTCTATTCCATTAGTATCTGTCATATTAATAAAATGATAGTCTTAAGACCCAGTAAATATGTAAAAGTGTGGAAAATGATGTTACAATACCTGTGACTTAGACATGAAAATTCTTAAAATTGTTTTGTATAAAGGAATGGAGAAAAACATTTAATAAACCCAAGAGATTATTAAAAGCATCAAATCAATTACTATATTTCCTTACTTTTGATTAATGGACTAAACAGTGTCACAGTTCTCTGATGAGACAATGTAGGAACAGTCTGTGCTTCATTGATGCATTTCAGGTTTATTGTTATTTTAATGTTAGAAAGGGTGAAAGAAGGAAGATGAGGTGAATCTAACAATTGTAATGATTAAAAAATACTGCTGTTGTGGAAAGAAGAATAATGCTGTGTTCATCAGTGAGAACCTGCAAGTGAAACTGGTCTGCTCTTGCTATTCAAACCAGACAAACAGAGATGAGACACAGCAGTTTGTTTAGGAACAGCAGCAAGGCAAGTTTAACATCATTTTAGTGTCCCTTTTAGAACTTGGAAAACTCAAAGCACAGCATTAGTATTTAAAGAATCCATTCAGTTTTAGTGGAAAGAAGTGGGGGAGAGTCCAAGCACTAATCAAGGGCTTTGCCCAACAATATGAAAAGGCTAAATGTAGTGTAGAGGAAAAAGTGCCAACTGCAATGCAATCCACTCATGGTCCTGCAGTAGGGTGGGCACCAAGGAGAAACAAGCACCCCAGGAAAGAAGAGCATGAGCAGGAATGCTTAGGATAGTGTGAATTTGCACAAGCCATCCAGCAAAGGCAAAGACAGGCTGGATCTCACATCCCATCTGATTAGGATGGAACTGACGCTGCTCCTTTCCAGTCATGTTATACATACCCCCTTCAGCACCATGCTTGCCTGGCACGCCTCCTGGCACACTGGGGCTGTATAACCAACCAAATGACTGTCCACACACCTAAAGCACTTACAGTGTGAGTCCTGGAGCTATGCTGTTATCAAAGCATTAATAAATGAAGAAGCAAGTCTGATGCGTATCTGTCCTGGTTTTAGCTGGGACAGAGTTAGCTCTTCTTTTTAGCAGCTAGAAGAGCTCCGTGTTTTGGTTTTACTCAGAGGCTCGCTCTGAGAAGAATGTTGATAGCAAGTTGATGTTTGTGGTTGGAAGTGAAACTCCAAGGACTTTCAGTGTGCCGTGTTCTGGCCGGAGTGCAGAAGCACAGCGGAATAAGGGGGGAGCATAGCCGGGACAGAGGGTCCACGACTCTCCTTACAATTTGTACTTGGACTTAAGATTGAGGGCCAAACTGGCCAATTAGTATTCCATATCATGCAGTGTCATGCCCAATATAAAGGTGAGGGACAGCTGGAAAGAAGGGCTTTTTGCGCTTTTGCTCTTTCGCTGCTTTTGCTCTTTTGCGCTTCTGCGCTTTTGCTCTATTGCCTTTTTTTTTCTCTCTCTCCCAGTACTCCCACTCTCGGAGTACTATCTCTCTCTCCCCCTCTCTATTTTGGGGCCTTGCATTTGTCTGGGATTGCAGCTTCGGGACGAGACGGGCTGCGGATAAGAGGGGGTGGTGAGCATCTACACTGTGTATTAAATCATCTGTATTAAATTGTTCTTATCTCAACCCATGGGTTTCCCGTTTATCCTTTAATTCTCTCCCTCATTCCTGGGGCTGGGGGAGGGTGAGTGAGCGACTGTGTAGGGTTTGGTTGCTGGAGCGGCCTAACCCACTACAGTATCACAGCCATCTTAACATTTTTTTAAAAGAGCATGCAGAACAGTTTAATTTCAGCCTTACTTCATTCAAACTTTGTTAAAAGCTCAAAAAAAGTTGCGCATTGTCCTGATTTTGACTAGGACAGAGTTAGTTCTTCTTTTTAGCAGTTAGAAGAGCTCTGTGCTTTGGTTTTAGTCTGGGATTTGTTATGAGAAGAATGTTGATAGCGCACTGATGTTTATAGTTGGTGCTGAGACCTCAAGGACCTTTCAACTTCCCATATTTTGCTAATGTGCAGGAGCACAACAGGCTGGGACAAAGCATTCACAACTCCCCTTATGATTTGAACTTAGGATTGAGGGCTACATTGGCCAATGAAATATTCCATATCATGCAGTGTCATGTCCAGTATAAAAATGAGGGTTGACCAGAAAGAAGGGCCTTTTTACTCTTCTGAGGGCTCTTACTCTTGGACTCTTGGAGTGCTATTGTTACCGAAAATCCGGAATAAGAAACTTATCAACACCAATGAGATGTAGATAAGCAGACACTTCTTTATTGCGGCGCCGGGTGCACGGGGGATATCTCATCCTAGCATGCACACCTTGCACCAAATTAAACTTCTTATATAGAGCTTACACATGCAAATCCATTAGGTAATCATACATAAACATATTATTTACCAAAATCATTAGCATATTCTCCTCCCATTTCCAATTCTGCACAATAAAAGTTAGAATCATCTAGAAATGAGTCTGGGGTGTAATATGGGTAGGTGGTCTGTGAGTCGGTGGTCATGATCTCCCCCTGCCGGAATTACCTTTTGCTTAAGTTCACGGTTTCTGGCAGGTACCCATAGACCATTACGAAACAGTACAGTTGGCTTTCTTCATTTCATTAATCTAGACCTTGATAGCTACATGCATTCTTCTAGTTCTGTGTAAGTATCATAAATCAGTTTACAAATCAACTCATACTACATGTTCCTATTAAATGATTCTGACCTATCCCTTTGATCCTGGTACAGGGCTATACAGGGAGTTTCCATAGCAGCATGTGGTTACTGTACGAGCTTACTTTTCATTAAGTGTTGCTTATAGCTTTATATTATTAAAATTAATTACAAACTATATTAATTACAAACTATTGATTAAATTTTAATCACCAAAATTCTGAGTATCAGTAACATTTCTCCCCTTTGAAAGTGTTGAAAGCTATTTCAATACTTTCACCACTTTCACTTTTATTGTTTAATACTTATCATCATGTTCAAAGCTAAGATTCGTTTCAGCATATTTTGGTCATGAACCGTGGTCTGGTGGAATAGTAGGTAACTCATGATTCTGTGATTGATTGCAATTCTATTAGCAAACTGTTTCTTTAAACAATTGTATAATAGCATGATCATCAGGAAGACAATTAGCAACAGAAACAGAGTTTTAATCAAAGATTGGATCCAAGAGCTTAGATTCCAGCCCAGTCCTTTGAAAATTTTTCTTATCCAATCTTCTGACATATCTTCTCGGATTGATTTTGTTTCTTTTTTAACTTTTTCTAGCAAATCCAAATCATGCTCTACATCCTGAGTAACGTTTGGAATGGGTATACAGCAGTGGTCTAATTTATCTTTGAGATATCCACATACTCCATGCTCTTGAGTAGAAGTGTGTCTAAAGCCATTCTATTTTGAAGTGCCATTCTAGATGTTGCTTGCAATTGAATGTTCAATTCTTTGAACCCTTTTTCTTTGTAACATTTGCTACTTTTCTACTTGACTTGTTAAATGATACAGCCATCTCTGTTTCTATATGAGGCTATAGGATTTAAAAGGGACTCAAGAGCCCAACTGATTTTCAGTCCTGTTGATGGTTCATTCAGATATCATCTGTCTCGGACCTTTTAGTTCTTTTTAGATTAGACTTTCTAAGGGTCCTTTAAATGGTGATTTTTTCCAAATTGGACACAATGTTGGCATGCCTAAGGTAATTTGTTTAACTTTACCATCTAATGGTAAGTGAGATGTCCAGGTTCTATCATTTAATGCCCAAACCAAGTGTCCAGGACTCTGGATTGTACTTTTTTTTACAACTTAAGAATGTTCCTTTTTTAATTTGATAATCTGCAGTCAGCTGAAGATCATTTTTTGAGTCCTTGACAGAAACACCCATATCTCACTGCAGCTGCTAAAGGGGGAATTTTTTGTATTATTTTACTTACTGTACTACAATTGTAAATTTTCTCACATTTCCACCAGGGTACTGAACTTTCCTTTTTAGTGACGTAGTTCCTCTATCTGTTACTGTTGGCGAAAATCCATAAACTGACCCTACCCACGTAAAACACCAAGGGGTTTTCGCCATGTATTGAAATTGGGAGAATATAGCCATGGACCAAATTGATTTCCAAGTAAGTTGTTCCTTTTGTGAAGTTTGAACATTCTCTTTACATTTCCATTCCATTATTTTACGGCTTATATTCGTTTTTATTGGTTCATCATAAGAACACCATCTATAACCATATCCTGAATCTAGTCCTATCAAACCTCCACTGATGTCTACAAAGTTTGAATTCAGTAATTTTGTACATTCAGCCTTATTTCCTGGGGACTTCCATTGTTTTCTAATATATCTCACTTGTTCATACCGTTGAGTCACTGGCTGTTGTTCACAGTGAGTGGTCTCAGTTTTATGTTCCTGATTTGTCAAATTCATAGTTAAGATTCCCCATGGAATAGATTCACCTACTGCCCTCGGTATTGGTAACAAGCAGTAATTTGTGTGACATTCTGTAAATTGGAAAATCCTTTAATTAATCCTAATATCAAATTTTCCTCAGGTGTTTGTTTGGGAATTTCAATCACTTGTTCTGTTTCTAATTGTCTTTAGTCCTACTCACCAAGTCAGCCCACAGTTTCACCAGTACTACTTTCCAGCATAAGATCCAAAGAACAATTACAAACAGATATGAGAAATTAGACATGTTTCAGAGTCAGTTTCAAAGTCTCTGGGTCATGATTCACAGTTTTCCAGGGTGTTGGTGCTTTCTTCACTTGAGTGTAATGTATCCAAGCTGTAGATTCTGCAATCTTGACTGCTGTGAAGGTTGTCAGCGATATTTGAAAAGGTCCTTTCCAGTGCTCTTGCAGAGGTTCAGAAGTCCACGTCTTTACGTAGACATAATCTCCTGGTTGGAAATCATGCACTGGAGTGTCTAAAGATAAAGGTCGATTCCAAATCACAGCACTCCGAATTGCAGCTAAGGTTTTCCCTAGAGAAAGCAAATAGTTATATACATCTTGTTTTCCTTTACATGCATATTTGGATTTGGTTCCGGGGACTCATAAGGTTTCCGTACAACAATTCATAAGGACTGATAGAGGTTCCACTCTTTGGCTGTACTCTGACTCGAAGTAATGCCAAAGATAATGTTTGAGGCCATTTTAAATTTGTTTCTTGACAAATTTTACTTATTTGTCTCTTTAGAGTCTGATTCATTCTTTCTACTTTTCCACTGGATTGTGGCCTCCAAGATGCATGTAAATCCCAGGCAACGCCCAATACTTTGCTAATGCTTTGGACTACTTCAGCAACAAAGTGTAGACCTCTGTCAGAAGAATCCCAATTGGAACTCCAAATCTTGGAATTATTTCTTGTAGTAACCATTTTACTACTTCTTTTGCTTGTGTGGTGCAACAGGGAAGGGCTTCAGGCCATCCTGTAAAAGTATCAACCCCCACCCGGATGTACCGGTACCCATTCTGTCTAGGTAATTCTGAGAAATCAACTTGCCAATAATCTCCAGGTTCTGTATCAGATTTTAACTTACCCATTTGGGCTCTTTTCTAATTACTGGATTATTTTTCAAACATATTTCACATTTTGCAGTTATCAATTTAGCTAATCCTAGCATTTTAACTGATACTACCTGTTTCTGTAAGGAAGTTACTAAAGCTTCTACTCCCCAGTGACATTCTTGATGCTTTGTTTGAATTATTTCTCTCAACAGAATGGGTGGAATCACTACTTGTCCACTAATGGTTACCCACCATTAAATGCTTTTTCTTAGCATTTAATAACTGGCCTAACTTATCATCTTCCTCTGAATATTTTGGCTTTTCCCTAGGAAGGACTACTGTTTTAGAGGGAATTAATGCCATTTGGAATGCTTGTTTTTTTGCTACTTTCTTCGCTGTTCTATCAGCTAAATTATTTCCAACAATTTATTTGTGTTTCCAATTTGGTGTGCTTCACAGTGCATGATTGCTACTTGTTCTGGTTTCTGAGCTGCTTGCAGTAATTGTAAAATTTCATTTTGATGCTTAATGTTTGATCCTTGAGAGGACAATAATTCTCTTTCTTTCCACAGAACCCCATGGACATGCACTACTCCAAAGGCATACCTGGAGTCAGTCCAAATGTTCACTTTCTTCTTTTCACTTAATTCTAGGGCTCGAATTAAAGCAATAAGTTCTGCTTTTTGGTCGAATGTGGTGCTTGTCAATGCTCTGGCTTCTATAACTGTGGTGTCTGTCGTTACCGCATATCCAGCGTATCGGACCCCTTGCTCCATAAAGCTGCTGCCATCTGTATACAATTCCCAGTCTGGTCGCTCCAGTGGTACATCTTTCAAATCTTCATGACTGGAATAAACATACTCGATAGTAGCCAAACAATCATGTTCCAGTTGTCCTTCTTCCTGTGTAGAACTTAAAAACACTGCAGGATTTACCAGGTTAGTTGTTTTTAGAATCACATCATCTTGTTTGGTTAGTACCACTTGGTATTTTATCATCCGGCCTGGGGATAACCAATGACCCCCCTTTTGTTCTAAAACAGTTATCACCATGTGTGGGACATAGACCGTTATTGTCCTTCCCAAAGTTAATTTGCGAGCTTCCTGTATCAGCAGCACTGTTGCTGCCACTGCTCGCAGGCAACTTGGCCATCCTTTACTCACTGTGTCCAGTTGTTTGGAGAAGTATCCGACAGGCCACTTCCAACTGCCCATCTTCTGGGTCAACACTCCCAATGCTAGGTGTTGCCTCTCATGGACAAACAACTGAAAGTCTTTAGTTAAGTCTGGAAGTCCTAAAGCAGGTGCTGACATCAAAGCGCGTTTTAATTCGATAAAAGCTTTTCGTTGATCTGGTCCCCACACAAAAGGAGAAATCTTTTGGGCTTCATATAAAAAGGTTTAGCAATCAGCCCGTAATTCATGATCCAAAGGCAACACCACCCGGCCATTCCCAAAAACGCTCTGAGTTCATGAATATTTTCGGGTTCAGGTATATTGCAAATAGCTTCTTTTCATAGAATCATAGAATCATAGAACGGTTAGGGTTGGAAGGGACCTCAAAGATCATCTAGTTCCAACCCCCCTGCCATGGGCAGGGAAATACTCCACTACACCAGGTTGCCCAAAGCCTCATCCAATTTGGCCTTGAACACCTCCAGGGATGGGGCATCCGCAGCTTCTCTGGGCAACTGTTCCAGTACCTCACCACCCTCAATGTAAAGAATTTCTTTCTTATATCTAACCTAAATCTGCCCTCTTTCAATTTAAATCCATTGCCCCTTGTCCTATCACTACACACCCTTGTAAAAAGTCCCTCTCCAGCTTTCCTGTAGGCCCCCTTTAGGTACTGGAAAGCTGCTATAAGATCACCCCGGAGCCTTCTCTTCTCCAGGCTGAACAGCCCCAACTCTCTCAGCCTATCTTCATAGCAGAGGTGCTCCAGCCCTTGGATCATCTTCGTGGCCCTCCTCTGGACTCGTTCCAGTAGCTCCATGTCCTTCTTGTGCTGGGGACTCCAGAGCTGAACACAGTATTCCAGGTGGGGTCTCACGAGAGCTGAGTAGAGGGACAGAATCACTTCCCCTTGACCTTACTTCATTTTATGGTGAAACCAGCCTCCAGAAGGATTTGAACTATTTTCTTCCCCATATAATGATGTCGTCGATGTACCGCAGATGTTCCGGAGCTTCGCCCTTTTCCAGTGCAGTCTGGATCAGTCCATGGCAAATGATAGGGCTATGTTTCCACCTCTGGGGCAGTCAATTCAAGGTGTACCGGATGCCTCTCCAAGTGAAAGTGAACTGTGGCCTGCATTCTGCTGCCAAAGGAATCGAAAAAACGTGTTAGCGATATCAGTTGTGGCGTACCACTTGGCTGCCTTTGATTCCAGTTCATATTGAAGTTCTAGCATATCCTGTACAGCAGCACTCAGCAGCGGCGTGACTGGCATCACGGAGACGTGGTGGGACGACTCCTATGACTGGAGTGTCAACATGGAGGGGTATAAGCTTTTTAAAAAGGACAGGAAGGGGAGACGAGGAGGGGGTGTCGCTCTCTAGGTCAGCAACCGGCTGGAGTGCGTGGAGCTTCGCCTGGGGTCGGAGGACGAGCTGACAGAGAGCTTATGGGTCAAGATTAGAGGACGGGGACGGATAGGGGATGTTACGGTAGGGGTCTGTTACAGGCCACCTGGCCAGGAGGACAGAGCAGATGAGGTGCTGTCGTGGGTTATGTTGAACCGCCCCACACACAGCCGGTCACTCCCCCTCCCCCACCCCCAGGAATGAGGGAGAGAATTAAAGGAGAAACGGGAAACCCGTGGGTTGAGATAAGAGTGATTTAATACAGATGTTTTAATACAATGTAGGTGCTCACCACCCCTCGTATGCGAAGCCCGTCTCGTCCCGAAAACTGCAAATCCCGGACGAACGCGAGGCCCCGAAATAGAGAGGAGCAGAGAGGGAGAGAAAGAGAGAGAGAGAGAAAGAAAAAAAAAAACAGCAGAGCAACAGCGCAGCAAGCGCAAAAGAGCAAAAGTGCAAAAAGAGCAAAAGCGCAAAAGCCCCTCTTCCCGGCTGACCCTTGCTTTTATACTGGGCATGACGCTGCATGATATGGAATACTAATTGGCCAGTTTGGCCCTCAGTCTTAAGTTCCACACAAATGACAAGGGGAATCGTGTCCCCCTTGTCCCAGCTATGCTCCCCCCTTATCCTGCCGTGTTTCTGTACTCCGCACACTGAAAAGTCCTTGGAGTTTCACTTCCAACCACAAACATCAGCTTGCTATCAACATTCTTCTCAGAGTGAGCCTCTGAGTGAAACCAAAACAGGGAGCTCTTCTGGCTGTTAAAAAAAACTCTGTCCCAGCTAAAACTGGGACAGGTGCTTTATAGCCAGATAGGAGCAGCCTCGCGGTCACAAGCCCTGGTCCTCATGGGGGACTTCAACCACCCTGACATCTGTTGGAGAGACAATATGGCAGGGCACAGGCAGTCCAGGAGGTTCCTGGAATGCGTGGACGACAACTTCCTCCTGCAGGTGATAGAGGAGCCAACAAGGAGGGGTGCCATGCTTGACCTTGTGCTCACCAACAGGGAGGGACTGGTGGGCGATGTGAAACTTAAGGACAGCCTTGGCTGCAGTGACCACGACACAGTGGAGTTCAAGATCCATGGGGCAGCAAGGAAACCATTCAGCAAGCTCTGTACCCTAGACTTCGAGAAGGCGGACTTCGGCCTCTTCAAAGACCTGATGGGCAAAGTGCCGCGGGAGGCAGCCCTGGAGGGACGAGGGGCCCAGGAAAGTTGGTCCACATTCAAGGAGCACCTCCTCCAAGCACAGCAGAGGTGCATCCCGATGAAGAACAAGTCGGGCAAAAAGACCAGGAAGCCCGCGTGGATGAGCAAGGAGCTCCTGGACCAACTGAAAATGAAGAGGATAGCCTATAGAGGGTGGAAACGGAGACAGATAGCCTGGGAGGAATACAGAGAAGCTGTACGAGTGACCAGGGATCAAGTGAGGAAGGCTAAAGCCCTAAAGGAATTGAATTTGGCAAGGGATATAAAAAGCAATAAGAAATGCTTCTATAGGTATGTAGGGGACAAAAGGAAGTCCAAAGAGAATGTAGGCCCCCTCCGGAAGGATACTGGTGCTCTGGTTACCCGGGACATAGAGAAGGCTGAGTTACTCAATGACTTTTTTGTGGATAAGGAATTGGCTCAATGGCCGCACTCAGAGAGTAGTGGTCAATGGCTCGATGTCCAAGTGGAGACCGGTCACAAGTGGCGTCCCTCAGGGGTCCGTGTTGGGCCCAGCCCTCTTCAACATCTTTGTCGGTGACGTGGACAGTGGCATGGAGTGCACCCTCAGCAAGTTCGCCGATGACACCAAGGTGTGTGGTGCCGTCGACACACTGGAAGGGAGGGATGCCATCCAGAGGGACCTCGACAGGCTGGAGAGGTGGGCCCGTACCAACCTCATGAAGTTTAACCAGGCCAAGTGCAAGGTCCTACATCTGGGTCGTGGCAATCCCAGGCACAAATACAGACTGGGTGGTGAATGGATCGAGAGCAGCCCTGAGGAGAAGGACTTGGGAGTACTGGTGGACGAGAAGCTCAATATGAGCCGGTAATGTGCTCTTGCGGCCCAGAAGGCCCAGAAGGCCAACCGCGTCCTGGGCTGCATCAAGAGGAGCGTGGCCAGCAGGTCGAGGGAGGTGATTCTCCCCCTCTACTCTGCCCTCGTGAGACCTCACCTGGAGTACTGCGTCCAGTTCTGGAGCCCCCAACATAAGAAGGACATGGACCAGTTGGAGAGGGTCCAGAGGAGGGCCACGAAGATGATAAGAGGGCTGGAGCACCTTTCCTATGAGGACAGGCTGAAAGAGTTGGGGCTGTTCAGCCTGGAGAAGAGGAGGCTCCGGGGTGACCTTATAGCGGTCTTCCAGTACCTCAAGGGGGCCTACAAGAAAGATGGGGAGAGGCTGTTCAGGAGGGCCTGTTGTGATAGGACAAGGGGTAATGGTTTTAAAATAGAGGGAGGTAGATTCAGGTTGGATATTAGGAAAAAATTTTTTACCATGAGAGTTGTAGAACACTGGAACAGGTTGCCCAGAGAGGTGGTGGATGCTCCATCCCTGGAGACGTTCAAGGCCAGGTTGGACGAGGCCCTGAGCAACCTGATCTAGTTGGAGATATCCCTGTTCCTTGCAGGGGTGTTGGACTAGATGACCTTTGAAGGTCCCTTCCAGCCCTAACCATTCTATGATTCTATGATTCTATGATTCATTCAGGCCATGATAGTCTATTATAGAATCATCATAGAATCACAGAATGGTTTGAGTTGGAAGGGACCTCCAAGATCATCTAGTTCCAACCCCCCTGCCATGGGCAGAGACGCCCTCCACTGCGCCAGGTTGCTCAAAGCCTCATCCAACCTGGCCTTGAACACTTCCAGGGATGGGGCATCTACAACTTCTCTGAGCAACCTGTTCCAGTGTCTTACCACCCTCAATTAATTTTTTTTGCACAAAGGTTTTTTTCTCCCCACAGAAGGGAGTCTCCTACTGTTGCCACTCACTGCTTCCTCCTGATGTTAATGCATGGCTCAGGTCAAAGCTGGCTCTGATGCCTCCTCAGTCATGGCTTTCTTCTTCTACTCTGATACCCGGCTTTTGAACCTATTTTGCAACTGCAGATCTGTATGTGGAAAAGGAGCCATCCTCCAGTTGCTGGAGATCATAATTTTCCAGTCTTCCTACTAAGGAACTTGTAACTGATCACAATCTCTGGCTGCCCCTCTTCTTACCTATGGAGACCCTGTGAAGATCCTGTTAATATCCTTTTTGCCTTCCCTGAGCCTGTCCAGCCTGCTCACTTCCACCCGTAGCTCAAAAAGGAAAACACATTTCCTCAACCAGCATTCACCTCTATTGTTAGTCTCCACTCTCCATTAGACTTGCGCACTGGCCATACAGAACTGTTAAAAGGTGAACGGGTCTTGCTGATTACCCCTTGGCTCTCCAGTTGACGAATGAGCTCATGGATGGGGATCAGAGAGTCTCGGTTGGTGCGATATTGCTGTCGGTGCACTGTTGTAGTAGCATTCGGCACCTGTTGTTCTTCGACCCTCAGCAATCCCACAGCAGAAGGGTCATTTGAAAGACCAGTCAAAGTAGAGAACTGCTTGACTTCCTCTGTCTCTATTGCAGCTATGCCAAAAGCCCACCGGTACCCTTTTGGGTCCTTGAAATACCCCCTCATGAGGTAGTCTATGCCCAGGATGCATGGGGCCTCTGGGCCAGTCACAATGGGGTGCCTTTGCCACTTGTTCTCAGTTAGACTCACTTCAGCTTCCAATACAGTTAGCTGTTGGGATCCCTCATCACTCCAGAAATACAGATGCGTTCTGCCCCTTTATAGTTTGACGGCATTAGAGTGCATTGTGCACTGGTGTCCACTAGAGCCCTATATTCCTGTGGGTCTGATGTGCCAGGCCATCGAATCCACACAGTTCAATAAACCTTGTTATCCCTCTCCTCCACCTGTCTGGAGGCAGGGTCCCTCTAGTCCTGGTCACAGTATTCATTGCTCACCTTTTGTAAAAATTAACTAGAAGTCCCTTTGAGAGGATCAGAAATGGGGTCAGCCCTTCTATACTGTCTGGGGGGCTGTCTGCTGAAACTGGAGTGATGTTTTTCCTGGAAGAATCTCCTTTAGCGATTGTTTTTCCTTTCAGTTACTGTACCCGTGCCCTTAGGGTCGAGGTCGGTTTTCCATCCCACTTCCTCATGTCCTCTCTGTGGTCACGCAAGAAAAAACTGTCCTGGTTTGAGCTGGGACAGTGTTAGCTCTTCTTTTTAGCAGCTAGAAGAGGTCTGTGTTTTGGTTTTACTCAGAGGCTCGCTCTGAGAAGAATGCTGATAGCAAGCTGATGTTTGTGGTTGGACGTGAGACTCCAAGGACTTTTCAGTGTGCTGGAGTGCAGAAGCACGGCGGGATAAGGGGGGAGCATAGCCGGGACAAGGGGGACACGATTCCCCTTGTGATTTGTGGTGGAACTTAAGACTGAGGGCCAAACTGGCCAATTAGTATTCCATATCATGCAGCGTCATGCCCAGTATAAAAGTGAGGGTCAGCCAGAAAGAAGGGCTTTTGCGCTTTGACTCTTTCGCCACTTTTGCTCTTTTGTGCTTGCTGCGCTTTTGCTCTATTGCCTTTTTTTCTCTCTCTCCCAGTACTCCCACTCTCCGAGTACTATCTCTCTCTCTGCCCCTCTCTATTTCGGGGCCACGCGTTCGTCCAGGATTTGCAGTTTCGGGACGAGACGGGCTGCGGATAAGAGGGGGTGGTGAGCACCTACACTGTGTATTAAATCATCTGTATTAAATTGTTCTTATCTCAACCCACGGGTTTCCCGTTTCTCCTTTAATTCTCTCCCTCATTCCTGGGGGTGGGGGAGGGTGAGTGACCGGCTGTGTGTGGGGTTCGGCCTAACCCACGACAAAAACACAGGTTACCCCATGGTGTGTGCACTCTGTGTTCTCTCTCTTGGTCAGGGGAACGCTTACTTCTAATAGCTGAGATATGGATCCGTATGGGTGGAGACTGGGACATGTCCTCTTTGAATTGCTGGAAGTCCTGGGACAGTTTTTCCACAGCTGCAACGCAGGCCTGTACAGAGGAAGAGATACTTTCTTTGTATTACTGGAGTTGACCAGTCGATTCCTCCACCCCACTTATTGAGGGATGAAGTTCCAAAACACTGGAGGTGCCTACTGTCTCAGGCATTTGCCCATGCTCTCCCACACACCCTGCCACTCATAACTATGTGGCCTCAGAGCGGATCTCTCCATGATATTTTTAAATAGTTGTTTAACCGCAAACAAGACCTGAAACACCTTCGGGAGACAGAGCATTAAGACTGTGCTGGCTAGAACACTCCCAGAATATTCAAAATCCTCAAAGACCATTGTAATTAGCCTGAATGAGAAAGAGGGGATTGTAAAATTGGGGGGAAGTGTCCTCCTCTGTCTTCCCCATAGATTGGGCACAATTGCTAATAAATCCTGAGAGGTGGTGCCCGAGATACGAGCATGATGCCAATGCCACGTACATAGACCAGTTCAGCCTCGTGGCCAGTACTGTTATCATATCATAAGCTGACGTTACATGGGACAGCAAAATGAGAGCCCTGACCCCTCTCCCAGTGATGATGAACAGCATCACAGTGAATGCATAGGGGCATATAAGGAGTTACATAACACAGTTGTGTGAGCAACCAAAACAACATTATGACCAGCAACTATTTAACTAACACAATAAACACATATAACGAATTTGGTTTTTAACATGCTCTAGTCGGATCTGTCGTTATCAAGTCCTACGTTGGGCACCAAAAAGGACTGTCGTGTTTTAGCCCAGCTAAGCAACCATGCTGACGCTCGCTCATTCCTCCCCCTCGGTGGGATGGGAGGAGAAAATTGGAAAAAAAGGGTAAAACTCATGGATTGGGATAAGGACAGTTTAACAGGATAGTACAAAAAAAAAACCAAAAAGGGATAATAACAACAGTAACACTAATAAAAGAGCAATACAGAACGAGTGGTATGATTGCTCACCACGTGGAACTCAGAACCTAGCCCGCTCCTGATTGACAATGCCCCTCTCAACTAGCTCCCCCATTATATACTCTGGGCATGACATCATATGGTATCAAATAGCCCCCTGGCGAGTTTGGGTCAGCTGCCCACACTGTGTCCCCTCCCAGTTTTCCCCTGAAAGGTTAACTCTGTTCCAGTCAACTCAGAAAAGCAAGGAAGACTACAATTACACAAATTTATATGTGCATAGAAATCTATTGCATTGTGAAGAAAAAAAGAGATGTTATCAATATCAGTCTGTGCTTATATTCTTGCACGAGAGAATGTTACTAATTCTGACTTTTAATAGAAAACATTTAAAAATTAAAATAATTTTTATGTTCTTGATATATTTGTTATTTATTCTACTAGTCTCACGCATATTATTTTAATAATTGCAAATATACTTTAAAATTAATTAAAGAAATATTGTAGAGGTAAATTCAGCTTGATTTCTCCTACTATAGTCTTTAATTGTGCCTGCTTGAAGTCAGATTGATATTAATAAAAAGCCATCTATCTAGATAAGGGCTAGTAGTAAGTGTGGATCAGATATTGTGTGGAGGGTTTTCATGCTTTTTTCTGAATAGAAGCATCCTCAAAATAAAAAAAAATCTACCAAGATTTAAAAAGCCTAATAGAAATACAGAGGTTCTGGAAATCATTAGTATCTATTGCTTGTGTATGAAAAGACAGAAAACAGTTCAATGTTTGGAGGGAGACAGTACAGTATAAAAAACATAAACAAGAAAGAAATGAACTGCTTTTATTTGCTATTTCAGAATACGAGAAGAAGACACACTGTGAAAATAGAAGTATAACAAATAGAAAACTCATCAAAGGAAATGCCTTCTACATAAAAGAAAGATTTTCATAGTTGGAGTTCACTCCCACAAAGTGAGTGAGAGCAAGAAGCTCTTTTGCGTAAGTAGGATTTCTACAAGGTTTGAAGTTTTATGAGTGATAAGTGCATTCCCACTGTGGGAAAATAACCAAAATTGTGGAAAAAGGGAAAATACAGCTTTACAAAGTTCAGCTCAAAAGCTGCAATATTAGAAGCACCTTTGGAGCTTCTGCTGCTGCTGCTGCTCCCAGGAACAAACAAGGCCTACGCAATATCCTTGAAATGGGGAGTAGAGTGGTACGGAGGTATCACGGCTTATCCCTGTTATCAGGGGTAAGGGGGCACCTGGTGAAGATAACCATAAAAGTCTACTAAATCACACCTCCACCCCTCGCAAGAGAAATTTTCACCAATACTAGTGCTGCGACCACCCCTCACGAGAGAAATTTACACCAATCCGAAAAAAGTGATGCATGACTAGAGTCACTTGAGCTCCACCTAAAAGAAATGAAAAAAGGTATAAAATGGCAAAAGACAAAGGGGATGTTAGGGAGAAGCCCCGCCATCGAAACGTCCGGGATCAGTCGACGGGCTGAACCTCTCTTCTCCCTCCCATAGGGACGCCTATTGGGTAAGAACTCTGTGTTATGCGCATTTACATACTAACATTTACTAGCTATTTGGTATTATCACTGATCAGTAATAGTTTTATATTATCACTGCAGTATTTCAATTAAAGTTGTTTTTGTAGTCTGTCACTATCACCCGCTATCTACGAATCTATATCCTGTCACGAATAAAATCATATATATATTTACAAAAGTTCTGGAGACTTTTGCCCTTATTATAAGGAGGTTGGGCTATAGTACTACCGAACCGGTGTACTCGCCAAAATTATATTCAAAGGTTCTAGGAACCTTTGCCCTTATATAGGGAGGTTGGGCTATAGTACTACCAAACCAGTGTACTCGCCAAAGTTATATATTCAAAAGTTCTAGGAACTTTTGCCCTTATATAAGGAGGTTGGGCTATAGTACTACCGAACCGGTGTACTCGCCAAAATTATATTCAAAGGTTCTAGGAACCTTTGCCCTTATATAGGGAGGTTGGGCTATAGTACTACCAAACCAGTGTACTCGCCAAAGTTATATATTCAAAAGTTCTAGGAACTTTTGCCCTTATATAAGGAGGTTGGGCTACAGTATTACCAAAATGGTGTACTCGCCAAAGATATATACAAAAGTCCCAGCAACTCTTGACATTATTATACAGACTGGTCATTTTGACCTCAAAACGTGACACCCACCCATATATAAAGGAAGCTGTGAATGTTCTCATTGTGTATGAAGGTCCATGTTACCAAAGCTGCCACTATCTGACGGATGCATTTCCCTTATGAGGAGATTGTTTGCATTTGCCTGTGCTAGGTCTGATTCTGGACAGGTAGATGTATTATGCACCTAGAATCATATAATCATAGAATGGTTTGAATTGGAAGGGACCTCAAAGATCTAGTTCCAACATCCCTGCCATGGGCAAGGACACATTCTACTACACCAGGTTGCTCAAAGCCTCATCCAACCTGGCCTTGAACACTGCCAGGGATGGGGCATCTACAGCTTGTCTGGGAAACCTGTTCCAGTGCCTCACCGCTCTCAATGTAAAAAATGTCTTCCTTGTATTTAATTGAAATCTCCCCTCTTTCAGTTTAAAGCCATTGCCCCCTGTCCTATCACTACACGCCCTTGTAAAAAGTCCCTCTCCAGCTTTCCTGTAGGCCCCCTTTAAGTACTGGAAGGCTGCAATAAGATCACCTCGGAGCCTTCTCTTCTCCAGGCTGAACAGCCCCAACTCTCTCAGCCTGTCTTCATAGCAGAGGTGCTCCAGCCCTTGGATCATCTTTGTGGCCCTCCTCTGGACCCGCTCCAGCAGCTCCATGTCCTTCCTGTGTTGGGGAGCCCAGAGCTGAATGCAGTATTCCAGGTGGGGTCTCACGAGAGCAGAGTAGAGGGGCAGAATCACCTCCCTTGATCTGCTGGCCATGATTCTTTGGATGCAGCCCAGGATACAGTTGGCTTTCTGGGCTGCCAGCGCACATTGCCGGCTCATGTTGAGCTTCTCATCAATCAGTATCCCAAGTCCTTTTCCTCAGGGCTACTCTCAATCCATTCTCTGCCCAGCCTGTCCTTGTGCTTGGGATTGTCCTGACCCACATGCAGGACCTTGCACTTGGCCTTGTTGAACTTCATGAGGTTCTCACAGGCCCACCTCTCCAGCCTGTCAAGGTCCCTCTGGATGACATCCCTTCCCTCCAGCATGTCAACCACACCACACAGCTTGGTGTTGTCAGCAAATTTGCTGAGGGTGCACTCAATCCCTCTGTCCATGTCTTTGACGAAGATGTTAAACAGCACTGGCCCCAATACCGACTCCTGAGGAACACCACTCATCACTGGTATCCACTTGGACATCAAGCTATTGACTGCAACTCTTTGAGTGTGATCATCTGTGGAGGAGTTCCTCTCTGAGACTGGCCATAATATTCTCTCGGGTATGGACAATCCCTGCTTGGGCCCCAGAGCGCAAGGTTACCAACTAGATTACTTTTGTCCTTCAAGTTAACTTAATGGCCTTAAAAGGAAATGTAGATTGATTGCCTGCCAAGATGCACGCCTCCTGGATGCCTCTCCGATGACCGCAATGAGGAGACTAAAGGGATGAGCTTATTACCTGTGGTCTGCTAGCGCTGCCCTATCACTATAACCCACGAGAGTGTGTTTACGCTAAGCAAGCCAATTGTAGTATGTAGTCGTGTCACGCCATATTCTACTATATAACCTGTGTGTTGTTTGTAATAAACGAGCATGATTTCTAACCGTATTGCTGTACGGTCATGACTCGGGTACGTCCACAGAAGGGATCCTGCTACAAGTGGCGCCTGAGCAGGGATCCTGAAAAAATCGCTTAAATGCAGAAGAAATCGCTTAAATGCGGATAAACTCACTTAAATGCGGAAGCCTCCATAGCATCGTGAATACGGTATTGGGAGCCTGTGGACGAGGCAGCAGGGAAGGGCACGGGACGAAATGAATCGCTGGAGCCTGGTAGTTTCGCAACAGCCGAGCGAACCTCTGCAAGGTAAGACTGCGATGGAAACGGATGCGGCAATCAAGTCGTTAACCAGTATACTCTCTAAGAGAGGAGAAACGGTTAACCCTAAGGAGATAGAAAGCCTCATTAAGTGGGCGAAAGCAAATGGACATTGTAAAACCTGTCCGCTACTCTTTAATGTTGACGAATGGCGTGAAGTGGGAGAGCATCTCTGGGAGACCACCTTAGCGGGAGGAAAAGAGGGAAAAACAGCAAAAGAAGTGGGACGGACGTGGCGTGTCGTAATTAACACCTTGCGGGAGATGAAAGCTGAGCGAAAAGTTGCTGCTGCGGCCATAGAAGCCCTGCAGCCGGATAACACCTTTGGCGAGCCGCACGAGCCGCCGCCGCCACCCTCCCGTATTGCGCAGTTCTTTGGGGTCGGACATTTACGTCCAACAAAAGGCATGCGAGCTCCCACCTGTTCTACTATCACTGAGGTGTGGAAACAAGCCGAGGGGCTGGGAGAAACTGTGTCAGAACAAAAAACTGAGTCTAAAGAGCCTACGGGGCCCCCAGCTTGCTCAGGGACAACAGAGGAAGTGCCCGCCGCCCCTCCAGCGCCAACTGGGCACAAAGCGGAAGTGCCAGCCCAAGGGAACTCGGGGGGTGGTGACTGTACGGCTTCGTCATCGCTGTCGTCGGGCCAAGGAGGAGCCTCCTGCCACCCAAAACTTAACCCTGCTTTGCCCTTCTCTGGCGTGCCAGTTCTTTTGCAGCTGATGGTCCTCGGCGGGAGGGGTCGGCAGCGGTTATGGAGCGCGAGCGGCCGGAGCGGCGACAACAACAACAGCAACAGCAACAGCAACAGCAACAGCAACAACAAGCGGGGTGGCCGGCACAGGGCGGCTGGATCGTCGTCCCCACCCCGCCCCCCCACATCCCCGCATCCGGCTGAGGCAAGGCAGGGCTGACCTCTCGACGCCGCCGCTGCCCCTGCGCCGCCCCCCTCCCCCCCCGCAGGCCGAGCCTGGAGAGTGGCCGCGTCGCCGCTGCCCATGGCCCAGGTTTTACCAAGAGAGAGCACATCTTAACTTGGATCGTCTCGATCGGCATTGCGGGAAATAACTAATACTCTTCTGTTCCAGCAATTTCAACAGTTAATATCAGTGTTGCAAAACCGTAAACATGCATATTCCATTGTACATCTGCGAGCGCACACCACGCTTCCAGTGCCTATAGCAGAAGGGAACAGGCGAGCTGACCCTCTCACGAGTGCAGCTCTTGTACCAAACTCGTTAATGCAGGCAAAATCTTGCATGACTTCTACCATCAGAATGCTGACGCTATTAGGTGACAATTTGGTTTAACACGACAACAAGCCCGCTCAATCGTACAATTGTGTAGCATCTGTTAAAATATGATCATGCCACCAATGAATGGTGTTAGTCCTCGTGGTTTACGCTCGCAGGAACTTTGGCATACACTTCTTATCAGACATATGTATTTTTGTCATCATAAGGTATTGAGCATGTTACTGGTATTCCTTACAATCCTACTGAGCAACCGATCATAGAACACGCACATGGTACTTTGGAGAATATGCTTTAAAACAAGAAGGGGGAATGACAGGGAAATCTCCCAATGAAACAATAGCTAAAGTGTTATAGGTGTTAAATTTCTTAAATCGAGAGCTAAACATTTTGGGATGGATAAAATGTCACACATGTCAAAATCAGGCACAGGCAGGGTTACAGCAAGTGGCTTTCCAACAACTGACTGAATTGGCTATGAGAGCATTAAGACGTGTCCCTGATTTTTGGGACAGGGGAGGCTTCCTTTGCTTCCATTCGGCAGGGAGCACAGGAACCTTATGAACATTTCCTTGATCGGCTGCAAACAGCAGTTCAGAGACAAACAGAAAATCCAGCTGCTGCAGATGTCTTGCTATTCCAGTTAGCAATTGAAGATGCTAATGCAGACTGCCGGTGTGATAAATGAGTGAGTCCCAAACAGAACTCCAATTAAAGTTTACAATTTATTAGGCGAATAAAAGCAAGCAAACAGTGCTAGGTGTGCCGGGAGTCTCTGCTCCACCAAGACGCACACCCGCTGTGGCAGTTTTTCTTGTATTTATACAGACATACTCATAACCCCCTCAGAAGGTCGGTCTCTCCCAGGAAATCATTTCCATGGTCCCCGCCTCAGAATCCACCCCAGCCTCCTCCTTGGGTAGTTAGTATTTCAAAACTTCCAACATTTCACAGATGTCTATTCCTATATTCCCTCCATCAGTCCCCCCTTTTTATTGGATCAAGTAAATTCCTTTACTTGCATAAGTTTCCTGATTGATATAACATTTGTGCATTGAAGATATCCTCTTAAATATGTGCCAAACCCATATGTACAGCAGTGTTAGTAACAATATTAAAGCAGCTGTAGCTGTTTACAGTGTTAAAACAGGATGTTTTAAATGGCTGAAAAATCCTGAAGCGGAAGGTGACCATCTAAAGAGTGTTTCCCAGCATCTATGCTCTCCATCCTTTTCTACTTTTTACAATTTCCTTTTATCTCATTTTGCATCATGATGAACTGTCACCAGAGTTCTCTGCTCTGTAGTGACAGAGCATTCTGTGTATCACTCTGGTGGTTAGCAGCATCATGAGGCATTTCGCAGGTTTACGTTTTTGCATTTCACAGAGATCTTAAACTAAGACAATCACTTATCTTGAATAGGCACACCCTGCTCCTCGCCACCTATTTGCACATCCATCCATTGTCCCATATTGACATGAATCAAATGAATATTTTTTACATGGGCGAGCTCTTGATCCTATCAGAAATCGGGCAAAAACAATTGCAGATTTAATAAAGGCGTGTCAGAATGTGGGCTCAAAAATTAGTCGATGAACAGCTCAAATTAGGACATATAATTCCCTCCACTACCCTATGGAATACTCCAATATTTGTTATCCCAAAGAAATCAGGAAAATAGAGATTTACGTTAAAAGTTTTAAGAGCTATTAATGCAATCATTTCACCAATGGGTGCATTACAACCGGGTGTATCAAATCCTACTATGATTCCAGAATGTTAGCATTTGATGGTGATTGATTTAAAAGACTTGTGGTTTTTTTAAATTTTTATTTTTTATTTTATTTATTTACACCCTAACGATTGTCCTAAATTTGCCTTTTCAGTTCCAGTGCTTAACAAAGAACAACCCACGCAACAATATCATTGGATTGTACTGCCTCAAGGAATGATGATTAGTCCTACAGTTTGTCAATTGGTGGTTGATGATACTTCCCATCAGGTCAGACAGCAGATCAAGCTCAGCAGATTGTACACGTCTGCCCTGACCATCAACATATTGTGCCTTCAAATACTCCAGCAGGAGTAAATCAAAAAGGTTTATGTGTCAACGAATTATGGCAAACCGATATTACTTATATTCAATCGTTTCTTCGATCTAAATATGTACATATAACTGTTGATATATTTTCTGCCTTTGTCCTTTGTTGTTGCTACTGCTCACGCTGGAGAAAACCATGGGAGTACTGAAGAAAATCGGGACAGACAATGGTCCAGTACAGTACCTTTTTCCAGGATCAGGGAGTGACTCACACTACCAGTATCCCTCATTTGCCTAGGGGACAAGCTGTTATTGAAGGAATTCATTTAACGTTAAAACAAATGCTTGATAAACAAAAAAGGGGCAGTCTTCTGTATACTTCCCGCAAGAATCCTTGGACAAAGCTACATATGTTTTAAATTTTCTTAATTTGTCTGCTTCTAGGCAACATACTACGGCTGTGGATCATAATTTTAAACCCAGTGCCATTTTTGTAGAAAAATCAACAGCATGTTATAAGAAACTGGACTCAAGTCATGGGATGGCCCTGTGTCTCTGCTACATGGGGAAGAGGGTATGCTTGTGTTCTCTTTCCCACAGGTCCATACTGGTTACCAGCAAGAAACGTAAAGCGATGACAGAGACACAGAATGAGGAAAATGGCTCAAAAGAATTGTAATAGAAGATTGCATATTGATATGTAAACTGTCTTTATGTTTATTATGATTTACTATATTACGTGTGTGAAAGTTGCTTGTATATATGCCTGTATATATGCTTTGTGTGTTTTTTCCAAGCTGAAAGGAGCTACTGGAAGGAGAAGAATTAACTGGTACCGAATTAATGACAAAGAATTACAAACTAGACTTAGTTGTGAGCACGTAACTTTGAAAAGGGAAGCTGGGAGGATTGTTATTGAACAACATGTTGCGATTCACAAAAGCCGCTGTTAGCCGGCAGAGCACATACTGGGCAGCCTTGTTGCACGCACTGGCCACGCATGCGGCAACGCCATGTCAGTATCTTTTTCATAGACTCTGTTGAGGGTGTAAAAGGGATGGCTCAGAGCGGAGCTGAGGGAGGCTGCAGAGCACACTGTGTGGATAAACAGGGGACGCCCTGAAGGTGCTGTGCCTGCCTCCCTTCTCCACGATGACCCTGCTGATTGTTACCCTCCTGCTCAGCGGAATCTTGGGCATAGTCGAAATAGTAAGGCTCCCAGAAAGGGAAACAATATGCTAGTAACTGCTTCTGCAAGGCTGTACCAAAACAAAATGCTAGTAACTGCTTCTGCAGGGCTATAGTAGAGCTTAGTAGGGTATTCCTTCGCATATAAGGGGAGATCTATGTACTATAGGGACTTCAGGAATGTATTTACCTCATACCACCATGATCCTAAGTCATAGACACACCCGGAATAGGCGAAGCACACATGCTTATTATGATAGCTAGTGCGATTCCAGAGCAGAATTTTGGGATCCAGCTAAAATCATTGCAGCTTCAATATTTGCACCAGGAGTTGGAGTGGCACAGGCGTTAACTACACTGAATAAGTTGGGTCACTTGGGCTAACAAAATAAACATCTCACAATTCTGTTTATCTATGCAAAGTGCCTCTGACCCATTTCGCACGTGCCTTATTGGTGTGCCAATACTTTGGCCAAATAATAGCACTAACAAACATTACAGAGTTCAAAGATTCGTCAATACCTCTGCCCTCTCATACCTACAACCCAGTGGCATGAGACGGATCTGCAGTGGGTGGGATTGGCCTTTCGATGTAGGATCGGAAGTCCAAGCCGCCTTGATTAGATCACTCAATGTGACCATTCCCCGCAGGACTGCAAGAACTTGATCTCTTAGGTAGCCTGTTATCAGGAACATGGAAAAATGTTTCTGGTTTATGGAACCAGTTGATGAGTCACGACGCCATATGTAAAATCATTCGCCCTCCTATGCAGCTTGTAAATGGCTCTGGAGTGGTTTGGTTCCAAACGCTGAAGCAAGCCTATCAGGCTAAATTAGGACGCAGTTTTTTCTTCCAAGACAAACTGCGTTTGAATGTGTCCGGCACATCGATGTGGGGAGATGTAAAAACTGGAGCACTCATTGGGAAAGTATTTACACACGATACGTGTGGGAACTACGGCTGGTCCGCGGATCCCAGGACAGAAGATGAAGAAACTGGCCTTGAAGAAATTGCTGTGTACCCCTGCAGATATGAAAACTCCCTGAACAGAAGTGGAAAACAACTTGCAGGTGCCTGGGAGAGCCAGGGAACCGTAAGATAAAGAGGAACTGTATGATAAGAGACTGGACTGTGTTTTTGCACTAATTGTGTGATGTAATGAATTTGGCTTAAGTTATGTAGAGTGCGTGATCACCAATCATGTATTAGGCTAAGGCGCGTGAACAGCTGTAGCTAACCAACCACCTAATTGCTTATGTCGCGTGCACTGCTAGAATTAGTATAAAGGTGTGCTGGAACTTGCAAGGGGGGATTAATTAATTATATAATAAATCAACACTGCTTGAACCTGTGTATGTCGTGTCCGTCTCAACAGCGACATACAGCAACATCTGGTGACCCCGACGTGATTCACCAGGACGCGAACTTTTGGACCGCAGGGCGAAGTGCGGTGGAGACGGAGCCCAGCGTAGCTTGAGAGCAGCGGGGAAGCTGCGAATTGATCCGGATCGACTTAGACTTTGACACCTGGGACAGGTGAGCCGCTGGGAACGGGATAATGGGAAATAGCCTCACAAAGGAGGAGGAAGACGTCCATTCTTTGTGGACGTTAATATTGAAAAGAAAAGGACTGAAAGTATCTAATAATAACATCCAAAAAATGTTGTTGTGGGCGCAGCGACAAGGGCTTGAAGCGAACTCTGCCACAGCATTCAGTGTGCCTGTTTGGCAAGCCCTGGGGAAGAAATTATTTGATGCTGCTACCAGTGGGCAAAAAGAAGCTGTGGACTTATTGACAACGTGGCAATCGTTTTTAGAGGCCTTGAAAGACTTAAAGTCTGAGCGTGATAAAGCAGAGGATAAGACGGACTCTGTTCCGATAACCTCTCCTGCAGTAAGTGAGGTTGTGGGAGAGACTTCTAAAGCGAATGACAGCTCAGCTGGGAGGTTACCGCCTGTGCCTAAGCCGAGAAAAAGGTTGCTGAAATCTGCTCATTTAGTGGAGCCGGACTCCCTGGGAGCGTACGTATCCCCCGCAGAACAGCTAAAAGCGGCGGAAAAATCCTCAGGAATGTATGTATCTCCTGCAGCACAGCTAAAAGCGGCGGAAAAATTTACTCCTTATAAGTTGCCTTGGCAGCAGTTGCAAGAGGCAAAAGAAAAGTACGCAAAACCTAATATCGAAACATGCTCCCTCCCTTCTTCTCCACTGAATTCCTCTGATATTAAGGCGACAGAGGACGAACAAATATAGGATCAGGTATATCCCCCTTTACCGGAGAGTGACGAGGAGGAGGATTCCGTAACAGATTTTGCTGAGATGCCCTCTGTTTCTGCAAAGGGGGTGGGAAAACAGGGGGGTCTACCGTATCGGCCTCCCTTACCACAGTCGTGGGTGTTGCCACCTGCTACAGTGACGGTTCAGCCGCGTAATGCAGTACAATTTTGGGACGCGGTTAGGAAAAAGGCAATGGAGGTCGGGGACTGGGACTTGACCGAAACACTGGGGACACCGGTCAATAAAGATCTGTCTGTGATGGAAGTGGGGGGAGGGCCTAGTGCATTCCCTGTGGAGCTAGCCCTCCCGGGCTCTAATCAGCCCAATCAACATGTGGGGTGGTCATGGAAAGTTATACAGGATATGCAGAGGGCGGTAGCTCAGTATGGACCGAATTCCCCAGCAGTGACACAATTGTTGCGATTATTGAGTTTAGAGGTATTGGTGCCGTATGATTTTCAACATTTGGCTCAAATTATGTTTCAGCCAGTACAGCACTCGGTTTTTATGAATGTTTGGAGACAACAGGCTGATCATCAGGCATTGCAAAATATGCAATTGCCCCAAGGTGACCCTTGTCACGCTGTAGGTACTGATGTGTTGATGGGAACGGGTCAGATATTTAGTAATCCGGCAATTCAAGCACAGTGGCATCCCCAAATTCTCGTGCAAATTAAGCAAATAGGGATGCAAGCTTTCATGCGCACGGCAGAAATGGCAGAGCCTAAGGCAAGGTATTCAACAATTAAACAAGGGGTCAGGGAACCTTTCTTACAATTTGTGGAAAAATTGCAAGGGGCTATAGAAAAACAAGTATTTGACAACAGTTTGCGAGCCCTGTTAACAAAGCAGTTGGCGAGAGATAACGCCAACCCTGACTGTCAGAGAGTTATCGAGACATTGCCGGGGGACCCCTCCTTAGAGGAAATGGTTACTGCGTGTGCTAAAGTCGGGTCTGTGGAGCATAAAATGACTGCACTGGCCACCCCCCTAGCTGCCTTGCGTGTTAAGGAGCAGAAGCGTTATAGATGTGGAAACCTGGGACATATAAAATCAGAGTGCCCAGGACTGAAAGGCCAAAGGCTGACAATAAATGCCGAAAAAGTTAATGGCTCAGTGCCAGTTACTTGCCATAAATGTGGAAAAATAGGTCATTTTGCTAAACAATGTCGATCAAAGTTTTATGCTACCGGTCAGCCAATTCCGGGAAACGGCAAAAAGAGCGCGAGGGGGCGCGCGCAGACACAAATGCCCCACAGTCCTGGCAACCCTTTTGTGGGAGCAATGCAGCATCCACAGACCAATCCACAAACTTATGCGACAAATTATCAGGAAAGACAGTCGGAGCTGCCGGGATGGATGTATCCATCACCGACACAGTAACAGTAAATAATTGTCAAATTCACAAAGTGCCTTTGGATGCATGGGGACCAATCGGTAAAGGACTTAGTGCTTTGTTAATAGGACGATCAAGTGGCACCTTGCAAGGGTTGATAGTGCATGTAGGAGTGATTGATGCTGATTATACAGGGCAGATCTGTGCTATGGTATCTACTGCGACACCACCAGTAACTATTGTTAAAGGGACTCGAATTGCTCAACTTGTGCCCTTTGTGAGTTGTGTTCCTAAAACAGAGCAAACTGTTCGTGGCAACAACGGATTTGGATCTACGGGGAAACCATCTGTTTTTTGGTCCCAGACTGTCACCGACAAGAGACCACAAATGACGTGCACACTTACAATGGATCACGCAACCCCATCGCAGACAAAACTAACGGGTTTGTTGGACACAGGAGCTGATGTTACTATCATTGCACAGCGTGATTGGCCTTCCACCTGGCCTCTAGTGTCAAATAATGTGGGAGTAGTGGGTCTTGGGGGAGTTGCTAACAGTTTTATGGCCGCCAAGCCTGTCCTTATTAGTAACCCTGAGGGACAGAAGGCCACTATTAGACCATATGTGACCGCAGCACCCTTAAATTTGTGGGGCAGGGACTGCCTTGGACAATGGGGTGTAAGAATTACAACGGATTTTTAGCAGGGGTCACTGTGCTGCAGGGCGTGACACAGCCCACACTGGCATTAACATGGTTAACAGAAAAGCCTGTTTGGGTGGATCAGTGGCCCCTCAATCAAGAAAAACTCACAGCCCTGCACCTTCTGGTTAAAGACCAATTGGCAGCAGGACATATAGAAGCCTCTCACAGTCCCTGGAACACACCTGTGTTCGTGATAAAAAAGAAATCAGGAAAATGGCGTTTATTGCATGATTTAAGAAAAATCAATGAGGTGATGGCAACAATGGGGGCCTCGCAACCAGGGTTGCCCTCACCAACTATGATTCCAATGCAATGGGAAATTGTAATATTGGATTTAAAGGATTGTTTTTTTACTATTCCTCTTGCTAACCAGGACATGGAGAAATTTGCATTCACAGTACCTTCAGTGAATAACAGTGAACCAGCCAAAAGGTATCATTGGAAAGTTTTACCACAAGGTATGAAAAATTCACCCACTATTTGTCAGTGGTTTGTGGCAAAAGCCTTAAGTCCTATTCGAGCTGCATTTCCATCAGGGTATTGTTATCATTATATGGATGATATCTTACTAGCCGCACCTTCGCAGGTAATGCTGGCTGAAATGGAGGCTGAAGCACGAAAGTCATTACAATACCATGGATTGGTGATTGCCCCAGAAAAAGTGCAACGCCAGCAGCCATGGTTGTACCTGGGTATAAAGGTGTTAGATCAAACGGTAATGCCACAACCAATTCAGTTACAAATAAAGGTAAAAACCCTGAATGATGTACAAAAACTAGCAGGGATGATTAATTGGGTCCGACCTTATTTGGGCTTGACGTCTTCCAAATTACAACCGCTCCTGGAGCTGTTAAAAGGGGACTCGGACATTTCTGCACCACGAGTTCTAACTCCAGAAGCAAAACAGGTGATTGAAGAGGTAGAACAGGCAATCATGCAGAAACATGTATGGAGAATCGATCTAACTGTATCAGTGCAAGTGTTTGTTTTGATAGATGATCTGATACCTTTTGCAATGCTTGCACAGTGGAATTCTGATTGGCAAGATCCTTTGCATGTTTTGGAATGGGCTTTTTTGCCTTTTAAAACTAAAAAAACTGCTCCTGGACTTTTTGAACTTTTAGCTCAAATTATTATGAAAACTAGAGCTCGCTGTGTGGAACTGTTGGCAAGAGATCCTGAGAACATTGTAATACCAGTAAAAAGCGAATATTTTGAATGGTGCCTTGCCAACAGTTCAGCACTTCAAGCAGCAATGACAAATTATACAGGTCAAATTAGTTATCACCTGCCCTCACATCCATTAATAAAAATGGGTGGCCAGATTCGATTTGCACAAAAACAATTAAGTCAGTCTGACCCTGTGCCTGGTCCCACAGTGTTCACTGATGGTTCAGGAAAAACAGGGAAGGCTGCCATTGCCTGGTATGATGGACATCAATGGCAGAACAGAGTGGAACACCAGGAAGGCTCTCCTCAGATTGTTGAATTGAGAGCCATGACTATGGTATTTCAGCAATTTTCTGGTCCTGTTAATGTTGTTACTGATTCGGCCTATGTGGCTGGGTTAGTGCAACGGTTAGACAAGGCTGTCCTTAGCCATGTTACTCAAGAAAAACTTTTTGGAATTTTAAAACTATTATGGACTGAAATTCAAAAGCGACATTCTCCTTATTATGTATTACATATTAAGAGTCATACGAACCTCCCTGGTTTTTTGGTGGAAGGAAATGCAAGAGCAGATGCACTAGTATCAGGCGTAGCAATGGGACCTACTCCAAACATTAAACAACAAGCTATTGCTTCTCATCAATTTTTTCATCAGGGTTATCGAGCCCTGAGACGACAATTTCGCTTGTCCAATGCTGAGGCTCGTGCTATTGTTGCTGCATGCCCTGACTGTCAAGACCAACATGTCCCTCACTACTATGGGACCAACCCTAGAGGGTTACGGGCCCTCCAGATCTGGCAAACAGATGTTACTCATATTGTTGAATTTGGCAGATTAAAATTTGTCCATGTATCTATTGATACGTTTTCTTCGGTCATCATTGCTACTGCTCATGCGGGAGAAACTGCCAAAGATGCCATTCGCCATTGGCAACGGGCTTTTTCTATTGCTGGAGTCCCGCATCAGATAAAAACGGATAATGGTCCAGCTTATGTATCTCAAAAGGTTAATTCATTTTTACAGCTGTGGGGTGTGACTCATGTTACTGGTATTCCTCATTCTCCCACTGGACAAGGTATTGTTGAACGTGCTCACGGTACATTAAAACGGCTTCTGCAAAAACAAAAAGGGGGAATGGCAGGGGAGCCTCCAGAGGCTCGACTGAACAAAGCTATGTATGTCCTGAATTTTTTACAGGTCTCTGATGATTCTCAGGAACCCCCGATAATACGTCACTTTGGCTCACTAACCACCACCTGTGGGATGTCCCCAGGAGCCAAAGTTAGGGTTCGGGATCTACAGACAGGTCAGTGGTCTGATCCCTATGATCTGATAACTTGGGGTCGAGGGTATGCTTGTGTCTCGACAGATGGTGGCCCCCGGTGGGTTCCTGCTCGTTGTGTCCGGCCTGTGGTGGAAAGCTGATCTTGTTGAAGGATGGACGTTGGCTGAGTAAGCAAGCCAACGCTACGTCAATAGTATTGAGTGATTTATTAACTGATGCTGATAGTGTTAGGCATGCTACACTGCAAAATAGAGCTGCAATTGTTTGTCTTTTATTGTTAGTGCAAGGAGATAGATGTGAAGATTTTGAGGGAAGTGGTTTTGTATGGGACTGGCTGAATAAATTGCTCAGAGGATGGGGATTGTCCAGCTGGTTGTTATCATTGCTAAAAACAAGGTTGCTGATTTTGATCGTTGTTGTAGTTGTGTTATTAATATTGCCCTCTCTGGACAGTTTGCTGCAAAGGGCCCTGCAGCAAGCTGTCAGAGCAATTTCTTTTAGCACAAATACAAAAAGGGGGAATTGTGGGAACTACGGCTGGTCCGCGGATCCCAGGACAGAAGATGAAGAAACTGGCCTTGAAGAAATTGCTGTGTACCCCTGCAGATATGAAAACTCCCTGAACAGAAGTGGAAAACAACTTGCAGGTGCCTGGGAGAGCCAGGGAACCGTAAGATAAAGAGGAACTGTATGATAAGAGACTGGACTGTGTTTTTGCACTAATTGTGTGATGTAATGAATTTGGCTTAAGTTATGTAGAGTGCGTGATCACCAATCATGTATTAGGCTAAGGCGCGTGAACAGCTGTAGCTAACCAACCACCTAATTGCTTATGTCGCGTGCACTGCTAGAATTAGTATAAAGGTGTGCTGGAACTTGCAAGGGGGGATTAATTAATTATATAATAAATCAACACTGCTTGAACCTGTGTATGTCGTGTCCGTCTCAACAGCGACATACAGCAACAGATACGCTCCTGCCCCCCGGAATTTTTCTGATCTGTGGAGATCGTGCCTGGCCCGGAATTCCACAAGGAGCTATCGGTGGTCCTTGCTATTTGGGTCGCCTAACTCTCTTTGCCCCTAGCATTCATGATTTTCAAGCTGAACGAACAACCCGAACAAGCCGGGGTAAGAGGAGCCTGAAAGAGTTTGACAGCACTTGTAATGACAACGTGCAGCTGCTGAGTCCAGCTGAAATAGCAGCACTATCTGTCTTCCTTCCAGGAGCCTCTGACGGCAATGCTAATAATCAGTTGGCTAAGCTTGCTTGTTGGGCATTGAAGAAATTTAATCTTACCTCTAGTATTCTCACTTCTCTATTGATGATGTAGATGATATCCGGCATGCTGTATTGCAAAATCACGCTGCTATTGATTTTTTACTGTTAGCTCAAGGCCATGGTTGTACTGACTTTGAAGGCATGTGCTGTATGGACCTATCTGACCACTCTCAAAGCATTCATAAGCAACTTGCAAACCTCCGAAGTAACGTGCATCATATCATGACACAAGATGACCCATTCTCAAACTGGTTCAGTAGTTGGAACATACCAGGTTGGATAAAAGGATTAATCATACAAGGCATAACAGTATTAGTTGCATTGCTGTTTATGATTCTCTTAGCAGGGTGTGTCCTGAAGTGCGCCTCTCAGGTCCTCCTTAAAGCAATGCCAGGGCTATGGATTGTTCAAAAAACAAAAAGGGGGAAGTGTGGAGGAGTTCCTCTCCGAGACTGGCCATAATATTCTCTCAGGTATGGACAATCCCTGCTTGGGCCCCAGAGTGCAAGGTTACCAACTAGATTACTTTTGTCCTTCAAGTTAACTTAATGGCCTTAAAAGGAAATGTAGATTGATTGCCTGCCAAGATGCACGCCTCCTGGATGCCTCTCCGATGACCGCAATGAGGAGACTAAAGGGATGAGCTTATTACCTGTGGTCTGCTAGCGCTGCCCTATCACTATAACCCACGAGAGTGTGTTTACGCTAAGCAAGCCAATTGTAGAATGTAGTCGTGTCACGCCATGTTCTGCTATATAACCTGTGTGTTGTTTGTAATAAACGAGCATGATTTCTAACCATATTGGTGTACGGTCATGACTCGGGTCCGTCCACAGAAGGGATCCTGCTACAATCATCTAGGCAATTCTTAATTAAACTTTTCTTTTTATAAAGTAGCCTTCATATCATGCCCTGTGCTTAACTGTAGTGACATTTTGGATCAGACAGTATACGTTATTGATGGCAGCAGGACCTAAGGATGAGGAAAGGATTGGGTTGCTTGTTCTACTGGATACACAGCAATAGTCCTGGACAGAGATATTACATCTTCTACGGTCTTGTGAAGCTGAGTTTGTTCTCTCTTTTTCTCTTCACTTACATGGCAGTGTCTAGCTCTTGCTGCCTGATGTTCATATGCCATTCAGGGTTATAGGATGTACGCATTTTTTTTAAAATGGCACTGCTACTTAAAGGAGAGAAGGAACAATCAATTTTCAGACCCTTTGAGTTTGAAACCTATCACCAAAACACTAGGGGCATTTGGAGTCTTTGTTAGGGACTGCTGAAACCAGAAGAGGTGAGGCGATTATCAATATGCGGCTCTATCACTTTCATCAGCTAATATCACTGAGGCAATTGGTATCATTCTAGTCTCTAGCTGTAGCTGTTCCAATAGCAGTAGTGAGCATGCTAAAAATTTGAGCAGAAAGAAGAATTTGAAAGCAGAAAGAATTTGAGCAGAAAATTTGACAAAGGAGGAAAAAGCAAAAATACTTCTCCCCTCCCCTAATTAGAGGGTTTAGGGCTTAGCACTAGCTAGTGATTTCTTAAAGTATGTAGTAGGGTATTAAACAGAGGGGATGATGTAGAGGAAACATGAAACAAACAGCCCTAGAGATGTAAAAGATGACCTTCAGGTAGCAGAAAAAAAGTTCATCTCCTAAAATCCAGTATTCACTCATTTATCAATGCTTCTACTCATACATATCAGGAAAAGTTACTTTTAGGCCTAGATGGATATAAAGTCTTTGCAAGATGTAAAGACAGTCAGACCAGTGATTTATGATGAACAAGCCGGGATGAAATTTTATTCTTTTTCTCACCGACCTATTAAGGATGGTTTTTGAGTATGGACAGAAACTTCTGTCATTCACTAAAGGTGTCCTCACTGAGTAGCAGTCATGGAGTATGTCTGAGTGTGCTGAGTTTACGGGAGGGGCTGCGGAAATGCCCCCTGTAAGTAGCTATGAAAAGCTTCCCCTGGCTCCGAAACCAGCCGGACTGGCCTCTGTCCAGGTCAGACCCCCTCATCCCCTCAGGCCAGGGCTGAGCCAATCAGCAACTCTGCGAATGCCCTATTTAAGATGGGAGCAAAGGAGCCTGAACAGAGGCTGGACCTACACTGAAGAGAAGGGGGAGGTGGGAGGCTGGCCCTCCAGCCCCCCAGGTGGGCAGCTGCCCATGCTGGGCCTCCGCTATCTGACTGGAGATGGTCGTGGTGGCATGACTTGGAGAGCTCTGAAGCGCCCCGCTCCTGGGGCGCCTCCTGGGTGGAGTTTGACCTGCCGGGACTGCTGAGGTTCATCGGGCCCAGCACGGCTGCAGCAGAGAGGACTGAGATCTGAGAGAAACAGCTGCGCAGACACCAAGGTCAGTGAAGTTGGCACAAGGTCCCTGCTAATGACACAAAGTCCCTGCTCGGCGTGGCAAGCGCAATTGCCTGGCAATTCCCTCGCCCCCCCAGGTGTCCTTATGTAACAGGTACAGTGCTCTGCAAGGGGAACTGGATGACAGGGAGGGTGATGGCTGTCCCTGCTTGGAGGTGTCTCCAAAGCCGAGCCGGACCACCGTTGGTATTAAAACCTCATCAAAAGAAGAAAACATAGATGAGGGCCCACGCAGAGGGTTGCCTAAGGGGAGTCAGTCTGCTCCATGATTTCTGACTGCCCCTGTTAAAAGAAAAAGGAGGGTAATTGTCATAGGTGATTCCCTTCTGAAGGGAACAGAGGGGCCAATATGTCGACCAGACCCAACCCACAGGGAAGTCTGCTGCCTCCCTGGGGCCCGCGTCAGGGACGTCACTAGGAAACTCCCTGCTCTGGTACGGCCCTCTGATTATTATCCATTACTGGTAATGCAAGTTGGTACTGATGAGCTAACAGAGAGAAGTCCAAAGGCCATCAAAAGGGACTTTAGGGCATTGGGGCGATTGGTCGAAGGGTCAGGAGCCCAGGTAGTGATTTCTTCAATCCCTTTAGTGGCAGGAAAGAACATAGAAAGGAACAGAAAATCAGATTTGATTAACAGATGGCTCAGAGGCTGGTGCCACCGACGGAAATTTGGTTTCTTTGATCATGGGGAGGCTTTCGCTGAACCAGGTCTGATGGCACCGGATGGGACTTGCCTTTCTCAGAGGGGAACGAGGGTCTTAGCGCAAAAGCTAGCAGGGCTCATTGGCAGGGCTTTAAACTAGATTTGAAGGGGGAGGGGGGGAATATCAAGAATGATAAAGATATGCTGGAAGTACCTGTAGAACAGAAGAAAGGAATTCCAGCCGCTCCAGCCAGGAAGTCAGATTCATCTGGGGCCCAACTTAAATGCCTTTATGCCAATGCGTGCAGCATGGGGAACAAGCAAGAGGAGTTAGAAGTGTGTGCGCGCCTGTTGGGATATGATCTTATTGGCATCACAGAGACGTGGTGGGATGACTCCTATGACTGGAGTGTCAGAATAGAAGGGTATAGGCTCTTTAGGAAGGATAGGCAGGGAAAAAGAGGAGGAGGAGTTGCCCTCTATGTCAAGGACCAGCTCGAGTGCATGGAGCTGCACCTGGGGGCGAAGGAGGTCCCTACTGAGAGCTTATGGGTTAGGATTAAAGGCAGAGCAGGGACAGGGGACGTAGTAGTAGGGGTCTGCTACAGACCACCTGACCAGGAGGACTGGGTGGATGAGGCCCTCTACAGACAGATAGGAGCTGCCTCACGTTCACGAGCCCTGGTCCTCATGGGGGACTTCAATCACCTGATATCTGTTGGAAGGACAACACAGCAAGGCACAGGCAATCCAGGAGGTTCCTGGAATGCATGGATGATAACTTCCTTCTCCAAGTGGTAGAGGAACCAACGAGGAGAAGTGCTACGCTGGACCTTGTTCTCACTAACAGTGAAGGGCTGGTGGGGAACGCGACGCTCAAGGACAGCCTTGGCTGCAGCACTCATGAAATAGTAGAATTCAAGGTACTTAGAGAAGCAAGGAGGGTGCATAGCAGGCTCACTACCCTAGATTTCAAGAAAGCAGACTTTGGCCTCTTCAAGGATCTCCTCGCTAGAGTACAAGGAGGAGGAGAAGGACTTGGGAGTACTGGTGGACGAGAAGCTCAATATGAGCCGGCAATGTGCTCTTGCGGCCCAGAAGGCCAACCGCATCCTGGGCTGCATCAAGAGGAGCGTGGCCAGCAGGTCGAGGGAGGTGATTCTCTCCCTCTACTCTGCCCTCGTGAGACCTCACCTGGAGTACTGCATCCAGTTCTGGAGCCCCCAACATAAGAAGGACATGGACCAGTTGGAGAGGGTCCAGAGGAGGGCCACGAAGATGATAAGAGGGCTGGAGCACCTTTCCTATGAGGACAGGCTGAAAGAGTTGGGGCTGTTCAGCCTGGAGAAGAGGAGGCTCCGGGGTGACCTTATAGCGGTCTTCCAGTACCTCAAGGGGGCCTACAGGAAAGATGGGGAGAGGCTGTTCAGGAGGGCCAGTTGTGATAGGACAAGGGGTAATGGTTTTAAAATAGAGGGAGGTAGATTCAGATTGGATATTAGGAAAAAATTTTTTACCATGAGAGTTGTAGAACACTGGAACAGGTTGCCCAGAGAGGTGGTGGATGCTCCATCCCTGGAGACGTTCAAGGCCAGGTTGGACGAGGCCCTGAGCAACCTGATCTAGTTGGAGATTTCCCTGTTCCTTGCAGGGGGGTTGGACTAGATGGTCTTTGAAGGTCCCTTCCAGCCCTAACCATTCTATGATTCTATGATTCTACAATGGGATGAGGCCCTGGAGGGAAGAGGGGCACAAGAAAGCTGGTTAATATTCAAAGATCACCTCCTTCAAGCTCAGGAGCGGTGCATCTCAACAAAGAGAAAGTCAGGTAGGAACACCAGGAGGCCTGCATGGATGAATAAGGAGCTCCTGGACCAACTCGGGCACAAAAAGAAAGCCTATAGGGGGTGGAAGCAAGGACAGGTAGCCTGGGAACAATACAGAGAGATTGTCCGAGTAACCAGAGATCAGGTTAGGAAAGCCAAAGCCCTGATAGAGTTAAATCTGGCCAGGGACATCAAGGGCAACAAGAAAGGCTTCTATAGATATGTCAGTGATAAAAAGAGATCTAGGGAAAATGTAGGCCCTCTCCGGAAGGAAACGGGGGACCTGGCCACCCAGGATATGGAGAAGGCTGAGGTTCTCAATGACTTCTTTGCCTCAGTCTTCACTGGCAAGAGCTCTAGCGGCACGGCCCAAGTCACAGAAGGCAAAGGCAGGGACTGGGAGAATGAAGAACCGCCCACTGTAGGAGATCAGGTTCGAGACCATCTTAAGAACCTGAAGGTGGACAAGTCCATGGGACCGGATGAGGTGCATCCGCAGGTCCTGCTGGAACTGGCAGATGAAGTTGCTAAGCCACTATCCATCATATTTCAGAAGTCATGGCAATCTGGTGAAGTTCCCACTGACTGAAAAAGGGGAAACATAGTCCCCATCTTTAAAAAGGGGAAAAAAGAAGACCCAGGGAACTACAGGCCAGTCAGTCTCACCTCTGTGCCCGGCAAGATCATGGAGCAGATCCTCCTGGCGACTATGCTAAGGCACATAGAAAATAAGGAGGTGATTGGTGACTGGGGCTTCACTAAGGGCAAATCCTGCCTGACTAATTTGTTGGCCTTCTACGATGAGGTTACGGCATTGATGGATAGGGGAAGAGCAACTGACATCATCTACCTGGACTTATCCAAAGCATTTGAGACTGTCCCACACGACAACCTTGTCTCTAAACTGGAACAACATGGTCTTGATGGATGGACCACTCAGTGGATAAGGAATTGGCTGGCTGGTCGCACTCAAAGAGTTGTGGTCAACGGTTCAATGTCCACGTGGAGGCCTGTGACGAGTGGTGTTCCTCAGGGGTCGGTACTGGGACCAGTGCTACTTAACATCTTTGTTGGAGACATGGACAGTGGGATTGAGTGCACCCTCAGCAAGTTTGCAGATGACACCAAGCTGTGTGGTGTTGTGGACACGCTGGAGGGAAGGGATGCCATCCAGAGGGACCTTGACAGGCTGGAGAGGTGGGCCTGTGAGAACCTCATGAAGTTCAACAAGGCCAAGTGCAAGGTCCTGCACGTGGGTCGGGGCAATCCCAAGCACAAGTACACGCTGGGTGGAGAATGGATTGAGCGCAGCCCTGAGGAGAAGGACTTGGGAGTGCTGGTGGATAAGAAGCTCAACATGAGCCGGCAATGTGCGCTGGCAGCCCAGAAAGCCAACCGTATCCTGGGTTGTATCAAAAGGAGCGCGGCCAGTAGGTCGAGGGAAGTGATTCTGCCCCTCTACTCTGCTCTCGTGAGACCCCACCTGGAATACTGTGTTCAGCTCTGGAGTCCCCAACACAAGAAGGACATGGAGCTACTGGAACGAGTCCAGAGGAGGGCCACGAAGATGATCCGAGGGCTGGAGCACCTCTGCTATGAAGACAGGCTGAGAGAGTTGGGGCTGTTCAGCCTGGAGAAGAGAAGGCTCCGCGGTGATCTTATAGCAGCTTTCCAGTACCTAAAGGGGGCCTACAGGAAAGCTGGAGAGGGACTTTTTACAAGGGTGTGTAGTGATAGGACAAGGGGCAATGGATTTAAACTGAAAGAGGGCATATTTAGGTTAGATATAAGAAAGAAATTCTTTACATTGAGGGTGGTGAGGCACTGGAACAGGTTGCCCAGAGAAGTTGTGGATGCCCCATCCCTGGAAGTGTTCAAGGCCAGGTTGGATGAGGCTTTGGGCAACCTGGTGTAGTGGAGGATTTCCCTGCCCATGGCAGGGGGGTTGGAACTAGATGATCTTTGAGGTCCCTTCCAACCCTAACCATTCTATGATTCTATGATTCATTCTAAGATGGAGTGGGAGGAGGTGTGCCGGAGCTGAGATTCCCCTGCAGCCCATGGTGAGATGGCAGGTGGCCCCCTGCTGCCCGGGGAGATTAACAGTGGAGCAGAGATCCACCTGCAGCCTGTGAAGAACCCCACACTGGAGCAGAGATGCCTGTGTCTGAAGGAGGCTGCAGAGAATGGTCTCTGTGAGCTGCTGGAGGCTGACGATGAGGAGGAGAGGCATCTGAATTCCATGGAAAAACCCATGCCAGAGCAGGTGGCAGCTCCCTAAGAATCTGTGACTCTGTGGGGAAGAAGCTCGTGCTGGAGCAATCTGATGGATAAGGATTGCATCCCGTGGGAACGACTCACATTGAGGAAGTCTGAGGACTGTCCCATGAGGAGGTGATCCACTGGAGCAGGGGAAAAGAGCGTGAGGAGTCCTCCTCCTTTAAGAAAGGAGCAGCAGAAACAACGTATGATGAATTGACCTACAACTTCCCTATTCCTTATTCCCCTGTGCCACTGGAGGAGGAGGTAGAGGTGGGAAAAAGGGAAGGGAGGGAGGAAGGTGTTTTTTAAAATCTGGCTTTGTTTCTTGTTATCCTCTCTGAATGAACCATTAACAAATTAAATTGTTTTGTCCCCAAGCTGAGTCCGTTTTGCTGGGGACCTTGGTCGGTGGGTGATCCCTCCCTGTTCTTGTCTTGACCCTTTGGCCTTTTGCTACATTTTTCTCCTCTCCACCACACTGAGGGGGAGGAGTGAGCAAGCGACCTCGTGGTGGCTTAGCTGCTTAGCTGCCGGCTGGGCTAAACCATGACACTGAGCCAAGACTGAATGTGATTTATAGAAAAGGTGCTGTTTATATCTATACCCTGTTGTTACTAATAGAAACAGCACAATTGTATATAAATATTAAAGCAATAGGAGAAAGTTTCATTCTTTATGGAAAAAATAGTTCTTTACAGGCAAAATTGCATAACATATGCCAGTAATATAAAAATGATTTGTTCTGTGTGGAGAGTTAAATCAAGAACTGTAAATAAAAAAGACATTTTCTTCATAGTGATACTTTATTCACAGTATCATATTCCGGAATAGGTCAGAGACCATGTTTTCTATGAAACATTTTACAAATTCTTACCATATTCTTGATATGAACAGTTGATATACATGCAATCTCATATTCTTTACAAGTTCAAATTAATAGAACCATAGAATCATAGAATGGTTAGGGTTGGAAGGGACCTCAAAGATTCATAGATTCATAGATTTCTAGGTTGGAAAAGACCTTAGAGATCATCCAGTCCAACCGTCCCTAATCCCCATTAAACCATATCGCTAAGTAGATCATCCACCCTAGTCTTAAACACATCCAGGGATGGGGACTCAACCACCTCCCTGGGCAGCCTATTCCAGTGGCTGACAACCCTTTCAGAGAAGAAATACTTTCTAACATCCAACCTGAATCTCCCCTGACTAAGCTTATACCCATTTCCTCTTGTTCTATCAACCAACACTGATGTAAAGAGCTCTTCCCCTACCTCCCCACCATCTTTTCTCAAGTATTTGTAGGCTGTAATCAGGTCTCCCCTCAGCCTCCTCTTCTCCAGGCTAAACAGCCCCAACTCCCTCAGCCGCTCCTCATAAGTTTTATTTTCCAGCCCCTTGACCAGTTTAGTCGCCCTTCTCTGGACTCGCTCCAGGAGCTCAATATCTCTCTTAAAGCGAGGGGCCCAAAACTGGACACAGTATTCCAGGTGCGGCCTCACCAGTGCTGAGTACAGGGGTAGGATCACTTCCCTATTCCTGCTGGTCACACTGTTCTTGATACACGCCAGTACCCCATTGGCCTTTTTGGCCACCTGGGCACACTGCTGGCTCATATCAAGCCGGTAGTCAACCAACACCCCCAGGTCCTTCTCCGCCAGGCAGCTCTCCAGCCACTCTTCCCCGAGCCTATAGCGATGCTTGGGGTTTTTACACCCCAAGTGAAGGACTCTGCACTTGGCCTTATTAAAGCTCATGCCATTGGCCTCAGCCCAACGATCCAGTCTGTTCAAATCCCTCTGAAGGGCCTCCCTACCCTCGAGCAGATCGACACAGCCTCCCAGCTTGGTGTCGTACGCAAATTTACTGAGGGCACATTCAATCCCCTCATCCAGGTCATTGATAAAGATGTTAAACAGAACTGGACCCAGCACTGAGCCCTGGGGAACCCCACTGGTGACCGGCCTCATCTAGTTCCAACCCCCCTGCCAAGGGCAGGGACACCCTCCACTACACCAGGTTGCTCAAAGCCTCATCCAACCTGGCCTTGAACACTTCCAGGGACAGGGCAGCCACAACTTCTCTGGGCAATCTGTTCCAGTGTCTCACCACCCTCTGAGTGAAAAATTTCTTCCTTACGCCTTCTTTAGATGGTCTTGGATCTGGTCTTCTCCTACAGTGGGCAGTTCTTCATTCTCCCAGTCCCTGCCTTTGCCTTCTGTGATTTGGTTCGTGCAACTGGAGCTCTTGCCAGTGAAGACTGAGGCAAAGAAGTCATTGAGAACCTCAACCTTCTCCATATCCCGGGTAGCCAGGTCACCCGTTTCCTTCTGGAGAGGGCCTATGTTTTCCCTAGATCTCTTTTTATCACTGACATATCTATAGAAGTTTTTCTTGTTGCCCTTGATGTCCCTGGCCAGATTTAACTCTATCAGGGCTTTAGCTTTCCTAACCTGATCTTTGGTTGCTCGGACAATTTCTCTGTATTCTTCCCAGGCTACCTGTCATTGCTTCCACCCTCTGTAGGCCTTCTTTTTGTGTCCAGTTGTCCTAGTTTTAGCTGGGACAGAGTTTTTAACAGCTAGAAGAGCTCCGTGTTTTGGTTTTACTCAGAGGCTCGCTCTGAGAAGAATGTTGATAGCAAGCTGATGTTTGTGGTTGGAAGTGAAACTCCAAGGACTTCTCAGTGTGCCAGAGTGCAGAAGCACGGCGGGATAAGGGGGGAGCATAGCTGGGACAAGGGGGACACGATTCCCCTTGTGATTTGTGGTGGAACTTAAGATTGAGGGCCAAACTGGCCAATTAGTATTCCATATCATGCAGCGTCATGCCCAGTATAAAAGTGAGGGTCAGCCGGGAAGAAGGGCTTTTGCGCTTTTGCTCTTTTGCGCTTGCTGTGCTGTTGCTCTGTTGTTTTTCTTTCCTTTCTCTCTCTCTCTCTGCCCCTCTCTATTTCGGGGCCTTGTGTTCGTCCGGGATTGCAGCTTTGGGATGAGACGGGCTTCACATATGAGGGGGTGGTGAGCACCTACACTGTATTAAATCATCTGTATTAAATCATTCTTATCTCAACCCACGAGTTTCCCGTTTATCCTTTAATTCTCTCCCTCATTCCTGGGGCTGGGGGAGGGGGAGTGACCGGCTGTGTGTGGGGGAGGGGTTTCAACCTAACCCACGACACCAATGATACCAAACATCAAGTAATGTTCATATGGCTTGAAGATGAATATAGACATCAAAACTAAAACACATTAAAGTGATAAACCCAAGTAGCTGCTCTAAAATATTGCATATAATAATATGCAATGTTCACAGTCAGTATAAAGATACGACTAGCTTCTAGCAGAGCCAAGCTCATGGGCTTTGTCGAGGGAATGTTGTCTTTCGTGTCTCCTGGCAAAGGTGCTGTCAAGAACTATGACAGTCTCTGTTAAAGTTTCATTTTTGATAAAATACAGGACACAATCCCAGTTACTCAGACACAAGACAAAGGTCTTGAATTCTCCAGTAAGTGGTGGTCTGCTGGCAGCTGAATATCAGGTATTAAGATAGCTAGACTCAGACACATGCTAGGCACTTAACGTTTTTTCTATTAATTAAAGTAGCAGTTGCTTTTTATTGTAGTTTTCAGATGCAGATCCTCAGATGGTGTAAATTATCAAATCCATTGAAGTTGACTGAAACTATGATAATTTACACCAGATAAAAATCTGAGCTATCATGGGAAAAATAGCCTCACTACAGGAATCGTAAATGAGAAATGCTGCCTAGTGCACTTCAATGCAAAGACAGAAAGCAAGACTGAGGAAAGGAGGATTGAGAAGGTTTTGCCTCCTTTCCCCACAGCCACAGATCAATATTTGTTTCTTTAGATGGCTATGAGAAAGGGGGAAATGATGGTCAAGTGTAGTTGTGCATAGACCAGCAAATGCTGCGCTGAGTGCACGTGAGACGTTGCTTTGCATGGTTGTTCCTTGTGACTTTGTTGCAACACAAACTATAGCATCCGAGACACAAGACTCCAGTAGAAGAAGGAAAAAATCAACTGTGGATGCATGAGGTACAAAGCCATTGTCTCATGACAGTTGAACTTTGGAGCCTCCAGTCTCAGTGAGAGTTGCCAGGCAGTCTTTACCATGGAGGGGACACACAAAGATCCAAAGATGAAGATGATTCTTAAAAGCACACAATCCAAAACTAGAGTTCACAAGGCACAGAAACATAGGACCACTCATCCGAGAGATTCAGGCCTATGGCATAAGGCCTACTTAGAATTTTCATGCTTTGCTTAGTTGCAGATTTCCAGAGTAGTTTGTTGAAGTATAATCAAAAATAACCCCAAGACGAAAGGGATTCTGTATCCTCCCCCCACGAAGCAGAAGGCGGTAGCTAAAAAGAAAGCAATGAATGGAAGCAAGTCTGTGCTCGGGGTGACAGGCCCCGCCTTGCCCACCTCGCCTCCCCAGGTGCCTCTGCACAACAGGCATGAAGCTCTGGAGGTGAAAGGCCCATTGATGGATGATGTGGCTGATGGTCCATCTACACCAGAGGTGTTGCCAGGGTCAGAAAGGACTACCCCCTGTATCACGACAGCCTCCACGAAGAAGAAAAGACAGGTAATAGTTATAGGCGGCTCCCTTCAGAGGGGGACAGAAGGTCCAATATGCCGGGTTGACTCTGCTTTGAGGGAAGTCTGCTGCCTCCCTGGAGCCCGGGTTAAGGACATCGCTAGGAAACTTCCTAGCCTGGTACGGCCCTCAGACTGCTACCCATTGCTGCTCTTCCATGTGGATGGCGATGAAGCTGCAACACGAAGTCCAAGGGCAATCAAGAGAGACTTCAGGGCCCTGAGAAAGCTGGTAAGAGGATCTGGAGCACAGGTTATCTTTTCTTCTATCCTTCCAGTTGCGAGCAGTGACACTGGAAGCAGATGCATCCAATCAATTAATATGTGGCTCCGTGGCTGGTGTCATTGCCACAATTTTGGCTTTTCTGAAAATGGTATGGGCCACACGGCACCAGGCTTGCTGGGACCAGATGGGACTTGCCTTTTTCAAAGGGGATAAAAGGTCTTAGTGCAACAGCTAGCGGGGCTCATTGACAGGGCTTTAAACTAGATTCAAAGGGGGAGGGGGATAATATTAAGCTTGATCAAGATATGCTGGAAGCACCTGAAGAGCAGCAGAAAGGAATTGCAGCCACTCCAGCCAGGAAGTCAGATTCATCTGGGGTCCAACTTAAATGCCTCTACGCTAATGCATGCAGCATGGGGAATAAACAAGAGGAGTTAGAAGTGTGTGCGTGCCTGCAGGAATATGATCTTATTGGCATCACAGAGATGTGGTGGGATGAATCCTATGACTGGAGTGTCAGAATGGAAGGATACAGGCTCTTTAGGAAGGACAGGCAGGGAAGAAGAGGAGGAGGGATTGCCCTCTATGTCAAAGACCAGCTGGAGTGCATGGAGCTGCACCTGGGGACGGATGAGGAGCTGACAGAGATCTTATGGGTGAGGATTAAAGGAAGGGCAGGGACAGGGGACATAGTAGTAGGGGTCTGCTACAGACCACCTGACCAGGAGGACTGGGTGGATGAGGCCCTCTACAGACAGATAGGACCAGCCTCATGTTCATGAGCCCTGGTCCTCATGGGGGACTTCAACCATCCTGATATCTGTTGGAGGGACAACACAGCAGGGCATAGGCAATCCAGGAGGTTCCTGGAATGCATGGATGATCACTTCCTTCTCCAAGCGGTAGAGGAACCAACAAGGAAAGGTGCTTTGCTGGACCTTGTTCTCACCAACAAAGAAGGTCTGGTGAGGAACATGACACTGAAGGACAGCCTTGGCTGCAGTGACCATGAAATGGTGGAGTTCAAGATTCTTAGGGAGGCAAGGAGGGAGCTCAGCAACCTCACTACCCTGGATTTCAGGAGAGCAGACTTTGACCTCTTCAGGGATCTGCTTGGTAGAGTAAAATGGGATGAAGCCCTGGAGGGAAGAGGGGCCCAAGAAAGCTGGCTAATATTCAAGGATCACCTCCTCCAAGCTCAGGAACGGTGCATCCCAACGAAGAGGAAGTCAGGTAGGAACACGAGGAGGTCTGCATGGATAAACAAGGAGCTTCTGGACCAACTCAAACACAAAAAGAAGGCCTACAGAGAGTGGAAGCAAGGACAGGTAGCCTGGGAAGAATACAGAGAAATTGTCCAAGCAGCCAGAGATCAGGTTAGGAAAACTAAAGCCCTGATAGAGTTAAATCTGGCCAGGGACATCAAGGGCAACAAGAAAAACTTCTATAGATATGTCGGGGATAAAAAAAAAACTAGGGAAAACATAGGCCCTCTCCAGAAGGAAACGGGTGACCTGGCTACCCGGGATATGGAGAATGCTGAGGTTCTCAATGACTTCTTTGCCTCATTCTTCACTGGCAAGAGCTCCAGCTGCACAGCCCAAGTCACAGAAGGCAAAGGCAGGGACTGGGAGAATGAAGAACCGCCCACTGTAGGAGAAGATCAGGTTCGAGACCATCTTAAGAACCTGAAGGTGGACAAGTCCATGGGACCTGAGGAGGTGCATCCGCGGGTCCTGAGGGAACTGGTGGATGAAGTTTCTAAGCCGCTATCCATCATATTTGAGAAGTTGTGGCAGTCTGGTGAAGTTCCCACTGACTGGAAAAGGGGGAATATAGCCCCCATTTTTAAAAAGGGAAAAAAGGAAGACCTGGGGAATACAGGCCAGTCAGTCTCACCTCTGTGCCCGGCAAGATCATGGAGCAGATCCTCCTGTACGCTGTGCTAATGCACTTGGAAAATAAGCAGGTGATTGGTGACCACCAACATGGCTTCAGTAAGGGCAAATCCTGCCTGACTAATTTGGTGGCCTTCTACGATGAGGTTACAGCGTTGGTGGATAAGGGAAGAGCAACAGACATCTACCTGGACTTGTCCAAAGCATTTGATACTGTCCCACACGACATCCTTGTCTCTAAACTGGAAAGACATGGTTTTGATAGATGAACCACTCAGTGGATAAGGAATTGACTGGATGGTCACACTCGAAGAGTTGTGGTCAACGGTTCAATGTCCAAGTGGAGGCCAGTGACGAGTGGTGTTCCTCAGGGGTCAGTACTGGGGCCAGGGACCTTGACAGGCTGGAGAGGTGGGCCTGTGAGAACCTCATGAAGTTCAACAAGGCCAAGTGCAAGGTCCTGCATGTGGGTCGGGGCAATCCCAAACACAAGGACAGACTGGGCAGAGAATGGATTGAGAGCAGCCCTGAGGAAAAGGACTTGGGGTACTGATTGATGAGAAGCTCAACATGAGCCGGCAATGTGCGCTTGCAGCCCAGAAAGCCAACCGTGTCCCAGGCTGCATCCAAAGTAGTGTGGCCAGTAGGTCGAGGGAGGTGATTCTGCCCTTCTACTCTGCTCTCGTGAGACCCCACCTGGAATACTGCATTCAGCTCTGGAGTCCCCAACACAAGAAGGACATGGAGCTGCTGGAGCGAGTCCAGAGGAGGGCCATGAAGATGATCCAAGGGCTGGAGCAGCTCTTCTATGAAGACAGGCTGAGAGAGTTGGGGCTGTTCAGCCTGGAGAAGAGAAGGCTCGGAGGTGATCTTATTGCAGCCTTCCAGTACTTAAAGGGAGTCTACAGGAAAGCTGGAGAGGGACTTTTTACAAGGGCATGTAGTGATAGGACAATGTCTTTAAACTGAAAGAGGGTAGATTTCAATTAAATATAAGGAAGACATTTTTTACATTGAGAGTGGTGAGGCACTGGAACAGGTTTCTCAGAGGAGTTGTGGATGCCTCATCCCTGGATGTATTGAAGGCCGGGTTGTATGAGCCTTTCATTAACCTGGTCTAGTGGAAGGTGTCCCTGCTTGTGTCATGGGGCTTGGAACTTGATGATCTTTAAGATCCCTTCCAACCCAAACCGTTCTATGATTCTATGATAACTATCTGATTCAAGGATGGATGAGGAAGTAGTGACACATCACATGTACTCCTCAATGAGCGGTGACCAGTGAAACTACAAAGAACATGCAAGTCAGTCTGGTGAGAATGTAAAAGAGAAAATCTACCCGTAAAAGAGATGAAACAATCTTCTCCGTAGTAAAATATGACTGCCTGGGAGCTCAGTGAGAAACTTGCTTCATCTGAATAGAGGCTACGCCCTGGAGCTACTAAAACCAAGGGCAGCAATTAGTGCAGCTCCCTCGTGGTCAGTGCTGCAATGATAAGGTGACTAGTGCTACCTATTACCTTCATGACTCTACTGTGGCTTTTCCTTCTCTTAATTTCTTAAGATCATGCAATTTATAAGCTTCTTCAACACAGGACGGTAAAACACAGGGTCCTTTGTGATGCTTTTTTTTTTTTTTTTTAACATATCCCTTCCTCAGCAGTATCAAAGCAATTAAAGTTTGGGAGATTTGTATAGGATACCAAGGCCAACTTTGCACCAAAAGGCAGTTAAGAAGGATTGCTATGAAGTATAAGGTTCTAGCTTGGAGAAATCTTAACAGAAAATTCAGATGATCAGTCATAATGAAAAATAAGTGGCAACAGCGGTAAAAACATCCATTTCTTGTTAGAGACTACGAATACTGATCTCAGTGAAACATGCTCCCCAACTTATTTTACATTTCTTACATAATTATATTCTGTTTTCAAGTTCTTGTCACAGCACAGAAATCCCTTTTGTATAAGTTCATATTCAGGTTGAGTTCAGTGACGCTTCATAGCCATCAGAGATAGAACATTGTCCTTCTGCCAATGTGGCTTTGTCCCAAACTGCAAGAAGGCTGAAGTAGCCATTGTAAGGGATCTTTGCCTTTTTTATTACTTGCAGAAAGGAAGATTTCAGCCAGGCAAGGATATTTTTTTATGCATGAAGAAGGAATCGGTTTGCTGTAAATAATGATAAGCTCATATTACTAATTACTTTTGCACTTTTTATTTGAAGGATTAAATATCACTTTACAAAGAAGAGCCCAAGCACAAGTTGCAAGTTTTGAACAAGCTAAAAAAACTCAAGTGTCAATACGGACATATCCTTTGTGCATTTAAAATCATGCAGGCATACAAGAGTTGATACATGATACTGTTAATCCAAACTAGTATTCCACCTTCTGTATATGGCTGCAAATTTATATAGTAGCACAGAATCACCACATACACTGCTAATTCACAAGATTGTTGCTCAGAAACTGGAATAAACAAGAAAAAGGAGTGCTAAAATTCCATGTGTGGCTGGCTGTACTCTGCGTACATCTTTAGGACAGGCTTTTCTGCAGTTTGGATCCCTTGCCACACTATACCATTTACAGATGATTATAGATTTCATAGATTTCATAGATTTCTAGGTTGGAAAAGACCTTAAAGATCATCCAGTCCAACTGTCCCTAATCCCCATTAAACCATATCCTTAAGTAGTTCATCCATCCTTTTCTTAAACACATCCAGGGATGGGGACTCAACCACCTCCCTGGGCAGCCTATTCCAGTGGCTGACAACCCTTTCAGAGAAGAAATACTTCCTAACATCCAACCTGAATCTCCCCTGACTAAGCTTATACCCATTTCCTCTTGTTCTATCACCCAACACTGATGTAAAGAGCTCTTCCCCTACCTCCCCACCATCTTTTCTCAAGTATTTGTAGGCCGTAATCAGATCTCCCCTCAGCCTCCTCTTCTCCAGGCTAAACAGCCCCAACTCCCTCAGCTGCTCCCCATAAGTTTTATTTTCCAGCCCCTTGACCAGTTTAGTCGCCCTTCTCTGGACCCGCTCCAGGAGCTCAATATCTCTTAAAGCGAGGGGCCCAGAACTGGACACAATATTCTAGGTGCGGCCTCACCAGTGCCGAGTACAGGGGCAGGATCACTTCCCTATTCCTGCTGGTCACACTGTTCTTGATACACGCCAGTATCCCATTGGCCTTTTTGGCCACCTGGGCACACTGCTGGCTCATATCAAGCCGGTAGTCAACCAACATCCCCAGGTCCTTTTCCGCCAGGCAGCTCTCCAGCCACTCTTCCCCAAGCCTATAGCGATGCTTGGGGTTTTTACACCCCAAGTGAAGGACTCTGCACTTGGCCTTATTAAAGCTCATGCCATTGGCCTCAGCCCAACGATCCAGTCTGTTCAAATCCCTCTGAAGGGCCTCCCTACCCTCGAGCAGATCTACACAGCCTCCCAGCTTGGTGTCGTCCGCAAACTTACTGAGGGTACATTCAATCCCCTCATCCAGGTCATTGATAAAGATGTTAAACAGAACTGGACCCAGCACTGAGCCCTGGGGAGCCCCACTGGTGACCGGCCTCCAGCCGGATTTAGCCCCATTTACCACCACTCTTTGGGCCCGGCCATCCAGCCAGTTTTTGACCCAAAGGAGGGTGTGCCTATCCAGGCCAGCAGTTATCAGTTTCTCAACCAGAACACTATGAGAAACTGTATCAAAGGCTTTACTGAGGTCAAGGAAAATTACATCCACAGCCCTTCCCTCGTCAACCAGGCGGGTCACCCTGTCATAGAAGGTGATCAGGTTTGATTGGCAAGACCTGCCTTTCATAAACCCATGTTGGCTGGGCCTGATCACCCGGTTAACCTGTATGTGCTCATTAATAGCACTCAAGATAACCTGTTCCATGCCTTTGCCCATCTCCAAGGTCAGACTGACAGGCCTGTAGTTCCCCGGATCCTCCTTCCGCCCTTTTTTGTAAATGGGGGTAACATCCGCCAGCCTCCAGTCCAGCGGAACTTCCCCAGTGAGCCAAGACTGCCCAAAGATAATGGACAAGGGTTTGGCAATGACATCCGCCAGCTCTCTCAGGACTCTCGGGTGGATACCATCAGGCCCCATAGACTTGTGGGCATCCAGCCGAAGAAGCAGATCCTTGACCCGTTCCTCTTGGATCACAGGAGCTTCGATTTGCTCTCCCTCCCTGCTCTCAGACACCAAAGGCCAGCTCACCTGGGAACTACTAACCTTATTATTAAAGACTGAGGCAAAGAAGGCATTAAGGACCTCAGCCTTGTCCTCATCCCTAGTGACTAACGCACCCCCTGTGTCCAGTAGGGGCTGGAGGTAATCTTTAGCCCTCCTTTTGTTGTTAATGTATTTACAGAAGGACTTTTTGTTGTCCTTTACGGAGCAGGCTAGTCTAAGTTCCAGTTGGGCTTTTGCCCCCCTGATTATCTCCCTACATGCCCTAACTTCCTCCCTGTATTCTTCCCTGGATGCCTGCCCATTCTTCCAAGACTTATAGACATCCCTTTTTCTTTTGAGGTGTTCCCAAATCTCCTTGGTCATCCAAGCCGGTTTTCTACCCCGGCGGCTCGATTTCCGGCACACAGGGACAGCTCACTCCTGTGCCTCCAGAATTTCCTTTTTCAGTAGTAACCAGACCTCCTGCACCCTTTCTTAAACTGCTGCGGCTTCACTGAAGCTCCAATACAACCGTTAGCATCCATAGGCAAAAAAAACTGGAGCATGACATAAGCCCATAGCAGAGCTGAAGCATGAACAAAAAACATCTTGGTCCCCATCAGAGATAAGGCTAGAACATCCACTGTGACCATCTGGGCTCATCTGTTTTGTCATAGAAGTTCCAGAGATTTCCTGAACTACTGCTGAGTTCAACTAGAATGTCTCTTTCTTAAAAGACATCTCTTCAGGTTAAAACTACCGGAGATGGAAAATCCATTATAATTTTAATCAAACTGTTCCAATGGTGTCATAGTTTGATGTGGAGGGGGTGGGGGTTCTGGTGGCAGGAGAGGGGCTTTGCTCCCTGTGAACTCCCCAGTTCTGGAACCGGGTTAGACTTGGTTCTGGCCACCAGATCAGACTCCCATCCCCCTCGGGGTTGAGCCAAACAGCGCCTCTGCAAATTGCCCTATTTAAGTCGGGACAAAGGAACCGGAAAAGGTGCTTTGCCCAGGCACTGCCCCCGCTCCCTGGCTCCCGGCCGGGCAGCTGGCTGCGTCAGGTCGGCGCTGCCCACGGAGAATGGTGGCAGCGGAGCCGACTGGGGAACTCGGGGAGCACCCCACTCCCGGGGTGCCCACTGGGCTGAGTTCACCTGGAGAGGACTGAGATCTGAGAAAAACAGCTGCATCGACACCAGGTCAGTGAGGATGGAGTGGGAGGAGGTGTGCCGGAGCTGAGTTTCCCCTGCAGCTGGTGGCGAGATGGCAGGCGGCCCCCCTGCAACCAGGACGGCCTCGGTGGAGTAGAGACCCACTTGCAGCCCGTGGAGAGGAGATGCCTGAGCCCAAGGATGGTCGTGTTGGGACGCACGACAAGGTAGAGAGGCATCTGGAGTCTGCGTGACGACCCACGTCGGAGTGAGTGGCTACAACTCCCTAAGAATCCGAGACTGTGGTAAAGCCCACACGGGGGCAAATCCGATGGGGAAGGATTGCTTCCTGTGGGCTGGACTCACGCTGGAGAAGTTTGTGGATTTTTCCTCGTGAGTAGGGGATCCACTGGAGCAGGGGAAAAGAGTGTAAGGACTCTTCCGCCTTTAAGAGAGAAGCAGCAGTAACAGCACGGAATGAACTGACCTGCACTCCCCCAGTCCCTGCTCCCTGCGCCGCTGGGGGGGGGGAGGAAGGTGTCGGTTTTTAAGATCTGGCTTTGTTTCTTTTTATCCTCTCACATAACCGGTTTTGTTTCCCTTTGTTCTTTTAAGTAAACGTCAATAAATTGTTTTGCTTTTAAGAAAGCCAAGTCTGTTTTGCCCAGGACCATGGTTGGTGGGTGCTCCCTCTGTTCTTGTCTCATCCCTCAGTCCCTTTATTATATTTTTCTCCTCTCCACTTTACTGGAGAAGGAGAGACTGTGTGAGTTTTAGTTGCTGGATCAGCCTAAAACCACGACAAATGATTAATGGCTCATTATTTAGGGAAAATTGGACCACTCAATTCTACTGATTTTGTTCAGCTTCAACATTCAGCAATCAGATCCTGTTATGTTTTTGTCAGCTAGATGGAAAAGCCAAGTATTAAGTTTCTATTTCATTGCAGATACTTTTGGACTGCAGTCAATACACTTTTCTATTTGATAAACCAAACAGAAAAACTTCTTTGCATCTCGTCACATGAATCAATGATTTTTCTGGCTCTTCTCTCAACCTTTTCTATGTGGTAGGTTGACCTTGGCTGGACGCCAGGTGTCCAACAAGTCACTCTATCACTCCCCCTCTTCAGCTGGACAGGGGAGAGAAAACATAACAAAAGGCTTGTGGGTTGAGATAAGGACAGGGAGATCACTCAGCAATTACCATCACGGGCAAAACAGATCTGACTTGGGGAATTAATTTAATTTATTGTAAATCAAATCAGAGTAGGATAATGAGAAATAAAAAACAAATCTTGAAACACCTTCCCCTCACCCCTCCCTTTTTCCCAGGCTCAACTTCACTTCCAATTTGTCTACCTCCTCCCCCTGAGCGGGACAGGGGGACAGGGAATGGGGGTTGTGGTCAGTTCATTGCACATCTCTGCCACTCTGTCCCAGTTTTAGCTGGGACCGGGTTAGCTCTTCTTTTTAACAGCTAGAAGAGCTCCGTGTTTTTGTTTTACTCAGAGGCTCGCTCTGAGAAGAATGCTGATAGCAAGCTGATGTTTGTGGTTGGACGTGAGACTCCAAGGACTTTTCAGTGTGCCGGAGTGCAGAAACACGGCGGGATAAGGGGGGAGCATAGCTGGGACAAGGGGGACACGATTCCCCTTGTGATTTGTGGTGGAACTTAAGACTGAGGGCCAAACTGGCCAATTAGTATTCCATATCATGCAGCGTCATGCCCAGTATAAAAGTGAGGGACAGCCGGAGAGAAGGGCTTTTGCGCTTTGGCTCTTTCGCAGCTTTTGCTCTTTTGTGCTTGCTGCGCTGTTGCTCTATTGTTTTTCTTTCTTTTTCTCTCTCAGTACTCCCACTCTTGGAGCACTATCTCTCTCTCTCTGCCCCTCTCTATTTCGGGGCCTCGCGTTCGTCCGGGATTGCGGCTTCGGGACGAGACGGGCTTCGCATACGAGGGGGTGGTGAGCACCTACACTGTATTAAATCATCTGTATTAAATTATTCTTATCTCAACCCACGGGTTTCCCGTTTATCCTTTAATTCTCTCCCTCATTCCTGGGGGTGGGGGAGTGACCGGCTGTGTGTGTGGGTGGGTGGGTTCAACCTAACCCACCACACACTCCTTCCTCCTCATGCTCTCCACCTGCTCCAGCATGGAGTCCCTCCCACTGAAAACAGTCCTTCATGAACTTCTCCATTGTGAGTCCTTCCCACAGGCTGCAGTTCTTAATGAACTGCTCCAGCCTGTGTCCTTTCCAATATCTTCCCCTCCGAGCAGCGCAGAGGAATGGGAGTTGCGGTGAGTTTGTCACACATTGTCTCTGCTGCTCCTTCCTCCTCATACTCTTCCCAGGGCTCCTGCTGGCTTCTCTGGGATCAGTTGCATCACTGTATGGGGTGCCTTGCGGCATCTGTCTCCACCACTCCAGATTCAGGGATCTGAATCTGCCTCTCCCCTGGATTTTTGCAGGCCAGCGAGAGCTCACCGGACACCGCCAGAACTGCGATGCTTTCTAAGGCACAGGCCTCTCTCCGGGCAAACTCATTCCAAGGTGCCAGAAAAGAGAACTCTTCCCTCCAATGTGGGCTTCTCTCCATGGGGTCACAGGCTCCTTTGTGTGCATCCATCTGCTCTGGCGTGAGGTCCTCCATGGGCTGAAGGGGGACAACCTGCTTCACCACGGTCTTCTCCATAGGCTGCAGGGGAATCTCTGTTCCAGTGCCTGGAGCACTTCCTCCCTCTCCTTCTTCGCTGACCTTGGTGTCTACAGAGTTGATTCTCTCACATATTCTCACTCCTCTCTCCCGGCTGCTGTTGCGCAGCAGTTTTTTCCTCCCTTCTTAAATATGTTATCACAGCACTACCACCGTCACTGATTGGCTCAGCCTTGGCCAGTGGTGGGTCTGTCTTGGAGCTGGCTGGCACTGGCTCTATCGGACATGGAGGAAGCTTCTAGCATCTTCTCACAGAAGCCACCCCTGTAGCCCCCCTACTACCAAAACCTTGCCACGCAAACCCAATACAGTCTACCAAGTCTTCTTGAATCCTAAACTGGACAAAGAAAATTCCAACAAAAATTGTTTTAGTGTCAAACATTGAACTAGTATTGTCTTTGTAGTCCCAAGAGATTTCTTTTTGTATAGTCAAGAATTACATGAGGCTTTTTGAACAAAGTTCACTCATTGTTACGTTCCTCGATAGATCTCTCTGTACCTCTTAATTCCTCCTCCAAATCCCCAAATAAAAACTTGTTAATGGAAGAAAAATTCCAACCAGGCAACAGCAGCATTAACTTTGCCATAATGTGACTGATGATTAAACTACGGGAATTATCTGCAGACATGGTTTTATTCCCTTATTTGTACCAATAGACTTGTTCAGAAGTGATCCGGAGCAATTTTGTAGAGCTCTAACTCTGATACTAGTAACATTGGGAGAGACAAAGAAGAATGAACACAGAAAGAATAAGACATACTTTTTTGTCAAGATCTGCTAGTTTTAAGGCTGCCTTGCATAAGCTGGGCCAGTTGGAGAGTTAAAAGATCCTCTGACATAGGGATTGTCTTCATAGGGGAAAAACATAGTCTGCAAACTTGCTGATGATTAGATGAAAATGTAGTCTTGAATGATAGCAAATATATATACATGTGAAAAGGCTATTCAAGGCAGAGAAAGGGTAATAGTAGTGATGCATCTATGGCATAAGACAAATATTTAAAAAGACAGGCTCAAAATTCAAAAGTAGAATAAATCTATAGCATGGGAATGTTCTAGCATTATTCTGAGATGCCATAATAAAGTCGTATAAGCATGTAACATAACTGCATAGTTTAGAGTCGAGCCGTGATATACAAGGAGTCCCAGGAAAACAAATTGGAGGCTTAGACTCCCCTAAAGCAAAAGGCTGTGTTTTCTAGGGAACTGTATTTTAAGAACACATTGCTCAATTGACCTTCAATAGCCCCAAATTTGTGTGTCTTCTCTGTTCTTGAGCTCTGGTATTTGGTGTGCAAATCAAATGGACAAGTAAAAAGGACAGTCTGCTATCACTGTTCACAGACATATTACTTAATAGTTAGCCACAAAACACTTGTCTGCTTGCACCCAACATATTAAAGAAAGTCATCTGGACTGCATCAATGACTTATCTTTGTTGCTTATTACATTCTCAATCTTTTGGGTCATTTATGAGCTATCATTTATAATTTTGTACAACCTTTGATGTCATTTAAAACAAACAGTAAATAACACAGCCAAAAGTAATTCCTCAAATAACCCTAATATGAATATACTTGCTCAGTTGTTTAATAAAACTACGGTCAGATCTGTTTTTCATATACCCATATTGGCCAACATTAGTTCTACTGATTTCCTTTAATAGATTACTGATCAGACTTGTATTCAGTTATACATTTTTTTGCCTACATGGATGCTAGCCAATAATCATCCAGATTGTCCTATTTACCCTTTTTACTGCTAGTACTCTTAAATTCATCAAGTCTTCTGGATTGTCTTTCTCAGTTTCAAATTTATTGAAAACAAACAGTAGAAATCCAGATAGCTGTTCGGTCAGTTTGAATATTAACACTGAATTAAAGTTATCTGAACATGTTACTTTAAACCTAGCTTTGATGGCTGACATGCTCCTGAGATACTGCTGGAATAGGATGCGTTTTCTCACCTTGTGAAGTGATAAAAGTTTGGGGTTTACCCATATGCTCCAAACATAGAAAAAATATTTAATTATTCAGTCTTTTGTGATTTACTAGTAACGTTTCCATCATTTCTATAGTCCATATGATTCTTAGGACTAACATAACCCTCCCTAAATGTACCACTTCTAGCCATGAGGGCAGCAAGGGACATGAATGATGCTGTGTTCTCTGCAGACGTAATTGCCATTTACAGCACTGACTCATGGGAAGTAGTAACTCTACATAAAATATTCCATCAGACTGGCTGATGTGTTATCCCAAGATGGTGTGTTGAGGCAATAAAGAGCAGCCATTGTTCTGAGCATCTGTTGAAAGGGCAGAATCAACTTAAAACCTAGTTGACTTTAAAAAGTTAGTTAAAAGCAGTTCTATGTTTTCCTACACATCTCCTAAAGGACTTGTGAAACTTAGTTACAGAAACGTGTCTTTCCTGCTATGTGACAGATGCACACAAAAGAAGAAACTGACTCAAACCAAAAATTTGAAGTTAAAACCATATAAAAGTGCAGGCAGAGTAACATGAAAATATTTTTGTTCAGCATTACTTGCAACAGCTGGTATGACTCTCAATGAGAAACGTGTAGTTACATTGACTGTTCCTTTCAGAAAGAAGTGACCTGTGGAGAGACATGAAAAAGTAAGCAATTATTAAATTCAACTTCATTCTATCAGACCACAACTTCCTATATAAAAGATTTCTACAAGAACATCACAACATGCAACAAAAAAATATTTACTAGACTAAGTTTATCAACAGTTTATACCTGGGACAGCAGAGGACTAATTCTGATCAAGAAATTTCCTTTTATATTCCTCTCCTTATATCCATTCAACCCACATCTTTTTTCTTTATATGAAGACAGTAGAACCTTCATCTTGTCTAGGAACTGTAATTCTTTCTTTTTTCCCAAGTAAACTTAGAAAAAAGATTTTAACTATCTTTGCACTACAGTTGAGCATATAAGGCTAGCAGTATTTGTATTTTTAAGCATACTTCACACAAAAAATAAGGCTGTTAGAGGGCTTTTCAGAATTTGCACTGGCGATTAATATTTATAACATTAGAGAATCATAGAATGCTTTGGGTTGGAAGGGACCTTAAAGATCACATAGTTCCAACTCTCCTGCCATAGGTAGGGACATAGAATCATAGAATCGTTAGGGCTGGAAGGGACCTTCAAAGACCATCTAGTCCAACCCCCCTGCAAGGAACAGGGATATCTCCAACTAGATCAGGTTGCTCAGGGCCTCATCCAACCGGGCCTTGAACGTCTCCAGGGATGGAGCATCCACCACCTCTCTGGGCAACCTGTTCCAGTGTTCTACAACTCTCATGGTAAAAAATTTTTTCCTAATATCCAACCTGAATCTACCTCCCTCTATTTTAAAACCATTACCCCTTGTCCTATCACAACTGGCCCTCCTGAACAGCCTCTCCCCATCTTTCTTGTAGGCCCCCTTGAGGTACTGGAAGACCGCTATAAGGTCACCCCGGAGCCTCCTCTTCTCCAGGCTGAACAGCCCCAACTCTTTCAGCCTGTCCTCATAGGAAAGGTGCTCCAGCCCTCTTATCATCTTCGTGGCCCTCCTCTGGACCCTCTCCAACTGGTCCATGTCCTTCTTATGTTGGGGACTCCAGAACTGGACGCAGTACTCCAAGTGAGGTCTCACGAGGGCAGAGTAGAGGGGGAGAATCACCTCCCTCGACCTGCTGGCCACGCTCCTTTGATGCAGCCCAGGACGCGGTTGGCCTTCTGGGCCGCAAGAGCACATTGCCGGCTCATATTGAGCTTCTCGTCCACCAGTACTCCCAAGTCCTTCTCCTCAGGGCTGCTCTCGATCCATTCTCCGCCCAGTCTGTATTTGTGCCTGGGATTGCCATGACCCAGATGTAGGACCTTGCACTTGGCCTGGTTAAACTTCATGAGGTTGGTACGGGCCCACCTCTCCAGCCTGTCGAGGTCCCTCTGGATGGCATCCCTCCCTTCCAGCGTGTCGACGGCACCACACAGCTTGGTGTCATCGGCGAACTTGCTGAGGGTGCACTCCATGCCACTGTCCACGTCACCGACAAAGATGTTGAAGAGGGCCGGGCCCAACACGGACCCCTGAGGGACGCCACTCATGACCGGTCTCCACTTGGACATCGAGCCGTTGACCACTACTCTCTGAGTGCGGCCATTGAGCCAATTCCTTATCCACCGAGTGGTCCATCCATCAAACCCATGCCTCTCTAGTTTAGAGAGAAGAATGTCGTGCGGGACAGTGTCAAAAGCTTTGCACAAGTCCAGGTAGATGACATCCGTTGGTCGACCCTTGTCCACCGATGCTGTCACCCCATCGTAAAAGGCCACCAAGTTGGTCAGGCACGATCTGCCTTTGGTGAAGCCATGTTGGCTGTCACCCACCACCTCCTTGCTCTCCATGTGCCTTAGCATGGTTCCCAGGAGAATCTGCTCCATGACCTTGCCAGGCACAGAGGTGAGGCTGACCGGCCTGTAGTTGCCCGGGTCCTCCTTGTTCCCCTTTTTAAATATGGGGGTTATGTTCCCTCTCTTCCAGTCATCGGGGACCTCGCCAGACCGCCATGACTTCTCAAATACAATGGCCAGTGGCTTGGCAACTTCATCCGCCAGTTCCTTCAGGACCCGCGGATGGATCTCATCAGGTCCCATGGACTTGTGCACCTTCAAGTTCCTCAGATGTTCCCGAACCTGCTCTTCAAGTACAGTGGGCGGTGGTTCATCCTCACAGTCCCTGCTAGTTCTTTCCACAGCTTGGGTGGTAAGACAAGAGGTTTTATCAGTGAAGACTGAGGCAAAAAATTCATTGAGTACCTCAGCCTTCTCTATGTCCCGGGTAGCCAGAGCACCAGTATCCTTCCGGAGGGGGCCTACATTCTCCTTGGACTTCCTTTTGTCCCCTACATACCTATAGAAGCATTTCTTATTGCTTTTTATATCCCTTGCCAAATTCAATTCCTTCAGGGCCTTAGCCTTCCTCACTTGATCCCTGGTCACTCGTACAGTTTCTCTGTATTCCTCCCAGGCTATCTGTCTCCGCTTCCACCTTCTATAGGCTATTCTCTTAATTTTCAGTTGGTCCAGGAGCTCCTTGCTCATCCACGCAGGCCTCCTGGCCTTTTTGCCCGACTTGTTCTTCATCGGGATGCACCTCTGCTGAGCTTGGAGGAGGTGCTCCTTGAATGTGGACCAACTTTCCTGGGCCCCTCGTCCCTCCAGGGCCGCCTCCCATGGCACTTTGCCCATCAGGTCCTTGAAGAGGCCGAAGTCCGCCTTCTTAAAGTCTAGGGTACAGAGCTTGCTGAGTGGTTTCCTTGCTGCCCCATGGATCTTGAACTCCACCGTGTCGTGGTCACTGCAGCCAAGGCTGTCCTTAAGTTTCACATCGCCCACCAGTCCCTCCCTGTTGGTGAGCACAACGTCGAGCATGGCACCCCTCCTTGTCGGCTCCTCTATCACCTGCAGGAGGAAGTTGTCGTCCACGCATTCCAGGAACCTCCTGGACTGCCTGTGCCCTGCCGTATTGTCTCTCCAACAGATGTCAGGGTGGTTGAAGTCCCCCATGAGGACCAGGGCTTGTGACCGCGAGGCTGCTCCTATCTGGCTATAAAGCGCCTCATCTGCTCTGTCCTCCTGGCCAGGTGGCCTGTAACAGACCCCTACCGTAACATCCCCTATCCGTCCCCGTCCTCTAATCTTGACCCATAAGCTCTCTGTCAGCTCGTCCTCCGACCCCAGGCGAAGCTCCACGCACTCCAGACGGTTGCTGACATAGAGAGCGACACCCCCTCCTCGTCTCCCCTTCCTGTCCTTTCTAAAAAGCTTATACCCCTCCATGTTGACACTCCAGTCATAGGAGTCGTCCCACCACGTCTCCATGATGCCAATAAGGTCGTAGCCCTGCTCTTGTGCACGTATCTCCAGCTCATCCTGTTTATTTCCCATGCTGCGTACGTTGGTGTACATACACTTTAGCTGGGCTCCCGACAAAGCCGACTCGCTGGCTGGAGCGACAGGGGTTCTCTTGGGTGGCAGCATAAGTTCATTTGAACATACCTGTGATCCTTCCTCAGCCTCTGGACCCTTGGTGCTGGCACTGGCGCCATGCTGACAGCAGTGGGCTGAACTGTGCTCCCCCTCCCCCAGCAATACTAGTTTAAAGCTCTTTGCACAAGTTTGGCCAGCCTTTGTCCAAGCACCTTCTTCCCTTTCTCGGTTAGGTGCACGCCATCTGCCCCTAGCAACCCAGGCTTCTCAAAATTTACCCCATGGTCAAAATACCCAAAGCCCTGGCTGTAGCACCAGTCCCTGAGCCATGAGTTAACCTGCCAGATACGTTTGGCCCTTGCAGGTCCCTGCCCCTCGACTGGAAGCACTGATGAGAACACTATCTGTGCCCCACAGTCCTTGACTGCTGCACCCAGGGCCCTGAAGTCCCTTTTGATGTTTTTCAGGCTGCTGACAGCTGTATCACTGGCACCCACATGAAACACCAGTAGTGGGTAATAGTCTGTGGGCCGTATGAGGCCAGGTATTCTCTCAGTAACATCCCTGATACGAGCGCCCGGGAGACAGCATACCTCCCGAGACAGCGCATCGGGTCGGCAGATGGGTGCCTCCGTACCTCTTAGGAGGGAGTCACCCACTACCACCACGCGCCTTTTTTTCTTGGTGGTGCTAGTTACCACCCTTGTTGGTTGAGCTGCCTCGTCTTTCTCCAGTGCCTCCCCCGAGGTGCTAGGTTTTACTTCTTCGGTCTGCAGAGTGGCAAAGCGATTCTGCAGGGGTATCGTGGGGTTCTGGGGAAGCTGCTGCTTCTTCCTGCTGCGCCGTACAACTTCCCATTTGTTGGCATCTTCTGCTTTCTTACTTACCTTATGTGTGAGTGGAGGGGTTTTTGGTTGGTGCACTGGTTGCTGCGGTTCGGGTGCAGACTGCGCCTGGAACCAAGCATCCAGCTCCCTCTCAGCCTCCCTGATGTCCCTCAGCCTCCTGACAGTCTCTTGCAGTTCAGCCACCTGCCGCAGGAGCTCCTCCACCTGGATGCACCTTCTGCAGTCAGGGCTGGTGCCTGCCCCAGAAGTAGGATCCAGGCACTACCTGCAGCCCAGGGTCTGCACCGCAGCCTCTCCCCTTGGCTGTTCCGTCTGCACGGAGGCATCGACTACCGCAGGGGGAGCCGGTGCAGACCTCGCGGCTGAAGCTGCAGCCCTTGCTCTAAGGCGGGTGTTGGCCATGTTATCCTGAGAACCAGGAACAGCAAACGTCCCGGGTCAGCGCCCTCCCTGACGCGCCCTGCCTGCGCAAACTGCCGCGCAAACTGCCGCGCCACGCCCCTGTTTGCCCGCTCCGGGTCGCTGCGCTCCCCAGGGCCGTTTAAATCTCCCGCGTCAGTTTCCGGGGCCGCCCCCCCCGCGTCAGCAGTCACGTAGGCACTGCCGGAACCGGGACACAGGAGAACCTGGCTCCCCGCCGGCGATGCCTCGCTTTTGCCTTGCTTATTCCGCCCCAATCCAGCTCCCGGCCGCAGAACTCACCGTCCTTGCCGCCGAGCGTCGCTGATCTTCCCCTAGATCAGGTGCCTCACCACCCTTAGAGGGAAGAATTTCTTCCTTATGTCCAATCTAAATCTCCCCTCTTTCACTTTAAAGCCATCACCCCTTCTCCTATCACTACATGCCCTTGTAAAAAGTCCCTCTCCAGCTTTCCTGTAGATTCCCTTTAAGTACTGGAAGGCTGCTAGAAGGTCTCCCTGGAGTCTTCTCCAGGCTGAACAAACCCAACTCTCTCAGCCTGTCTTCATAGGAGAGGTGCTCCAGCCCTCAGATCATGTTCATGGCCCTTTTCTGGACCTGCTCCAACAGCTCCATGTCCTTCTTGTGTTGGGGGCTGTCATTGTTTAGCCTGGCTGGCAACTAAATGCCACACAGCCACTCACTCACCCTCCCCCACCCCCAGGGGATGGGGAAGAGATTTAAAGGGGAAAAGGGAAGGAGACTTGTGGGTTGAGATAAGAACAATTTAATAATAATAAAAAATAAGAGTAATAATGATAATATATGAATATACATACAATGATAACAATATATACAAACAAGTAATGCACAGTGTAATTGCTTACCACCAGGAGATCAATGCCTGTCTGTCATGGTTTGATGTGGGGGAGGGGGTGGTTCTGGTGGCAGGAGAGGGGTTTTGCTCCCTGCGACCTCCCTGGTTTTGGAACCGGGTTAGGCTTAGCTCTGGCCACCAGATCAGACTGCCATCCCCCTCAGGATTGAGCCAATAGGGCGCCTCTGCGAATTGCCCTATTTAAGTCGGGACAAAGGGACCGGAAAAGGTGCTTCGCCCAGGATCGAGCAGAGAAGGGAGGAGGGCACTGCCCCCGCTCCCTGGCTCCCGGCCGGGCAGCTGCCTGCGTCGGGCCGGCGCCAGCCACGGAGAATGGCGGTGGCAGAGCCAGCTGGGGAACTCGGGGGCACCCCACTCCCAGGGTGCCCACTGGGCTGAGTTCACCTGGAGAGGACTGAGATCTGAGAGAAACAGCTGCATCGACAGCAGGTCAGTGAGGATGGAGCGGGAGGAGGTGTGCCAGAGCCGAGTTTCCCTTGCGGCTGATGGTGAGATGGCAGGCGGCCCCCCTGCAGCCAGGACGGCCTCGGTGGAGCAGAGACCCACTCGCAGCCCGTGGGGAGAAGATGCCTGAGCCTGAGGATGGTCGTGTTGGGGTGCACGACGAGGCAGAGCGGCATCTGGAGTCTTCGTGACAACCCACACCGGAGCGAGTGGCTACAGCTCCCTAAGTACCCGAGACTGTGGTAAAGCCCACACCGGAGCAATCTGTGGGGAAGGATTGTTTCCAGTGGGCTGGACTCACGTTGGAGAAGTTGTGGATTTTTCCTCATGGGTAGGGGATCCATTGGAGCAGGGGAAAAGGGTGTAAGGACTCCTCCTCCTTTAAGAAAGAAGCAGCAGTAACAGCACGGAATGAACTGACCTGCACTCCCCCAGTCCCTGCCCCCTGTGCTGCTGGGGGGAGGAGGTAGAGCCGGGAGGAAAAGGAAGGGGGGGGGGGGGGGGGGGGGGGGAAGGTGTCAGTTTTAAGATCTAGTTTTGTTTCTTTCTGTCCTCTCAAGTAATCGGTTTTTGTTTCCCTTTGTCCTTCTAAGTAATCATTAATAAACTGTTTTGCTTTGAGAACAGCTCTGCCTGTTTTGCCCAGGACCATGGTTGGTGGGTGCTCCCTCTGTTCTTGTCTCAACTCTCAGTCCCTTTGGTTTTTTTTTTCTCTCCTCTCTACTTTACTGGAGAAGGAGAGACTGTGTGAGTTTTAGTTGCTGGATCAGCCTAAAACCACTACACTGTCCCATCCTGGTAAACGATCCTGAAACAGATAAATCATGTAACTGCAATCCTGGACAAGTGAGAGGCCAGGAAAAAGAACGAGAGCACGATAGTACTCCAAGAGTCCGAGAGAGAGTTCCCAGAAGAGTCAAAGCCCTTCTTCCTTGTCAACCCTCATCTATATACTGGGCATGACACTGCATGATATGGAATAATTCATTGGCCAATTTAGCCCTCAATCCTAAGACTAAGTTCAAATCACAAGGGCAGTTGTGAACCCTTTGTCCTGGCTACGGTCCCCCCCAGCCTGTTGTGCTCCTGCACACTGACAACACGGCAAGCTGAAAAGTCCTTGATGTCTCAGTACCAACTGTAAACATCAGTGCGCTATCAACATTCTTCTCATAACCAGTCCCAGACTAAAACCAAAACACAGAGTTCTTCTAGCTGCTAAAAAGAAAAACTAACTCTGCCCCAGTCAAAATCAGGACAGGATCTCCAGAGCTGAACACAGTATTCCAGATGGGGTCTCACGAGAGCAGAGTAGAGGGGCAGAATCACCTCCCTCGACCTGCTGGCCACACTTCTTTGGATGCAGCCCAGGATACAGTTGGCTTTCTGGGCTGCCAGTGCACATTGCTGACTCATGTTGAGCTTCTCATCCACCAGCACTCCCAAGTCCTTTTCCTCAGGGCTGCTCTCAATCTATTCTCCACCCAGTCTGTCCTTGTGTTTGGGATTGCCCCGATCCATGTGCAGGACCTTGCACTTGGCCTTGTCAAACTTCATGAGGTTCCTACAGGCCCACCTCTCCAGCTTGTCGAGGTCCCTCTGGATGGCATCCCTTCCCTCCAGCGTGTCAATCGCACTACACAGATTGTTGTCATCAGCAAACTTGCTGAGGGTGCACTCAATCCCACCGTCCATGTCACCAACAAAGATGTTAAACAGTGCCAGCCCCAGTACTGACCCCTGAGGAACACCACTCGTCACTAGTCTCCACTTGGACATTGAGCTATTGACCACAACTCTTTGATGCTTTTGCTCATCAAGGTAAGATCTATACAAATGAAACTACAAATACTCTTGCTGAGATCAGCTTAAGCCAAAGTAGTAAATTCTGCATAATGTTCACTTTGCAGATGCTGAAGTGTATTCTCATCCAGACTGTAGTCCGAAACATGATTTTTCAGTTCTGAAGTCACTTTCAAACAGTTGTCTTCTGAATGCTAATTTCACTCTCGCGTTGGCAGATCCATACAGAGCATGTCATGAATGTTGCCATGGTTATACTCTCCATTTAGTAAACAGTATGAAATAAATCCACATTCAATGGCAATAATGCAACTTATACCAATCCCCAGGTACTCTTAAAGTGGTTTCTCTTCATTTATACTTTTTAAAATCATAGAATAGGTTGGGTTGGAAGGGACCTTTAAAGATCATCTAGTCCAACCCCCCCTACAATGAGCAGAGACATCTTCAACTAGATTAGGTTGCTCAGAGTCCCATCCAACCTGACCTTGAAAGTTTCCAGGGATGGGGCATCTACCACCACTCTGGGCAACCTGTTCTAGTATTTCACCATTCTCATTGTAAAAAAAATTTCCTTATATCTAGTCCAAATCTATCTGTCACGGACCGCTGGTATCTCATCTTCAGGAATCACAACCCAAAAGGCCGTTGTGATTCCCCTCGTATATCAGAAGGTCTTTATCACACTCCAAAGGTCCTTAACACAACCGAAGGCTTCCAACAGAGAGCTTCAACTCACTGCTCTCTGGAGGCTCCTAGCTCTTCAATCTCCAGGAGGGAACTACTCCCCTCCCTGAGGGGAGTGCCCTGCCTTTAAATCGCCCATGGGTCACGTGGTTTCCGGCTGACCAACATGACTCACAGCACCTGTCTTGATGAGGCACAGGTGCTTTCTATTCAGCCCATGTAGCAGCCAGAAAACTTCCCTGACAATTCCCCCTTTTTTTTTTTGAAAAAACATCTAATGACCTTTAGGGGTTTCTAACGTCTTGATTCCGTGTACAGCCACCATGTCGAATACCTTTGAGACCAGGTCATGGGGAAGTCATTCTTATATTTTTTTATCATACCAAGTCGGCGGTGGATATATCCATTGTTCTGATGATGTCAGATACATGCATCCTGGCTGTTCTGGCTGCTTTTCCTGATGGTTAATCTGCGGTTGCTGTAACATTCCTTCAGAGGTCTTTTCCGGACTGGTCTGCGGCTGCTGCAACGTTCCCGCAAAGGGTTTGCCTGGACCGTAAGACATCTGCGCACACTCTTTCTGCCATTTCTCGGATTTGGCCGGCCGTTAGCGTAAACCTTTGACCTGCAGTGTCTAGCAATATGGCCTATTTTCCCACACCTGTAACATCTTTGTTTTCCACATTTATGGCAATTAACTGAGCCATTAACTTTACTGGCATTTATTGTCCACCTTTGGCCTTTCTGCCCTGGGCATTCTGATTTTATATGTCCCAGGTTTCTACATCTATAACACTTCTGCTGCTGCTTCTTAGCATGCAAGGAACCCAGAAGGGCTAGTACCACAGGGAACGCACTAGGCCCTCACCCCATTTCTGTTATAGATGGAACTTTATTGTTGATTGGTACCCCTAGAGCTTCAGCTAGGTCCCAGTCTTCGGCCTCTATTGCTTTCATTCTAACCTCATCCCAGAAACGTACTGGGTCACGAGGTTGAACTGTTACTGTAGACACTCCCAGGGGTCTGGTTGCACTAAACGGGCAGATTTCGGCAACCTTTTTCTTGGCTTAGGTGCAGGTGGCAACTTCCCAGCCGAACTGTCACTTATTTTAGAGGTGTCTTTCACAACCTCACTTACTGCAGGGGGAGGTTATGGCCTGCTGAAAAGTTTCTACCACCACTGCTAGCTGCTGGGACACTCCTTGTAACATTGTCATGACCTGGTGCAGTATTATTGGCTGCGCTGCCTGTACCTAGTCCGGATATCCAGGTACTGAGGGATACAGAACTGCCGGAGATGGGGTCATTAGATCCAGTGGCAGAGCCATAGGCATTACAAAATCTATAGAGGAAGGAGGGGGGGCTGCTGGGGCAAAGGGCAGGGGACATTCTAACACCTCTTGCAGGGTGGGGCAGAGTCCCTGCACAGTCCCCGCAATTTTCTTGATTTCTTTGAACAGTGAAGATATACCTAATTCACTGTCCACGCTGTCTAAGGCCAGTCCTCCCTCAGACAGTTTGTCATCTCCTTCAAAACCTTCACCCACTGATACATAGTCTGTTAATTCATCTTCTTCTTCTGCCAACCCTTTTTGAATTATATTATCTAGAGCCCCCCATGTACACAGTAGGTCGATCTCAGTTAAGTCCTTATTCTCAAACACAGTCTCACAAAGTAACTTATCTCCCAGCTTTTTCTAAAGCTCTAGGTTAAAGGTGGTGGTAAGGCCAGCTAGGCCTTCATGTTCCGTCACCCAATTAAGTAAGTTATATAAGTCTTCATTACTTATATTGGCCCCCACAGCCATTATCACAGATTTAAGGAAAGCAAAGGTCTGGTTTTCTTTGACAAAATTTTGTCCCATGTCCACTCCCAGCAGCTCACCTTGCTCTAGATATCTAAGTTGAAGACGCAGTTCTCCCACTGCTCTTGAGCTTCGCTGAGCTTTAACTCCACCGCAGTTCACCTTGTGGTCCAGACGGTTCACGTTTCAACACATCACATCAGGGTCACCAATTGTCACAGACCACCGGTATCTTGTCTTCAGGAATCACAACCCAAAAGGCCATTGCGATTCCCCTCGTATATCAGAAGGTCCTTATCACAACCAAAGGCTTCCAACAGAGACCTTCAACTCACTGCTCTCCAGAGGCTCCTAGCTCTCCAATCTCCAGGAGGGAACTACCCCCCTCCTGGAGGGGAGTGTCCCGCCTTTAAACCACCCATGGGTCACGTGGTTTCCAGCTGACCAATGTGACTCACAGCACCTGTCTTGATGAGGCACAGGTGCTTTCTATTCAGCCCATGTAGCAGCCAGAAAACTTCCCCAACATCTATCCTCTTTCAGTTTAAAACCATTACTCCTTGTCCTATGGCTACAGGCCCTACTAAAAGGTTTGTCCTCATCTTTCTTATAAGCCCCCTTCAGGTACTGGAAGGTCACAATAAGGTCACCCTGGAGCCTTCTCTTCTCCAGGCTGAACAACTCCAAATCTTTCAGCCTTTCCTCATAGGAGAGGTGCTCCAGCCCTCTGGTCATTTTTGTGGCCCTCCTCTGGACCCCCTCCAACAGATCCATATCTTTCCTGTACTAAGGACTCCAGAGCTGAATGTAGTACTCCAGGTGGGGTCTCACCAGAGCAGAGGGGCAGAATCCCGTCCCTCGACCTGCTGGACACGCTTCTTTGGACGCTGCCCAGGATACGGTTGGCTTTCTGGGCTGCGAGCGCACATTGCTGGCTCATGTCCAGCTTTTCATCCACCAGTACCCCCAAGTCCTTCTCCTCAAGACTGCTCTCAATCCCTTCATTCCCCAGCCTGTATTGATACCAGGGGTTGCCTCAACCCAGGTGCAGAACTTTGCACTTGGCCTTCTTGAACCTTATGAAATTCACATGGGCCCACTTCTGGAGCTTGTCCAGGTCCCTTTGAATGGCATTCCATCCCTCAGGCATGTCAACTACACCACTCAGCTTGGTGTCATCTGCAAATTTGCTGAGGGTGCACTTGATCCCACTGTCTGTCATTGATGAAGATATTAAACAGTACTGGTCCCAATATAGACCCCTGAGGGACACCACTCGTCACTCATCTCCATCCAGACATTGAGCCATCAACCACTGCTCTCTGGATGTGACCTTCCAACCAGTTCCTTATCCACTGAACAGTCCATCCATCAAATCCATATCTCTCCAATTTAGAGACAAGTATGTTGTGGGGGAGCATGTCAAAGGCCTTACAGAAGTCCAGATAGATGACATCAGTAGCTCTTCCCTTGTCCACTGATATAGTCACTCCATCAGAGAAGGCCACTAGGTTGGTCAGGCAAGACTTGTCCTTGATGAAGCCATGCTGGCTGTGTCAAAGCACCTCCCTGTCCTCCATGTGTCTTAGCATAGCTTCTAGGAGGATTTGCTCCATGGTTTTCCCAGGCACAAAGGTGAGGCTGACAGGTCTGTAGTTCCCAGGGTCCTCCTTTCTTCCCTTTTTAAAAATGGGTGCAATGTTTCCCTTTTTCCAGTCACCCGAGACTTCACCTGACTGCCATGACTTTTCAAATATCATGGAGAGTGGCTTGGCAACTACATCAGCCAATTCCCTCAGGACTCTGGGATGCATCTCATTGGGTCCCATAGGCTTATGTATGTTCAGGTTCCTCAGGTGGTCTCGAACCTGATCTTCTCTTACAGTGGGAGAGACTTTGCTCCCCTAGTCCCTGCCTTGCAGTCCATCCACTCAAGAGGTGTGGGAAGAGAGGTTGCCAGTGAAGACTGAGGCAAAAAAGTTAGAGTACCTCAGCCTTCTCCTTGTCTGTTGTTACCAGTTTGCCAGTCGTGTTCATCAAGGGGGTACACTTTCTTTGACCTTCCTTTTCTGACTGACATACCTATAGAAACTCTTATTATTCTTTGCGTCCCTTGCCAAGTTCAGCTCCAGTTGTGCCTTGGCCTTCCTGACCCTATGCCTACACAACCAGACAGCGTACCTATACTCTTCCAAGGATACCTGTCCCTGCTTCCACTGCCTGTGCATTTCCTTCTTTCCTTTAGTTTAACCAGTAGGTCTTGAGTCATCCATGCTGGTTTCTTGCCTTCCTTTCCTGATTTCTTACATGTAGGGATTGAGAGCTCTTGCGCTCTATGGAAAGCGTCCTTAAAGATCTGCCAGCTCCGTTCTGCTCCCTTGTCCCTGAGGGCAGTTTCCCAGGGAGTCCTATTGACTAACTATTTGAACAACTGGAAGTTTACTTCCCTGAAATTCAGGGTCCTGACTTTACTCTTCACCTGTCCCGTATCCCTCAGGACTGCAAACTCCACCAGTGCATGATCACTGTAGCCCAGGCTGTCTCCTATCTTGATGTCACTGATTAGTTCACTTGCATTGATGACCATCAGGTCCAGTATCGCATCCCCTCCGGTAGGGCTGTCTATTATCTGGCCTAAGAAGTTATCCTCGATGCACTCCAGGAGTCTCCTGGATTGCCTACAGCTCGCTGTGCTACTTTTCCAGTAGATGTTGAGGTGGTTGACGTCTCCCAGCAGGATGAGAGCCTACAAGCGTGATGCCTCCTGTAGCTGGAGTAAGAAGGCTTTGTCAATAGGCTCCCCTTGATCAAGCGGCCTCTAGTAAACACCAACCACAAGGTTCCCTTTGGTGCCTCGGTCTCTAATTCTTACCCATAAGCTTTCAACCTACTCGTGGCTGTTCTTCAGAGACAGCTCTTCACAATCTATCCATTTCTTAATGTAGAAATGGATAGCCTCTCCTTCCTTACCTGTTCCTTCTGAACAGCCTGTAGCCATTAATAGCCACGCTTCAGTCATGGGTTTCGTCCCACCAAGTTTCAGTAATTGGCAACTAGGTCGTAGCTTTCTAGCAGCATGGTGGCTTCCAGTTCTTCCTCTTTGTTGCCTATGTTGCCTGCATTGGCGTAGAGGCACTTCAGCTGGGCTGTCAGCCATGTCACCTTCTTAGAGGAACACCCTCTCTTTCTCAGACTGATCTGAGCAAACAGATTGCAATTTCATTTCCAAGTTGCCAGTATAGGAGACACCATGCCTTTCAAGAAGTGCTCAAACTTAGCAAACAATTTTTCACTCCTAGGATCATCATTGCAGACAAGGCAAGAGATTCTGAGCAAAGGGAAAAAGTTGCCTGCAGAGAAGGGATTTGGAGAAGTACTGAGACGACTCAATATGAGTTAGCTGCAGGAAGTCTCGTTTATTGCGCAGTTCTTATTGCTTATATAGACAGTATTTGCCAATAATCCTGAGACCACACCTTTTCTACACCATTATTGGATGATACATACGCTTGTCATATTTAACAGCTTATTTCAAACAGACACCCGCCTAGCGAAGCTCTGCTCTAAGCAAACACTACTCCCTTATCATACTGCATAGTTTTCTTATCCTTAACTTCAAGGGCATTCTGCCCTTGAGGCCTAACTTTCGAGCTCCAGTCCTTATTTACACAGGGTTTTCTTCGTGCAGTCTCTTCTGCACTCCAACAATTCCCCCTTTCTTTTCTTGCACGAAGAAAACCCTGCGCACAAGGCTGGCAACCCCAGTTACTAGCATGTTGTTTTGGTACAGCCTTGCAAAGCAGTTTCTAGCATACTACTTCCCTTTCTGAGGGCTTTATTATTTCCACTATATCCAAGATTCCACTGAGCAGGAGGGTGTCAGTCAGCAGGGTCGTCGCGGAGAAGGGAGGCAGGCACGGCACCTTCAGGGCGTCCCCTGTTTATCCACACAGTGTGCTCTGCAGCCTCCCTCAGCTCCGCTCTGAGCCATCCCTTTTACACCCTCAGCAGAGTCTATGACAAAGGTACTGACACGGCGTTGCTGCACGCGTGGCCAGTGCGTGCAACAAGGCCGCCAGGTATGTGCTCTGCTGGCCAACAGCGGATTTTTTAAGTTGTAACATATTTCTCCTAGCTTCCTTTTTCAAAGTTACGTGCTCACAACTAAGTCTAGTTTGTAATTCTTTGTCATTAATTCGGTACCAGTTAATGCTTCTCCTTCCAGTAGCTCACTTCTGATTGGAAAAAACACACAAAGCATATATACAAGCAATATATACAAACAACTTTCACACACGTAATATACTAAATCATAAGAAACATAAAGACAGTTTACATATCAATATACAATCCTCTACCACAATTCTCCCCGAATGCTCTCCAAGCCATTGCAACTGTTTGTGGATGGACTCACTATGGTCACTTAGATTAAAACAACACATGCCTTCAAATTCTTCACAGCCGTGTCCTTAAGCCAGAAGCAAAAATCAGTAGCCGCACGATTTTATAAAACAGCGTGCCTAAGACTATTTTGGTCTAGTAGTAGCCGTTCCAAAATTTGAGCGGTGACACCTGCTTGTCCTTCTGACCAGCAGGCCAAATCCTCAATTTGCTTCAATGCCTGGGCTGCCGCCACTCCAGGCGCAACCATAGATGCAAAGACTCGCACTGCCACAGACCACAGCCACACCCCATCGCCGCAGCCAGACGCAAGACCTGCACCTGCCCCTGCTCAGCGCAATCGGCGCGGCACATTCAGCCATCGCCTACAACTAGGGCCAACACTGCCAGCTGGCCAAGACAGCAAGGCCCTCTACAAGCACTCCCCGGGATATCCCACTAAGCGCAGTCACCGCAAATCAGAAAAACACTGGGGGTAACTCCTTGGCAGCATCGCCATTCCACAACAGCAAAATTTGCTGGCCTCAATCAAACGATGACCGGGCACCACAAGCGCCGAGCCTAATTTTCTGATTAGACCGTAATCCAATTTTTCCCAGGCCTGATCCGCAATATCCGTCTACCTTAAACACAAAACTTTTGTATTGATCATTAGTTGGGGACACGTCTGTCCAGCTGCCATCTTTGAAGACGTTATAGGGAAAATGCCATGCCAAGATTTGAGCAGCTTGGCTTTGGAGGCTTACTATGCTGGCATACTTGTCGCTAAAAACATGTTTGTGTAACGTGATTGTTGCTGGCACTACCTACAAATTTTTATCCTAATAAATTTAACTCTTGTGGGGAAATATACGGAAGACTGCCCCCCCCCCCCCCCTTTTTTTTTTTAAGCATTTGTTTTAATGTTAAATTAATTCATTCAATAACCGCTTGTCCCATAGGTGAATGAGGGATACTGGTAGTGTGAGTCACTCCCCAATCCTGTAAAAAGGCACCATACTGGATCACTGTCTGTCCCGATTTTCTTTGGTACTCCCATGGTTTTCTTCAGTGTGAGCAGTAGCAACAACAAAGGCAGAAAACATATCAACAGTTACATGCACATATTTAGATCGATTAAACAATGGAATATAAGTAATATCAGTTTGCCATAATTCATTGGCACATAAACCTGTTGGATTTACTCCTGCTGGAGTATTTGAAGGCACAATACGTTGACGGTCAGGGCAGGCACGTACAATCTGCTGAGCTTGATCTGCTGTCTGACCTGACAGAGAGCATCATCTACCACCAATTGACAAACTGTAAGACTATTCATCATTCCTTGAAGCAGTACAAACCAATGACATTGTTGCGTGGGTCATTCATTGTTAAGCACTGGAACTGAAAAGGCAAATCTAGGACAATCTTTAGGGTGTAAATAAATAACAAAAGTAAAAAGGTGAAATAACCCAATCTTTTAAATCAATCACCATCAAATGCTAACATTCTGGAATCATAGTAGGATTTGGTACACCTGGTTGTAATGCACCCATTGGTGAAATGATTGCATTAATAGCTCTTAAATCTTTTAACATAAATCTCCATTTTCCTGATTTCTTTGGAATAACAAATATTGAAGTATTCTATGGGCTAGTGGAGGGAATTATATGTCCTAATTTGAGCTGTTCATTGACTAATTTTTGAGCTCACTCCAGCCGCTCGCCTTTTAATGGCCACTGATCGACCCAGACCGGCTTGCCAGTCAACCAGTCCAGCTTGAGTTGGGGCTGGACATCAGTGACGTTGTTACCGAAAATCCAGAATAAGAAACTTATCAACACCAATGAGATGTAGATAAGCAGACACTTCTTTATTGCGGCGCCGGGTGCACGGGGGATATCTCCTCCTAGCGTGCGCGCCTTGCACCGAAATCAAGCTTCTTACATAGAGCTGACATATGCAAATCCATTAGGAAATCATACATAAACATATAAATTCCCGAAAATCATTAGCATATTCTCCTCCCATTTCCGATTCTGCGCAATAAAAGTTAGAATCATCGAGAAATGAGTCTGGGGTGTAATATGGGTAGGTGGTCTGTGAGTCGGTGGTCGCGATCTCCCCCTGCCGGAATTACCTTTTGCTTAAGTTCACGGTTTCTGGCAGGTACCCATAAACCATTACTAAACTATTTCGGTTGGTTTTCTTCATCTCCATTAATCTAAACCTTGATAGCTACATGCATTCTTCTAATTCTATGTAGGTATCATAAATCAGTTTACAAATCAACTTGTGCTTTGTACTACACGTTTCTACTAAATGATGTCTGACCTCTCTCTTTGGTCCTGGTACAGTGCTATACGGGAATTTCATAGCAGCATCTGGTTATTGTATCCCTTTGTTGCTACAGAATTCCTGTATAGCACTGTACCAGGACCAAAGGGATACAATAACCAGATGCTGCTATGAAATTCCCGTATAGCACTGTACCAGGACCACTTTTCATTAAAATATTTCTTAAAACTCTATGTTATTAAAATCAACTACTAACTACTAATTACAAACTACTGATTAAATTTTAATTACCAAAAATTCTAAGTATCAGTAACATTTCCCCCCTTTGAAAGTGTTGAAATTGCTATTTCAATACTTTCATCACTTTCACCTTTATTGTTTGATACTCATTTATCATCATGTTTAAAGCTAAGATTCGTTTCAGCATACCTTGGCGATAAACCATAGTCTGGTGGAATAGTAGGTAACTCTCATGATTCTGCGATTAATTGCAAGTCTACTAGCAAACTGTTTCTTTAAGCAATTGTATATTAGCATGATCATCAGGAAGACAATTAGCAACAGAAACAGAGTTTTAATCAAAGATTGGATCCAAGAGCTTAGATTCCAGCCCAGTTCTTCGAAAATTTTCCCTATCCAATCTTCTGACATATCTTCTCGGATTGATTCTGTTTCTTTCTCAACTTTTTCTAGCAAATCCAAATCATGCTCCACATCCTGTGTAACATTTGGGATGTGTATACAACAGTGGTCTAATTCATCTTTGAGATATCCACATACTCCCTGCTCTTTGAGTAAAAGCGTGTCTAAAGCCATTCTATTTTGAAGTGCCATTTTAGATGTCGCCTGCAATTGAATGTTCAATTCTTTGAATCCTTTCTTTGTAACATTTGCTAACTTTTCTACTTGACTTGTTAAATGATACAGCCATTCTCTGTTTCTATATGAGGCTATAGGATTTAAAAGGGACTCAAGAGCCCAGCTGATTTTCAGTCCTGTCAATGGTTAGTTCCAAATATCATCTGTCTCAGACCCTTTAGTTCGTTTTAAATTTAGACTTTCTAGGGGTCCTTTAAATGGTGATTTTTTCCAAATTGGACACAATGTTGGCATGCCTAAGGTAATTTGTTTAACTTTACCATCTAATGGTAAGTGTGTTGTCCAGGTTCCATCACTTAGTGCCCAGACCAGGTGTCCAGGACTCTGGATTGTACTTTTCTTACAGCTTATAAATGTTCCCCTTTTAATTTGATAATCTCCAGTCACTTGAAGATCGTTTTTGAGTCCTCGACAGAAACACCCATATCTCACTGCAGCTGCTAAAGGGGGAATTTCTTGTATTGTTTTACTTACTGTACTACAATTGTAAACTTTGTCACATTTCCACCAAGATACTGGACTTTCCTCCTCTAGTGATGTAGTTCCTCTATCTGTTATTGTTGGCCAATATCCAGAAACTGACCCTACCCACGTAAAACACCAAGGGGTTTTTGCCATGTATTGAAATTGGGAGAATATAGTCATGGACCAAATTGATTCCCAAGTAGGTTGTTCTTTTTGTGAAGTCTGAAGGCTTTCTTTCCATTTCCATTCCATTACCATACGGCTCACATTTTTCTTTATTGGTTCATCATAAGAACACCATCCATAACCATATCCTGTATCTAGTCCTGTCCAGCCTCCACTGATGTCTACGAAGTTTGAATTCAGTAATGGTGTACATTCATCCTTTCTTCCTGGGGACTTCCATTGTTTTCTAATATATCTCACTTGTTCATACCATTGTGTCATTGGCTGTTGTTCACAGTGAGTGGTCTCATTTTTATGTTCCTGATTTGTCAAATTCATAGTTAAGATTCCCCATGGAATAGATTCACCTACTGCTCTTGGTATTGGTAAACAAGCAGTAATTTGTGTGACATTCTGCAAATTGGCAAATCCTTTGATTAATCCTAATATCAAATTTTCCTCAGAGGTTTGTTTGGGAATTTCAATCACTTGTTCTGTTTCTAATTGTCTTTTGTTCCTACTCACCAAGTCAGTCCATGGTTTCACTAGTACCATCCTCCAGCATAAGACCCAAAGAACAATTAAAAACAGATATGAGAAATTAGACATGTTTCAGAGTCAGTTTCAAAGTTTCTGGGTCACGATTCACAATTTTCCAGGGTGCTGGTGCTTTCTTCACTCGAGTGTAATGTATCCAGGCTGTAGATTCTGCAATCTTGACTGCTGTGAAGGTTGTCAACAGTATCTGGAAAGGTCCTTTCCAGCGCTCTTGCAGAGGTTCAGAAGTCCACGTCTTTACGTAGACATAGTCTCCTGGTTGGAAATCATGCACTGGAGTGTCTAAAGATAAAGGTCGATTCCAAATCACAGCACTCCGAATTGCAGCTAAAGTTTTCCCTAGAGAAAGCAAATAGATATATACATCTTGTTTTCCTTTTACATGCATATTTGGATTTGGTTCCGGGGACTCATAAGGTTTTCCGTACAACAATTCATAAGGACTGATAGAGGTTCCACTCTTTGGCTGTACTCTGATTCGAAGTAATGCCAAAGGTAATGCTTGAGGCCATTTTAAATTTGTTTCTTGACAAATTTTACTTATTTGTCTCTTTAGAGTCTGATTCATTCTTTCTACTTTTCCACTGGATTGTGGCCTCCAAGATGCATGTAAATCCCAGGCAATGCCTAATACTTTGCTAATGCTTTGGACTACTTCAGCAACAAAGTGTGGACCTCTGTCAGATGAAACTCCAATTGGAACTCCAAATCTTGGAATTATTTCTTGTAATAACCATTTTACTACTTCTTTTGCTTGTGTGGTGCAACAGGGAAGGGCTTCAGGCCATCCTGTAAAAGTATCAACCCCCACCAGGATGTACCGGTACCCATTCTGTCTAGGTAATTCTGAGAAATCAACTTGCCAATAATCACCAGGTTCTGTGCCAGATTTTAACTTACCCATTTGGACTTTTTTCTTGATTACTGGATTATTTTTCAAACATATTTCACATTTTGCAGTTATCATTTTAGCTAATCCTAGCATTTTAACCAATACTACTTGTTTCTGTAAGGAAGTTACTAAAGCTTCTACTCCCCAGTGACATTCCTGATGCTTTGTTTGAATTATTTCTCTCATCAGAATGGGTGGGATCACTACTTGTCCACTAGGGGTTACCCACCATCCAGCTAAGTTTTTCTTAGCATTTAATAACTGGCTTAATTTATCATCTTCCTCTGAATATTTTGGCTTTTCCCTAGGGAGGGCTACCGTTTTGGAGGGAATTAATGCCATTTGGAACACTTGGTCCTTTGCTACTTTCTTTGCTGTCCTATCAGCTAAATTATTTCCAACAATTTCTTCTGTGTTTCCAATTTGGTGTGCTTTACAGTGCATGATTGCTACTTGTTCTGGTTTCTGAACTGCATGCAGCAATTGTAAAATTTCATTTTGATGCTTAATGTTTGATCCTTGAGAGGACAATAATCCTCTTTCCACAGAACCCCATGGACATGCACTACTCCAAAGGCATACTTGGAATCAGTCCAAATATTCACTTTCTTCTTTTCACTTAATTCTAGGGCTCGAATTAAGGCAATAAGTTCTGCCTTTTGGGCAGATGTGGAGCTTGCCAATGCTCTGGCTTCTATAACTGTGGTGTCTGTCGTTACCGCATATCCAGCGTATCGGACCCCTTGCTCCATAAAGCTGCTGCCATCTGTATACAATTCCCAGTCTGGTTGCTCCAGTGGTACGTCTTTCAAATCTTCATGACTGGAATAAACATACTCAATAGTAGCCAAGCAGTCATGTTCCAGTTGTCCTTCTTCCTGTGTAGAACTTAAAAACACTGCAGGATTTACCAGGTTAGTTGTTTTTAGAATCACATCATCCTGTTCAGTTAGTACCACTTGGTATTTTATCATCCGGCTTGGGGATAACCAATGACCCCCCTTTTGTTCTAAAACAGTTATCACCATGTGTGGGACATAGACCGTTATTGTCTTTCCCAAAGTCAATTTGCGAGCTTCCTGTATCAGCAGCACTGTTGCTGCCACTGCTCGCAGGCAACTTGGCCATCCTTTACTCACTGTGTCCAGTTGTTTGGAGAAGTATCCGACAGGTCGCTTCCAACTGCCCATCTTCTGGGTCAACACTCCCAATGCTAGGTGTTGCCTCTCATGGACAAACAACTGAAAGTTCTTAGTCAAATCTGGAAGTCCTAAAGCAGGTGCTGACATCAAAGCACGTTTTAATTCAATGAAAGCTTTTCGTTGATCTGGTCCCCACACAAAAGGAGAAATCTTTTGGGCTTCATATAAAGGTTTAGCAATCAGCCTGTAATTCATAATCCAAAGACGACACCACCCGGCCATTCCCAAAAATGCTCTGAGTTCATGAATATTTTCGGGTTCAGGTATATTGCAAATAGCTTCTTTTCGACTTTTTCCCAACTGTCGCTGCCCTTCAGAAATTTCAAAGCCCAGATATATTACAGTCTGGCAAGGTATTTGGGCCTTTTTCTTAGATACTTTGTACCCATTTAGTCCCAGAAAGTTCAAAAGGTCTATTGTTACCTGGATTCAGGTCGACTTTTCCTCTGTAGCCATCAGTATATCATCCACATATTGTAGCAGTAGATGTCCAGGTCTTGGTTTTTCTTGTTTCCATATCTCGAGTTCTCTCGCCAACTGATTCCCAAAGATCATTGGACTGTTTTTAAATCCTTGGGGTAGCCTTGTCCATGTTAACTGCATCTTTCGTCCAGTCTGTGGATTTTCCCACTCAAAAGCAAACAGTTTTCTACTTTCCTTTTCCAAGGGTATACAACAGAAAGCATCTTTCAAATCAAGCACTGTAAACCACTGATAGGTCTCTTAACGAGGTCAGTAGTGTATACGGGTTTGCTACTACTGGATAAATATCTTTGACTATTTGATTCACTGCTCTTAAATCCTGTACCAGCCGGTATTCTCCGGATGGTTTTCTGACTGGCAAGATAGGAGTGTTGTATTCGGATTCACATTCCTCTAAAATCTTATACTTTAAGAATTTGTCAATTAATTTCTTCAATTCCTGTCTGATTTCTGGCTTAATTGGATATTGTTTCAATTTGACTGTTTTTGCTCCTTCTTTTAATTCTACTTTAACAGGCTCTGCCAGTTTTGATTTGCCAGGGATATCTGTTTCCCGTACTGTGGGAATCACGGCCAAATCTACATCTGAAGGAATTTCTTGTCCCTCGGTTATTTCTTGGATCATCAGAATTTCACTTGTTTTTGATTCTGGTATTTTTAAGAGAATCTCTCCTTCTTCAAAACTGATCTGAGCATTTAATTTAGACAATAAGTCTCTTCCCAATAAGGGTACCGGACATTCAGGTACATACAAAAATTCATGAGTGATTACCTTTTTCCCAAGTTTTAAATCCAGGGGTTTTAGGAATGGTCTGCTTTCCTCTTTCCCAGTGGCCCCTATAATATTTGCTGGTTTTGTTCCAATTTTTCCTTTACAGGTGTTTAATACTGAAAACATTGCTCCAGTGTCCACTAAAAATTTAACTTCTTTTTCTCCCAGCTTAATTACAACCAGAGGCTCAGCTGGGTTCCCCTCCGGTCCCCTTCAATCATCTAGCATCATGATTTTAGCTATTTCTTGCTGAGTATTTCCCTTTCTAGGGCAGTCTCTCTTCCAATGTCCCTCTTCCTTGCACAAAGCACACTGATTTATTCCTAGGGGAGTGTTAAAATTCCTGCCACCACCGTTCACAAATCCTCCTCTTCCACCGAATCCTGAACCTCTTCCCCTGCCTCGTCCTCTATTCACTGTTCCTGTCATGACTGCTAGCAGCCTGTTTTCCCGAGATTTTCTTTCCTCCTGTTCTCTATTGTTATACACTTTCCAGGCTGCTTCCATCATTTTATTTAAACTTCTAGAGTCTTCTCCCTCTAATTTCTGAAGTTTCTTCCTTATGCCTGGTGCTGATTGTCCCATAAAAATCAAAGCCAATTGTATCTGTGCTGCCTCAGTTTCCACCTTTAAATCAGTATATTTTCTGGCAGCTTCCTTCAGTCTTTCTAGAAACACTGAGGGAGATTCATTTTTGTCTTGCCTTACTTCATATAATTTAGACCAATTCAAAGATTTAGGCATGGCATGTTTAATTCCATACAAAATCCATTTTTGATACCGTCTCAATCTCTGTCTGTGCTCCACATTATTTGGATCCCACTGCGGATCCCCAGATGGAAAATTCTGTTCCAAAGTTCCAGTCATATTTTCATTCAGAACTGCTGCTTCAGCCTGTGCTCTACCTGCTTTCAACACCATTTGCTTTTCTGTATCATCCAATAAATTATCTAAAACCACCTGCAAATCACTCCAGTCTAGGTCCTGTGTTCTAATTATAGTATCCACCACTCTTCCTACTCTTTCAGGGTCCTCTCTATAAAGTCCGGCTGCCTGTTTCCAAGCCATCAAATCTGTAACTGAAAAAGGCACCTTTACATACACCGGCCCATTGCTGCCAACTCCCTGCCGCAGGGGAGCTATTGTGTGTGTTTGCTGTCGAGTTCTCCGAGAAACAGGAGTATGAATTACAATCTCAGAGGGACCCTCCTCGGGATCCTCAATACCACTGCTTTCTGGTTCTTGCATCTGTTCCTGATATTCTCGACCCCGATTTCTTTCTCTCCTAGGAGGAGATATGTCTAATTCTGGTCCCTCATCAACTTCAGGAGTAATCCTCTTTTTCAAACAATCCTTCCCAATTTCACACACTGAGCAACACTTTTTCTCCTTTTTATTCCCTGTAGCAACAGCCATTATCAAACCATTTCCATCTGCTAGTTTACACTCTTTTTGCCAATCTTTTCTTTGTCTCAAATAGAAAAACAAATCTACATAAGGTATTTCATCCCATTTCTCTTTCCTTCTACAAAACAGCATTAACTGAAAAATAGTATTATAATTCAAAGTACCATTCACAGGCCATACTTCTTGATCTTCTAACGTATACAACGGCCACCACTGATTACAATATTCAATCATTTTGTTCTTTCGCAAATCATCTCCTATATCTCCCCAATGTGCTAATAAGCATCCTAACGAAGAAGTTTTCGAAATTTTGTCATTTGCAGCCAAATTACTCATACTTTTACTTTTAAACAAATGAGTTAACTTAGATGCCATGATATAACTGTTAATACAATATATAATCACTCAAATCTGTCACTCTGTTTTTCTTCAACTGCACCCCTTACGGGATAGCAGAACCACAAATCCGGACCCCGCACTCACTTCGTGCTTATCTGCACATCTCTCTCTCACGGTCACACTCGCACAGTTCTGTAATTTATTACCTTGAGCACAAGTATGCAACACAATAAACACAAACTCGGCACCTTAGTACTCAGTCAAAATAAACGGTTCCACAGTATAGCACACAAGAAAACTTCTAACTTACGTTAGAGGCACAACTTACAGAACACTATAGCTAGCATATAGGTTCCAAGTCTCCGCTATGTCCAACCCTGCAATAGCTTTCGCTTATGGCTTATGGGCAGACGCCCAGGCTTCCACTCCACGAGGATCCTCTGCCCAACCCTGCGCAGCTTTCGCCACGACTGACAGGCACTCTCCAGAGGCGGGACTCGAACCCACTCTCCAGAGGCGGGACTCGAACCCACTCGTTTGAAACTAAAGAAAGAAGTGTCTTACCCAAAATCCAGGGGACATCGCGAAGAACCTTATGGATCGGGGATCGATGGGTATCCCCGAGAAATCCTCGGTGCCGGCTGGAACCGATCAGGTCCCCGACTCCTCCGGTCTCCTTCAGCGAGGTCCCATCTGGGTCGCCAAAACTGTTACCGAAAATCCGGAATAAGAAACGTATCAACACCAGTGAGATGTAGATAAGCAGACACTTCTTTATTGCGGCGCCGGGTGCACGGGGGATATCTCCTCCTAGCGTGCGCGCCTTGCACCGAAATCAAGCTTCTTATATAGAGCTGACATATGCAAATCCATTAGGAAATCATACATAAACATATAAATTCCCGAAAATCATTAGCATATTCTCCTCCCATTTCCGATTCTGCGCAATAAAAGTTAGAATCATCGAGAAATGAGTCTGGGGTGTAATATGGGTAGGTGGTCTGTGAGTCGGTGGTCGTGATCTCCCCCTGCCGGAATTGGTCCTGGTACAGTGCTATACAGGAATTCCGTAGCAACACTTTTCATTAAAATATTTCTTAAAACTCTATATTATTAAAATCAACTACTAATTACAAACTATTGATTAAATTTTAATTACCAAAAATTCTAAGTATCAGTAACAACGTGTGCTAAAAATCTGAGGTTAGCCTCACTGATTCAACAAATCCCGACCTAATAATGTACATGGGACATCAAAAACATATGGTTTTAAAATAGATTGTTTGTTACCTGGGCCTACTACTAACGAAGTCTGTGCACTCTGCTGTGGGATCTGTGTTCCACCTACTCCGATCACAGCTGCCAGGGCTTGTATCAGAGGCTGAGAGGGTGGCCAGTCAGGATTTTTCACTATAGATACATCAGCCCCTGTGTCAACTAGGCCAGAAAAGCCTTCCCATTAATGATTACTGTTAAAGGAGGCTGTGCAGCTGTGACTGTCTGTGTCCAAAATTCTTTGTGATAGCAGAGTGACCTTTTTTATTGTTATATAGGCAGCTTTTATAGATTATTACTCTGGCCACCATGTGTCCATGCGCCCCTTACCCAGCTGTGATTGGGTACAAACAATAGTGCACACACCTATTTTAACTTTACTATTGGCTATGCCTAAAAAGGAGCTATTTTTTACTTGCTAAACTAAACATCATTTTCTCACACACTCTATATCAACTTCCCAAACCCCCCATGTCAGCTTCTCACACTCCCTGCACCAGCTGTTCACACTCCCTTTTCTTTCTCATCCTCTTTATCGGTGTATCCCAACTTCAGAAAAGAGCACAGGCTTAAATCATCAAGGTCAAACTCCAACTGTAACTGTGTGTATGATGCCACAATTCCCCCTTTTTTGTTTTTCTATGACCATTACTTGATGAACCGTACTCTGTATCGTTCGCTGGGAGCATGACAATAGGCAGGGGGTGATTATTACTATGCATAAAAGAACTACTAGCAATATAATGTCTGCTTTACTAAAGATTTTAACCATCCTGTCAATTAAGAGCATTGATAAAGCAGAAGCTGTAGCATTAGTTTGTTTTGCAAGCCAACAACCCAACTTATTCAGTGTAGTTAACACCTGTGCCACTTCAACTCCTGGTGCAAAAATTGAAGCTGCAATGATTTTAGCTGGTTCCCAAAATTCTGCTCCGAAATCACACTAGCTATCGTAAGCATGCATGCTGCAGCTATTCTGGGTGTGCCTATGACTTAGGTTCATGGTGGTGTTAGGGAAATACATTCTTAAAGTCCCTATAGTACATGGATCTCCCCTTATATGCGAAGGAATACCCTGCTAAGCTCTACTATAGCCCTGCAGAAGCAGTTACTAGCATTTTGGTGTTTTGTTTGTTTGGCCTTTTTTTCCTCAGAATCAATTACCCTTGGGAATACAAACAATCCTAATTTGTGGTGGATGATCACCCCAGCAATAGTGCACATAATCCTCGTGATATAAGACCAAAGACACCAGTAGGAATTAAATGCACCAACGTGTCAGTGATTACTGTTGACCAAAACATTTAGCTGCCAATATCTCTGCTTTATAGTGTTCCCAGCCCACATTCTGACACGCCTTTACTAAATCTGCAATCGTTTTTGCCTGATTTCTGATAAGATCAAGAGCTCGTTGGCAGTCTGTGTTAGCATTTTCAATGGCCAACTGGAATACCAACACATCTGCAGTAGCCGGATTTTCTGTTTATTTCTGAACTGCCATTTGTAGCTGATCAAGGAAATGCTCATAAGGTTCCTGTGCTCCCTGCCGAATGGAAGCAAAGGAAGCCTCCCCTGTCCCAAAAATCAGGGACACGTCTTAATGCTCTCTTAGCCAATTCAGTCAGTTGTTGGAAAGGCACTTGCTGTAACCCTGCCTGTGCCTGATTTTGACATGTGTGACATTTTATTCATCCCAAAATATTTAGCTCTCGATTTAAAAGATTTAACACCTATAACACTTTAGCTATTGTTTCATTGGGAGACTTCCCTGTCATTCCCCCTTCTTGTTTTAAAAGCATATTCTCCAAAGTACCATGTGCGTATTCTATGATCGGTTGCCTGTCGCGGACCGCCTGTATCTTCTCACAGGGGGTCGCAACCAAACGGCTGTTGCGACCACGACATATCTCACAATCAGAAGGCTGATCCAAACTCGCTGCTATCTCAATCCAACAGAGAGCTCCAACTCACTCTCTCCGGGGGCTCCTACCACTCTAGTCTCCAGGAGGAAACTGCCCCACTCCCTTCTGGGAGTGCCCTGCCTTTAACCATCCATGAGTCACGTGGTTCCTGGCTGACCAACGTGACTCACAGCACCTGTCTTGATGAGGCACAGGTGCTTTTATTCAGCCCATGTAGCAGCCAGAAAACTTCCCTGACAATTCCCCCTCTTTTTTTTTTTGAAAAAACATCTAATGACCTTTAGGGGTTCTTAACGTTCCAATCCCATGTACAGCCACCGTGTTGGATACCTTTAAGACTAGGATCATGGGGAAGTGATTCTTATATTTTTTATCATACCAAGTCGGCGGTGGATATATCCATTGTTCTGATGATGTTGGATACATCCACCCTGGCTGTTCTGGCTGCTTTTCCTGATGGTTAACCTGCGGTTGCCTTAACATTCCTTCAGAGTTTTTTTCCGGACTGGTCTGCGGCTCCCGTATTGCTCCCGCAAAGAGCTTGCTAGGGCTGTGAGACACGTGTCTCTTCTTTCTTTCTCTGTCATTTCCTGGCCTTTGCCAACCATTAGAATAAGCCTTTGACCTGCAGTGCTTGGCAAAGTGGCCCATCTTTCCACATTTATAACCCTTCTGTTTCTTAATATGAGGCCATTAGGGTGGTGGCTAGTGCAGTCATTTCATGCTCTACACACCCGACCTTAGCGCACGCAATGACCATTTCCTCTAGAGAGGGGTCCCCCGGCAATACTTCAATAACTCTCCGGCAATCAGTGTTGGCATTATCCCTTGCCAGTTGTTTTGTCAACAGGGCCCGTAGTCTGCTGTCATATATTTGGTTTTCTATTGCCCCTTGCAACCTTTCTACAAACTGTAGAAAAGGTTCCTTGATCCCTTGTTTAATCGTAGAGTAACTCGCTTGGGGCTCCACCATTTCTGTAGTGCGCATCAGTGCCTGCATCCCTATTTGCTTGACCTGTGCAAGAATTTGGGGATGCCATTGGGCTTGTATTGCCGGATTACTAAATAATTGACCCGTTCCCATCAGGACATCTGTGCCAACGGCGTAGCATGGGTCACCTTGGGGTAATTGTATATTGTGCAGTGCCTGACAATCGGCCAACTGCCTCCAAACGCTCATGAAAATGGAGCGTTGTACTGGCTGGAACATTACCTGAGCCAGATGTTGAAAGTCATACGGCACCAGTATCTCTAGGTTCAGTAATCGCAATAATTGTGTCACTGCTGGGGAATTCAGTCCCTATTGCGCTACCGCCTTTTGCATATCCTGTATGACTTTCCATGACCAGCCCAAATGTTGATTGGGCTGGTTAGAACCCGGGAGGGCCAGTTCTACAGGGAAATACACTCAGCCCTCCCCCCATTTCCATTACAGATGAATCCTTTTTATTATTGACTGGTAACCCCAAGGCTTGAATCAAATTCCAGTCCCCGGCCTTCATTGTCTTTGCCTTAATCTCGTTCCAAAAAAGTACTGGGTCGCGAGGTTGAGCTGTCACTGTAGACGCTCCCAGGGGATCTGGTTCCACTAAACGGGCGGATTTCGGCGACCTTTTCCTCAGCTTGGATACTGGCGGCAACTCCCCAGCTGAACTGTCACTTGTTTTAAAGGTCTCTCCTATAACCTCTCTTATTGCAGGGGGGGGTCATGGCCTGCTGCAGCATTTTCATTGCCACTGTTAGCTGCTGGGACATTCCTTGTAATAGTGTCATGACCTGCTGCAGTATTATTGGCTGCACCATCTGTATCTGTGCCGGATAACCAGATACTGCAGGATATGAAGTTGCCAGGGGTGGGGCCAATTGCTCAAGTGGCGGAGCCGTGGGTATGACAAATCCCGATGAGGAAGGAGGGGCTGCTGGAGCAAAGGGTGGGGGACGCTCCAATATCTCCTGCAGGGTGGGGCAGAATTCCTGCATGGTCCCCGCAACTTTCTTAATCTCCGTGAACAGTGAAGATCTATTAGATTCACTGTCCACACTGTCTGGGGCCAGTTCTCCCTCAGACAGTTCATCATCTCCTTCGAAACCTTCTCTCACAGATAATAATAATCTGTTAATTCATCTTCCTCTTCTACTGCCATCCCCTTTTGAATTATTTTATCTAGGGCCCCCCATGTACACATCAGGTCGGTCAAGTCCTTTTGCTCAAGCACAATTTCACAAAGTAACTTATCCCCCAGCTTTTTCTAAAGCTCAAGGCTAAAGGCGGTATTGAAATTCACTAGGTCTTCATGCTCTGCTGCCCACTTAAGTAAGTTATAGAGATCTTCATTGCTTATATTGGCCCCTGCAGCCATTATCGCAGATTTAAGGAATGCAAAAGCCTGGTTTTCCTTTACAAAGTTTTGTCCCATTTTCCGTTCCCAGCAGCTCACCTCATTCCAGATGTCTAAGTCAAAGCTGATCAATTCACAGCTCTCCTACTGCTCTTGAGCTTCACTGGGCTCTACCACACTTCATTCTACAGTCCAAGTAGTTCACATTCCAACAAATCACGTCGGGGTCACCAGATGTCACAGACTGCCTGTATCTTCTCACATTGGGTCGCAACCAAACAGCAGTTGCAACCACGACGTATCTCATAATCAGAAGGCTGATCCAACCTCACTGCTATCTCAATCCAACAGAGAGCTCCAACTCACACTCTCCAGGGCCTCTAATCTCCAGGAAAGAACTGCCACCCTCCCTTCTAGGAGTGCCCTGCCTTTAACCATCCATGAGTCACGTGGTTCCTGGCTGACCAACGTGACTCACAGCACCTGTCTTGATGAGGAAGAAGTAGCAGCCAGAAAACTTCCCTGACAGTTGCCCAGTAGGATTGTAAGAAATACCAGCAACATGCTCAATATCTTATGATGACAAAAATACATATGTCTGATAAGAAGTGTATGCCAAAGTTCCTGCGAGTGTAAACCACGAGGATTAACACCATTCACTGGTGGCACGATCGTATTTTGACAGGTACTACACAATTGTACGATTGAGCGGGCTTGCTCTCTTGTTATACCAAATTGTCACCTAATGGCATTAGCATTCTGATGGTAGAAGTCATGCAAGATGTTTGCCTGCATGAGCGAGTTTGGTACCAGAGCTGCACTCGTGAGAGGCTCAGCTCGCCTGTTCCCTTCCGCTGTAGGCCCTGGAAGCGTGGTGTGCGCTCACAGATGTACAATGGAATATGCATGTTTATGGTTTTGCAACACTGATATTAATTGTTGAAATTGCTGGCACAAAAGAGGATTAGTTATTTCCCGCGATGCCGATCGAGACGATCCAAGTTAAGATGTGCTGTCTCTTGGTAAAACCTGGGCCACGGGCCTCAGCCGGGCGGGGGGGAGGGGCCAAGCGGCCGCTCGCCAGGCGCGGCCGACGGGTGGGGGGGGCAGCAGCGGCGGCGGGTCAGCCCTGCCTCGCCTCAGCCGGGCGGGGGGGGGGGGCGGGGTGGCGACGACGACCCAGCAGCCCTGTGCCGGCCGCCCCCTTGTTGTTGTTGTTGTTGCCGCAGCTCCGGCCGCTCGCGCTCCGTAACCGCCGCCGCCCCCTCCCGCCGAGGGGACCATCAGCTGCGAACGAACCGGCGCAGCGGGGCCCGCCGCGCGTCTCCGTCCCCTCCAGCCGCGGTTCGCTCCCGCACACGAGCGGCAGCGCCGAGGCGAACGCCGCGCCCGCGGCCCCGGCCGGCAGCAGCAGCGGCGTTCCCGGGGCGCCGCCGGGCGCGGTGGGCGGCGCGGCGCGGGGGTGCCGGTGTACCGACTTCGTTGGAAGAGGGGGAAAGCAATAGTCTGTCTTTCGTTCGAGGCCCTGGATCAAAAGATTCGATGATGACTTTTCCAGGCCGGCAGCATCCCCACGGGTGGCTGCACGCCAACGTTTAACGTCTATAGTGTCCCAAGTCCTTGTCATGTATATATTTGAAGAGTTTGCCTCCGGTACATGGGCTGATACCCAAACCAGGAGTACTGGGAGTTTTATCAAGTCAGACCTGTTAATAGTGCTGGTTTCTCTAGCACTTTGTCAACACCTTAACTACAGACTTATGTTCCGTTAAAGCCGTGCTTCCCATTGTTCCCAGTCGCTTACCTCCTCCTGTTGAGGCAGGTGTCGCTTATTTTTTTTCTTCAGTCGCTTACTTCTTCTTTCCTTTGGTTCCTAATTCTTCGTGTTTCCTGATAATATCTTTTGCATACCCCACTGCAATCAGGGGGGCCAATATCTTTTTCCAAGTTTTAATCCGCGCTCCTCTAAGAAGCTTCTCACCAATTGCGACAGTGGATCCCGCAGATCGTCCGGCTTTCCCCTATAGGCCGCCTGTATGTAGATCCGCCCGGCTTTCCCCGATGGGCCGCCTGAAGTTGCCGTCCCTTCTCCGCTAAAATAACACTCATTCAAAACAAGTAATAGATGTCCCGAGCGAAACGATAGTGAGTCCAGCTCATTCTTCCTGTCCCTGTTCGGGCACCACAATGCGGAGAAGGGATTTGGAGAAGTACTGAGACGACTTAATATGAGTTAGCTGCAGGAAGTCTCGTTTATTGCGCAGTTCTTATTGCTTATATAGACAGTATTTGCCAATAATCCTGAGATCACACCTTTTCTACACCATTATTGGATGATACATACGCTTGTCATATTTAACAGCTTATTTCAAACAGACACCCGCCTAGCGAAGCTCTGCTCTAAGCAAACACTACTCCCTTATCATACAGCATAGTTTTCTTATCCTTAACTTCAAGGGCATTCTGCCCTTGAGGCCTAACTTTCGAGCTCCAGTCCTTATTTACACAGGGTTTTCTTCGTGCAGTCTCTTCTGCACTCCAACAGTTGCCTTCTTTCCCTTAGCAGATGTGGTGACTGCAACTCATGAGTACCAGATGAAAGTTGTCACCATAGCATCAATTATTGTGATAGGAAACTGCAACATCTGTAAGGCCCAGAGCTATTTTAGGAGGATTTTCCCGACGCTAGAATCAGTCCAGGGTGGATCCAATTTCCCTGGAAGTAAATGCCATTTAGAGGGTGGAGTTGGCAAGGGACTGGGTTTATAAACTCATTCCTCAAATCTTAATCACATTAGTTCTGCCCTTCTCTTCCTCATTTCTTCCACTCCTAACTCATATTCTAGTGATTTCTTATTTTCTTTTTAAAGAAAAGATCTCTAGCTTTCCTAGAGAGCTTCAAAAGCAGCCATTCAACTGCAGCCAATGAACTTTTGTTTTAAAAAAACAGAAATCAAAGCCTTTATGTTTGCAGAGATAAATTGAAAGGTCAGAGTAGGGTGCAAAATGACTCAATACTGGTTGTCCAAGTGTGTATACAGAGAGCTTTGGTGCCTATGCTGCTGCCCTGAGCACAGTGAAAACTGGACAGCATCTGTCAGGTTTTGCTGCTGCTGTTCAGAATCACTGAAACCACAGACCAACAAGGTAATTTTTGTGCTGGCTGTAACGAAGCTCTGAGAAGCATATATTAAAATTACTAACCAGGAAGCAGTTCTGACTTAGGGTACTGGAGAGATTCTTCCTTCTTCTCAGATTGGGGGAGCAGTAACATAGCACTGGATTTTCACTACAGCTGGATGAATTCAGAGGCTCCATTGAGACCTGCCCCTGCTCAGAGGCTCTATTTTTTGGAACCACTAAAATCCCATATTTGACATGAACACACCAGAATAGTTTTCTCTCCCTCCTGCTCATGGATCACAATATCTGCAGGATGACTGATGGTGACATCTGCCTAAGCCCACAATCAGCCTGACACAGTATCTCCTAGAGCGTTTGAACCACACCACACACAGTGCCTATATCTATTCCTTCTGAAGGATCCCAATACAGCCCAGCAGAGGACAGTGTCTAGCAATAAGACAGCTGTCCCATGAGTCCTGCCTAATTTATTGAAGCAAAGAAGCATGGATAAGTATTAAGTATCAGGAGGTTCCTTCCTTTTCAGTAGTAAAACTGCCAAATTCTTGGAACTCTTAATACCCCCATGGAAGAGGCTCAAAGCACTAAATTTCTGGAAATTTAAAAGTACATTGTGCCACTATCATTCCAAGTGGAGAAGTGCAGCAGAGGCATATCTATCAGTTTATCAGCTCATCTTAATCCCTGGAGCACAGAAGAGGAAAAAGAAGAATGTTTTCCCTTTGTACTCAGAATAACTTCAAAAGTTAGATGTTGTTTAGCAACAGACTAGTAGGAAAAAAAATAAATCTCTGCTCCAAGAAAGGGATTCCAACGAATCACAGAATGGTTTGGGTTGGAAAGGACCTTAAACATCATCGAGTTACAACTCCTCCTGCCAGAGTAAGGGAAACCCTCCACTACACCAGGTTGCTCAAAGCCTCATCCAACCTGGCCTTGAACACCTCCAGGGATGGGGCAGCCACAACTCCTCTGGGCAACCTGTTCCAGTGCCTCACCACCCTCAGAGGAAAGAATTTCTTCCTTAGATCTAATCGAAATCTGCCCTCTTTCAGTTTAAAGCCATTGCCCCTTATTCTATCACTACACATCCTTGCAAAAAGTCCCTCTCCAGCTTTCTTGTAGGCCCCCTTTAGGTACTGGAAGGCTGCTAGAAGGTCTCCTTAGAGCCTTCTCTTCTCCAGTCTGAACAACCCCAACTCTCTCAGCCTGTCTTCATAGGAGAGGTGCTCCAGTCCTCAGATCATCTTTGTGGCCCTCCTCTGGACCTGCTCCAACCTTTGAAGCTACTGAAGTAGAAGGAAGTACTGGGTTCTCTGACAAAATTTTACTGCAGAGCTCTAACCATAGCTTATATCTATCTTCTGAATTTGATTACAAGGCTTAGCTTGAAATATTAGTTCTGGCACAGTTTCCAAGACTGCAGGACAGGAAGAATAGGAAGAAGGAAGATAAGTGGATGGAATGTTTACAAGGCATTAGTCGGGACAGAGCAGTACAGTTTTAATGAAACTAAGCTTTATTTAGGTAAAACCCAACCCACAAAATTGCCATCACCTTTAAACGGCACTTTGCTTCAGGATGGAGTTGACATCAAATACTGGTATACAGATAAAAATAGAAGATGAAATCTGAAAGAAAAAAAAGAAAGAAAAAAAGAAAAAATTAAAAACAACTTCCCAGCACATTATACCCTAACACTGAGTCTTCATTAAATATTCCTCAGTGCATAGTCCTCTTTGACTAAATGAATCATAGAATGGTTTGGGTTGGAAGGGATCTCAAAGATCATCTAGTTCCAACCCCCCTGCCATGGGCAGGGACACCCTCCACTACACCAGGTTGCCCAAAGCCTCATCCAACCTGGCCTTGAACACCTCCAGGGACGGGGCAGCCACAGCTCCTCTGGGCAACCTGTTTCAGTGCCTCACCACCCTCGATATAAAAAATTTCTTCCTTATATCTGTTCTGGTTTCAGCTGGGACAGAGTTAGCTCTTCTTTTTAGCAGCCAGAAGAGCTCCGTGTTTTGTTTTTAGTCTGAGACTCGCTCTGAGAAGAACGCTGACAGCGCACTGATGTTTATAGTTGGCACTGAGGCCTCAAGGACTTTTCAGCTGCCATGTTCTTGCCAGTGTGCAGGAGCACAACAGGAATGGGGGGACAAAGGGTCCACAAATCCTCTTATGATTTGTACTTAGACTTAGGATTGAGGGCCAAACTGGCCAATTAGTATTCCATATCATGCAGCGCCATGCCCAGTATAAAAATGAGGGTCAGCCAGAAAGAAGGGCTTTTGCTCTTCCGGGGCTTTCACTCTCGGAGATCTCTCTCTCTCTCTCTCTCTGGGCCTCTCGCTCGTCCGGGATTGCAGTGTTGGGACTTATCTGTTTCGGGATCGTTAGTCCAGGACAGGACAGGTCTTGGTCACCAAGTGCTGAGCAATTACACTGTGCATCACTTGTTTGTATATATATTTATCATTGTAGATATATATATTCATATAGTAGTAGTATTGTCATGGTTTGATGTGGAGGGGGGGGTGGTTCTGGTGGCAGGAGAGGGGTTTTGGTCCCTGTGACCTCCCTGGTTTTGGAACCGGGTTAGGCTTAGCTCTGGCCACCAGATCAGACTGCCATCCCCCTCGGGGTTGAGCCAATAGGGCGCCTCTGCGAATTGCCCTATTTAAGTCAGGACAAAGGAACCGGAAAAGGTGCTTTGCCCAGGATTGAGCAGAGAAGGGAGGAGGGCACTGCCCCCGCTCCCTGGCTCCCGGCCGGGCGGCTGCCTGCGTTGGGCCGGCGCCGCCCGGAGAATGGCGGCGGCGGAGCCAGCTGGGGAACTCGGGGGCACCCCACTCCCGGGGTGCCCACTGGGCTGAGTTCACCCGGAGAGGACTGAGATCTGAGAGAAACAGCTGCATCGACACTAGGTCAGTGAGGATGGAGCAGGAGGAGGTGTGCCGGAGCCGAGTTTTCCCTGCGGCTGATGGTGAGATAGCAAGCAGCTCCCCTGCAACCAGGACGGCCTCGGTGGAGCAGAGACCCACTCGCAGCCCATGGGGAGAAGATGCCTGAGCCTGAGGATGGTCGTGTTGGGGTGCACGGCAACGCAGAGAGGCATCTGGAGTCTGCGTGACGACCCACGCCGGAGCGAGTGGCTACAGCTCCCTAAGTACCCGAGACTGTGGTAAAGCCCACACCGGAGAAATCTGTGGGGAAGGATTGTTTCCAGTGGGCTGGACTCACGCTGGAGAAGTTTGTGGATTTTTCCTCGTGGGTAGGGGATCCATTGGAGCAGGGGAAAAGGGTGTAAGGACTCCTTCTCCTTTAAGAAAGAAGCAGCAGTAACAGCACGGAATGAACTGACCTGCACTCCCCCAGTCCCTGCCCCCTGTGCTGCTGGGGGGAGGAGGTAGAGCCGGGAGGAAAAGAAAGGGGTGGGGGAAGGTGTCGGTTTTAAGATCTGGTTTTGTTTCTTTCTGTCCTCTCGAGTAATCGGTTTTTGTTTCCCTTTGTCCTTCTAAGTAATCATTAATAAACTGTTTTGCTTTGAGAAAACCCTGTCTGTTTTGCCCAGGACCATGGTTGGTGGGTGCTCCCTCTGTTCCTGTCTCAACCCTCAGTCCCTTTGTTTTTTTTTTTTCTCTCCTCTCTACTTTACTGGAGAAGGAGAGACTGTGTGAGTTTTAGTTGCTGGATCAGCCTAAAACCACGACAAGTATTAAATCATTCTTATGTAAACCCACAGGTCTCTCTCCCTTTTCTCCTTTGATTCTCTTCCTGTTGCGGCCGAAGACGGGGAAGCAAGACGCATCAATATGATGAGTAAAAAGGCTTCCGCTTTATTCTGTGACACTGCTCTTTTTATAGCATAGCTCGGTTCTGTACATGCCTTCATGCGCTGTACTTAGCAAGTTAATTGGTCTAGCACTACTGTTCACGCGACAAGCACGAGTATGATATACACTGTGATTGGATAGAGATTTCTACGTTTGTTACAATGTTTCAACATTTTTGCGGTTAGTATGTTTTGCTCAGCATCTTGTTTTTCATAGTTTCATCCTACCTTCTTATCTCAAGGACAGTGCTCTTTTTATATTCGCTGATATACATTTCTTACTGTTAACACTTTGGCTCCAACATCTCCCCCTCTTTTTTCAAAAACGGCGTGCGCTATGGCTGACAAGCGTTGGGTCACACATTGCATTAAGCATGGTCCACAAAGCAAGAGAAAGCCTAACAACAAAAGAGGCCCCAAGCACGTTCTGATGAGATCTCTCAGCCAACCACCTATTCCCCAGGAAGTCAACCATCCATCGATGCCATCTACCTCTTTCAAGGCACGTAGTTTGTCCTTTAGTTGTTTAAGTTTTCTATGCACTGACTCTCCTGGACCTGTTAAATTCATACAACACATTCCTTCGATCTCTTCATAACCATGCCCATGGGCTAAAAGCAAATAGTCAATCGCTGCTCTGTTTTGCAATACTGCATGATTTACACTTTTTACATCTTTCGTTAATTCATCTAGAATGCTGGATGTTAAGTTTATCTCGTCACGAGCCCAGCAACCTAGTTGTTTTGCTAAGGTGAGCGCTTTTGCTGCTGCTAACCCTGGGAAAAGTGTGGAGGCAGCTACTCGTCCAAATTCACTCCAAAATGTGGGATTGCCTACACTGCTACAGTCTAGATCATGTAGGCTTCTTTTTCTCCTGGTGTGATTTTCACTCCATTTTCTTAATAGGGATATATTGGGATGGAATAAGGCTAGTTGGCCTAAATAACAAGGACCTTCCTTCTGGTTGTTTTGGAATGCCATTCCATGCCCTGTCTCCACAAATTAAGAAAATTCCTTCGGGCAACCTTCGAGGTTCAGTAATGTTGCTGCCATTGCAGCTCGAGTATAGAAAGCGAATTACCGATGCGCTGTCAAGATTAGAATCTAAGGTCGCCCATAGTTTCCTGTTTTTATTCAAGTTGTTTGGGTCTAATGGCAAAAATGAAAACCATCCTCCTATTTTCCCAGCGGTAGTGTTTGCATGCATACTACCAAGCAGGTCTAGTTCTTCTAGATCAGACTGGAGGAGTCAGACTGGAGGGAAGCATTAAGTGCATGAATAAGCCGGCATTGTACTGCTCCGTCATACTGTTGAGGGGTCGCTCTATAGATCGTTGTGGTATTGAAGTTGCTATATGTTAGGTTAGTGGTGTTTACTAGCCCTCTAAAGGCTGCCACTTTCCATGTTGGCACTCCTATGAGACAGGTACGGAATGGGTTTCCAATACCACCCAGGGCTAGGCAGATTGATGACTGGTTTGTTTTGTTAGCAATGGTTACCCATATGTTGTCTCTCGGGCTGATGGAGTTGATTCCGTAGGTCATTTGGCACCAAACTAAGATTCCTGTTACTATAGGTATTGTCTTACCAATAAACTCCTCCATCCTTGTCATGATGTCTACACTGCTTCTGATATCTGGTACCCATCACTTGTGTCTTTTGTGCTACTTCTACAACAGTCAGTAGTTTTTGTAACCTAAAGGCTGCGTGTGCTAATATAGCTTCTTCTGCACTTTCAAACAACGCAGTTAACCTTTGTCGTGAAGCGTTCTCTATTTTAAGCCAAGCAGCGAGCGCCTGGTATGGGTTAATATCTAAAGCGCGTCTACAATCTGCACAGCCTTGCACTGCATCACGTTGCGATTCATGACATATGCGACTACAACCTCCACACTCTATAGTTATAACCTGTAAATTTCTACATCTACACCTACAGTGCGTTAGCGGGTATAATTTTGCAGCTTTGCGCGTGCATATCAGACTACGGATAAAGGCAAAATCTATCTCGTCTGGATCAGAGTCGTCTAATATGTTCTTTGGAAGATTTAGCACTTCTTCTATTCTTCTGCAGAGAGGTCCGAGTCTTTGGGAACTCCTGGATTGCCTCCGCCTTCGCCTTTCAGTTCGCTCAGCCACGGTCGTACCCACTTCCCCAGGTCAATAAACGACTCCTGCAACCTTCCCATCCTCCTTTCACTGGATCCCAGGCTTCCACCCACACATCCCATTTGCTTAAATCATGTGGATTGCCAGTTAAATGATAGTCCATTGGAACGGCATCATCATCGCCGACGGGATTTTTCCAATTTAGAACATAACAGGTCTTCATTAATACGGCGTTGGGGGACATCTCCCCCTCTTTTTTCAAAATGGCAGCAAGTCGCTTTACATCTTGATGGCGCCGTTCAACAATAGCCTGACCCGTGCTGTTGTACGGAACACCTTTTCTATGTTCAATTCCCCAATCCGCTAAAAACGCAGCACATGCTGTTCCTGCGTATGCAGGAGCATTGTCTGTTTTGATGACTTGTGGTAAGCCAAGGGCAGCAAATGCTGAAAGCCAATGTTGTTTTACACATCGGAAGGCGGTAGAAGGCGCTGGTGTCGCCCATACAGCTCTGCTGCAAGTGTCCACGGTGACGTGGATATGGCGCAGTCGACCAAAGGCGGGAAACTCAGTTACATCAGTTTGCCACACTCCTCTTGGTTGCAATCCTCGAGGGTTGGTGCCTTGATCTTGTAAGGCTATAAGACGGGCACAATCAGGACATACAGCGACGATGGCACGGGCTTGTGCTCGCGACAGTGCAAACTCTTTCTGAAGAGCTCGAGCAGATTGGTGAAAAAATTTGTGTGATCGATGTGCTTTTGTCAGGAGAGGAGTGTCGGCAGTTACAGCTGAGAGGGGCTGGGAAATCCTTTCTTTTCTTGCACGAATAAAACCCTGTGTAGGAGGCTGGCAATTCCAGTTACTAGCATATTGTTTTGGTACAGCCTTGCAAAAAGCAGTTTCTAGCATACTACTTCCTTTTCCGAGGGCCTTACTATTTCCACTATACCCAAGATTTCGCTGAGCAGGAGGGTGTCAATCGGCAGGGTCGTTGTGGAGAAGGGAGGCAGGCACGGCACCTTCAGGGCGTCCCCTGTTTATCTACACAGTGTGCTCTGCAGCCTCCCTCAGCTCCGCTCTGAGCCATCTCCTTTCACCCTTAGCAGAGTCTACGACAAAGGTACTGACACGGCGTTGCCGCACGCGTGGCCAGTGCGCGCAACAAGGCTGCCCAGTATATGCTCTGCCGGCTAACAGCGGTTTTTGCGAATCGCAACATGTTGTTCAATAACAATCCTCCTAGCTTCTCTTTTCAAAGTTACGTGCTTACAACTAAGTCCAGTTAGTAATTCTTTGTCATTAATTTGGTACCAGTTAATTCTTTTCCTTCCAGTAGCTACGGGTGGAATCCATACACTTTCCGATCGGAGAAAAGACACAAAGCATATATACAAGCAACTTTCACACACATAATATACCTAACAATGAGAAACATAAGAACAGTTGATATATTAACATGAAATCTTCTATTACAAGTCTGTCCATTTGAACCATTCTCTTCATTCGGTGTTTCTGTGATCTCTGCTTGCTCTGCTAATTCTTGGATCTCCCCTTCTCTATTTGTAGTTTCAAAAGTCCTGGTTGGCTTTACGTTTCTTGCTGGTAACCAGTATGGACCTGTGGGAAGAACACAAACATACCCTCTTCCCCATGTAAGCAGAGGCGCAGGGCCATCCCATGAGTTGAGTCCAGCTTCTTATAACATGCTGTTGATTTTTCTGCAAAAATGGCACTGGGTTTAAAATTGTGATCCACAGCCATAGTATGTTGCCTAGAAGCAGACAAATTAAGAAAATTTAAAACATATGTGGCTTTGTCCAAGGATTCTTGCGGGGAAATATACGGAAGACTGCCCCTTTTTGTTTATCAAACATTTGTTTTAACGTTAAATGAGTTTGTTCAATAACAGCTTGTCCCATAGGTGAATGAGGGATACTGGTAGTGTGAGTCACTCCCCAATCCTGTAAAAAGGCACCATACCGGATCACTGTCTGTCTCAATTTTCTTTGGTACTCCCATGGTTTTCTTCAGTGTGAGCAGTAGCAATAACAAAGGCAGAAAACATATTTAGATTGATTAAACAATGGAATATAAGTAATATCAGATTGCCATAATTCATTGGCACATAAACCTGTTGGATTTACTCCTGCTGGAGTATTTGAAGGCACAATACATTGACGGTCAAGGTAGGCACGTACAATCTGCTAAGCTTGATTTACTGTCTGACCTGACAGAGAGCATCATCTAACACCAATTGACAAACTGTAGGACTATTCATCATTCCTTGAGGCAGTACAATCCAATGATATTGTTGCGTGGGTCGTTCATTGTTAAGCACTGGAACTGAAAAGGCAAATCTAGGACAATCGTTAGGGTGTAAATAAATAAAAAAGTAAAAAGGTGAAATAACCCAATCCTTTAAATCAATCACCATCAAATGCTAACATTCTGGAATCATAGTAGGATTTGGTACACCCGGTTGTAATGCACCCATTGGTGAAATGATTGTATTAATAGCTCTTAAATCTTTTAACATAAATCTCCATTTTCCTGATTTCTTTGGGATAACAAATATTGGAGGGAATTATATGTCCTAATTTGAGCTGTTCATTGACTAATTTTTGAGTTCAGTCCAGTCGCTCACCTTTTAGTGGCCACTGATCAACTCAGACCGGCTTGCCAGCTTGAGTCAGGGCTGGACATCAGTGATGTGTGCTAAAAATTTGAGGTTAGCCTCACATTCCACTGATTCAACAAATCCCGACCTCATAATGTACATGGGACATCAAAAACATATGGTTTCAAAACAGCTTGTTTGTTACCTGGGCCTACTACTAACAAGGTCTGTGCACTCTGCTGTGGGATCTGTGTTCCACCTACTCCGATCACAGCTGCCAGGGCTTGTATCAGAGGCCGAGAGGGCGGCCAGTCAGGATTTTTCACTATAGATACATCAGCCCCTGTGTCAACTAGGCCAGAAAAGCCTCCCCATTAATGATTACTGTTAAAGGAGGCTGTGCAGCTGTGACTGTCTGTGTCCAAAATTCTTTTGTGATAGCAGAGTGACCTTTATTGTTGTTATACACGCAGCTTTTATAGATTATTACTCAGGCCACGATGTGTCCATGCGGCTCTCACCCAACTGTGATTGATTACAAACAATAGTGCACGCACCTATTTTAATTTTACTATTGGCTATGCCTAAAAAGGAGCTATTTTTTACTTGCTAAACTAAACATCATTTTCTCACACACTCTATATCAACTTCCCAAACTCCTCATGTCAACTTCTCACACTCCCTGCACCAGCTGTTCACACTCCCTTTTCTTTCTCATCCTCTTTATCGGTGTTTCCCAACTTCAGAAAAGAGCACAGGCTTAAATCATCAAGGTCAAACCTCAACTGTAGCTGTGTGTATGATGCCACAACTCCCCCTTTTTTGTTTTTCTGTGACCATTACTTGATTAACCGTACTCTGTACCGTCTGCTGGGAGCGTGACAATAGGCAGGGGGTGATTATTACTATGCATAAAAGAACTACTAGCAATATAATGTCTGCTTTATTAAAGATTTTAACCATCCTGTCAATTAAGAGCATTGATAAAGCAGAAGCTGTAGCATTAATCTGTTTTGCAAGCCAACAACCCAACTTATTCAGTGTAGTTAACACCTGTGCCACTCCAACTTCTGGTGCAAATATTGAAGCTGCAATGATTTTAGCTGGTTCCCAAAATTCTGCTTTATAGTGTTCCGAGCCTACATTGTGACACGCCTTTACTAAATCTGCAATCGTTTTTGCCCGATTTCTGATAAGATCAAGAGCTTGTTGGCAGTCTGTGTTAGCATTTTCAATGGCTGACTGGAATACCAACACATCTGCAGTAGCCGGATTTTCTGTTTATCTCTGAACTGCCATTTGTAGCTGATCAAAGAAATGCTCATAAGGTTCCTGTGCTCCCTGCTGAATGGAAGCAAAGGAAGCCTCCCCTGTCCCAAAAATCAGGGACACGTCATAATGCTCTCGTAGCCAATTCAGTCAGCTGTTGGAAAGCCACTTGCTGTAACCCTGCCTGTGCCTGATTTTGACATGAGTGACATTTTATTCATCCCAAAATGTTTAGCTCTCGATTTAAGAGATTTAACACCTATAACACTTTAGCTATTGTTTCATTGGGAGATTTCCCCATCATTCCCCTTTCTTGTTTCAAAAGCATATTCTCCAAAGTACCATGTGCGTATTCTATGATCGGTTGCCCAGTAGGATTGTAAGAAATACCAGCAACATGCTCAATACTTTATGATGACAAAAATACATATGTCTGATAAGAAGTGTATGCCAAAGTTCCTGCGAGCGTAAACCACGAAGATTAACACCATTCACTGGTGGCATGATCATATTTTAACAGCTAGTACACAATTGTACGATTGAGCGGGCTTATTGTCGTGTTAAACCAAATTGTCACTTAATAGCGTCAGTATCCTGATGGTAGAAGTCCTGCAAGATTTTGCCTGCATGAGCGAGTTTGGTACAAGAGCTGCACTCGTGAGAGGCTCAGCTCGCCTGTTCCCTTCTGCTATAGGCCCTGGAAGCGTGGTGTGCGCTCGCAGATGTATAATGGAATGTGCATGTTTACGGTTTTGCAACAGTGATATTAACTGTTGAAATTGCTGGAACAAAAGAGGATTAGTTATTTCCCGCGATGCCGATCGAGACGATCCAAGTTACGATGTGCTGTCTCTCGGGGGGGTCAGCAGCGGGGGGGGGGGGGGGGGGGTCAGCCCTGCCTCGCCTCAGCCGGGCGGGGTGGCGATGACGACCCAGCAGCCCTGTGCCGCCCCCCCCCTTGTTGTTGTTGCTCTTGTTGTTGTTGCCGCAGCTCCGGCCGCTCGCGCTCCGTAACCGCCGCCGCCCCCTCCCGCCGAGGGACCATCAGCCGCGAACGAACCGGCGCAGCGGGGCCCGCCGCGCGTCTCCGTCCTTTCCAGCCGCGGTTCGTTCCTGCACACGAGCGGCAGCGCCGAGGCAAACGCCGCCCGCGGCCCCGGCCGGCAGCAGCAGCGGCGTTCCCGGGGCGCCGCCGGGCGCGGTGGGCGGCGCGGCGCGGGGGTGCCGGTGTACCGACTTCGTTGGAAGAGGGGGAAAGCAATAAGTCTGTCTTTCGTTCGGGGCCCTGGATCAAAAGATTCGATGATGACTTTTCCAGGCCGGCAGCATCCTCACAGGTGGCTGCACGCCCAAGTTTAACGTCTCTAGTGTCCCAAGTCCTTGTCATGTATATATTTGAAGAGCTTGCCTCCGGTACATGGGCTGATACCCAAACCAGGAGTACCGGGAGTTTTATCAAGTTAGAACTGTTAGTAGTGCTGGTTTCTCTAGCACTTTGTCCCAGTCGCTTACCTCCTCCTGTTGAGGCAGTTGTTGCTTATTTGTGTGTGGTTTTTTTTTTTTTTTTTTTTTCAGTCGCTTACTTCTTCTTTCCTTTGGTTCCTAATTCTTCGTGTTTCTGATAATATCTTTTGCATACCCCCCTGCAATCAGGGGCCAATATCTTTTTCCAAGTTTTAATCCACGCTCCTCTAAGAAGCTTCCAAACAACGACAATGCAACATCCCGTTCCATCATCTCGTTCCCAGGCTGTCATTGCAGCATTCCCCATCCCGAACCAGACCTCGGTCTGTCTGACTCACCGGTCAGCCGTAGCGCTACGCTGTCGCCTCTCTCGGGCTATCCGCCTCTCACGGGCCGTCCGCCTCTCTCGGGCCGTCCGCCTCTCTCGGGCTATCCGCCCAATCCCTTGGGCGCCGGGATGGCCGTCCTCTCTCTCGTCCGCGTTGTGGTCGTTGCAAACCCTCTCGATCACGTCGGGGTCACCAGATGTTGCGGCCGAAGACGGGGAAGCAAGACGCATCAATATGATGAGTAAAAAGGCTTCCGCTTTATTCTGTGACACTGCTCTTTTTATAGCATAGCTCGGTTCTGTACATGCCTTCATGCGCTGTACTTAGCAAGTTAATTGGTCTAGCACTACTGTTCACGCGACAAGCACGAGTATGATATACACTGTGATTGGATAGAGATTTCTACGTTTGTTACAATGTTTCAACATTTTTGCGGTTAGTATGTTTTGCTCAGCATCTTGTTTTTCATAGTTTCATCCTACCTTCTTATCTCAAGGACAGTGCTCTTTTTATATTCGCTGATATACATTTCTTACTGTTAACACTTTGGCTCCAACATCTTCCCCATTCCCTGGGGGTGGGAGAAGGTGAGCGAGCGGCTGTGTGGAGTTTAGTTGTCGGCTGGCCTAAACCATGACAGTCCTTTGTGGCACCCAACGTAGGGCCTGAAGGCTTGAGATAATGACAGATTTGACCAGAATGCGTTAAAACAAATTTGCTGTAATTGTTCATTACGTTTTCTTAGATGTCACTGGCTGAAACATTGTTATATGTGCTCTCACAGTTGTTTTCGGAGTTGTATTATTTAGCACCTTATCTACCTCATATAGTGTTTTTTGCAATTTTTTCATGGTTTACTATCTCTGGGTGTTGGACTGGGATGAAAGGCATTTTTTCCCTAATTAAGAGTATTGTTGTGCTGTGTGGTGCTGATAAAATCATGGGTGTTGGGACCAGTTCTGTATCTGTATTCAGCAGTGCAGAGGGGGGTGGCAATGTGGACCTCATTTATGAATTTTAAGCGCCACCTGACCGGTATCGTTGCCAATTACACCTTTCTTTCCTTTGGAGAGCCAATACATGAAGGGGACATCTCCCTTCATTTTCCCCTCCCCCTCCAGACCATTTACAAAAGCTTTTGCAAATTTTGAAAATACTGAATATCATTGGAATAGTCTAAACAGTATAAACCTGTTGCAAGGTCTCCTGAATGTTCGTCTAATTATATATATATTTAGGGTTAATCGACCATTTAGAAATTTCTACCAATTCATTACTCATGTTATTGTGCTTGCTATCTCAATCCCTGTGACAAGCACTGCGGCTACTCAAACCCTGGCTTCTGGTGCTTGACGCAAATGCAAACGCTGTGCTCAAGCCGCTGCAACAAGCACTGCATCTCCTCAGAGTACAAGATTATCAGTTGCCCCTTAAGGAACAGGAAATGTGTACAAAAGTTAGTACTTAGAGGAGAGGATGATGATGAAGAGGAACCAGGGCCATTACAACAATCAGAAGAAGAACAACCAGGGCTGTCACAACGATTGGAAGAAGAGAAAGCAGGGCCATTATGACAACCGGAGAGAAAGGAAGAACTTTCCACCTACTCAGAGGAGCAAGAGGCAGCAGGTGATTCTAAAGCAGGGCCATCACGACAACAAGAGAAAAAGAGGGAACGTTCCGTTTCTCCCCAAAGAAGAACTCGGTGAAGGAGAGATGAAGATCTCATAGATGAGATGATAATCACCCGATCCCTAAACATGAATGAGCTGCGAGACATTCAAAAAGATTACAGCTGTCATCAAGGTGAGCCCATTGTCACCTGGTTGCTCAGATGCTGGGACATGGGTGTGGCATCCAATTATTATTACCCAGCTGGCTTGAATTGAAACTGAATGTAATTAACTAATTAACTAAGGTTGAGACCCTGCCTACAAAAGGTGGGTCATTGCCTTCTGGCTGGGGAAGATGCAATGGCATTCTTGGAGCTGCAGCCCAGACTGGTGAGCAACATCTGGTGACCCCAATGTGATATGTCTGAGAGGCCCTGAGGACTGTGACTCCCTTGCCAGAGCGAGAACAAGAGTCCTTTGGTAAAGAAGGTAAAGCCGCAAGCCCTGATGTGATATTCATGGGAGGGAAGTGTGCTGGAGTTGGAATGAATGGACTGGGTCTCTGCTCACTGTAAAGCCTTTACTTTCCTCTAAAAACAAAAAACTGGTAAAAGAAAAAAGGGGGAATTATGGCATCCTATTATTATTGCCCAGCTGGCTTGAATTGAAACTGAATGTAATTAACTAAGGTTGAGACCCTGCCTACAAAAGGTCGGTCATTTCCTCCTGGCTGTAGAAGATGCAATATCATCCTTGGAGCTGCAGCCTGGGCTGGTAGTCTGGAGTACGATGGTAGAGAAGCCAGGCAGCTGGGAGCCCTTGCTAGGGATGGAGACCTTGATAAAGTGATTGGAAAAGAGACACAATTCCACAGCCTCTGGAGATGGCTCCTGGCAGCTGTAAGGGAAAGGTATCTTTTCAAAGAAGAGATTTTATGTAATCCAGGCAAGTGGGTCAACATAGAGAGAGGTATCTAGTACCTGAGGGAACTAGCCATGAGAGAGGTGATTTATTATGACCTGAGAAACATGCAGTTATCCAACGATCCAGATGACGTCTGATGCACACGACTCATGTGGCAGAAGATTCTATGGAGCGCACCACCATCATATTCTACCTCACTGGCAGTAATGGATCTTGGAGAACATGTATCACCTGTAGGTGATGTGGTCACTTGACTCTGACAATATGAAGAGAATACTTCTGTACAGGCCTGCCTTGTGGTTGTGGAGAAGCTGTCCAAGGAGTTCTGACAATTTAAAGAAGAAATGCCCTACTCCCCACTTGCATGTTCCAGAATTTCAGCTATTAGAGCCAGGCGTTACCCTCCTCGAGAGAGATGGTATAGATCACGGGGCGAGCTGTGGTTTTACCTGGGTGATTATGGAGAAGACATGAGAAGGTGGGATGGAAAACCCACCTCAGCCCTAGATGCAAGGGTAGGCCAGTTGCAAGGAAAAACCACCAGAAATAGGAATTTTTCTGATTCCTCCAGGAAAGCTGTTGCTGCAGTTTCCTAGACCAAGTGGGAGGGCTAATCCTTCTCACAGTCCTTTCCTTGCTCCTAATCCTGTTCATCCTCCTGCACAAGGAGCGAATTATGGTCATGATAACAGATATTAGAGGGGCCCTGCCTCCAGCCAGGTGGAGGAAAGGGACAATTGAGTTTACTGGACTGTGTAGATATATCTAATTGAAATCTACCGTCTTTCAGTTTATATCCCAGCAAAGTATCAGTGAATTTATGAAACTGGCACCTCAAGAGTAACTGTTTTGTGCAGTCTATACCCAGAAGCACAAGCATCAGTTTATAGTCATTTCTGATCCAGGAGGTAGCTCTCATGATCCCAAAGTAAAAACACCTTGTAGTATATACAGAAAATCGACTTTGCAGAACACAGTTTATTCCCTATCTGTAGTCTGCTGTTTGAACTCCTTGGTTAAAAACCATTAACCATTTTCTTAGTATAAGCAACTGACAGTAGAAAAGAAAGTTCTATACCTAGATGTTAAAAAAATTCTCTACCTGTGAAATTACAAATCAATGGTACTGTCTAAGAGCTTACTAGCATATCAAAAAAAGCCAATATTTGCATATTCTAAACCATCTTCAGGTTTTCTCCTGATCTCTCTTTAAAATCAAAGTCAGTAAGTCTGATACAGTTCATTGAATTTCCCATCCATTTTTAATAGAAAATGCAGTTTCTGCAAAGCTCTTCACTCACCTGTTTAGAAAATAAACTATTGCTATAGTCTTGGGTTGTGGTGGAAACAAAAAGTAGATGTTAAGTTTCAAGTCAATTTGATGTTATTTATATTTCTTTGATCTTATGCCTGACACACTTGACATTCTTTTGCTTCGTTCCCTGATGGAGCCATCTCCTGACTGTGTACCTCCCAGTTGAACACTTGCATTGCATCATGGAAAATGTAGTCTAGCTGGGTAAACTAGTCTACATGAATGAAGCAACTAGGCACTCAAATTACAGCTTCTGCACCATATGCTATTGAGTACTGTTCATTGTTAAATCCAAGTGAAACGAATAAGTGTTTTCAACTGTAAGTTGCCAGAAATGCCATTTTTCAAGCTAAAGCTCCAAAATATTTAAGTAATTAAAAATATTGATTGTTTAAAAATGATACATAAGTCTCTCTCCATAAGAAAGATAGTAGCAGCTTTATTTGCTAGCTCTGATCCTTATTGTATATTATTTTCATAATATTTTACATTAGCAGTGTGGCTGTAATTAGGAACAGAATTCCCTACTACAAGCAGAGGTAGCATTTAGTATTTACCCTGTGCTATGCAGGAATTTTATATCCTCAGCCTGCAACTGTGGCTCATCAGTATTTTCTTTTTTTTTTTTTAGGAAGGCCATTTAATTTGAGGAGTCAGTGTGGTAGTTTAGGCTGATCTGGCAACTAAACTCCACACAACTGCGCTCTCACTCCTTCCCCAGTGAAATGGAGAGGAGAAATATATAATAAAAGGACTGAGGGTCGAGATAAGAACGGAGGGAGCACCCACCAACCATGGTCCTGGGCAAAACAGACTCAGCTTTCTTAAAGCAAAACAATTTATTAACAGTTGCTTAAAAAGGACAAAGGGAAACAAAACCGGTTACTTGAGAGGATAAAGAGAAAACAAGGCCAGATCTTAAAAACAACACCTCCCAACCCCCCTTTCCTTTTGCTCCCAGCTCTGCCTTACCCCCAGCGGCGCAGGGGGACAGGGAATGGGGGAGTGCAGGTCAGTTCATCCATGTTGTTACTGACGCTCCTTTCTTAAAGGAGGAGGAGTCCTTACACCCTTTTCCCTTGCTCCAGTGGATCCCCTACTCACGAGGAAAAATCCACGAACTTCTCCAGTGTGAGTCCTGCCCACAGGACGCAATCCTTCCCCATCGGATCGCTCCAGTGTGGGCTATACCACAGTCTCAGATTCTTAGGGAGTTGTGGCCACTCACTTTGGCGTGGGTTGTCCCACAGACTCTAGATGCCTCACTACCTTGTCATGCATGCCATGCTCTATTATTAACAGTTACTCATCATGCATCCCATGCTCCACGACCTCTCTCAGGCTCAGGCATCTCTTCTCCAACATGGGTTTCTCCATGGGCCACAAGTGGGTCTCTGCTCCCCTGAGTCCATCCTGGCTGCAGGGGGGCCGCCTGCCATCTCACCACTGGTTGCAAGGGAAACAGCTCTGGCACACCTCCTCCCACTCTATCTTCACTGACCTGGTGTCCGTGTGGCTATTTCTCTCAGGTCTTAGTCCTCTCTGGGTGAACTCGGCCCAGCGGGCACCCTGGGAGTGGGGTGCTCCCCAAGTGGCTCCATAGCCACCATCTTGAGTGTGTGGCGCTGGCCTGGTGCGGGCAGCCGCCCAGCTGGGGGCCAGGGCAGCTTCCTCCTTCCCTCTCCTCACTCCTGGACAAAGCACACCTTTCCAGTTCCTTTGTCCCAACTTAAATAGGGCAATTCGCAGAGGTGCCAATTGGCTCAAACCCCGAGGAGGATGGGAGTCTGATCTGGTGGCCAGCTCCTGCCACCAGAACCACCCCCCCCCCCCCCCCCATCAAATCATCACAGTCGGTATGATCCTGAATGGTATGGTTTTTAATGAATACAGAAAAATAAAAAGAATCCTCACTTATGCTCTGTGGCAACTGCGAGCATCATGTACTGCACTGCTTGCTAAAAATTAGCCAGGACAGATGGACACCTTTTTATAGACCTTTTCGACACCAAGGCAAACACAATATGTTAATTGCGTTCAATTTACTCACCCCGGGTCGTGGCACGAAGCCCTTCACCTTGGGCTACCAGAGCAGTTCCAAGTTGGATTATCTGCGAAGCGAGACGGTCACGTGGAGCTTGTACCGGGCTGCAGCCAATGCTTCCAGGGACCAGCCTGTGCGCAAACACGCCCGCGGCACACGCGACCAGCAAGCCAGCACACACCAGGCACCCCATGGGGCAGGGGCTCACCCCGAAGCCCAGTGGCCATAGCTACCGTAGTGCTAATATAATAGAAGGAAAAGATTTGGGGCACGCCTCACTAAGCCGCCTCAAGGGCTTGTTGTGGGCTCGCGTGGGGTCAGCCATCCTGGTTCCTGCCCCAAAGGAGCAGCATCCCGACAACACCACCCCAGCTTCGCCCGTTTCAGCCCGCCTCTGAGACAGGAGCCCAGGCCACTCCATCCCATGTGGGGCCACCCGTGGGCGCCTCCTACCTGCCCTCCGAGGCGCTTCTGCTGCCTCCCAGCAGCTCTCAACTCCTGCGGAACTCCGGTGAAAGTCGGGCGTTGCTCTGCTCCCTAAGGCGAAGCGCTGGAGGTGGGCCAGCCCCTGCGTTTTCACGAGAGAGGGTGGCTGCCTCAGCCGTTACCGTATTTTCCAGTTATAGGGCGCCATTCTCCTCACCCGCCCCCCTGCCGGCTTTCCTAGCAGAGGTGACTAGGTTGACGCCGTGGCGGCCCCTCCCCCGCGTTCCATTCCTTACATGGTGTCAGAGAGGGGCACTGCTAGTCATGCCCCCTTTTCCCACCAGGCGCGCGAGGCGCTCTCGGGCTTGCGCGCGTGAAATCAGCACGGGGAGGGAGAAAAAGAAAAAGGCGCCACATCGGCACCGCGTCCCTGCGCCAGAAGCGCGTGCACCATCCCCCATCAGCGCGCGGAACGAGCCTTCCTCTGGCCGTTCTATTTATGTTTGTGGCGCCGATTTGCATAAGGCTCCACGCCCCGCTGTGGGCGAGGCGGCCAGCACCGCCCCCCGCGGCCATGTAAGGGAAGAGGGGGCGTGACCCAGGGCCCTTTGCTGCCTTCCTGGTGCCGTTTATAGGATACAGCCACTTCCGCTATCTGTTTAGAAGTGGTGCGATCATGGCGGAACGTGGTCAGCTCCCTCCTCCCGCCAAGCGCCTCTGCTGCAGACCTGGCTATGGCTCGGGGTGCAGGCTGAGCCAGCGAGTGGGCGGCACTGGACTAGGCAGCGGGGCGCTCTGCGCCGGATCTTCCGCCGCCGCTGCTGCTGCTGCCGCCGCTGCCGCCGTCGCCCCCCTGGGTCTGCTGCCACTCGGCAAGACCCAGAGCCCCGAGTCCCTGCTGGACATCGCGGCTCGCAAGGTGGCGGAGAAGTGGCCCTTCCAGCGGGTGGAGGAGCGGTTCGAACGGATCCCGGAGCCGGTGCAGCGCAGGATCGTTTACTGGTCCTTCCCCCGCAGCGAGATGGAGATCTGCATGTATTCTTCCTTCAACACCGGCGCCGAGGACCCCACCGCCGCCCCCGGGGGGGCTGCCGCCGGCGCCGCGCCTGGTGGGGGCGCGGACACAGTTGCCGCCGACGAGAATCGTCTGCCCTTCCGCAGGGGCATCGCTCTGCTAGACGGCGGCTGTGTCGATAACGTCCTGCAAGTCGGTGAGTCACCGGCCGAGGCGTGCTTTGGAGCCGGGCTGCGGCCACCCGGGCAGGGCGCCGTCGGCCTCCTCAGCCGCGGGTCTTTCCCTGCGTGTAACCCGTTTGCCATCCGGGGAGCCGCCTCCCTCCCTGCGCGGCCCCAGGGGCCGGAGCCACCCCGCCTCCTTGGCGCGCCCCGGCAGCCCCTCAGGGGGCCGGCAGCGCGGCCGAGGAGCTGTCGTGTCCCGTCCTCCCCCCCCCCCCGCCCCCCGTGGCCCAGCCCGCACGAACCCTTCACTCTTAGGCTGTAATTCAGGCCGTGCAACTTCCTCTGCCAGTCTCCTCCCACTCGTACCCAGAACACGGAATAAATCCTTCGCTCCGCTCCGTGACACATCCACGGCCCCCGCTGCCAGCAACCGTCCAGGTCTCCGGCAGGCCGGACGGGCACGCTGCCCCCCGCTTGTCCCTTTAACTCTCACGACGCATCGTGTCCGCTCCCTGTAATCCGGAGTGTGTAATCCCGTTTGGCTCTTCTCCCTCCCAGCGCCCACTCTCGGTAATCCGAGTCATCGCTATACCCCGAGCCACAATAGCAAGAAGATGCCTCCATCACCTCCTCCCCCTCCCCCCCCCCCCTCCCCCGCGACCGCCGATGGAAATGAATCAGCAGAAGGTGGCCGGTGGGGGAAGAGGGCGGGATGCGCCGAGGTCCAAAATAAAGAAATAAGAGGGCGCGAGACCCAGGAGCGGGTGTGCGGGGGGAAGGGAAGCTGCGAACAAAGGCATTTCTAGGGCGGTGGCGAGCCAGAGGGTGGGAGCGCGATCCGCCAAAGACCCGCTGCCGGGGGGAGGGAGTGGGGCGTCGGGAAAGGTTTCCCCGGTTTGGGGCGACGGCAGGGAGTTGCCGAGGCTCGGGCGCGGAGGGGCCCACGAGTTACTTTTGAAATGAGCCCCTGCGTGGCAACGGCGAGGTGAGGAGGAAAGCGCTGCTCTTCCTTCTCCTGGAATAATACTTCCCCCTTTTGCCCCCGCACCCAGTGGCCACCGCCTGCCGCTGCTCTTTATCAGTTGCGGGCTAGCGCCCCTGGTTAACTTCTCCCTGTCTCTGTTTAAAGGGCTCTGGAGGTTGGTGTCCTCCGCCCCGACGAGGGGCTGCCTGGGGAGGGGGAGGCGCGCCTCGCCCGCAAGCAAGCAGCACCCCTCCTCCCAATGGGGCGGAGGCGGCTCCATGGGGAAGGGGTTTATAGCTTCCCTGGGAAGCTTCCGTGGGGGGGTAGTGTGCTTGCGCTTTGTGCGGCCTGGGCGTGTTGGACGCATCGCCGTGCGGTGGTGCCTCGCGGAGGAGGCGACGGCGACTGGGCACTTTGATTTCATTTTCATGTTTACTTGTGTTCTCTTCGGTTTTCTGTTGTTCCATTTCCTCCCCTCCCCGAAAGTGGAAGCTGTGCTGGGCCAGACCGTCCCCCAGAAGCGACTCAGCTGCGGCTCGCCTCTTTTTCACAGCGGTGTGGGGCTGAGCTGCGCCGAGCTGTGGTGGCGGCCCCGGTTCCGATACTGCGGCTCGGGGTCAGAGGGTGCTGGACTCCTCCTCGGCCTTGTTCGCAGCGGATTTCACGGGCAGCCCGCAAAAGTGCCTTCTAGTTTCCGAAGGGAAGCTCTGTTGTTCTTGGGCTAAGCGCTGTTCCCTTCTGCCTAGGTTGAGTCCAGCTTTAGACCTCTTTTTAATTTTTTTTTGTTTGTTTGTTTTATTTTGGTGGTGTGTTCTTTTTTTTTTAATTTTGGGTTGTTTTGGTTTGTGTTTTTTTTTTTTTTAATGGGTTTTTGTAAGTTTAATCTTTTGGCTTTCTCTTTCCAAAGGTCTGAGGTGCATCTGTGGTTCTTCAGGACTGACAAAACCAGAAGTAGGGCTTTTCTAGTTCGGTTGGCAGTGCTGAGATGTATTTTTTTTCATTTTGCTTGCACTTGATTCTATTGTCAAGCAATGAGGAATGACAGGAGTGTACATAGGAAGGATTTCTTGACTGATGACATTTAAGCTAGGAATTCACTGTGAAAATAAAGCCAAGGAGTGATAAATAAAAGACGTAATCTTTTCTAGGGTACCCAGCATGGGCTTGGCTTTGATTTCTTTCAGCAGTGGAATAGGCTTCAATGAGTAGTTGTGAAAGCGAAAAGTAACTTTTTTCATAGCTTGAAAAGGGAAGTAATGTTGGCAAGGGTCAATGTGAAGAAAGAAAATATGCACAAATGCAACTGAAGTGTTGATTGCTGCTTCTGGACCCCTTAACTGCATTCCAAACAAATGCTATAACTACTGCTGAAAATAGCTTTGTATTTGTTTTTTTTTTTTTAACCTGATGTGAGCTTCCTTTGGAAGGCTGTGCAAAAATAGTAGTGGAAGCTGGTGGTATGAAACACGTTAACTATATTAAGGGCATTGTCCAAATGCCTTTTGAACACTGACAGGCATGGGGCATTGTTCTTGCTCTATTTAGAATCATAGAATCATAGAATGGTTTGGGTTGGAAGGGACCTCAAAGATCATCTAGTTCCAACCCCCCTGCCATGGGCAGGGAAATCCTCCACTACACCAGGTTGCCCAAAGCCTTATCCAACCTGGCCTTGAACACTGCCAGGGATGGGGCATCTACAACTTCTCTGGGTTACCTGTTCCAGTACCTCACCACCCTCTGAGTGAAAAATTTCTTCCTTAGATTTAATCTAAATCTATTCTCTTTCAATTTAAAGCCATTGCCCCTTGTCCTATCACTACACGCCCTTGTAAAAAGTCCCTCTCCAGCTTTCCTGTAGGCCCCCTTTAAGTACTGGAAAGCTGCAATAAGATCACCCCAGAGCCTTCTCTTCTCCAGGCTGAACAGCCCCAACTCTTTCAGCCTGTCTTCATAGCAGAGGTGTTCCAGCCCTCGGATCATCTTTGTGGCCCTCCTCTGGACCTGCTCCAGCAGCTCCATGTCCTTCTTGTGTTGGGGACTCCAGAGCTGAACACAGTATTCCAGGTGGGTGCAGTGGCTGAATGCACGGACTCCGTAGATGTGATAGCAGAGTGACCTTTATTATTGTTATACAGGCAGCTTTTATAGATTATTACTCTGGCCACGATGTGTCCACGTGCCCCTCACCCAGCTGTGATTGGGTACAAACAATAGTGCACGCACCTATTTTAACTTTACTATTGGCTATGCCTAAAAAGGAGCTATTTTTCACCTGCTAAACTAAACATCATTTTCTCACACACTATATCATCTTCCCATACTCCCCGTGTCAGCTTCTCACACTCCCTGCACCAGCTGTTCACACTCCCTTTTCTTTCTCATCCTCTTTATCGGTGTTTTCCAGCTTCTTCAATAACACAGGCTTAAATCATCAAGGCCGGGCCCCAACTGTAACTGTGTGTATGATTCCACAATTCCCCTTTTTTTTGTTTTTCTATGACCATTACTTGATGAACTGTACTTTGTACCATCCGTTGGAAGCACGACAATAGGCAGGGGATGATTATTACTATGCATAAAAGAACTACTAGTAATATAATGCCTACCTTTGCTAAAGATTTTAACCATCCTGTAATTCCCCAACTCTTGAACAAGCTACCCAACCAATCCTGATGAACCTGAAATTCATTCACCCAATCTTTCAATTTCTGTATTGTCTCATGAATTGATTCTGAGTGATCAGACAGGTTCATACAACACATTCCTTCTAGTACTTCACAACCATGCCCCTGCATTAGCAATAAAAAATCTATGGCGGCTCGATTTTGCAGTGTAGCATGTCTGATAGAACTTGTGGAGAAGTCCTCTGGTTGCTACACAAGTTAAATGAGAAACACCTGTGGCTTGTTGAACAGGTGTCACTCTGGGAGGTGGATGGTCAAGTGGCCAATGGCCTTGACCCATCTGGCAGATCACATGACTTGTGGTTAATTAAAAGTGAGGCACTTCCTCCCAGAGGTGGGGCATTTTCCTCCTGGATGTTGGAGAGGTGTGACTCCTTAGACAGCAGTGGTCTGAGGCTCTCTGTTGGAAAGACCTTCTGATTGAGATACGTCGTGATAGCAACGACCCTTTGTTGCGACTCAGTGTGATAGATACCTTCAGTTTGTGACAGAACTCACATCAGTTAAGAGCATGTCTAAAGCAGAAGCTGTAGCATTAATTTGTTTCACAAGCCAACAACCTAATTTATTCAGTGTAGTTAACGCCTGTGCCACTCCAACTCCTGGTGCAAGTATTGAGGCTGCAATGATTTTTGCTGGATTCCAAAATTCAGCTCCAGAATTGCACTGGCTACTGAAAGCATGTATACTTCGCTTATTTTGGATGTGTGTATGATTTAGGATCATGATGGTATTAGGCAAATACATTCCTAAAGTTCCCATAGTACATGGACCTCCCCTTATATGCGAAGGAATACCTTGTCAAGCTCTATCCCCACATATCAAGAACAATCCTTGTGGCAGGTGTCATGGTGCATTAGCAGATTTGGAGATAGTGCGACTGGTAATATTGCACCATGCAGCTGCACTCCGATACACATCTGTGGTGACATTTACAATAACTACTCCTGCTTGATCTGGTCCTGAGTAGTTAAAGTACAGACAATAATCCATTTTTACCGATCCTAGGAGCTCTAGCTCTTGTGTCTCTGATCCAAGTAAGGGCAGGTGTTTAACCCATTTATCCCAGTTATTGTGCCATGAAGAACATAACTTGTCGCTTAAGCCGCCTGGCATGATGTTGATACATAACGACTTTATCTTATCTGTAGGTAATCCGATCAGGCAAGTGCAGAAAGGGTTACCTGCTGAGGATATTGACAAACAGATAGTGTCCTGACCTATGGCATTAGCCATTGTCACCCATACGTTCCTTCTCTGTGAAACTGAGACCCATACAGCTCCAGCTGTGGAGCATATTTCTAAGACAATTATTCCCGACAATAGATAATAAACATTCATTGTCGCCTTCAGCAAAGTTTTCTCACTGTATCTTAGTTCTTTCCCAATTAATCTCAAACCCTGTCCCCCAGATCAAACAAGCAACCTAATCTCCCACTTGTCCTTTCAGTCCCAAACTTTCTGGTCCGTGATGTTCCCAGTCCAATGCTGGTGATGCTATGTTCCAGATGATTATTCCGAATCACAGGGTTGCTGGCATCCACTAGACTCTTCTGCGTCTATCCTGATGTTGTCCGAGGTGGTCTCATCATTGCGGTTCAAGGCTGGTCGCACGCACCTCGCAGGGACCCACTTAACGCCGTTATCTGTGGAAACACAAGCATATCCTCGACCCCAGGTTAATAACTCAAATGGTCCCTCCCATCTTTGTGTTAATAATGATTTTACCCATACTTTTGCTCGTTTACCTTCTTCCCCTTTGTTTGGGAGAGAATGAAAATGTCTTACAATAGGAGGATCTGCATCACGATCATGCAAATTTAGGTAATTCAAGGTGTATATAGCTTTGTTAAGCCTGTTTTGCGGGGGCTCATCCTGCATTCCCCCTTTTTGTTTTTCTAGCATGGTTTTGAGAGTCGTATGAGCACGTTCTACTATTGCCTGGCCTTGGGGCGAATGTGGTATTCCAGTAATATGTGTGATTCCCCAACGATGGAAAAAGTGACGCATTGTTCGACTTACGTAAGCGGGACCATTATCTGTTTTGATTTCTTGCGGCACCCCCAATGCTGCAAAAGCACTGAGAAAATGTCGTGTGACATCACGAGATTTCTCTCCTGTACATGCTGTGGCCCATATCGCATGAGAATAGGTATCAATAGAAACGTGTACATATTTTTGTTGACCAAATTGTGGGACATGGGTTACATCCGTTTGCCAGAGCTGTAACGCATGTAACCCTCTAGGATTAACTCCTGTATGCCTAATGGTAGCAAATGGCTGACAGTCTGGGCACATTTGTAGGATTTGCTGTGCCTCAGACCACGACAGATGAAATTGGCGTTGCAAGGCCTTTGCTGATTGGTGGTAAAAAGCATGGGAAGTTGTTGCCTGTTGTATTCTGTCAGGCACCGGGGATGACCAAATTGGCAGAGTGAGCCTGTCAGCTCTGCGTTACCTTCTGCAATAAAACCTGGCAAGTTAGTGTGACTCCGTACACGCGTGATATAGAAATCATTAATTCTATGGTTGACTTCCCACAGTAGTGCCTTAAAGAGAAAAAACAATTGTTCATTGTTGACTTCCTTTAACCAAGCATATTCTATACGTTGAACCCCACAAACATATTGAGAGTCAGTGATTAAACTGAACGGTGCTTCCCATTTTTTGAATACTGCAACCACGGCTGATAACTCTACAATTTGTGGTGAACCTTTAACAATTTGCACCTCCTCATGCCAATCACCATCGTCTTTCCATACTATAGCGGCCTTCCCTGTTTTTCCGGACCCGTCTGTAAATACTGTGATTCTGTCAACCGGTGTAGGACAACACTGAGGTCGAAGCTGTAAAGGAAGGTCTTGTAAAACGCTTAACAATTTGTGTGAAGGGTAATGGATAGACACTTGTCCTGTGAAACCCAAAAAAGCATTCTGTAGTGCAACACTATTCGCTAGGCACCACTCTAATTGTTCCTGTGTGAGTGGAATTCTGATACAGGCCAGCTCTCTACCTTGTATTTGCACAATTCGTTTTCTGCTTTTACATACGACCATAGCAATCATTTCCGTTCTTGTTACAATAGTTTTTGTTGGCTGATGTGACAGAAATACCCATTCCAGTAGGATCAGAGGATCAGTGTGTTGCTCCTCATCCCACTGTGCTATTATACCTAAGGGTTGTTTCACGTTATTAATGACCATTAATGTAATCTCTAAATTTTCCTTTTGTCTATGAGCTTGTCGAGATTGAATTGCCAATTCTACCTGAGTTAGAGCTTTCTGCGATTCCGGCGTTAGCTGTCGGGGTGAATTTAAACCAGACTCCCTTCAGCAAATCAAAAAGAGGAGAGAGTTGAGTATTATCAATGCCTAGTAAGGGACGAACCCAATTTATGGTACCCAACAACCTTTGAAGGTCATTTAGGGTTTGTATTTCTGTACGCAGGGTGATTCGTTGAGGTTGCACAGTTGACACAGAAATTTTCCACCCCAAATATTTCCAAGGTTGCTCCTTTTGAACCTTTTCTGGAGCGATCTGTAGCCCATATGCAGAAAGCGCTGCTCTTGTTTCCTCTGTCACCTTAGCCAATAAATCGGACGACTGACCAGCCAATAGGATATCATCCATGTAATGATAGATCAACATTTGTGGAAATTTAAGCCTGATTTCTGAGAGGGCTCATGCCACATACATTTGACAGATAGTGGGACTGTTTTTCATACCCTGTGGCAGTACAACCCAATGATATCGCTTCATGGGTTCGCTTTGATTGATTGATGGGACGGAAAATACAAATTTTGGCCCATCCTTCTCTGCAAGAGGGATGGTAAAGAAACAATCTTTTAAATCTAATACAATAATTGGCCAATTAGCTGGAATCATAGTAGGAGAAGGGAGTCCAGGTTGAAGGGCTCCCATAGCTTCCATTACTGCATTTACTTGCCGCAGGTCATGTAACAGTCTCCATTTTCCGTTTTTCTTTTTTATCGCAAATACAGGTGTGTTCCATGGATTAGTGGTCGGCACAATATGCCCTTGTTGTAGTTGTTCATTAACCAATTCGCGCAACGTGCGGAGCTTTTCATGTGTAAGGTGCCACTGATCCACCCAGACAGGTTTATCTGTTAGCCATGTAATAGAAACGGTGGGCCGCGCTTCAGTGACCCCTATGAAAAATGCTGAACTCCAATGGTGACCCCCCAAGAGGCCAACACATCTCTTCCCCACAGAATGAGCGGAACCCCCACTACATAGGGGCATATTGTGGAGACCTGGCCCTCGGGGCCCACCACTTGAATCAAGTTGACACTCTGGTATGATGTGGTAGTGCCTCCAATACCTGAAAGGCCAGAGGCCACCGGTCATATTGGCCACGACGAAGGCCATTTTGCTGAGGAAATAACTGTGACATCGGCACCAGTATCTATCATTCCTGTCATTGTGACAGTAGTAGGTCTGCCCTCAGCATTACGTACAGTACATGTTAATTTAGGTCGCTGTACTGTCACAAGTTGTGTCCATAGTACTGCAGGACCTGTAGATCCAAAACTCCCAGCCCCCCTTGTTCTTTCTTGTACATTTATGGGCTGACCCTGGAAGGGTATTAATTGGGCTATTCGGGCTCCTGTGGGTATAACAATAGATGGAGAAGGAGTCCAAACCATAGCCTGAATTTGTCCTACGAAATCTGCATCTATTATTCCAGGTAACACAAATAAACCCTGTACAGTTGTACTTGATCGTCCCAGTAATAGAGCGCTTAATCCATGGCCCACAGGCCCTTTTGCGTCCACTGGGATTTTATGTACCGTATTATCCATTATTGTTGTTTCACTGAGGGTGGCCACATCCATTCCTGCGCTGCCCGTGGTTCGTGCTCGGAGGTGACTGCATCCACTTGGTAAATGTGTCGGGGCACTTGTGTCTGCATGCGCCCGCGACTCGCGTTTTTTCTGAAGTTTCCCGGCAGCAATCTCCCTTCTAGACTATACTTCGAGCGACATTGTCTGACATAGTGGTGACCCTTCCTACATCTCGAGCAAACTCCCGGACCTTGAGGACTTTTAGGACAATCACGCTTAAGGTGACCAGGCTGTCCGCACCTATAACAAATGTAATTTACCTTTACAGCTGCAAAAGCAGCTGCCATTGATTCCATTTTATGGTGAACTGTCCCCACCTTCTGACAAGCCTCCATCATTTCAACAATATTAGGATTCCTAAGGGGTAATAATACATGTTTGCAATCTTCATTGGCATTTTCTACTGCTAATTTCATTAATAATGCATCTCTCGCTGCCTCATTGTCTACTTGCTTTTCTATGGCTTCCTTTAGTTTATCTATAAAAAGCATATATGGTTCATTAGCTCCTTGTTGGATGGACGTAAAGGAATTCATGACTTTTCCCATATCAGGTGTTTTCAGTTTAGCTTGGTATGCTAGCTGACGGGATTGGGCTAGAAAAGCTGGATTAAGGCGTGCCTGCAACTGCGGAGTATTTATAGGTGCTTCTCCCATTAACTGAGGAATGCCCGCACCCCTCAGTGGGTCATCTTCCTGTCTTTCAAAGTTCTCCAGCGCCTTTATGTCGCAGGCAGAATGCCAGTGGGATTCAAACATCACCTTTTGTGTGGGTGTGAATATGAGTGCTGCTATCTGTTTGATGTCAAAAGGAGTAAGTTCATAGTTAAACATTACCGATTGCAGCAACCCTTGGGTGTAAGGAGAAGAAAGACCATAATCCAATGCACTTTTTCTTAACTCTTTCACTAGCCCAAACTCTAATGCCTTGTAATCCATATGCCCATCAGGAGTTCTGATGACCGGGCAAGAAAGACGCTGTGCCAGGTCATGTTCTCCCTCCTTTTCCGCCTGCTCCTTGAGTTTTCGCTAGTGATGGCAAGGATCGGGACCGTCCGTCTCGGTCTGCGGTACCGCAGCTTTCACCAAGTCTGCGAGGGAGAGAACTATAGAGGTAGAAGGAGTAAGCGCCGTAGCAGAAGAAAGGGGGAGGGCGAGGGGGGCTGTAGAAGCAGAAACAGGGATGAGGGACGCCGATGGTGGTGGTGGTCCGCCCGCTGTAGCGCCTGCCGTAGTAGGTGACACGGGATTTACCACTGCAGCCGGCGATACTGGTGACACGGGATTAACAGCAACATTCACAGCTGTGGCAGCATTTACGACTGTAGCTGGTGACGCAGAACTAGCAACATCATTTACGGCTGTGGCTGGCAACGCAGCATTAACGGCAACATTTACGGCTTCCGCTAGCAACGCGGGATTGGTGGCAACGTTAGCGGCTGCTACCGGCGCAGGATTAGTGATCACGATTGTCGCTGGTGACGCGGAATCGGTAACCGCGGCAGTCGCTGGCGGTGCGGAATTAGTGACAGTATTAGCAGCTGCCGCCGGCGCCACAGGATCGGTGACAGTATTTGCAGCCGCCGCTGGCGCCGCGGAACCGGCGATGGCGTTTACGGCCGCCGCTGATGCCGCGGGATCGGTAGCGGCATTTACGGCTGCTACTGTGGCGCGGTCCGCTTTAAGCTGTTGTAGCGAGTCCAAGACCGCACCGCCAGGTTGGAAATAAACCGGTCACTGCCAAGTCCCCGTTTGCCGCGGCATCAAACAGTACTTGTCCCGCCTCCCGCCAAGGGTCAATATTAAAAACTTCTGTTGAATCCTTAAACACTCCCTTTCCTTTAAGCCATGTAAGCAGCAAACGCAATTGTGTCTCGTCAACAGCTGCACCCCGTCTCTTAAGGATTTTCATAAGAACTTTAACAACTGATTTTTCTTCGGCCGACATAGACAACCCCATCGTCCCTGGCTGCTCACCTGTATCCTTCAGGTGTCACTGGTCCAGACTCCAGCTCTCGTACCCCGCTGTTAATTTCGGTCCGGACCGTTCGGCTCTCCCCGCTGCCTCCTCCGCCGATTCGTTCAGCCAGGCACCGCCGCCGATTGCTCTCACACCGCGATTTCAAAGCCCGTCAGTCGACTTGAATATCAGGTCCCTGTTCGGGCGCCATTTGTGGCGGCTGAATGTACGGACTCCGTAGATGTGATAGCAGAGTGACCTTTATTATTGTTATACAGGCAGCTTTTATAGATTATTACTCTAGCCACGATGTGTCCACGCGCCCCTCACCCAGCTGTGATTGGTTACAAACAATAGTGCACGCACCTATTTTAACTTTACTATTGGCTATGCCTGAAAAGGAGCTATTTTTCACCTGCTAAACTAAACATCATTTTCTCACACACTCTATATCATCTTCCCATACTCCCCATGTCAGCTTCTCACACTCCCTGCACCAGCTGTTCACACTCCCTTTTCTTTCTCATCCTCTTTATCGGTGTTTTCCAGCTTCTTCAATAACACAGGCTTAAATTATCAAGGCCGGGCCCCAACGGTAACTGTGTGTATGATTCTACAGGTGGGGTCTCACGAGAGCAGAGTAGAGGGGCAGAATCCCCTCCCTTGACCTACTGGCCACACTTCTTCTGATGCAGCCTGGGATACAGTTGGCTTTCTGGGTTGCCAGTGCACATTGCTGGCTCATGTTGAGCTTCTCATCCATCAGCACTCCCAAGTCCTTTTCCTCAGGGCTGCTCTCAATCCATTCTCCGCCCAGCCTGTACTTGTGCTTGGGATTGCCCCAACCCATGTGCAGGACCCTGCACTTGGCCTTGTTGAACTTCATGAGGTTCTCACAGGCCCACCTCTCCAGCCTGTCAAGGTCCCTCTGGATGGCATCCCTTCCCTCCAGCGTGTCCACAACACCACACAGCTTGGTGTCACCTGCAAACTTGCTGAGGGTGCACTCGATCCCACTGTCCATGTCACCAACAAAGATGTTAAATATCCCTGGCCCCAGTACTGACCCCTGAGGAACACCACTCGTCACTGGCCTCCACGTTGACCACAACTCTTTGAGTGCGACCATCCAACCAATTCCTTATCCACCGAGTGGTCCATCCATCAAAACCATGTTTTTCCAGTTTAGAGACAAGGTTGTTGTGTGGGACAGTATCAAATGCTTTTGATAAGTCCAGGTAGACGATGTCAGTTGCTCTTCCCCTATCTTTAGCATTGTTGCAGCCTCTCCTTGAATACTGTGTGCAGTTCTGGGCCTCACAATTTAAGAAGGATGTGAAGGTCCTTGAATGTGTCCAGAGGAGGGCAATGAAGCTGTTGAAAGGGCGCGAAGGCATGTCCTGTGAGGAGTGGCTAAGGACTCTGGGTTTGTCTAGTCTGGAGAAAAGGAGGCTGAGGGACGACCTCACTGCTCTCTGCAGCTTCCTGAGGAGGGGAAGTGGAGAGGGAGGTTCTGAGCTCTTCTCCCTGGTGTCCGGTGACAGGATATGTGGGAATGGTTCAAAGCTGCATCAGGAGAGGTTCAGAGTTGACATGAGGAAGCATTTCTTTACGAAGAGGGTGGTCAAACACTGGAACAGGTTTCCTGGAGAGGTGGTCGATACCCGGTGCCTGTCAGTGTTTAAGAGGCATTTGGACAATGCCCTTAATGTCAGGCTTTAACTTTTTGTCAGCCTTGAATTGATCAGGCAGTTGGACTAGTTGATCATTGTAGGTCCCTTCCAACTGAAATTATTCTATTTTATTCTGACAGAGGCTTTTGGTTTGCCTAGCGAGGGAGTAGTGGAGCACTTGGGTCGGCTGGATCCTGGTGTAGGAAAATTCTTGTGTAATTTGGATAGGTAGCTGTGTCATTAGGGCTGGTAAAGGCTCTTGCTAGTAAGATAATGCTTGTGAAGCGGAAAGGTGCAACTGTGAAAGCAAGTTTAACTGGAGTGAGTTATATTGGGTGGAAAATGGAATTGGTTCCATATAATACAGTTGAATATGTAACATTGAGGAAAACTTAACATTGAGTTTGCGTAAGTGTGTGTTTAGTGACCGTATAAACGTGAACTTATGTTCTTTGCAGTATGAGTAATGGAAACTCTGTAAATGTCTACTGCTGTACTATGGGAAACTGCAGTTATTGGGCAAAGTACACTTTATTACATATCAATTCTAACAGCCTTACTTGTAACACTAGGTATTACTATAAAGAGGGAATGCAGAATTTGATTTCTGAGAGATATGCATAAATTTCAGTTCAATGGTAGTGAAATGGAATAATTTGCTTCTGAATTTTAGGTTTTTTTCCGTCTAGCCTTGAATAAACATTCAGACAACTTTATCATGGCAACTCATTTCAAGTGAAAGAATTTTAAAAACTTTTGTCTATGCTCTGCGAAAAATCTTTGTATGATCCTGCTCTGTGCCCCCTCAACTTCATCTCATGTGTGTAATGGAAAAAAAAATTCCTAAGTAAAAGATAACACATTAGTGATATGCACAAATAATATTCTTAATAACCAAGCAATAAAGTTGTCTGCTAGCCTATTTTGAAGTTGAATTATGTTGTCCTAGCATAATAATTAGCATCACTTAATTTTGAAAGATTTTTTCTCCAAAGAAATTAGATGTAAATAGAATGTTGAAGCCAACTTACTGATGTTTTTATAGCTTTTTTGTTTTGATCAGATATGAAGGATTTTCTTTTTTAATTCGTTTAAAAAAAAATGCAGGCTCCTAAAGCACACCTTTTCAAGTGTATAAACCAGGGCTTTTCTACTATACATGTCTTTAATTTATTTCAAACCAAGGATTTTTAGTAAAAGTTACAGTCTAAAAATGAAAGCACTTTGTGAATAAATAGAACAATCTGGAAGGAAAATTAGAAATTGACTGTTTCACTTGGCCAAATTGATGAATATGCCAGGAGCGAGCAGGCAGTTTTAGATGGTGAAGTGTATACTTGTTTTCTGAGGTTAGCCCTGAATTAGTATACAGTACTGTATTGTCATCACAGCTGTGGCTGTCAAGGTTAGGAAGAGGCGTAATTCCTCAATAGCACAGTTGACCTGGTGAGAGGTCAATGGTGAATGCAGCTATTCTAGGAGAAGGGGGGGAGGAACAAACCCAACCAACCAAACCCTATGCCTCTGCTGGTATGACTCTTCTTACTTGAGGAAAGATGGAGACTGCCTTTGCCGCAGTGCTATAAAGCTCAGCTTTGCTGCTGTAGCTGCATCCACATTAGAAGTACTTGAAGTAGTTTTTTGATATGTCATATAAGTACTCCTAGAGTATTCTTATCTGTCTGTAATTTGAGGTCAGCTTGTCTTTGCTGCATAGACCCTGCTTGCTCATACAAGTCTGCCTTTAAGGTGTTACAGTCCTTTCCCTGGCAGCATAAGGCTTTCTAATCATGGTAGTCATGCTTCTTGGGTATGAATGGCAAGGGAGTGAGTTGGAGGGAAGAAACTCCTAGAGAAGGAAAATAATGTAAATAATTTAGTGGCACTTACCACAGCTCTAGAATTTAATGTTAATACTGTGATAAATGAGTGAGTCCCAAACAGAACTCCAATTAAAGTTTACGATTTATTAGGTGAATAGAGGCAAGCAAACAGCGCTGGGTGCGCCGGGAGTCTCTGCTCCACCAAGACGCACACCCGCCGTGGCAGTTTTTCTTGTATTTATACAAACATACTCATAACCCCCCCCGAACTGGCCAGTCTCTCCCAGGAAATCATTTCCATAGTCCCCGCCTCAGGATCGGCCTCAGGCTCCTCCTCAACACGCCTCCTGGTGGTCGTGGGCAGGGGTCTTCAGGATGAAGGCCAGAGGTCTTCCTCACTGTGTACTTTTCACCTCTTCCCTAAAATTCCCGATTTGACTGAGCTTGCAGAGCCAAACCGCTTCCAGCCTGGCCTGTCCTTGAGTGGACATCTGGTTGTCTCCTACCTATCACTGTCTGAAGACAAATGTTAGTTCTTGTTAGTCCTTATCTTTCCCACATAGGCTAGTTTTTGTCTTCCTTCCTCCCTACAGATGTGTGGGTCATGAGTTACAACCTTGCTGGCATTTGTTTTATCTCTCTCACCAGCCTCCTCCTTGGGTAGTTAGTATTTCAAAACTTCTAACATTTCACAGCAATAATTCATACAACAGTTAATGTAGCAGTTAGTATTTAATATCTAAACAATAACTAATATATAGTCTTATGTGATTTTATGTCTATTCCTATATTCCCTCCATCAGTCCCCCCTTTTTATTGGATCAAGTAAATTCCTTTACTTGCATAAGTTTCCCGATTGCTATAACACTTTGTGCATTGAAGATACCCTCTTAAACATGCGCCAAACCCATATGTACAGCTGTGTTAGTAACAATATTAAAGCAGCTGTAGCTATTAACAGTATTATAACAGGATGTTTTAAATGACTGAAAAATCCTGAAGCGGAAGGTGACCATCAAAAGAGTGCTTCCCAGCATCTATGCTCTCCATCCTTTTCTACTTTTTACAATTTCGTTTTATTTCGTTTTGCATCATGATGAACTGTCACCAGAGTTCTCTGCTCTGTAGTGACAGAGCATTCTGTGTATCACTCTGGTGGTTCGCAGCATCATGAGGCATGGAGCTGCAGACTCATTTTTCTGAAGCCCCTTGGTGAAATGTGATCAGAGGGATGTAACCAAAATACTTTTTAAAGAAAAACAAAGTAAATTTTCTCGTGTAAAAATAATGGTTAGAGCTCCCTAGATGTTTCTTTAGTTGTTTTTTAAATTAAAGACTTGATTTTTTTTCCAATTTTATTTTAATGAGAAGTATTTATTTTCTGACTCAGAGGTGCTTTTATCATCTGTTGTTACAGTTAATTATTCCTCTCTTTTTTTTTTGGGGTGGGGTGGGGGAGGAGGAGGGGGATATGAGCTAAAAGTTGGTGATTGCTTTCAAAACCAGGAGAAGCCATTTTCTCACCAGAAAGAGAAAGCTTTACAAGACCATGCTGCTAACTGCTACATGTAATTCTGGTGGAATGTGATATCTATATGTATTGTAATCAGCAAGTTTCAGATCCTTTTAATGGATGATGATTCTAGTTAATATTTTTTTGTCCTCTCTAGCCATCTTTGCTCAAAATAATGTGCAATTGTAGAGCAAGTAAAACAAATGTAATTTCTCTTCTTTCAAGACTCAATTGTTTGAGTGCCAACAGTATAATGTAAAACACATTTATGTTGATAAAATAACACCAGGTATTTTGTTAGCAAAGCTGGCACAAATGTTTGTGTTGTGAATTGAAATGCACCTTTTAGCAGACATGATGATCTTCACTGATGCATGCAATACATATCTAATTTTTGATGAAACTTGTAGGACACATGGATTTAGTAAAAAATTATTATTTAATGCAAGTAATACTAAATTATATGACAAAACTAAGGCTGTCATTTGTGGAGATACAAGCACTGTGTTTTGCATTAACTTCTTGGTGTCCTGTGATACCAAATTGTCTTGATGTGTAGTGACTTTTTTCTAAGAGGAGAAGGTTGTGTTAAACTCTGCCTGTTTGAGGAGGACAGGAAGTTTATCTGCTGACATGCCGAAGAAACGAGTAGAATAAAGCTTGCTTTCAAGACCAGATTACTAAACGTGGAAAACTTTTTGTAAATCAGCTCCTGCCTTTTATCAATCTTTCTCTAAAAGTCTTTGTTGCCTTGGCCCCGCTATTGAAGACCAGGATGTCTAGAAAACTTGTGATTTCATAGAATCATAGAATCATAGAATGGTTAGGGCTGGAAGGGACCTTCGAAGGTCATCTAGTCCAACCCCCCTGCAAGGAACAGGGATATCTCCAACTAGATCAGGTTGCTCAGGGCCTTGTCCAACCTGGCCTTGAACGTCTCCAGGGATGGAGCATCCACCACCTCTCTGGGCAACCTGTTCCAGTGTTCTACCACTCTCATAGTAAAAAATTTTTTCCTAATATCCAACCTGAACCTACCTCCCTCTATTTTAAAACCATTACCCCTTGTCCTATCATAACTGGCCCTCCTGAACAGCCTCTCCCCATCTTTCCTGTAGGCCCCCTTGAGGTACTGGAAGACCGCTATAAGGTCACCCCGGAGCCTCCTCTTCTCCAGGCTGAACAGCCCCAACTCTTTCAGCCTGTCCTCATAGGAAAGGTGCTCCAGCCCTCTTATCATCTTCGTGGCCCTCCTCTGGACCCTCTCCAACTGGTCCATGTCCTTCTTATGTTGGGGGCTCCAGAACTGGACGCAGTACTCCAAGTGAGGTCTCACAAGGACAGAGTAGAGGGGGAGAATCACCTCCCTCGACCTGCTGGCCACACTCCTCTTGATGCAGCCCAGGACGCGGTTGGCCTTCTGGGCCGCAAGAGCACATTGCCGGCTCATATTGAGCTTCTCGTCCACCAGTACTCCCAAGTCCTTCTCCTCAGGGCTGCTCTCGATCCAATCACCACCCAGTCTGTATTTATGCCTGGGATTGCCACGACCCAGATGTAGGACCTTGCATTTGGCCTGGTTAAACTTCATGAGGTTGGTACGGGCCCACCTCTCCAGCCTGTCAAGGTCCCTCTGGATGGCATCCCTCCCTTCCAGTGTGTCGACGGCACCACACAGCTTGGTGTCATCGGCGAACTTGCTGAGGGTGCACTCCATGCCACTGTCCACGTCACCGACAAAGATGTTGAAGAGGGCCGGGCCCAACACGGACCCCTGAGGGACGCCACTCGTGACCGGTCTCCACTTGGACATTGAGCCGTTGACCACTACTCTCTGAGTGCGGCCATTGAGCCAATTCCTTATCCACCGAGTGGTCCATCCATCAAACCCATGACTCTCTAATTTAGAGAGAAGAATGTCGTGCGGGACAGTGTCAAAAGCTTTGCACAAGTCCAGGTAGATGACATCCATTGGTCGACCCTTGTCCACCGATGCTGTCACCCCATCGTAAAAGGCCACCAAGTTGGTCAGGCACGATCTGCCTTTGGTGAAGCCATGTTGGCTGTCACCCACCACCTCCTTGCTCTCCATGTGCCTTAGCATGGTTCCCAGGAGAATCTGCTCCATGACCTTGCCAGGCACAGAGGTGAGGCTGACCGGTCTGTAGTTGCCCGGGTCCTCCTTGTTCCCCTTTTTAAAAATGGGGGTTATGTTCCCTCTCTTCCAGTCATCGGGGACCTCGCCAGACCGCCACGACTTCTCGAATACAATAGCCAGTGAAGTCACTGTCTTAAAATATTTACTGTCTTTGTAAGTCACTATCTTAAAATATTTTTTTTTCTGACTTAATTCTGCAAATGTGTAAACAGACCAGCAGAGTGTAGCCTTCTAATAGTAACTAAAGTGTAGGCAATTCCTTTGTGGCTAAGTCAGAACTGATAAAAGGCCTGCTGTGCATACAGTGTACATACAAAAAACTTTAATGAATTGTGTCAAATCAGAAATAGACGGAACTGTCTCCTAATGTGGGCTTTTTACCAATTTCTGAAAAAATGAAAATCAAAATGTGAAAGAGGGGAATCTTTAACTATGTTTAAAGTATATTTTAAGTTAATTGTGTTGTATACCATGACATGCTTTAAAAGGGAGAGCTTAATCTTTTTATTTATCTATTTTTTTTTACTCTAACCCTCTACTCCTTGTTGTAAGTGAGTATGTTTGACAGTCTTGAAATATCTGGAAATTTTTGCTTTGGAAGTTCATGGACAATGGCTGAGGTCTGACTTTAATTGAAAGGATGCAATAAAACTTGTCAGTAAACTTAAATTCACACTAGTAGAACTATCTGATCAGATAAATCAGAAGCTCGTTTACTGAATTAATGTGCTAAAAATTCAGATTACTTACCTTTTGTCCTGCTTTATTTAACAATCTACCTGTTTACATAAGTCATATTTCATTGTTAATTGGTGTCAAACCTTCAATACATTAAGCGATTGTTTGAAAAATAAGGGAGGGAAATTGCACTATAGGCAGAAATTTCACAGAAGCAGATGTTAATATATTATCTCTTTTTTTTTTTTTTTTTTGACAAAGTTATTGACATTCAAGTGATCATTTTAAAGGCTGGGAAAATCAAATGTTGCATAGCTGTATGACTTGTAAGAAGTGAGACACTGTACACATGCCAAGTTTAACTGCTAGCTGGTTACTGGCAGCTGGGTAGTAATGCAGATACAGTGCAGGAATTGTGCAATTAAAATGTTTTATTTCAGTAGTCAGTATAAATTAAGAACATTTGACCATTGAGGCACTTAAAATTGGATAAACTGTTTTATAAAGCGTGAGACAAATTTGCAATCTGTAATACAGTAGAGGATCAAGTTTGCATGTATTCTAATTATTTTTGTGTTTTTAAATTTGTGTTAAAAGCAAGGTTTTGGGTTAAAGGCTTTTACCAGCATTGGCGCTCTCGAGTTTCTTTAAGCATAAGGAAACTTATGCTTAAAGTTTAACTCTTTCTTATTTTATACTAGTGGCTTGTATTCTCTCTGCATACCAGTGTTCAGCTATGTGTGTAAGGCATAGTGGCAGCACAAACTCTTCAGCAAATCAGCTTCTAGTTTACGCTTGTCGAGAGCAGCTGGTAAGCTTTATTAATATTTAATTTCTACATTCAGCTTTGATATTTTGACTGGCCTAAAACTCATAGAGCACCAATCCATATTCAGTGGTTAATGATGGTATTGATAGTGTGTTTATGGAAAGTATAAATAAATGCATAGTATGGTCTTCAGGATTTCATGTGCTTGGGGACTGGTCATTTTTGCCACTTACCTGCAGTTTGGGCCATGAAAGGATGGCAGATAAAATGACTGTGTTAAGAATTCAGTAACAAAAACGTCTACAGATAATCTTCTGGAAAACATGAGCTAGTCAGTGAAGTTGTGTGAAGAACCCTACAGCAAGCTACTGATTTCTTGCACCGCAGTTGCCTCAATGAAGCACTTATTTTCCCTCTTGTGTTTGAGGAATACAGTACACTGCTTTGGGAGGGTGAAAAGTACTCTTAGTAAAACACTTGTTTGCATATTTACAAAGCTGGCCTCAGTGACCACATTAAACATGGCTTGTGCTCCTTCTGAAGTGCGGAAACAGACTCCACAACTTGGAAAGTTGTAAAGTAGGTATGTTTATTGCAGCGCTGGGTGCACGGGGGATCGCTCCACCACAAACGTGCACACCCGCCGTAGCAGTTTTTCTTGTATTTATACAGACATACTCATCACCCCCCTCCCCCAAAAGGGCAGTCTCTCCCAGGAGATCATTTCCATAGCCCCCGCCTCAGGATCCGCCTCAGGCTCCTCCTTGACACGCCTCCTGGTGGTCGTGGGCAGGGGTCTTTGGGATGAAGGCCGTAGGTCTTCCTCGCTGTGTGTTTTCACTTCTTCCCTAAAACTCTAAAACTCTTGTTTTGGCTGGGCCTGTAGAGCCAAACCGTTTCCCTGGCCTTGAGTGGACACCTGGTTGTCTCCTACTTGTTATTGCTTGAAGACAAATGTTAGTTCTCGTTAGTCCTTATCTCTCCTCTTTGTCTGTTTTTCTCCCTATGGGTCACGAGTTACAACCTTGCCATCATTTATTTTGTCTCTCTTACCGGCCTTCTTTTCGGGTAGTTAGTGTTTCAAAGCAGGGATTAGTATTTGATAACTTCTAGCAATTCACAGAGCTATTTCACAGAGCTATGTATTTCCCAGAGTCTTATGCCGTCTTATGCCTATTCTTATACCTATCCATAGAAATAATAGCTAATATAGTCTTATGTAGTCTTATGCCTACTCCTATACCTATCCCCGTATCAGTCCCCCCTTTTCTATTAAATCAAGTAAATTCTTTTACTTGCCTAAGTTTCCCGATTGATATAACGCTTTGTGCATTGAAGATACCCTTCGAAACACACACCAAATCCATACGTACAGCAGTGTTAGTAACAGCATCAAGGCAGCTGTAGCTATTAACAGTATTATAACAGGATGTATTAGATGATTGAAAAATCCTGACCATCCAAAAAGTGCTTCCCACCATTTATGTTCTCCATCCTTCTCTACTCTCTTTTTACAATTTTCTTTATCTCGTTTGCATCATAATGGACTGTCACCAGAGTTTTCTGTCCACTATTTCTAATTTCTCCAGTATTTGCATTAAACCAGGATGCTGTAGCAATTTCTTTGTCAAAGTTAGATTTGTTCCTATAGGTGTGGGTATTAACTCGTAGATCAATGTATAGTCTGATTTTAGAATATGATGGGATGTGACGGGAGCAGAATAATGGAAGTCACATCCCGTGATTCGAGTGAAATTACAGATGCAGAAGTTTGAATGATTTTTAGTGCCTACTTCCGTTTCTTCTACAAATATGGAGCTACATTTTGTTCGTAGACATGCACAACCTTTCCCTGCATATATTATGATTGTCTTTGAGCCAACATCAGGGCGAATTTCAAAATGACACACCTTTTGATCAGTATCAAGACAGATATCTTGTGCTCATAGGGTATTACTTTCACTTAGAAATCCTTGTTGTTCTCGCACAATGCAGGATTTTAGAGCTACTGTTTGTCATCTGTCTCTTACCCTTTGGGCCCATGTTCTATGTTCGAAAGGATAAAGCAGGGTTCTGTCATGGTATATCCCTAAAGCTATGATGGGATGGATCACAGTTATTAGAGCATTACGAATGGTTAGTACAAAGGCTGTAACTGTGTGCGTGGTGGGGTTACAAGTAAAATTTACCATATTCCACCAGGATTGAAGCTCTCTTTCTTTACTTGTGGCACCATCCCAGACTACCTTTCGGATTTCAGTGGGAAATATCCCTTCTTCTCCTTCTCTTATAATAGAGGCGATACTATAGTATCTGATTGCATCCATAGTTGGGCCTGAACACAACTCAGGGCTAGTGAGATATTGGCTTGTAGCCCGTCGATCACATCTACAATTATATTGTGGTCTCTTATGTTTGTTTGTTCCCAATCTGGTAAGATTTGTGATGCTAACCACTGGTGAGCTCCTAAAGTCAATAACGAGGATTGTAAGGGCCATTGCAGTTTTGACAGATCTGTAGTGACAGCGGCCAGCTTGTTCATTATTACTTCTGAGTCTATGGTACTCAGAACTCCCAACCCTGTTCCTAATAGCCCCGTCAGGTCTCTTGGTTTTTGTCTTTGAGAAATACCTTTCCTCTTTCTTAGCCAAGTAGTCCATCCTTCATAAGAGGTTTGTAAGAAAGGAGAACACAATGGTTGGATTTCTGATACATTAATCTGCATTGATAACTCAACCCTTTTGAGAGACCATTCTGGGTTGAATAACACTTGCTGCTGTCCTGTGTTTCTTATTACACATGGACCAATTTCATAAATTTTGGGTTCTAGCTTAGGTACTGGCATAGGTCGTGTGGTAGACATATCTCTTTATGATGTGTAACTATCGCAGCGGGCATTGTTGTAACTGGCCCAGCGTTTATTTTAAATTTAAATGAAAGTCCAATAGCACTATTGGCTCAGAGACAAGCCACTTCAGTGGTTTGCACTAGTGTGAAATTATGCCAACAATCTAATTCTTTAGAAGCACATTATTTGTGGGAGTAATTGAGATAGTAATTTTAGTAATTTGGGATGCCTTTTTATGGGTGGGGCAATTAATAATTTGGCATCCTACTTTGATTTTTTTTTTCCCTACATTTCCCTGAAGTTGGTGAATTCCCTTTGTATCCTTACTCCATTCTTGTTTTAAATATTCTTGATTTCCATACATAACCACGGTAGATAGATTTAAACCTTCTCGAGCAGAGTATTTCCCCATGGATCCAATATACCTACCAAGGCCACTCAGTATCATTCTGGCTATAAGTGCTTTCCCACCCCTGAATTATAATTATGACTGTGAGAAAAGTAATTTCCCTGGTTGGACTTGCGTGACCTTCCATGGAGATCTATGGACTTTTTACTCTGGTGTGATGAATCCAGGCATTCTGCTCCTTGATCTTGATTGCTGTGTAGGAGGTGAGGAGTACTTGGAATGGTCCTTCCCACTGTGGTTCCAAAGTTCTTCCTGCAAGAGACTTGACATATACAAAATCTCCAGGTTGTATATTATGTACAGGTCCATCTAGACCTCTGCTCCGAGTTCCAAATACATGTTTTTCAATTTTTCTGAGTTGTTTGCTTAATGCCACCATATAGGAAGTCATAATTTCTTCACCAATTTGTGAAGACACCCCCTTTTGTACTCCATAAGGCCGCCCATATAAAATCTCAAATGGGCTCAGCCCTTCTTTTGCTCTGGGTTTGGTTCGTATTCATAAAATTGCCAGAGGCAGAGATTGGGGCCAAGCCAAATTAGTTTCCTGTCCCAATTTAACAATTTGTTGTTTAATCAAATGATTCATTTTCTCTACTTGGCCACTCAATTGTGGCCGATATGGAGTATGTAATTGCCAATCTATTCCTAGATGGTGACTAATTTGTTGCACTACCTTAGAGATGAAGTGTGGTTCCTCTGTCTGAGGATATTACTGCTGGGACTCCAAACCTGGGTATTATTTCTTGGAGTAATGCTTTGGTTATTTCTCGAGCTTTAGCTGTTCTACATGGAAAGGTTTCTGGCCAGCCTGAAAAGGTATCAGTTAGTACAAGCAAATATTGATACCCCCCTTTTCTAGGAAGTTCCGAGAAATCAATTTGCCAATGTTGTCCTGGAGCATTCCCTTTCCCAATTTGGCCTATTTCTGGCTGTGCAATGGTCTTTGGACTAGTCTGGAGGCAGAGATCACATTGCTGAGTTACTTGTCTGACAGCGGTATACAGATTTCGAGCCACTATACTTTTGATAAGATATTTGTATAATGCTTCCACCCCACAATGGCCTTTCTTGTGTTCTTCTCGGGCTAATGGCCAAACCATATAAGAAGGAACTATAAGTTTTTTGTGTGGTGCCATGGCCCACCCATCCTCATTATATGATCCTTCTAGATCTGTAATGAGTTTACGGTCATCTTTTGTATACTCTGGCTTACCTTCTAAAGATATACATCCATTGGGGATTAGTGCCCCTTCTACCTGTATCTCTTTTCTAGCAGCCTGTTTTGCCTCTCTATCCACCAGTTCATTCCCTCTTTCCAATTCTGTGCTCACCTTCTGGTGTGCCGATGTGCATAATTGCCACTTTTTCAGGAAGTTGTACTGCATTAAAAGTTTTAAAGTCTCTCTGCATGCTTGATAGCTTTTCCTTCAGCTCTTTCTAGAGCTCGAGTCAGGGTTATGATTTCAGCTTTCTGTGCCAAGGTGTCAGTTGGTAATGGTCCCGATTCTATTACCTTTTCAGAAGTGGTGACGGCGTATCCCGAATGTCGCATTCCACTCATAACATAACTGCTTCCGTCTGTGAACCAGTGTTCTACCCCCTTCATGGGGGCATCTTTGAAGTCAGCGCGGCTGGAGTGCGTCGCCTCAATTGTTTCGAGACAGTCACGATTCACTCGTTCTCCAGTGTTCCCACTGAGAAATCAAGCTGGGTTAACAATGTTAGTAGTTATAATTTCAACATCATCCTGTTCGGCCATGATGGCTCGATACCTCAGGAACCTCTGCGGGAGAGCCAATGTCCCCCTTTTGCTTCAAGGACTGTGGACACCGTGTGGGACACGAAAACAGTCATTTTCTGGCCTAAGGTAAACTTCCGGGCCTCTTGAATATTCAGGATGACTGCTGCCACTGCCCTCAGGCAACTGGGCCATCCTTTTGCGGCAACATCCAGTTGTTTGGAAAAGTACGCCACAGCTCGTCTGCATGGTCCCAGGTCCCATGCCAGTATCCCTAATGCTATTCTCTGAGAAAAATGGTTTACTCACGTCAGGAAGTCCCAATGCTGGCGCTGACATCAGGGCCTTTTTCAGCTGGTGGAATGCTCCGTATCCCATTGGAGGTATTTTTGGCTGGATGTTACTAAAGAATACAGCGGTTTAACAAGCAAGCCATAGTTGTATATCCAGAGCCGACACCACCCCATCATTCCTAAGAAAGTTCGTAGCTCTTTCACAGTCTGTGGTTGGGGGGGTCTGGCATATGGCTTCTTTTCAGGCTTGACCCAGGAAACGCTGACCAGCACTGATTTCATACCCAAGATATGTAACTTGTTGCAATGTTATTTGTGCCTTTCTCTGAGAAACCCGGTACCCCTGGAGCCCAAGAAAATTTAGTAAACTTACAGTCCAGATGACACAGGATTCTCTGGTCTTGGTCGCGGTAAGGAGGTCGTCTACATATTGTAATACTTTTCTTTCTTCTTGTGGTGGTTCCCGTGACTCTAGGTCTTTTGCTGGCTGGTTTCTGAAGATCGTAGGGCTGTTCTTAAAACCTTGTGGCAACACCGTCCAGGTGAGCTGGGTCTTTCGACCACTCTTGGGATTTTCCCATTCAAAAGTAAAGATTTTCTGACTGGCTTCATGGAGAGGGAGGCAAAAGAAGGCATCTTTTAAATCTAAAACTGTAAACCAAGTCAAATCAGGAGTCAGAGTGGTTAACAGGGTATATGGATTAGCAACCACAGGGTATTGATCCTCTGTTATTTTGTTTCTATGATTGGACGAATCCCTTCCCTATCTTCCTTTTTAGTGGGTATTGTTTAATTCTTACCACTCTGTGTTCGCTTTTCAAATTTATTACCACTGGCTGGGCATTTGTGGCACATCCTAGAACATCAGTTGCCCAAACTCCTGGATACACCCGGTCAGTGATTTCCGTGTCGATTTTTCCTTCTGTGGGAATATTAACTAAAAGCAAGCTCATTATTTGTACATACTGATGATCATTTACCTCCAGAGTAATTTCACCCTTCTTGAATTTTATCGTGGCTCCCAATTGTTCTAATAGATCTCTTCCCAAAAGGGCTTTTGGGGAGTTTGGCATATACAAGAATTTATGAATGCCCACTTGCTTACCCAGTTTATATTTTAAAGGTTCAAAAGTAAGCCTTTTCACTCTGGCCAGTTGCTCCTTTTACTACAATGTAATAATTTCCTAAAGGCATTAAGGCTTGATTTAAAACGGAGTATGTTGCCACCGTATCTAGTAAAAATTCCATTTCCTTTTGTTCCTCCCCTAGCCTCATAGTGATCTTTTGCAAGATCCTCGGCAGTTTTTATGACTAATTGTTTCTTTGTCTCAGTTAACATTCTAGCAATAATTGCATATCATTCCAATCAGGGTTGTGCTGCTTTATTATGAATCTAAGATTTTGGGTGGTGCTTACTGTATCGCTGCGATATTCCTGAGCAGCTGTCTTCCATTCCCTTAAATCATTATAGGAAAATGGTACCTTAATTCTTATTGTCCCACCATCCGGTCCTACTACTTCCCGGAGGGGTGCCTGCAGAATTGTTGCTGTTGGCTGCTCTGCTGCCGCCGGCTGTTTTTTCTTAGTGCGGGAGGATATCGGGCTGTCTGGAGGAGTAGGGGTCTCGTTTGAGTCCTCATTTTGCTCCTGAGACTGAGGGGGAGGCTTGAAAATATCAGTTAGATCTTGTTCTGAGCCCTGGCGGGTTTTACTTTTTCTAGTACACCTTTGTCCAATGCTGCAGGCTGAGCAGCAGCTTTTTAATTTATTTTTGTTCTCCCTCTTGTTTTCTTTTTCTAATGCGAGGACTATAGGATCTCGTGGAGGCATTAGTCCGCAATCTCTCTGTCATTCAGGGTTATTTCGGAGAACAAAGAGCATATCTGCGTATTTAACTTTATCCCATTTTTCTTCCCTTCTTAGGAACAACACATTAATTGTAAAAGCGTGTCATAGTTTAGTGTTCCACCCTCACTGGGCCATTTAGCTTCATTTTCTAGCTTATAAAGCAGCCACCATTGGTTACAATATTTGATTAGTTTCTTTGTATTCTCCGTGCCTCCTTGTCCCACTATATCTTTCCAGTGTGTTAATATACATCCCAAAGGGGATTTTTCATAAGGTTTACTTTTTCCTCCCCCCATTTCACTTACTTTCCCTTTACTCCATTTCTCCCTTTTAACTGCACCTTAATATTCTGTCTGATGCTCGTGTGAATAATAATACAATTTTTAGTTTGTCACTCGCTTTGTCCGTCTCCGGCTGTTTCCCTCATGGGAGAACTGAACCGCGGATTCAGACTCTGCACTCGCTTTGTGCACAATTACACGTCTCACTCACTCACACGTACGCTTTTACGATATCACACGCTTCACTCGTCTCCGGCCGCTCTCCTCGCGGAGAACACGGAACCATGGATCAGAACGCCACACTTGCTCCGCAGCCAGGCTGCGTCTCACTCGCTTAAACACTCACTCAGTGATTAATCACACAATCACACATTTCAGGGCTAGCCCAGCAAACTTATACAAACATTAAAAGGCCTTATCACATGCGCTGATGTTAGATGATATAAACTTTGAATGGTATAAACTTTACGAAATACACGGTACCAGATTTTACAATAGATAGCAGTATATAGAGATTTCAAATCGTCCCCGTTGCTTTCTGACACCTCTCACCCTTTTCAGGGTATAGGGCCAGGTGTGGCTGGAACGAAATGTCTTCTCTTGTTACTTACACAAAACACAGAACGACAGGAACAAGAGAACATATAACAGAGCAGATAACAGACAATTACCAATCCAGCTATTACCCCTCCTGCAGCTGCCAATATTCCATAAGCCATATGACTGTGAGGTTGCGCTACTTACCCACCCCTCTGTGTCAGACTCAGTGTTCGGGCGCCCAAGTGAAATGCCAAAACGGCGCCTCGCCCTTCAGGGAAGTAGCGACAGCCTCTGAGTTTGCTCGATCTGCTCGCAAGATCGCTAGCGGCCTGCCAGTCCCTGGTTCTTGCTGGCCCAGTCTCCGGATCTGGATTCCAGCTCACCAGTCCCTGGTCCCAGTCTCTGGTTCTTGCTGGCACAGATTCCAGCTCACCAGTCTCTGATCCTCTAAGGCAGCAAACTCCCCAGGGCCCTCCTTACCGCAGGGCACCCTGCCCTGCCCGGGGACAATGCTGCACGCCGGACGTCTCCGCGCGCTTTACCAGCAGCCCCATACGCCGGACGTCTCCGGCCATTCTTACCCGAACATACCGTTTGTCCGCGGCTCAGGAAGTCCTTGTCTGCCTCTGGGTAATCGGCTGAGGAGAGGAGGCTCCTCCGAGGAAAGTTCTCGGGGCGCGCCTAGGGGCGTCCGCTCCGCAGTCGGTTCCACAGTCGAGCAGAGAGTCTCCTGCCTGGCTCGCCAAAACTGATGTGCGGAAACAGACTCCACAACTTGGAAAGTTGTAAAGTAGGTATGTTTATTGCAGCGCTGGGTGCACGGGGGATCGCTCCACCACAAACGTGCACACCCTGCCGTAGCAGTTTTTCTTGTATTTATACAGACATACTCATCACCCCCTCCCCCAAAAGGGCAGTCTCTCCCAGGAGATCATTTCCATAGCCCCCGCCTCAGGATCCGCCTCAGGCTCCTCCTTGACACGCCTCCTGGTGGTCGTGGGCAGGGGTCTTTGGGATGAAGGCCGTAGGTCTTCCTCGCTGTGTGTTTAGTGAAACTCACTTCTTCCCGTAAAACTCTAAAACTCTTGTTTTGGCTGGGCCTGTAGAGCCAAACCGTTTCCCTGGCCTTGAGTGGACACCTGGTTGTCTCCTACTTGTTATTGCTTGAAGACAAATGTTAGTTCTCCGTTAGTCCTTATCTCTCCTCTTTGTCTGTTTTTCTCCCTATGGGTCACTGAGTTACAACCTTGCCATCATTTATTTTGTCTCTCTTACCGGCCTTCTTTTCGGGTAGTTAGTGTTTCAAAGCAGGGATTAGTATTTGATAACTTCTAGCAATTCACAGAGCTATTTCACAGAGCTATGTATTTCCCAGAGTCTTATGCAGTCTTATGCCTATTCTTATACCTATCCATAGAAATAACAGCTAATATAGTCTTATGTAGTCTTATGCCTACTTCTATACCTATCCCTGTATCACTTCAAGACAATTCTGCTGACTTTTAAAAGTTCAAGAACAGGGAAAAATCAATAGTCTAAATGAATTGTTTAATATACTAGCTAAGGGAAGGAAACCTGGAACACTTTTATTCTGAAATACTGTGTTATGACCAATGACAACTGGGACAACTGGCTGTACTGCTGCTGTTTGTCATGGATGAAATGTTTTAACATGGTTATGATTTAGCAGCAATGCAAGATTTATTAATAGTATGAGGTAAATCAAAGGCTGAATTTTAGCAGCACTTAATGATTAACCAATTTAAAGATTAACAAGATGATTCAGTAGGATATGTTATAATTAAAACAGCGACTTAATTGCAGATTTGAAAATGACAAGATTCACACTAACTTACTACAAGGTATCTTAAATAAAAAAAAAATATATAAGGCATCCCAGCTCAGGGGAGATGCTGGTCACAGCCTGCTGTGATCCAGGAGAGCTCAAAGGGTCTTGCTTAGAATTGCTATTTATTGGGTCTGAGATAATTGACTTTTATCAGGTACTTTTCCGTTTTGGCCCAACTTGGATGGTGAAATGTTCTGTTATCTTCCACCAGTTGTGCAGGCCCTGAACTTGCTGATTTTGAGGTTTCTGGTATCACCCTTTCTGGGCTGCAACCCAGGTACAGATGGGCCAGGTCAAGTGACAGGGGAAGCGGGGGCTGGTATGTTAAGGGGCTGCCTTTTGCAACCCACACCCGACTCATCCTAGGTTGGCATGTGGCCCAGAAAAAGGAGGGGAATTGCACTGAGCGGTCTGACAGGTGGGGGTGGGGTGTTGCACCACCACCATGTTGCACATGAAAAATCATAGAATCATAGAATGGTTAGGGTTGGAAGGGACCTTAAAGATCATCTAGTTCCAACTCCCCTGCCATGGGCAGAGAAATCCTCCACTAGAGGATTTGTAATAGAGGAATGAGGATGACATAAAATGTGTAACTATTTTTTAGCTCTTTGTTATTGCAAGCCATCATGTAGCTTTCTTGGTCAAATCTAAATGCATGAATTGAGAGGTGACTTCAGCTAAATGTGCTACTAATGCATGAATGGTAGGCAGTGACTAGGAATGGCACTTGATTTAACAGATGCCTTGGCAGTCTGATGGGATAGGGAAGCTGAGAATAACTTGATTAGTGCTACTTTTAGAAGCAGCATAGCACTTAGTTTTACTGACAGTTTTCAGTGATCAAACTTTACATCATCATGTATTCTGGTGATAATTTACAGGCTTAATTTCTAGGTAGCTATGTAGATGGTAAATGTAAGTGACTGGTAGCAGGAGTGAAGAAGTGTTTAGGAGTAAACAAGAGAAGAGTTTGGCTCATTGAATAAGATGTACTTGAACAGAAAAGAGGTAGTAAAATGCTGAGTTGACCTTTATAGATGAGAGGCTAGTAAGATAAGTGGGCAAATGGTGATGCCTGAGATAAGGTAGAGGTCAAAGAGCTCAGTAGATCCCTGAAGAGGTGTATTTAAGGAGGCTATAATCTGAATGACTGCTCCCTCTACATGATCTACTTTCAATGGGTATTAGCAAGGCATGGAAGCTGATAGATTTTTTTTTTTTTTTTTCCTACAAAATGAGACAAAGCTTTCAAAATGGAAAGCAGACTGGCAAACTAACTTAGCTGTCCTGTAGCTTTTGAAATGCTCCCTTTTTTTTTTAAACTTTGCATCCCAATTTAAACTTTATAAAATAAGATGTATCTGATGCATGAAGGAAAAAATTCTGTTTTTCACAAAGTGCTGACTTTCTATTTAATTGAAGGATGTTTGGACCGTACTTTATCAAAAGCGGAAGCTATTTCTGTTGGGTCATGGTTGAGACTCCATCATTACAGTGGTAGAACAAAACCACTGACTTAATTTTGTACAATTATTTGAAACAGATTTATTCATAGAGTTAAATATGCATTAATAAGATCATGCAGTATAATTGAATTTCTTTTATTATAAGGTATAGTCAACAGGCAATAAATTGCTTAATTTTAAAGCGCTCTGTATTACAAAAAGAGCAGGTATGTGTTTTCTTTCTTTTTTTTTTTCTTTTTTCCTCTTCTTTCCCTCCATAGTAGAGAATATTTGTGGTACCCAGACTTGAGAAGAACTGAGAGTGTTTATTTTTGCTGCTTTTTTGCTTCCCCCTCGGCTAGATATTGTGCTGATCTGGCAATTAAGGATGGAGAGTCCAATGTTAGACTGGATAAATGGAAAGAGATGATAGAATCATAGAATGGTTCGGGTTGGAATAGACCTCAAATATCATCTAATTCCAACCCCCCTGCCATGGGCAGGGAAACCCTCCACTACACCAGGTTGCCCAAAGTCTCATCCAACCTGGCCTTGAACACTTCGAGGAATGGGGCATCCACAACTTCTCTGGGCAACCTGTTCCAGTGCCTCACCACCCTCTGAGTGAAAAATTTCTTCCTTATATCTAATCTAAATCTGCCCTCTTTCAGTTTTAAGCCATTGCCCCTTGTCCTGTCACTACATACCCTTGTAAAAAGTCCCTCTCCAGCTTTCCTGTAGGCCCCCTTTAAGTACTGGAAGGCTGCAATAAGATCACCCCGGAGTCTTTTCTTCTCCAGGCTGAACAGCCCCAACTCTCTCAGCCTGTCTTCATAGCAGAGGTGTTCCAGCCCTCGGATCATCTTCGTGGCCCTCCTGCGGACTCGCTCCAGCAGCTCCATGTCCTTCTTGTGTTGGAGACTCCAGAGCTGAACACAGTATTCCAGGTGGGGTCTCACGAGAGCAGAGTAGAGGGGCAGAATCACTTCCCTCGACCTGCTGGCCACACTTCTTTGGATGCAGCCCAGAATATGGTTGACTTTCAAGGCTGCCAGTGCACATTGCTGGCTCATGTTGAGCTTCTCATCCACCATCACTCCCAAGTCCTTCTCCTCAGGGCTGCTCTCAATCCATTCTCCACCCAGCCTATACTTGTGCTTGGGATTGGCCCGACCCACGTGCAGGACCTTGCACTTGGCCTTGTTGAACTTCATGACGTTCTCACAGGCCCACCTCTCCAGCCTGTCAAGGTCCCTCTGGATGGCATCCCTTCCCTCCAGCGTGTCCACAGCACCACACAACTTGGTGTCATCTGCAAACTTGCTGAGAGTGCACTCAATCCCGCTGTCCATGTTGCTGATAAATATGTTAAATAGCACTGGTCCCAGTACTGACCCCTGAGGAACACCACTTGTTACTAGCCTCCACTTGGACATTGAACCATTGACCGCAACTCTTTGAGTGCAACCATCTAGTCAATTCCTTATCCACTGAGTGGTCCATCCATTGAAACCATGTCTTTCCATTTAGAGACAAGGATGTCGTGTGGGACAGTCTCAAATGCTTTGGATAAGTCCAGGTAGATGATGTCAGTTGCTCTTGCCTTATCCATCAATGCTTTAACCTCATCATAGAAGGTCACCAAATTAGTCAGGCATGATTTGCCCTTAGTGAAGCCATGTTGGCTGTCACCAATCACCTCCTTATTTTCCATGTGCCTTAGCATAGTCGCCAGGAGGATCTGCTCCATGATCTTGCCAGGCACAGAGGTGAGACTGACTGGCCTGTAGTTCCCTGGGTCTTTTCCCCCTTTTTAAAGATGGGGGCTATGTTTCCCCTTTTCCAGTCAGTGGGAACTTCACCAGATTGCCATGACTTCTGAAATATTATGGATAGCGGCTTAGCAACTTCATCTGCCAGTTCCCTCAGGACCTGCGGATGCACCTCATCAGGTCTCATGGACTTGTCAACCTTCAGGTTCTTAAGATGGTCTCGAACCTGATCTCCTTCAGTGGGCGGTTCTTCATTCTCCAAGTCCCTGCCTTTGCCTTCTGTGACTTGGGCTGTGCAACTGGAGCTCTTGCCAGTGAAGAATGAGGCAAAGATGTCATTGAGTACCTCAGCCTTCTCCATATCCTGGGTAACCAGGCCTCCCATTTCTTTCTGGAGATGGCCACATTTTCCCTAGATCTCTTTTTATCCCCGACACATCTATAGAAGTTTTTCTTGTTGCCCTTGATGTCCCTGGCCAGATTTAACTCTATCAGGGCTTTAGCTTTCCTAACCTGATCTCTGATTGCTTGGACAATTTCTCTGTATTCTTCCCAGGCTACCTGTCCTTGTTTCCACCCTCTGCAGGCCTTCCTTTTCTGCTGGAGTTGGTCCAGGAGCTTCTTGTTCATCCATGCAGGCCTCCTGGTGTTCTTACCTGAGTTTCTCTTTGTTGGGATGCACCGCTCCTGAGCTTGGAAAAGGTGATCCTTGAATATAAACCAGCTTTCTTGGACCCCTCTTCCCTTCAGGGCTTCATCCCATTGTACTCTAGCGAGGAGATCCTTGAAGAGGCCCAAGTCTGCTCTCCTGAAATCTGGGGTAGTGAGCCTGCTGTGCACCCTCCTTGCTTCCCTAAGAATCTTGAGTTCCACCATTTCATGATCACTGCAGCCAAGGCTGTCCTCGAGCTTCACGTTCCCCACCAGCCCTTCTTTGTTGGTGAGAACAAGGTCCAGCAAAGCACCTTTCCTCGTTGGTTCCTCTACCACTTGGAGAAGGAAGTTATCATCCATGCACTCCAGGAACCTCCTGGATTGCCTATGCCCTGCTGTGTTGTCCCTCCAACGGATATCAGGGTGGTTGAAGTCCCCCATGAGTACCAGGGCTTGTGAACATGAGGCTGCTCCTGTCTGTCTGTAGAGGGCCTCATCCACCAGGTCCTCCTGGTCAGGTAGTCTGTAGCAGACCCCTACTACTATGTCCACTGTCCCTGCCCTCCCTTTAATCCTAACCCATAAGCTCTCAGTTGAGACCTCCTCCATCCCCAGGTGCAGCTCTGTTGCTCACCAGCCTGGGCTGCGGCACCAGGGACGCTGTTGCATCTTCCACAGCCAGGAGGAAATGGCCTGCCTCTTGTGGGCAGGATAGGTACCTTGAGTTGAGTAGTTAATTAGTTCATTAGTAGTTCATTAGCTCAACTCAGTCCAGCTGGATAAGAATGATTAGTGCCATACAGCTCCATGCACTCTAGCTGGTCCTTGACATAGAGGGCAATCCCTCCTCCTCTTCTCCCCTGCCTGTCCTTCCTAAAGAGCCTGTACCCTTCCATTCTGACACTGCAGTCATAGGATTCATCCCACCACGTCTCCATGATGCCAATAAGATCATATCCCAACAGGCGCGCACACACTTCTAACTCCTCTTGCTTATTCCTCATGCTGCGTGCATTGACATAAAGGCGTTTAAGTTGGGCCTCAGATGAATCTGACTTATTGGCTGGAGTGGCTGGAATTCCTTTCTTCTGTTCTTCAGGTACTTGCAGCATATCTTTATCATTCTTGATATTACCCCCCTCCCCCTTCAAATCTAGTTTAAAGCCCTGTCAATGAGCCCTGCTAGCTGTTGTGCTATGACCCTCGTTCCCCTCTGAGAAAGACAAGTCCTGTCTGGTGCCAGTAGGCCTGGTGCCATGTGGCCCATCCCATTATGAAAAAAGCCAAAATTGTGGAGATTACACCAGCCACAGAGCCACATATTAATCGAATGAATGCACTTGCTTCTTCCAGTGTCACTGCTTGCAACTGGAAGGATGGATGAAAAGATTACCTGTGCCCCAGATCCCCGTACCACCTGTCCCAGGGTCCTGAAATCTCTCTTGATCGACCGTGGGCTCCGTGTTTGAGTTTCATCACCACCTACATGGAAGAGCAATAATGGGTAGTAGTCCGAGGGCTGTACCATGCTAGGAAGTTTCCTAGCGATGTCTTTAACCCGGGCTCCAGGGAGGCAGCAGACTTCTCTCAGAGCAGAGTCAGTCCGGCATATTGGACCTTCTGTCCCCCTCAGATGGGAGTCACCTATAACTACTATCCTTCTTTTCTTCCCTGTGGAGGTGGTCTTGATACAATGGGTAGTCCTCTCTGACCCTGGTGACACCTCCAGTGTAGATGGTCCCTCAGCTACACCATCCATTGATGGGTCTTCCACCTCCAGAGCCTCATACCTGTTGTGCAGAGGCACCTGGGGAGCTGAGGTAGGCAAGGAGCAGGGGGGTCGCCTGTTGCCCCGAGCACGGACTTCTTTCCATTTGTGGCTCACCTTTGACTTACTGTCTTCTGCCGTGTGGGGTGAGGAATCAGAATGCCCTTTGTTTTGGGTTGCCTTTTCTGGGTCTTCCTGTTTTTGTTTTTGCTTCAGGTCGGACAGTGCCTGACACCACCAGTCTTTCTCAGGCTCCTTGATACTTCTCAACCTTTCTACTTCATCCCGCAGCTCCGCAACCATGATAAGCAGATCATCCACTTGGTCGCACCTCACACAGTTGTTCTCGCCACTTACCATGGAGAGGCTCAGGCACTCCCTGAGCAGATGAGATCATGGAGCAGATCCTCCTGGCAAGTATATGCTAAGGTACATGGGGGAAAAAAGGAGGTGATTGGTGACAGCCAACATGGCTTCACTAAGGGCAAATCCTGCCTGACTCATTTGATGGCCTTCCATGATGGGGTTCCAGGGTTGGTGGATAAGGGAAGAGCAACTGATGACATCTACCTGGGCTTGTGCAAAGCATTTGACACTGTCCCACGCGACATTCTTGTCTCTAAACTGGGGAGACATGGATTTGACGGATGGACCACTCAGTGGATAAGGAATTGGTGTGGATGGTCGCACTCAAAGAGTTGTGGTCAACAGCTCGATGTCCAAGTGGAGACCAGTCACATGTGGTGTTCCTCAGGGGTTGGTGTTGGGGCCAGTGCTGTTTATCATCTTTGTCGGTGACATGGATAGTGGGATCGAGTGCACCCTCAGCAATTTTGCTGACAACACCAACTGTGTGGTGTGGTTGACGTGCTGGAGGGAAGGGATGCCATCCAAAGGGACCTTGACAGGCTGGAGAGGTGGGCCTGTGAGAACCTCATGAAGTTCAACAAGGCCAAGTGCAAGGTCCTGCACATGGGTCGGGGCAATCTCAAGCACAAGTATAGGCTGGGCAGAGAATGGATTGAGAGCAGCCCTGAGGAGGACAACTTGGGGGAATTGGTGTATGAGAAGTTCAACATGAGCTAGCAGTGTCAGTTGCTGAAGGGAGCTGCTCCAGAGTGAGCCTGACCCACTGCGGAGTGGTAGATCTTGGCGCACAGAGGCTTTTCCTGAAGAAGCCAGGGAACACCAGGGGAGTGAAGAGACCCCCCCCTAGGAGCCAGCATCTCTCGCAGAAGACAGTGAGGAGGCATGGGCATTCCTAGAGCAATGGCGGCCGACCTCACCCCTGCAAAAATCAACCTAGGGAGTGCAACGAATAGAGTGGGTTAACAGGGTGTGGCACAGCAGTCAGGGTATGGCATGACATTTGGCATGGCAATTAGTTGAGGGAGGAAGGGTGCCTGAGGAGGGAGCAGTCAGCCTGCCTGCTCCAGAGGTGAGTTTAGTTAGTGGCTGTCACCCTCTCAGAAGGAGCTCAGCTATGGTGTTCACTCAGTGGAAGGCTTAAGTCCTCTGCACTCAGCAGAAGGGATGTGGCAGCGCAGGCAGAGCTCCCACAGAAAGACACAGCTGTCCAGGTCTCGGGCTGCAGGGAGTGCCTGAGCCTCTCCATGGTAAGTGGTGAGAACAACTGTGTGAGGTGTGACCAGGTGGATAATCTGCTCATCGTGGTTGCAGAGCTGTGAGAGGAAGTGGAAAGGTTAAGGAGCATCAGGGGGTCTGAGAAAGGAGAGACTGGTGGCGTCATGCTCTGCCCAAACTGAGACAGCCACAAAAAAAAAAAAAAAACCCCACAAGACGAAGGGGATTCTGTATCCACACCCCATCAGGCAGAAGGCAATAGCTTAAAGGAAGGCAATGAATAGAGACAAGTCTGTACTCGGGGTGACAGGCGAACCCCCTCCTTGCCCACCTCACCTCCCCAGGTGCCTCTGCACAACAGGTATGAGGCTCTGGAGGTGGAAGGCCTAGCAATGGATGATGTGGCTGATGGTCCATCTACACCAGAGGTGTTGTCAGGGTCAAAAAGGACTACCCGTTGTATCAAGACTGCCTCTACAAAGAAGAAAAGACAGGTACTACTTGTAGGCAACTCTGATCTGAGGGGAACAGAGGGACCGATATGCCAGACTGACTGCTCTGAGGGAAGTGTGCTGGCTTCTTGGCACCTGGGTTAAAGACGTTGCTAGGAAACTTCCTAGCCTGATACGGCCCACGGACTACTACCCATTATTGCTCTTCCATGTGGGTGGTGATGAAGCAGCAACACACAGTTCACGTGCGATCAAGAGAGACTTCAGGGCCCTGAGAAAGCTGGTAAGTGGATCTGGGGCACAGGTAATCTTTTCTTCCATCCTTCCAGTTGTGAGCAGTGACACTGGAAGAAGCAGATGTGCCCAGTCTATTAATATGTGGCTCCGTGGCTGGTGTCATTTCCACAATTTTGGCTTTTTTGACAATGGGATGGGCCACACGGCACCAGGCTTGCTGGCACCAGATGTGATTTGTCTTCTGTTTTTAAACCCCTGTTTTTAAAAAGGGAAAAAAGGAAAACCCAGGGAACTACAGGCCAGTCAGTCTCACCTCTGTGCCTGGGAAGATCATGGAGTAGATCCTCCTGGTGACTATGCTAAGGCACATGGAAAATAAGCAGGTGATTGGTGACCACCAACATGGGTTCACTACGGGCAAATCCTGCCTGTGGAATTTGGTGACCTTCTATGATGGGGTTACAGCATTGGTGGATAAGGGAAGAGCAACAGACATCATCTACCTGGACTTATCCAAAGCATTTGAGACTGTCCCACACGACATCCTTGTCTCTAAATTGGAGAGTACAGGGATTTGATGAATGGACCACTCTGTGGATAAGGAATTGACTGGATGGTCGCACTCAGAGTTGCGGTCAATGGCTCGATGTCCAAGTGGAGGCCAGTGACAAGTGGTGTTCCTCAGGGGTCAGTATTGGGACTGGTGCTGTTTAACATCTTTGTCGGTGATCTGGATGGTGGGATCGAGTGCACCCTCAGCAAGTTTGCAGATGACACCAAGCTGTGTGGTGTGAATACGCTGGAGGGAAGGGATGCCATCCAGAGGGACCTTGACAGGCTGGAGAGGTGGGCCTGTGAGAACCTCATGAAGTTCAACAAGGCCAAGTGCAAGGTCCTGCACGTGGGTCGGGGCAATCCCAAGCACAAGTACAGGCTGGGCGGAGAATGCATTGAGAGCAGCCCTGAGGAAAAGGACTTGTGAGTGCTGGTGGATGAGAAGCTCAACATGAGCCGGCAACGTGCGCTGGCAGCCCAGAAAGCCAACCGTGTCCTGGGCTGCATCCGAAGAAGTGTGGCCAGGAGGTGGAGGGAGGTGATTTTGCCCCTCTACTTTGCTCTCGTGAGACCCCACCTGGAATACTTGTCTCGATTTGAAAAGACAGGGGTCTGCTAAGGAAGGTAGGAGCGTCCTTTGAAATGGAAAATGTAACCCCCCCACCCCTCCAAATTACTAGAATCTTGAAATTAAGGGGCTCTCAGGCAAAGATATGGGAGTAGGAATAACAGATCTTTACTAGGGAGATTAAAGAGAAGGGGAAAAAAAATACAAATGCAATAGTACACAAAAAAAACCCCACTGACAGAGTCGGAATACGACCAGACACCCTGCTGGTCAGGGTGCTGGCAGCAGCCTGATCAAAATGGTGGCTGCAGCCCTCCTGGAACGGCAGACGTGGCTCCGCTGAAGCAGCGATCCTGCAGAAGGGCGCAGGCCTCCTCCGAAGGGCCGGCGGTGCTGCAGATGGGCCTGGTCTTCCTCCGGGAACCCGGTGGAGATGAAAAACTGCTCCTCTGCAGTGTCAATGCCGACCGACCCAGGCCTCCCAGGTCTGAGAGGAAGGCATACAACAGGCCTCGAGTGGCTGCTCTGTTCCAACTAGTCACCAAGCAGCGAGAAGTGCCCGTCTTCCGCGGTGACTGCAAGAGCCCGACCGCCGCCGCTGCCGCTTTCCCGCGCGCGGGCACAGTCGCGAGGCGCCCCCTTCCCCTCCTGGCTGGAGCATCTCTCAATGGGGCCGATGTTATTCTGTGAGTCTGGCGGTGGATCCTTGATTGCCCATTAAACAGAGATAGCTCCTGGAGGGAGTTATCCATGAGTCATGTGGCAAGGCCCATGTGACATGGGCCCATTAACAGAAGATAGTCTGGAAGGAGAAGGCAAGGAAAACATTGCCCCACCTGATCTCAACAGCTCATGAAGATGGTGATAGAATACATACTTTTGGGCACAACTTACAATGTAACCTAGGACAATACTGCATTCAGCTGCGGAGTCTGCAACACAAGGACATGGAGCTGCTGGAGCGAGTCCAGAGGAGGGCCACGAAGATGATCCGAGGGCCACGAAGATGATCCAAGGGCTGGAGCACCTCTCCTATGAAGACAGGCTGAGAGAGTTGGGGTTGTTCAGCCTGAAGGCTCCGGGGTGATCTTATTGCAGCCTTCCAGTACTTAAAGGGGGCCTACAGGAAAGCTGGAGAGGGACTTTTACAAGGGCGTGTAGTGATAGGACAAGGGACAATGGCTTTAAATTGAAAGAGGGGAGATTTCAATTGGGTATGTTATAAATTGAGACCACAATGGATCATTCCAATTAAAATTTTATTAATTATAGCAAGTAGAATATGAGCAAATACAGCGCTGGACGACAGGGGAGTCTGCGCTCCGCCAACTGCCGTACCTCGCATTCAAAACAGTCTCTTTTTATCAGTCCTCCAGTTCCGCAATCGTGTCTTCAGTGGAGTACTCTGCGCATGTCCTAGTTGTTGTTAGGGGGTCTTTTTCTGCCTCCTGGTGGTCGTTGAGGCTGAAGGCTTGAAGTCTTCCTCGGTTACCTTTAGATAACCTTTTCCATATATGGTCTTCAATTTGCTGTGTGGTAACTGTTTTGCAAGAGTCTCCAACAAGCAAAGCAGTCTATACATTTTGATAAGCAAAACAATAGTTGGCCCCTCGACCATATATCCTTATATGGGGCTGAATTGCCTAATCTCTGTCAGTTCTTTAGAACATCTTGCAGATAGTTTTAGCTTGCGCAAGCGGTGTCTGGTTTAGTTTGTGTAAGCAATTACGGTTATCTTTTCTTTTGTTGTCTAACCTTTACATTAGGCTTAACATAAATCTTAATAAACAATACCATAGTCCCTAGTTTCTCACAATCCCCCCTTTTTCTTTTTATCCTATTATTGTTTATTAGACGCTACTTTCATTCTCGGTACTGCAAACCAACTTTTTCCACAATCCTAACATTTATCATAACACTCACAAGGTAATACCTCACAATTACAATCATAGCTTTTTTTGTGGCATAACACATTCACAACAATCTTTATCTTCATTGATAGATACACTCTTATATTTTGCCCCAGACCCCGTAGTTAAAATAAGCAATTTAGCTATGTCAAACCGTTCTCTAATAAAGTTTAAAATATAGCGTAATATACAAGGTCCAAATATAAGTCCTAAAATCAATATAATAAGCGGTCCTGCTAAAGCAGACAATAAAGTGTTTAGCCAAGGTGAAACATTAAACCAATTCTCGTACCATGGCCTGCCTGCCTCAAGATTCTTTTTACGTTGTTCCAATCTATTCTGGAGTTCAGCCATGGTATCCAGGACTACTCCCGTATGATCAGCAAAAGAACAACATTCCTCTTTGAGAGCTACACATAACCCTCCTTTTTCTAAGAGCAATAGATCTAATCCTCTTCTATTTTGCAGCACTACTTCTGACAAAGACTTTACTGAAGTGGCTAAACGTTTAATGGATTGTTCTATTCTTTCTAAATCCTTATTTACAGTCAGTTGCAAACTTTGTAATTCTTGACCTTTTACTAGGGAGGCTATGCCTGTACCTGCCCCAATCTATAAATCTATCTCCCCGCGTTTTCCAATTTGAAGCAATAGTTTCACAACCCCAATAGGCACAGTAAAAATGACCTGGATAATTACAATAACTTCTGCCAGGGTTATTTGCTGAACATATATAAAATGCCTTGCATTGGGCTTGAAGCTTTGCTAAATCTGGGGTAAAAACAGGGGAGTCCTGTTCTATAGGTATCAGGGAATATAGATGTACGGAGAAATTCCACTTCCCTGGACCGATCTGAGTTTGAATTAATTTTGACTCTGGTAAATTATATAATCTCCAGGCCATAGGTTCATGAGGGTTTCCATTTGCTTGGGTTATTATTAATAACAAAACTAACGGTATACCAGGAAAAAGGGTGTTTGTTAATTTTGCCAATTTAAGTATATTCTTACCAGTCCTGGGGAAGTTTGGCCATGGCTGCTTTTGCATCCCATTTTTCTGACTCTTTTCTCCACGGTTTGTTTCTCTTCTGCCTTGCCCGTCGACTCGGTTGCTTCGAGCCACAGGGTGTACCATCTTCTCGGCAGCAAGGGAATTCTTCAGGAGAATAGCTGCTTCGGGCTTTCTGCCTGTTTACATAGGTTTCCCATTTCGCAGCTTTAATTAATGGGGCCAAGCAAGACACGGTTAGTACTTCCCTCCGGCACTGGACAGCCACGATTTCAGTCACAAAAGGGACTGGTTGATTTGAGTGGTAACAGTAATATTGGGGGTGTATTCCCTTAGCAAAAGTATCCCACCATTGGGGGGATCCTTTTACAATTTCTCGTCTTTGTTCAAATTGTTTTAATTTCCAATCGGTTAATGATCTTTCAAATTTATAGCACTGTTCACAGACTCCGTTAGGAGGATATCCATCATAGCAGTGCGTCCACCATTTATCCTGGCATACCTTACACTTGAAACATACAAATGGATAACAATCACACTGTTGGTCTTTGTACCTCAATCGTAAATTATGTATATACTTATTTCCTATTTCTGTAGAGTCCTTATATTCTATATTGGGTTGCATGGGTGTTCAACAGTTTCTACGACCACATTTAGTATGTTTCCACAGATAATACACTACTAAGGACATTACCAAAGCAAATGCAAAACATATTATGCACTTTACACCAAAAGGTAATGCGTCAAAATAATCAAATAAAATCTCTATCATAACTTTATCTTCTCAATGTTATCTTGGTGTCACCTGGTGTACTGATTACTTTCCAGTGGGGTCTTGTCACAGGGCCTTTAATGCGACTGGCATGAGTCCATCCACGCTCAGCAGTTCTTGCAGCTATCTCTGTAGTTAACAAAACAAGAAAAGGTCCTTCCCCGAGGGGAGATAAGGTTTCTTCCTTCCAAACTTTATCTCCCGGTTTTATTTGGTGAATTGCAAACTCTAAAGGTGTTTGAGCTATCATTCCAATTTCTCTTAGCTCTTTCAATCTTTTTCCAATAGTAATTATATTTTTGGATATTATCATCTTCAATTACATTATTTCCCAGGGACATTTGGGAATAAGGCATACCGTATAACATTTCATATGGTGATAATCCAGTCTCACTGTGTGGTTTTGTTCTTATATTTAAAAGTGCCAAAGCTAAGCACTTTGTCCAAGGCATTTGAGTTTCAATCATTAATTTAGCCAATTGTTGTTTTATTGTTTGATTCATTCTTTCCACTTTTTCCCGATTGAATACTTAACGATTGGCATAACAGTTTTGTTATTTTAGAAGTGAAGTGTGTGCCTTGATCAGAATCGATGTACTGGATTATCCCATATTGAAGTATCAAGTGCTCTAACAAAATTTTTACCACCATCTGTGCTGTAGCTCGTGCTACAGGGTAAGCTTCTACCCATCGTGTTAAATGATTTACTATTACTAACAAATATTTTGTTCTTTCCACCTTGGGCAATTCAGTGAAATCAATCTGTATTCTCTCGAAAGGTCTGTAAACTTTTTTTTTTTTTTTTCCAAAGCCACTTGCCGAAACACTTTCTTATTTATCTTTTTGCAAGTTATGCAGTTTTGTGTAATTTGCTTTGTTATTTCGTAAATCCCAATACAGCCGAATTGTTTTAGGGCAGCGATCGCTTAACGCCTTCGCTCCCCGATGTGTGCAACAGCTTCAGGCTCGGCGGCCCCCGGCGCCGGCCGGGCCGAGCCGAACGGGCCCGGACCCGCTCTGCCCGCGCACGGGGAGGCGCGGCCGCCACAAAGCCGTCCCGCCGCCGGCGGCAATGGGGGCCCGGGGCGGGCCGAGCGCGGCCGCGCCAGGCAGGGCCAGCCCCGCCGAGGGGCCGTGCGCCGCGCCGGGCCCCGCCGCCACCTCCGCGAGCGCAGCCGCGGGGCAGCCGGGCTCCCGCTCAAAGGGAAAATAATTTCTGGGTCTTTCATCCAGAGAACAGCCCCAAAGGCATCTGTCAAATTTATTATGCAATATCAAGTATGTTTGGGGGGGTATATGACTCGGTAAAGCATAAGAATTTGTTACCACAGGGAATTTAGTGATTGTTTGCTGAATTACAGCTCTCAGGTCTTGTACCATTCTATATGACCCACCCGGTTTCTTTACGGGGAGGATGGGTTTATTATGAGGTGACATACAAGGCTCTAATAGCCCTTGTTCCAACAGTCTGTCTGTTACAGGCTGTAATCCTTGCCGTCTTTCTAACAGGATAGGGTATTGTTTTACCCTTACCGGCTCTTCAGGATTTTTAATAGTTATTCCAATTGGTAATATATCCAATTTTCCCACTGAGTCAGGGCTATACCATACTTTGGGGTTAATCTGTTCTTCATCTTCTGCCGTTAGAGCATATATTTTCACTTTTAATTCTTTATCTTGCACTCTTAGTTCAATTCCTAAGTCTACCATTAAGTCCCTTCCCAATAAATTATATTCTGCCTCTGGGACTAGTAGGAACGATCCCAGTCCGTATTTAGAGGGAGTTTCTATGGGTACATCTTTGATAACGGGAACTGTAAAAGGCTCCCCTTTAGCTCCAATAACTGATACTTTTTCCGAGGAAGTTTTACATCCCCAGGGTACTGTTTGGACAGTAGATCTTTCTGCCCCAGAGTCCACTAAGAACTCCACCTCTTGTTGCTGGGGACCCAATTCTAATTTTATCAAGGGCTCGGTTTGTTTCAGAGTCCCCACCAGATAGAGCCCCTGAGCCCTCTAATCCTCCTTAAAATTTTCTCATCATTCAGCCTCTTATTACAATTCCTCTTCAAGTGTCCTTTCTTGTGACAATAATAACATTCTATTTCTTCCCTATTCTCCCGCCTCTTCAGAGTCTGCTGTGGCCTGCCAACCCGAGGGGGTCGTGGCTTATCTGGCTCCCAAGCTCTTCGAGTACCTTCACGTACTGCTGCTACCAAAATTTTGGTTTGCTTCCTTTGACCTTCCTCCTCTCTTCTTACATACACCTTCTGCGCCTCTCGCAACAATTCATCCAACCCTCTTCCTTGACAATCTTCAATCTTTTCGAGTTTCTTTCTTATGTCCACCCATGATTTCGCCACAAACTGAGTTTTGAGGAGCGCTTGCCCTAAAGGGTCGTCTGGATTTACCCCAGAATACAGCTGAAGGGCCTTCCTCAGTCGTTCCAGCCACTCAGTAGGGCTTTCATCTTTCTTTTACATTTCATTAAATGCTTTATTGATATTCTGGCCACGGGGTACTGCTTCTCTAATTCCCTGAATTACTATAGTTCTCAGGTCCTGCATATGAGTTCTATGCACCGGATCCTGATTATCCCAATTAGGTCTTTGGAGTGGCCATTTAATATCTGCTTGAGGTCCCTGGGCATGTTGAGCATCCCACAGTCTCATTCCTGCTCGTTTAATCATATCTCTTTCCTCGGTAGTAAATAATTGACCAAGGATAGATTGCATCTCATCCCAAGTATAAAGGTTTGGTCCTAAAAATTGATCTAATCTTTCTGCCACTCCGAGTGGGTCCTCAATTAAGTTTCCCATCTCGGTTCTTTTAAAATCTCGTAGGTCAGCCGAGTTTAGGGGTACAGAGATATATCCGATCACAGGTTGAGGTCTCCCCATGGGTATTTCTCTTAGGGGGTACATCTGAGCTGCCTCCTTTTGACTTCTAGTTACGCGTCTAGGAGGAGGGGGAGACTCTTGTTCTGACTCTGGTGGGGGAGTGGGCGCTCTGGGGACCTCTGGGGGGGCTGTGGGAGCAGGAGGAGGAATGTAAGGAGGGGGGGTTAGAAGGGTTTCATCTAACTCTTCCTTCTTTTTCTTTTGTTTTATTTCATTCAGCGGGTAAAGTCTAGCTCTCGGTCTTTCTAGCCACACTTCTGCATATTGACTCTCCTCTGGGTTAAGGGGTTTTTTATTATTAACCCAGAGGTTTAATTGCTGTCTTACCCAATCTTCTTCTGACCCATAGACTGGCCAAAAGACATTTTTTAGAAATCTTCTTCCCTCCCCATATCTTAGTACAATATTCTATCATCTTCTGCTTATCTTTCCCTAGAGTTCCAGGGAAATATCTCCAATTGTCTAAGATACATGCCAGAGGGGTATTCTTAGGTACAGTGGGTACCCTTCCCATGGGAGTCGAAGGCTTGCTGCCCTTCGCCCCCATCTTCTGGAATATCCGCAAACATACACTCACTCGCTCCTCTTGTTCCTGGCCCAGTCCCTCGCGGGAGATGGGAAACGCAGTACTTAAGAGTCCACACTCGCTTGGTTCAGTATATCGAACCTCTCACTCGTTATATTCCAGGAAACCCAATCCCGCCCGAACGGCAAACCCGCGAAAAATTTCGCAATATACTTACGCGTCCTGCGTCTTCGTCCGGACTCCTGTGCACAGAATTTTTATGGGATTTTACCGGTTTTTCCTTTGCTCATTATTCTAGAATTTAGGTTCGTCGGTAAGGTTGAGGTAGGCTGTCAGTCGCGGGGCCGCGGATTGCTGCGGGGCGCCTCCCCGGAGGACAGAAGCCCACCGTTCCTTATCCGAGTCACGGCACCAGAAATTGTTATAAATTGAGACCACAATGGATCATTCCAATTAAATTTTATTAATTATAGCAAGTAGAATATGAGCAAATACAGCGCTGGACGACAGGGGAGTCTGCGCTCCGCCAACTGCCGTACCTCGCATTCAAAACAGTCTCTTTTTATCAGTCCTCCAGTTCCGCAATCGTGTCTTCAGTGGAGTACTCTGCGCATGTCCTAGTTGTTGTTAGGAGGTCTTTTTCTGCCTCCTGGTGGTCGTTGAGGCTGAAGGCTTGAAGTCTTCCTCGGTTACCTTTAGATAACCTTTTCCATATATGGTCTTCAATTTGCTGTGTGGTAACTGTTTTGCAAGAGTCTCCAACAAGCAAAGCAGTCTATACATTTTGATAAGCAAAACAATAGTTGGCCCCTCGACCATATATCCTTATATGGGGCTGAATTGCCTAATCTCTGTCAGTTCTTTAGAACATCTTGCAGATAGTTTTAGCTTGCGCAAGCGGTGTCTGGTTTAGTTTGTGTAAGCAATTACGGTTATCTTTTCTTTTGTTGTCTAACCTTTACATTAGGCTTAACATAAATCTTAATAAACAATACCATAGTCCCTAGTTTCTCACAGGTATAAGGAAGAAATTCTTCCCTCTGCGGGTGGTGAGGCACTGGAACAGGTTGCCCAGAGAAGCTGTGGCTGCCCTATCCCTGGAAGTGTTCAAGGCCAGGTTGGATGGGGCTTTGAGCAACCTGATCTAGTGGAAGGTGTCCTTGCCCATGGCAGGGGGGTTGGAACTAGATGATCTTTAGGTCCCTTCCAACCCAAAGCATTCTATGTTTCTATGCCTGTAGGTGTGTTAGCCTGAGGTGTTAAGGATTTATCAATCCTAATCATAAGCAATTAACGGGGTATTTTATTACCTTTCTTCTAATCTGTATTTATGCTAAGGCAGCAAATCTTTTTTCAAGGAGGAGGGAGTGTGTCCTTTTTGTAGCTGGCTCATCTGCTTTCTCCTTAAATGACGTTTTAGGCCTGACTGCTGAAGAAGTTTTTCCAAAAATCAAGATGGAAGGAGGAAGCAATAACTTTCCCCTTCCACTCAAAGCGAAGAGGAGGAAGAAAATTCCTTGACAACTATGTCCTTTCCCTCAGGTGGCTCTTTCAAGGATTTGATTTACATGATGTAGTTCTGCCTTTTAAAAAAGTCCATGTAATTTAGCCTCAGGGGGCAAGCTTCTTCCTATTCCTGTCTTTTATTGAAAAAAAAAAATATTCTTGTCTGCTTCCTGAAATATATCTAGATTGGCTGAGAAAACAGAATTGTTCCTTCTGCAGCATCTGTCGTTCCTTAGGTCTTTGCTGTAGAGTTCATGAAACATCTTGATGCTCAACACTTCATCTTTAGCCCTAAGAAAGCAAGCAATACACTGCAGTGCAGCATAGTAACAGCTGCTTGAAAACACTCTATCTGTGCACTTAACTGTCCGTTGCAGTACAAACTGTAAAGGTAGGAAAGGGACAAGTTAAGACCACTTGAAACTTCCTTTTTTTAGGCCTCTTCTGAATGAAATATGGGATTTTAGAGATGACCAAGAATGAGATCTTTTCGAATTACAGAGCTCACAGGAGAAAACCGTCTTTAGCTAGCATAAATGAAATGTAAGAGTTCAGTTTGTTCTTAAATAGAACTTGTGAAGAGTTGCCAACATTAAAAAGCATGCAGTTTAATACTAGAGTTCATCTTTAAGAATAGTTGCATGACTAGTAATTTGTATTTAACTGCAATAAAAATCAAGATGCTTACTGGTTATAAGAGCTATCTTAGCTTTTTATCTTTAAATGGAAATTTTAACTGTGTGATCTTTATGCTGAATTGTCCTTTTGATTCCCCTCACTCACTTCTCTAATACATGAACAAGGACTTCCTCTGGATTTTGTTTTGTACTAGTCATGTTTAGAAGCTTTTTATAAGTGTATTTATCCACCTTATAAAGTCTGAATGATTTGTTTAGAGTTTATAAAGTCATCTGTTTGGTTGATTTGATTGAGATATCCATAGATGACTGAAGGATTTCTTCAGAGCTTGTGTACACTATCGCTCCAGTACTTCCCTGTCACCTCTGCCCTTACCCACCTGTACTCATTTATTATTTTATCCTGTTTGTGCTAAATCCTGTGCAAACTCACGTTACCAGTCAGTCCTTGCTCTGAAACGTTTATTCTTAAAATTATTATGCAAAAGAGTGTAGCAAAAGTACCTAAAGCAGAAGAGTGAATGAGAACAAAGATGTGAAGGTGTGGTTTTACAGACTAAATAGGTACATAATTACAGTGTTGTATAATTGTCAACTGAAGTGTTCAGAAATCATGATTAAGTTCTCCTGAAATCAAAAGGCTTAAAAAAAAAAATAATAAAAAAAATCTAGGAGATAATTTTTGAAATTCCATGGTTATTTGCCTCTTCTAATGTTTTAGGGGTTTCCAGTTTTCAAACTGTCCTCTGGAGCTAAAAAGAGAAGTTCAAAAACAATCTAAAGGTCAAAAAGCAGACACAAATAAAAATTTACTGTTTTAAATGAGAGAAGCCCAATGGCAAGTAGAAAACCCTGAGAAATTTAAGAATGAGATTATTCTAGGAAGACTTTTTAAGATAGCAGCTGCCTGTCCTAGTATTGAGGTATTCAGCTTTTTCAAATGGTAAGCTAGTAGTGAAACACAAACCTGGTAATACTAAATGTTGCTGGGATCGGAATGGCCTGCAGACCATCATTCACTTTACTGTTTTCAAATCCCCTAGAGGAGCCAGAAATAGCATGTGATGTGGTTGGCTTCTGTGCTCATGACTTTTTTTTTTTTTTTTTTTCTTTTGAGGACTACTGAGATGATTTTGATGGTGGTAAGGTAAAAACCATCAAAATTAAAATCGTTCTCAATGAGAGCGCTACCTGAAATCATCCTGAGGAAGTGTTATAAACATGACATAAAGGTAAATCCAAGTTCAAAATATCTATTCACTTTACATCTGAAAGTAATTGTTAATTTGAATTTTGTAACACTAGTGTCTAAAAAGGAGATGTACTAAATGTTTCTCAACTAGTGTTTTATTGGCAAAGGTGATTTAGGGGCATTACTGGAACAAAAGCAACAGAGAGGGCATATGGGGAGCTATTTTTTTAATAGTTCATGCAAGTATGCCAAATGAAATCCTCAAACTAGGAATGCAAAAGCTCAATAATTGTGAAATCCCTTTAACGCTGCTGTCAGTTACCCAGTGGAACGTTTTAGTCAGTTTGTGAAATTGATGTTGTTAGGAGTATTTCAGGAAGATAAATGTATTTATAAATCCGTGAATTGTGTGCTGCAATGATAGAATAGATCAGATAACTGAGTTGGAAAGGATCTGTTGCTTTATCTAGTAAATGTAAAAGAAATACAGAGCTTGCATGTTTAAAGCAGAGACCAAATTTGTAAACATCAAGAAAACTAAAAGTTATGGCCCCCACAGTGAATATTAAGTCATCCCCTAGTGCGCTTTAGTTCTTTGTGTTGCTGTATATACCAATAAAACCTTGCCTTAAAATATGTATATTGTAGTGGTTATAGTAGCTATGGGGAACTTTTATTCAAGTAAGTGCACTAGTGCTTTGAAGACATTGAACTGATTCATTCCATGCATTTAGATACTGGTACCAGTTATGCAGTCAGATAGAATGCTTTTACTTGTAGTTAACCCTTCAATTTGTCCAGCTTGCCACCACATGCAATCTGTGCAGGATTTATAAAACTTAACATGAAAGGAGTTGTGGAACTGTTAGATATTTGTTAATATTTGAAATCCTTTATGCTATGATTTAAAATAATACATGCCACCGTGTTGTAGTCTTATAACATTGTAAAGCTTCAGCTCTGGAGAGCCTTGACAACTGGAGCTTCTACACTTCCTAAAGGTGGTGGTTATAGAAGACTGGAAAAGGGACTTTTCTTGAAATCATGTTTTAGATTGCATAGGTGAAATGGAGGGAGGGTGAGGGAAAAGGCATCCATTCTTTTCCCCCATCCTATTTACTCATACAACTTAAGAGCACAGGCTCTACTGTAAATCTTTCAAAATAAAATATAGTGTAAAAAACTATGGTTCAGAAGTCAAAACTTTTGTTTTGCTTTAACTGTCCCTGAGCAATGTTCTGTTCCGAAGAATGCTAGATGAGATGGCTACTTTTCTGATGTTTTTCTTTTTTGTTATCTTTTTAAGTGAGGAACTTACGTTTTTTTCTGATTTAAAACCATGAAAATCCAATTTAGGAAATATAATTTGTCCTTTAAAAAAAGGTAATCGTAAACTTAAGAATCCTTCTCAACACTATACTTGCCTCTCTTCAGGAAGTACATAGATGTGTTGGGGTTTTTTGTTTGGTTGTTTTTTTTCCCTTGGACTTGGGTCATATGACCTGGTTACAGGAATATGTTTACTTGTGTTGTAAATAGTAGTGGGAATCTGGAAACAGCTGATCAAAACTAAACATCCGTAAAACTGTTTCACATTTTTTTCTAAAGAATTTTCTGTGACAGTTTCACATTGCCAGAAATTCACTTGCTACCTGAATAAAAACTGATCTCAAGTTTTCTTATGACATCTCTCAGATTATTTGATTCAGGTTGGTAGTATCTGTAATGTTATGGTACTGAGGTGATGCTGACAGTCAAAATGAAAGAATCTTATACAAATATTTCTTAGGGTCATCACTATTTTAAAAAATGAATGCCCCTTGCTGGGTGTTGTGGTTTAGTTTTACCAGTAACTAAATGCCACACAGCTTGCATGCTCACCCTCCCCCACCCCTGGGGAATGGGGAAGAGAATTAAAGGGGAAAAGGGAAAGAGACTCATAGGTTGAGATAAAAACAATTTAATAATAATATAAAATTAATAATTATAATATAAGAATATATATGTTTGTATCCATTATTATCATTGTACATGTGATGCACAGTGTAATTGCTCACCACCTGATTACCAACGACTGTCCCATCCCAGCAAACAATCCTGAAACAGATAAGTCCTGACACAGCAATACCAGATGAGTGAGGGGCCTGAAAGAGAACGAGAGAGAGCGAGCACTCCGAGAGACAGGGAGCCCTCAGAAGAGCAAAAGCACTTTTCTGGTCAACCCTCATCTTTATACTTGGCGTGACGTTACATGATATGGAATACTTCATTGGCCAGTTTGGCCCTCAATCCTAAATCTAAGTTGTTGCTCCAGTCTCCAGTGAGTAGTTTCCTAGACCAAGTGGGAGGGCTAATCCTTCTCATAATCCTTTCCTTGCTCCTAATCCTGTTCATCCTCCTGCACAAGGAGTGAATTATGGCCATGATAACAGGTATTAGAGGGGCCCTGCCTCCAGCCAGGAGGAGGAAAGGGACAATCGAGTTTACTGGACTGTGTGGATTCGGTGGCCTGGCACATCAGACCCCCAGAAGTACAAGGCTTTACTGGACACTGGTGCCCAATGCACTTTGATGCCATTGAACTTTAGAGGGGCAGAACTCATCTACATTTCTGGAGTGACAGGGGAGTCCCAACAGCTGACTGTGTTGGAGGCCAAAGCGAGCCTAACTGAGGAGTAGCAAAAGCATTGTGACTGGCCAAAAATCCCTTTTTCTGGTTGGTTTTCCTTGCAACTGCCTCTAGGACTGAGGTAGGTTTTGCAGCCCACCTTCTCATGTCTTCTCCATGATCACACAGGTAAAACCACAGCTCGCCCTGTGGTGTGTACTGTTTCTCTCAAGTAGGGGAATGCTTGGTCCTAATAGCTGAAATTCTGGAATGTGCAGGTGAGGAGTAGGACATTTCTTCTTTAAACTGTCAGAACTCCTGGGACAGTTTCTCCACAGCCAATATGCAGGCCTGTAGGGAAGTACTCTCTACCTGTTGCCGGAATCGGGTAAACCACATCACCCACGGGTGATGCGTCTACTCTGAGATCTATCACTGCCAGTGAGGAAGAGTACGATGGTGACACACTCCATAGAACCTTCCGCTACAGGGGTCATGTATACCAGACTTCATCCGGATCTTCAGGTAACTGCATGTTTCTCAGGTCATAATAAATCACTTGTTGTGCAACTAGTTCCCTCAGCTACTGGATACCTCTCTCTACGTAGACCCACTTGCCTGGATTACAGGAAACCTCTTCCTTCAAGGGTTATCTTTCCCTTATGCCTGCCAGAAGCTGTCTCCAGAGGCTGTGAGATCATGCCCTTTTTCCAATTGCTTTATCAAGGTCTCCATCCCTAGTGAGGGATCCCAGCTGCCTGGCTCCTCTACCATCTAAATCCAAACTTCTGGCCCCGTTGTCCCAGCATCTGAGCAGCCAGGTGACAATGTGCTCACCTTGATGACAGCTGTAATGTCTTGCAGCTCATTTAGGGATAGAGATCAAGTGGTTACCCTCTCAAATATGAGATTTTTCTTCTCTTCTCCACTGAGTTCTTCCTCAGGGGGAAGCAGGACATTATTCCTCTCTCTCGTCGTGATGGCCTTGCTCTAGAGTGGCATTGTTCTTGTTCTTCTTGTTCTTGTTCTTCTTGTTCTTCTTGTTCTTCTTGTTGTTCTTCTTGTTCTTGTTCTCGTTCTTGTTCTTGTTTTTCTTGTTCTTCTTGTTCTTCTTGTTCTTCTCGTTCTTGTTCTAGTTCTTCTCATTCTTGTTCTTCTTGTTCTTATTTTTCTTCTTCTTGTTCTTCCTGTTCTTGTTGTTCTTCTTGTTGTTCTTCTTGTTGTTCTTCTTGTTCTTCTTGTTCTTGCTCTTGTTCTTCTCGTTCTCGTTCTTGTCGCTCTTGTTGTTGTTCTTGTTGCTCTTCTTGCCCTTCTTGTTCTTGTTCTTCTCGTTCTTGTTCTTGTTGTTCTTGTTCTTGTTGTTCTTGTTCTTGTTCTTCTTGTCCTTCTTGTTCTTCTTCTTGTTCTTCTTGTTCTTAGAATCATAGAATGGTTAGGGTTGGAAGGGACCTCAAAGATCATCTAGTTCCAACCCCTCTGCCATGGGCAGGGAAATCCTCCACTACACCAGGTTGCCCAAAGCCTCATCCAACCTGGCCTTGAACACCTCCAGGGATGGGGCATCCACAACTTCTCTGGGCAACCTGTTCCAGTACCTCACCACCCTCAGTGTAAAGAATTTCTTTCTTATATCTAACCTAAATCTCCCCTCTTTCAGTTTAAATCCGTTGCCCCTTGTCCTATCACTACACACCCTTGTAAAAAGTCCCTCTCCAGCTTTCCTGTAGGCCCCCTTTAGGTACTGGAAAGCTGCTATAAGATCACCCCGGAGCCTTCTCTTCTCCAGGCTGAACAGCCCCAACTCTCTCAGCCTATCTTCATAGCAGAGGTGCTCCAGCCCTCGGATCATCTTCGTGGCCCTCCTCTGGACTCGTTCCAGTAGCTCTATGTCCTTCTTGTGTTGGGGACTCCAGAGCTGAACACAGTATTCCAGGTGGGGTCTCACGAGAGCAGAGCAGAGGGGCAGAATTACTTCCCTCGACCTGCTGGCCACGCTCCTTTTGATACAGCCCAGGATACGGTTGGCTTTCTGGGCTGCTAGCGCACATTGCCGGCTCATGTTGAGCTTCTCATCCACCAGCACTCCCAAGTCCTTTTCCTCAGGGCTGCTCTCAATCCTTTCTCCGCCCAGCGTGTACTTGTGCTTGGGATTGCCCCGACCCACATGCAGGACCTTGCACTTGGCCTTGTTGAACTTCATGAGGTTCTCACAGGCCCACCTCTCCAGCCTGTCAAGGTCCCTCTGGATGGCATCCCTTCCCTCCAGCGTGTCCACAACACCACACAACTTGGTGTCATCTGCAAACTTGCTGAGGGTGCACTCGATCCCACTGTCCATGTCTCCAAGAAAGATGTTAAATAGCACTGGCCCCAGTACCGACCCCTGAGGAACACCACTTGTCACTGGCCTCCACGTGGACATTGAACCGTTGACCACAACTCTTTGAGAGCGACCATCCAGCCAATTCCTTATCCACCGAGTGGTCCATCCATCAAAACCATGTTCTTCCAGTTTAGAGACAAGGATGTCGTGTGGGACAGTATCAAATGCTTTGGATAAGTCCAGGTAGATGATGTCATAGAATCATAGAATGGTTAGGGCTGGAAGGGACCTTCAAAGGTCATCTAGTCCAACCCCCCTGCAAGGAACAGGGATATAATGTCAGTTGCTCTTCCCCTATCCATCAATGCTGTAACCTCATCATAGAAGGCCACCAAATTAGTCAGGCAAGATTTGCCCTTAGTGAAGCCATGTTGGCTGTCACCAATCACCTCCCTGTTTTCTTTCCCTGTTTTTCTTTTTTTTTCCTTGTTCTTCTTGTTCTTGTTGTTCTTGTTCTTGCAGTTCGTTCTTGTTCTTCTTGTTCTTGTTCTTCTTGTTCTTGTTCTTCTTCCTTCGGGTCTTTCTCTACTCTCTTTTGCTGATTTCCTGCTCGAGAGGAAGTGTAAAGGTCTTCCTATTCCTCCAGTAATCGAAATGGCCCTGCTTTCTTTTCTTCTTCCAGTTGTTGTGACAGCCCTGTGTTATCTTCTTCCAGTTTTCAAGATGGCTCTGTTTTCTCTTCATCATCCTGTACTTGGCATGCCGACTTTCATGTAGATTTTATCTTCTGTCTGGGAGCAACTGATAACTGCACGGTGCATGTGATGCCTCCCATTGTCTTCTGAGTAGCCACAGTACTTGTGCTCAAGGTTTGAGTAGGCATAGCAGGTGCTAGGGTCTTAGTAGATGCAGTGTTTGTTGTGGGAGTTTGAGTACAGCGCCTGCATTTGCACCGAGCACTAGTAGCAGAAGCTACTAGAAGTAGAGGTTTGAGTAGCTGCCGTGCTTGTTGTGGGAATTGTGATAGCAAGTGAAGTAGCACCATTAACAAATTGATAGATATTTTTAAATGGTCTATTAACCCTAATTATATACATAATTAGACATACATTCAGGAGACCTTGCAACAGGATTATACTGGTTTGACCATTCCAAAGATATTGAATATTCTCAGAATTCTCAAAAGCTTTTGTAAATGGTCTGGAGGGAGAGGGAAAAGTGAAGGGAGAGGTTCCCCCTCATGTCTCAGCTCTCCAAAGGGGAAGAGGAACTGGTGTAACTGGCAACAATATTGGAGAGGTGGTACTTAAAATTCATAAACAAAGTTCACGTTGCCACCCTACTCTGCATCACCCAATACAGGTACAGAACTGGTCCCAGTATCTGTGATTTTATCAGCACCACACAGCACAACACAGCAAAACTCTTAATTGGTGAAATAACGCGTTTCATCCCAACTCAAGACCCAGAGATAGTAAACTGCGTATAAATACTGACAGTTAATGTACTAAGTAATACAACTCCGAAAACAACTCTGAGAGGACATAAAAGAACATTCTGGCCAGCGACATCCAAGGAAACACAATGAATGTTTATAGCATGTCCTAGTTTTAGCTGGGACAGAGTTTTTTTTTAACAGCCAGAAGAGCTCCGTGTTTTGGTTTTACTCAGAGGCTCACTCTGAGAAGAACACTGATAACAAGCTGCCAAGGACTTTTCAGTGTGCCGGAGTGCAGAAACACGGCAGGATAAGGGGGGAGCATAGCTGGGACAAGGGGGACACGATTCCCCTTGTGATTTGTGTGGAATTTAAGACTGAGGGCCAAACTGGCCAATTAGTATTCCATATCATGCAGCGTCATGCCCAGTATAAAAGCGAGGGTCAGCCGGGAAGAGGGGCTTTTTGCGCTTTTGCTCTTTTGCACTTTTGCTCTTTTGCGCTTGCTGCGCTGTTGCTCTGCTGTTTTTCTTTTTCTCTCTCTCTCTCTCCGCCCCTCTCTATTTCGGGGCCTCGCGTTTGTCCGGGATTCGCAGTTTCGGGACGAGACGGGCTTTGCATACGAGGGGGTGGTGAGCATCTATACTGTATTAAATCATCTGTATTAAATCATTCTTATCTCAACCCACGGGTTTCCCGTTTATCCCTTAATTCTCTCCCTCATTCCTGGGGGTGGGGGAGGGGGAGTGACCGGCTGTGTGTGTGTGGGGGGGAGGAAGTTTTCAACCTAACCCACGACATAGCAAAATTCTTTTAACACACTCCAGTCAAATCTGTTATCTCAACTCTTCGGGCCCTCATTGGACACCACAAAGGACTGTTGTGGCCCAGCTTGTAACTAAATGCCACACAGCGGTTCATTCCCCCTCCCCCACCCTCAGGGGAATGAGGAAGAGAATTAAAGGGGAAAAGGGAAGGAGACACGTGGGTTGAGATAAGTACAATTTGATAATGATCATAGAATCATAGAATGGTTAGGGTTGGAAGGGACCTTAAAGATCATCTAGTTCCAAGCCCCCTGCCATGGACCGGGAAACCCTCCACTATACCAGGTTGCCCAAAGCCTCATCCAACCTGGCCTTGAACACTTGCTGGGATGGGGCATCCACAACTTCTCTAGGCAACCTGTTCCAGTGCCTCACCACCCTCAGAGGGAAGAATTTCTTCCTTAGATCTAACCAAAATCTCCCCTCTTTCAGTTTAAATCCATTGCCCCTTGTCCTATCACTACATGCCCTTGTAAAAAGTCTCTCTCCAGCTTTCCTGTAGGCCCCCTTTAAGTACTGGAAGGCTGCAAGAAGATCACCCTGGAGCCTTCTCTTCTTCAGGCTGAACAACCCCAACTCTCTCAGCCTGTCTTCATAGGAGAGGTATTCCAGCTCTCGGATCATCTTCGTGGCCCTCCTCTGGACTCGCTCCAGCAGCTCCATGTCCTTCTTGTGTTGGGGATTCCAGAACTGAATGCAGTATTCCAGGTGGGGTCTTGTGATAGTTCGATGTGGGGGAGGGTTTTCTGGTAGTAGGAGAGGGGATTTGCTCTCTGTGCCACCAGATCGGATTCCCATCCCCCTCGGGGTTGAGCCAATCATCGGTGCCTCTGCGAATTGCCCTATTTAAGTTGGGACAAAGGAACAGAAAAGGTACCTTTGCCCAGGATCGAGGAGAAGGGAGGAGGGCACTGCCCTCGCTCCCTGGACCCCAGCCGGGCGGCTGCCCACGCCAGGCTGGCGCCACTTGCTCAAGATGGCGGCGACGGAGCCGCTTGGGGAACTCAGGGAGTGCCCCTCTCCCGGGGTGCCTGCTGGGCCGAGTTCACCCAGAGAGGACTGAGACCTGAGAGAAATGGCCACACAGACACCAGGTCAGTGAATATAGAGCGGGAAGAGGTGTGCCGGAGCTGAGTTTCCCTTGCAACCGGTGGCGAGATGGCAGACGGCCCCCCTGCAGCCAGGATGGGCTCTGCGAAGCAGAGACCCACTCGCGGCCCCTGGAGAAACCCACATCGGGGAAGAGATGCCTGAGCCTTAGAGAGGTCATGGAGCATGGGATGCACGACAAGTAACTGTTAATAATGGAGCTTGGGATGCACGACGAGGTCGTGAGGCATCTAGAGTCCATGGGACGATCCAGGCCGAAGCGAGTGGCCTAAGAATCTGTGGTAAAGCCCGCACTGGAGCGATCCGATGGGGAAGGATTGCGTCCTGCGGGCAGGACTCACACTGGAGAAGTTTGTGGAGTTTTCCTCATGAGTAGGGGATCCACTGGAGCAAGGGAAAATGGTGTAAGGACTCCTCCTCCTTTAAGAAAGGAGTGGCGGTAACAACATGGATGAACTGACCTGCAGTCCCCCATTCCCTGTTCCCCTGCGCCACTGGGGAGGAGGTAGAGCCGGGAAGAAAAGGAAAGGGGGGTGGGGAGGTGTTTTTAAGATCTGGCCTTGTTTTCTCTTTATCCTCTCAAGTAACCGGTTTTGTTTCCCTTTGTCCTTTTTAAGCAACTGTTAATAAATTGTTTTGTTTTAAGAAATCAGAGTCTGTTTTGCCCGGGGCCATGGTTGGTGGGTGCTCCCTCCGTTCTTATCTTGACCCTCAGTCCTTTTATTTTATTATAAAACGAATACAGGTCTCACGAGAGCAGAGTAGAGGGGCAGAATCACCTCCCTCCACCTGCTGGCCACGCTTCTTTTGATGCAGCCCAGGATGCAGTTGGCTTTCTGGGCTGCCAGCGCACATTGCCGGCTCATGTTGAGCTTCTCATCAACGAACACCCCCAAGTCCTTCTCCTCAGGGCTGCTCTCAATTCATTCTCTGCCCAGCCTGTACTTGTGCTTGGGATTGCCCCGACCCACGTGCAGGACCTTGCACTTGGCCTTGTTGAACTTCATGAGGTTCTCACAGGCCCACCTCTCCAGCCTGTCAAGGTCCCTCTGGATGGCATCCCTTCCCTCCAGCGTGTCCACTACACCACACAGTTGGTGTCATCAGCAAACTTGCTGAGGGTGCACTCGATCCCACTGTCCATGTCTCCAAGAAAGATGTTAAATAGCACTGGCCCCAGTACTGACCCCTGAGGAACACCACTCGTCACTGGCCTCCACTTGGACGTCAAGCAGTTGACCATAACTCTTTGAGTACGACCATCCACACCAATTCTTTATCTACAGAGTGGTCCATCCATCAAATCCGTGTCACTCCAGTTTAGAGACCATGATGTCGTGCGGGACAGTATCAAATGCTTTGCACAAGTACAGGTAGATGATGTCAGTTGCTCTTCCTTTATCCACCAACGCTGTAACCTCATCATAGAAGGCCACCAAATTAGTCAGGCAGGATTTGCCCTTAGTGAAGCCATGTTGGCTGTCACCAATCACCTGCTGTTTTCCCATGTGCCTTAGCATAGTGTCCAGGAGGATCTGTTCCATGATCTTGCTGGGCACAGAGGTGGGACTGACTGACCTGTAGTTCCCTGAGTCTTCCTTTTTTTCCTTTTTTTAAAGATGGGGGCTATGTTTCCCCTTTGCCAGTCAGTGGGAACTTCACCAGACTGCCACGACTTCTCAAATATGATGGATAATTGTTTAGCAACTTCATCTGTCAGTTCCCTCAGGACCCACAGATGCATCTCATCAGGTCCCATGGACTTGTGCACCTTCAGGTTCCTTAGATGATCTTGAACCTGATCTTCTCCTGCAATGGACAGTTAATAATAATATAAAATTATAATAATAATATAAAATTTAAAGTAACAGTAATAATAATATAGGAATATATATATAATTTTAATGATATATACAAAGAAGTGATGCACAGTATAATTGCTCACTACCCAGTGACCAATGCCTTTCCTTGTCCCAGCAAACGATTCTGAAACAGATACGTTCCGACACCGTGATCTCAGATGAGCGAGAGGCCCCAAAAGAGAACAAGATATAGATAGCACTCCAAGAGTCCTCTGAAGAGCAAGAGAGTTTCTTCCTGGTAAACCCTCATCTATACACTGGGCATGATGCTGCATGATATGAAATACTAATTGGCCAATTTGGCCCTCAATCCTAAGTCTAAGTACAAATCATAAGGAGAGTCGTGGACCCTCCGTCCTGGCCATGCTCCCCCGCATCCTGTTGTGCTCCTGCACGCTGGCAAGAACACGGCAGCTGAAAAGTCCTTGAGGCCTCAGCACCAACTATAAACATCAGTGCGCTGTCAGCGTTCTTCTTTTAACAAATCCGAGACTATTGCGAAAACACAGAGCTCTTCTAGCTGTTAAAAAGAGGTGAGGCAGCATGTACTGGATAGATGTTCACCTAATAGGGCAAAAACTGTGTGTGCTAGAAAATTATTTTTGTGTAGCATGTGCTCAGAAAAATAGAGCTAAACTTGATGGTTTAGAATAGGGATCTGTGATTATATAACATTACAAAATACAAGACTGGGAGGAAGGAATTTACTACACTATACTGTCTTCGCAGCCTTAAAATAGGATCTATGTGGTCTTATAACTAGTAGGGCTATGAATGAAATGTGGAAACTAAGGTTACATGATCTTCAGAAAACGTATTTTATTTTTTCATATTTTTAGAGGTTATTGGAAACCACTGGGATAGTGTATGTAGCAGCCACAGCTATTCTTAGTCCCCTCTACACCTCTGGTTTCAGATCTGCTTGTTTTGAGTCTTTTCTTAAATTAGATGGCCAGCTCAGTTTGATAAGAACCACATCTTCCTATGTTTGCCCTGAACCTGGCCCATGGTACAGCACAAATGGCAATCTGCTAGTTTCTCTGACTTGTATGGATGAATCTGTGACCAGTGGTACTTTCAGGATTTCTGTGTAAATATCATATATATAAATCTGATTAAAATCAGAGCTGCTATAAATACAGTATCTGCATCCAGTTGTCTCTGTCAACACACAGACTCACTCTCACTCAGAACCAGAGGAAATTAAGGTAATCTTTTGGCTGTGAATGTTACTGCCAAATTTGTATCTACTTCTTTGCAGTACTTTGGGTTAGTTCCTTTTTTTCCTTTTTCTGACACATAGTTTTGAGTACATGTGACAATAACTCCCCTGGTCGCTGCTGTCTCTCAGTTTGTTTTCCGGTGTTTCTAACAGAGAGTTGCCAGCCCAGCATTGTGTGGGTGAGTGACAAGAAAGTGCTGCAGCCATAAACCCAACTTCAAGGTGTGGGAGTGAATAAAGGGTTAAAGGTTGAAGAGACTGAGGCATTATGCAAGTTTATAAGTAAAAAGGAAGTGCATTACAAAATGCTGAGCTCTAGTCTGGCTTCTAGCCAAGCCTTTGCTTTCTTCTCTACAGCTGAGGGCATTCCAAGTTTCCCACCAGTGGGTTTGTCTGAACTGTTCAGGAATGCTGCCTCCGCTGCTAGCTGACATCAGGGTGGGTGGTTCAGCTGAGGGCCAGGCAGACAGGCGTGAGCCTCCTGTTCTCGCTGCCTTGAAATACCCTCTTCTTCCTCCACACTGCTGAGGTCCTTCGGCCTCCCAGCCGCTTCCATTCCCTTCATCTTGCTCCGTCATACTAGGGCCTACAGTATAAAAGGAAATTTGTTATTTAACTGAAAAATAATGTCTCCCACCAATGGTGCAAGGTCTGCTTTTGTATTTTTTCAGCACTGGATGAGCTGGTGAAGAGGGTGAAAAAAAAATAGCCTTTAGCTTTCGCAGTTTTGGGGTTTGAGGATTTTAGGAGACAATGTGTGTCTTCTACTGTCCAAGCTCCTTCCCCTGCCTATCCCATCCATCTTCAACCCAACCAGATCCTGAAGCAGAAGCTTGTGACTTGTTGGGTATCAGCTGCAGCCAGAAGCACCAGAGCAGTAAGGATGCCATGGTGCCTTTTTTTTTTTTTAATTTGGGAAAACTTCTGTAGAAAAGTATTTTGAGGGTGGCAAGGTGTTAAGCTTTTGGTTCAAAATGAATAAATTTAGCCTATTTTTGGATTTGATTGGTTCCTGGGTTATGTTCTCTTCAGCTCTATAATCAGATGCAGTGTGGATTTATGGTTCAGGATTATTATGAAACAAATACAAAATATGATTGTATCTGGAAAATATGCAGGCTGTGGAAGAGTGACAAAGCATGTTTCAATATCAGCCTTACTGGCAATATAGGTAAATGGAGCATCACTTAAATGTTTCTTTTTTTAAGGATTTTGAGGGAACTGTTGATTGCAGAGGCTTCTGGGCTGCCTGGACACTTGCTAAGCAGGTCCAGGCAGCTTCTTTGAAGCTGCTCACTGGCTTTTCTAATTCGGTTGTATTTTTTTGGACTACCTTTCTTCCTATAACAAGTCTTTCTGCTTCTAGTCTTCGCTAGATCTGCAAAAGTTCTGGGGCAGTGTTTCTCATCACAGGTGTCTCTGGTCGGCATGTGCTTGTCACTAAGTCTTGTATAAAACAGTCTAATCCTGTTGTAAATTAGAGATACAGGTTGCAGGACTCCATTTGGAGTTTAAATATAAATACATCATGGAACTGATTTTCTAAAAGTTTTATGAAGGAGAGGGGAGATGGAAAAAAATTAGAGAAGCCCTTTTCTCTTTGTTCTCCCACTTCCTATCCTGTGAATGATTTTGCAGATGTAGGTGGCATCAGTATGGTTACCTGTTCCTAATAATAAAGACAAATAAGAGGACAATCAGCAGACTGGAGATAACAAATTTTGAAACTGTTAAAAAGAAACTTGTTTGTGCAAGGCAACACTAGTTCATTAAATTAATTATCAGATGGTATTGGGGCCAAGTCTTAAGTGGGGCCAAAAAAGACCAGATGTACTAATATGGAAAACACCTTTTAAAATTTGAGACATGACCTAGTTAGTGGTTGGGGCTTTAGGAATCAGAAGAGGTGAATTTCTTCTGTACTACTGAGGTGCTGCATGACTCTGTGAGAGACGCTCCGCTTGTGTGTGTTGCTTTCTCCTGTCTTGTCTGTTGGAGATTATTATTAAATTTCTTGACTACTGCTGGATAGTGCATAGCACAGTGGTGCCTCAAGTTCTGTCTGGGGCATCTGGGCAGTAGTAACACAGTAGCATGACTACAAGGAAGCCTCTGTGAATCAGACTAATTTTATACTTCTCATTCCAGTGAGCACAATCTAGGATTTCCTCTTGAGCTATAAAATTACTAAATCTAGTTAAATACAGCACAGACCATAATGAAACGGGACTTTGAAGCTTTCAAGCTGCCTAAATATTGCTATGTATTGAGTAGAAATTGGATATGTTGGGTTTGAGCCACAAAGAATAGACACCACATAAAGCTTAACACATTTGCCTGCTTCTGAAATTCACTGTCAGAGGTTTAATTTGATGTGTGGAGGTGGATTAAAGTTCAAGGTTGTGGATTTTACTAAAATGTCTATGTAAGCATGCATTTCTTTTTTCTTTGTTGATTAAATCTATTCATTAATATGGCAGAAGCAATCTTGTGTATTTGATTTTCATTGGTGTTATGGTAGATAGCGTTCTTCATATTCGCTGTTTCACTTCTCTTTTTTGGAGTCTGTTTTTTCAAGGCACACTGCTCCTTGCTCTTGTACCTCAAAGTCCCTCATCATGTTGACTCATAATGAAAGAAACCTAGAACCAGTTTGGAGGGAGAGAGGCCCTTCCCCTGTAAACTGAAGGAAAACGTACCCAGTAACGTATCCACTAAGAAATCCTGTGCAGCATAGCGTTTATTGTCATTTTAAAAAGAAGCATGGAGCAGTGCTTCAGTGCCAGTACCCAAATGGCATGTTGTTTTCCTTTTGTGCTCTACCAGCTGATGGTCCTGTCTTATAGAGGTCTTGTCCATCTATACTGATGCAGTATTAGCAATTCAGTACAATGTCAGTGTAAGTATGCAAGAACAAAACACCACAATGCTTCTGAAAAGCTAATAATAGAGTAATAGACACAGAGATCAAACTCCTAATGAATGTCGTGTGGATACTAGCTACTTTCCCTGGGTGATCCTCCTTTCCCTGACAGGGTATTAAGTGCCATGTTATTTGTTTGTTTGTTTGTTTTTTCTTGTATTGACTATTTGGGTAAAGGGGTACTGGTGCAAAATTTACATCCTTGTCTTGAGTTTTAATAGCTAAAGAAGTATGAAATGCAATGTGTCCTCGCCTCACTTCTTTTCTAGAGGCCTTAACTAAAAGGCAACTTCACATACAGCTTGTACAGAAAGTACTTTAGCAAGGGCTCAAGACACCACTTTTTCTTCCCCTCCTTTCCCCTGCTAGGTCTGTCTTTGGGGACTATCCATCTGGTGAACTCTTGCAGCCAGAGAACTGAGAGCAGAGTGCTCTCACAGCTGATGGATAAATTAGGAATAGTAAATTAGGCAGCTATTTGATTAGGTAAGAAAATAACACTCAACAGAACTAGTTTTCTGAGTATTATTAGTAGCAAAAAAATAATTTGTTTTTTTTTTTTTAAGTGCAGCAAAAGGCATTTATAGTGATTCTGAGTAGAACTTTTTGCAGAAGGTGAATGTGAAAGTTTACCAAGTGCCTCTCCCTGCCCCCCCCGCTTTTTTTTTAAAGTGCCATGGCAAATAAATGCCTTTGTTTTGCAGCTGTTTCTTAATTTTCATGGGATAAGGATGGAGATACTCCTCTAGCTTTAAAAAGGCAGAGTTTTTTGTTGGTGGTTTTTTTTTCCTTCTTCTCTTTCTCGCCTCCGATTTGGTGAATCGAGAGAATGAAAATATCTCTTTCTTGATGCTTGCCTTGATGGGATTTAGACACAGGAGAGGTGACAAATAAACAACCTTTCTGTCCCATCCCACTTGCTGCATATCACTTCTCCATCTTGCTTTTGCTGCAAGTCTGTCTGCCCAGCATCCCATATTGTCCCTACACCAGGATGTGAGCCATAGTGGTCCCTTTGTCAGGAGATCTTGTGGGACTGCAGGAGTCTCAGCTGAGCAGCAGCAAGGAGGAACTAAACGTTAATGTCTCTGGGAACTCCACACCAAATACAGTGTGTGGCTCAGAGCTCTTTTGTATGATGTAGATTTGACTGCAGGTGGCTAACTTGACCATCATAAGTTATTTAAATTTTTCTCTTAATGCTTCTAATAATAGTAAAATAACTATATCCACAGGGGCCTGTAGCTAAATGAGCGAGTGGAGCCTTTTCTTAAACTTTTGTTAATGACTTTTCAGTCTCTATAGAAAGTTTATTAACTATGAACTATTGTATCTTTTTGATTTGAACCTTTTTTGATGCCAAATGTATTCCACTCTTTTACCTTATTCTTCAAAATATAAACTAGGTTTTCTTAATTTTAAGATGTAAATGGCACAGATCATTGTGCTGAGTGTATCTTTTGTCTGCATTCCAAAAGCAAGACACCAGTTGGCATGATGTGTCCGTGCTAGTAGGAGGCCCAGAGTAGGTGAAAAACTGGATCCTGCTCAGTTAGAATTTGGTTAAAGAGATTTTGTGTCCTCTTTGTTGTTAACTGCTTCTGATGGCTCAAGTATGCAAAATTATTTTCCGTGAAAAATGATGTACCCTTGTTCTAGCCTTGAAGCTTATTACAGGGCTCTTTTGTACACTAGCTGACTAATTTTCATATCACAGTTTGGTACTTATGTTACAGAGATACTGTAATATTACATTGAGATACAGCGTTGTATTGGGTCTGGCTGGGATGGAGTTAACTTTCCTTATAGCAGCCCCCATAGTGCTGTGCTGTGTATTGGTAGCTAGATAGGTGTTGGCAACACACCAGTCAGTGTTTTGGCTACTGCTGAGCAGTGCTCCCACAGCATCAAGGCTGCCTCTCCAACATCCTAAGGAGTCTAACCATAAACCTAACACTGCCAAGTCCACCACTAAACCATGTCCCCAAGTGCCACATCAACACATCTTTTAAACACCTCCAGGGATGGTGACTCAACCACTTCTCTGGGCAGCCTGTTTCAGTGCTTGACAGCCCTTCAGGTGAAGAGATTTTTCCTCATATTCAATCTAAACCTCCCCTGGCACAACTTAAGCCTGTTTCCTCTTGTCCTATCACTTTTTACTTGGGAAAAGAGACCGACACCCACCTTGCTACAACCTCCTTTCAGGTAGTTTCAGAGAGCAATAAGGTCTCCCCTCAGCCTCCTTTTCTCCAGACTAAACAACTCCAGTTCCCTCAGCTGCTCCTCATAAGACTTGTGCTCTAGACCCTTCACCAGCTTCATAGGCCTTCTTTGGACATGCTCTAGCACCTCAATGTCTTTCTTGTAGCGAGGGGCCCAAAACCAAACACAGTATTTGAGGCGTGGCCTCACCAGTGCTGAGTACAGGGGGACGATCACTTCCCTAGTCCTGCTGGCCGCACTATTTTATTTTCTCCCCACTCCTGTCCAGCTGAGGAGGGGAGTGATAGAGTGGTTTGGTGGTCCAACCAAGGTCAACCCACTACAAGTGTCATCTGCATTTTTCCAGTGCTTTGAGATTTGTAGTATTTTTAGGAGCAGACTAGAAGAGTACAGACTTGGTTTTGGCTGACGATGAAATTTTGGAAACTTTTTCTTTTGAAGCTATTTCAAAGTATGCTCTTTGAAATGACAGTTGCTGCACAGATCCTTGTAATCAACATGTTATTGCAATGCTAACTGAAATTAAAAATAATTAAAAGGATTCATATTTGCTTGTACCTGGCTGGAATTACATGGTTGTTTTAATAAGAGTTTATTACAACTTTATTAGCTGCAAAATTGATTATGTAAAAGTAGAATATCTGACTTTTCATGCTGATAACTGCACATACTAAAAGAATAATTCCTCTGTGTTTAGAAGTAACTTCTAAACTTCTTTAGAAGTAACTTCTTAACTTCTTTAACTGTACTAATACTTTTTCTTTTCCATGCATTGATGTTTCAACAAATAACACAATAATTACAAGAAAGTAACAAAGCAGCATTTTTATAAGCAGATTTGTGCAGGTTGGATTTTTTCTTTGCTCGCTGCTCTCTTCCTTGTTTTGGCATAAAGCAATGAGATACTTTTCACATTGACAGGTGGAAACATGAAGAAAACTTTGACTTTGCTTGCCTGTGTAAGGATCTGTTATCTGATTTTTTTTTTGCTGCCTTCAAAATAACGGCTGGTCTTGTACTAGCAAGTTAGAATTGTATTTACCATGAACTAGTGCCTTGCAAAATCTAGGCAGTGCTTTTGCTGCTACAGATTACTCAGTATACACCCTGTGACAATATAGTTGATATTTAGGTGAGCAGTGTTTAAGATACCGTGGAGCATCTGAGTTTGTGAGTCTTGCCCTGGCTGGGAAGGAATTGTTACATTTGGTATGATATTTGAGCTCTTGTTGATGCTGAGTCTGAAATGTTTCTGACTGTGAAAGAGCATAGAGATTCTTCTTTTTGGCTGAAAGGTTTGGACAATTTTTAAGTTTTTACAGCAAATGGGGCTTGTTTGCCATAAATACAAATTTCCCATTCGAATGGAGCGTTACAAAAAAATCCATGGTTAATTCTGGGTGATTCTTTTTGGCAGGTGAGAACGTTTCCCAGGGAGGTGCATGTGCTACCTTGGGCTCCTCCCACTGCCTCACCTCTTTGAAGCAACTTAGTTGGTACTGGCTTTGCCAGCTGTTGTGTAGATTGCTGGAGCTGAGCTGGTGATGCTATTGTTTGGGAATTACTGCCTAAAATTAGAGTCCTTTTAACCAGCAAGACCTGCATGTGGCAGGGAACATTATCTGCAGTTTGTCTTCCTGCCTTCATCCACTGGGAGGAGGAAATGAATGCAACACAGTGAAACAGATTTTGGAGAACTGGAGAAAGCAAATGACTAGGTATGAATTTTGCTTAACCTGTACCTGTTTAGAATAATTTGATTTCAACTTGATTGTTTTTGAAGAATATTTGTGGGTTCAAGAATGTTTTGTAAGCTTTTCATTGAAATGCATTTTTTAGTTTAGACGATGCTTATTGTGAAGGGCAGATGAAAACCACAAGTGCTTTCAGAGGTGGGGAACGGAAGGTCTAATATTTTAGAGAAATTGTTCTCAAATACTTATGGTTATCTAGTTTAAAAGCACATAGGCTTTATTTCTTTTAAAACCCCCAACACTTAATAATTGTATTTGTGTTAGGAGTAGAGATGTAGTTTATTAAAACCAGGACTAACAAGAAAAGCAGTATTATGTTAATGACTGCAAGTCAGTGCAAAGTATGCTTGTGTTGTGGTTTAACCCCAGCGAGCAACTAAGCACCAAAGCTGCTCACTCACTCCCCCCTTGGTGGGATGGAGGAGAGAATCAGAAGAGTAAAAGTGAGAGAACTCGTGGGTATAGAGAAAAAGAGTTTAATAGGTAAAGTGAAAGCTGCACACAAGCAAAGCAAAACAAGGAATTCATTCACTACTTCCCATCGGCAGACAGGTGTTCAGCCATCTCCAGGAAAGCAGGGCTCCATCATGCGTAACAGTTACCTGGGGAGACAAATACCATCACTCCAAACGTCCCTCTCTCCCATCTTCTTCCTCCAGCTTTACATGCTGAGCATGATGTCATGTGGTATGGAATATCCTTTTGGTAAGTTGGGGTCAGCTGTCCCAGCTGTGTCCCCTCCCAACTTCTTGTGCACCTTCAGCCTACTTGCTGGCAGGGTGATACGAGAAGCAGAAGCCGCCTTGACTCTGTGTAAGCACTGCTCAGTGATAACCAAAACATCCCTGTATTATCAACACTGTTTGCAGCACAAATCCAAAACATAGCCCCATACAAACTGCTATGGAGAAATTAAACTCTATCCCAGCCAGAACCAGCACAACTTGGAAGCTGTTGCTGTTAGTGGGTATTTCACATTGTGAGTATTGAAGCTTGTCTATGTGGAGGGGAGGAAGAAAGTTGTATACAATATGCTAAAAAGTATTTATCTTCAGCAATTAAACAATATGTTTTACACCATTTCAGCTACCTGCTTAATTTGTGAAGTTTAATTAAGATATAGTCAGATTGTGCTGACATAGACATAAAAATCAATGCCTAGTTTGCCTGAGGAAAAGGCTCTTTTTCCTTTTGGGGTGCGGCTACATATTTTATTTTTTTTTTCAAAGGAAAAATCATTAGCAATTCAGAGAGTAGAAGCTAATAGCTGTTTTTAAAATTCATGTCCTTAAATGTTAATTTGATGCTTTGAGGCACAAATGACCTTTCTAACCAGCCCAAACTCGTCAGACAAAGGAATGATAGAAATAAGCTGCATTATTCTAATAAAACAGGCTGCTTTTCAGGGAGAACTTAAAAATGATTCTGTCTCCCTCTTCCCATCAGCATTAATTTAAACTTTGGCCTGTGCTCCTGAAGCCCAGGGCAAGTGAATAATGCTTTCATCCATAGTTACCTCAGCTGGTATTACTTAGCATTGGAAAAAGCAGTTAAATGTTGGTCAGATGCAGAGGGGAGAATTGAAAGGGGATTTCTTGTTGTCATAAAGCTGGAGAGGAGGGAGGAGAGAAGCAAAACCACCACCCCTTCTTGAAGCCTTTCATTTAAGTGTTTAGATTACAGTATACAGTTTGGAGGTTATATTTAAAAACTAAACAATTTATTTTTTTTTTGGTAGCTCCTAGGGATTTCATTGAGACTGGAACTGTATATAAGTATATGCTGTACAAACAGGAAAAACACTTAATGCATCAGTGCCTACTCTGTCATAAGATTTACCAGATAAGACACACATAAAAGGTTGGGGTGGAAGATTATAAGGCAATATCAAAAATGAATGTGTCTTTATACAAGGTAACACATTTTTTTTCTACCTCTTTCCAAAAAGAAGTTAAACTAAATTTGGTACTTGAATACCATTCTTCCTTGCTAGCTATGCTTGAAGGATCTTTAATCTCTTGGAGGGATGTGTTTCTGAAGCAAGCACCACAGTAATAAACTTTTCTAGGAGATAAGTAGAGTCAAGGAGTAATAATCTGGTGTTGCAGTTCTTGTATCTTGTCTGGTTTTTTTCCTATCTATATTTTTTGTCTTGCTCAGTCCTTACTCATTGATCCACATCCAAAAAAAAAAGAATATCTAATATCTGAATTTGTTCAAACTTGAGAAATTTGGAAGTCCTTTAATCGTTCACTATTTTTTCCACTACTTATCTGTTCAGAGATTTACCTGGCATGTTCTGCTGTATAATCTGTATTGGTTTTGTTTATCCAAAGCCCAATCTTTCCATAAGTTTCCCAGCTAGATGAGGAGACAGCACTGGTCATTCTCAAATATCCAGCAGCTGGGCAGTATCATAAAACAGCAGGATCATGTTATTACTGTTCATTAATATTTGGTTACTTAAAATAAGCCCCTAATATAAAAGATTGATTTTAGGGATGAAATATTGTCGTGGTTTAGCCCAGCCGGGCCACTAAGCTACCACTCAGCTGCTCTCTCACTCCTCCCTCAGTGAGGTGGAGAGGAGAAAAATGTAACAAAAGTACTGAGTGTGAGACAAGAACAGAGGGAGCACCCACTGACCATGGTCCCCAGCAAAACAGACTCAGCTTGGGGAGAAAACAATCCAATTTATTAACAGTTACTTGAGAGGATGTAGTGGGTTAGGCCGCTCCGGCAATGAACCCACACAGCTGGTCACTCACCCTCCCCCACCCCCAGAAATGAGGGAGAGAATTAAAGGAGAAAGGGGAAACCGTGGGTTGAGATAAGAACAATTTAATACAGATAAGTAATACACAGTGTAGATGGTCACCACCCCCTCTTATCCGCAGCCCGTCTCGTCCTGAAGCTGCAATCCCAGACAAACACGAGGCCCTGAAATAGAGAGGGGCAGAGAGAGAGAGTACTCTGAGAGTGGGAGTACTGGAAGAGCGGGGGGGGGGGGGGGGGAAGGCAATAGAGCAAAAGCGCAGCAAGCACAAAAGAGCAAAAGCTGTGAAAGAGCCAAAGCGCAAAAGCCCTTCTCTCCGGCTGTCCCTCACTTTTATACTGGGCATGACGCTGCATGATATGGAATACTAATTGGCCAATTTGGCCCTCAGTCTTAAGTTCCACCACAAATCACAAGGGGAATCGTGTCCCCCTTGTCCTGGCTATGCTCCCCCCTTATCCCGCCGTGCTTCTGCACTCCAGCACACTGAAAAGTCCTTAGAGTCTCACGTCCAACCACAAACATCAACTTGCTATCAACATTCTTCTCAGAGCGAGCCTCTGAGTAAAACCAAAACACGGAGCTCTTCTAGCTGCTAAAAAGAAGAGCTAACTCTGTCCCAGCTAAAACCAGGACAGTATCCACCCCTTATTCCATACCATGCACGTCATGCTCAAACCTTACATATATACTATTCCCTTAGCCATGGGTTATCCCTCCAAAATGTGTCTTCATCTGTTGTAGCAGTCTCTCAGGGCAGGAAAGATGATGTGGAATTCACTCAGTCGGTAGAACGGGTGACACGTAGTCTTTGTTGCGTGTGGCGTCTGGAGCTCGTAGTTGGTGTATCCGGCCACTGCCTGCAGGTTGAAGATGTTGATCTCAAAGAAGTTGCTGGGTGTTAGGAATAAGTTCTGGTTCTGCCGAAGTTCATTCTTCATTAACATGGATGATTCTTAATATAATGGCATTAGTACAATGTGACAACCATAGCAATGATGATATGCAGGGACAGGGTTATTCAGCAATTAATATCAAACAATTCAATTCATTTTATCGTCTATTTTCACCCAACATCAAATCCCCTTGAGGTACACATCGGACTTCCCCGTCCTTCTGCATCACCCACCACGTGCACCTAGGTCCTTGAGCAAAAGCAATCCCATGAATGGGTTTACCTTTACCCGAGGCAGGAATAACCCAAACTGTCTTCCCGAGTATATTCCTCATGTGCACTACAGGGACTTTATCTCCTTCTACAGTACGTAAAAGTCCTGATTGGGCAAGACCAGCTCGACTGGCAGATCCTCTAGTGTTGACTAACCAGGTGGCTTTTGCGAAATGTGTATCCCAATGTTTGAAGGTTCCACCACCCATTGCTTTCAGTGTGGTTTTTAGCAATCCATTATATCGTTCAATCTTCCCAGAAGCTGGTGCATGATAGGGGATGTGATATACCCACTCGATGCCATGCTCTTTGGCCCAAGTGTCTATAAGATTGTTACGGAAATGAGTCCCGTTGTCTGACTCAATTCTTTCTGGGGTGCCATGCCGCCACAAGACTTGCTTTTCAAGGTCCGGGATAGTGTTTCGGGCGGTGGCATGGGGCACAGCATAGGTTTCCAGCCATCCAGTGGTTGCTTCCATCATTGTGAGCACGTAACGCTTGCCACTGTGAGTTTGTGGAAGTGTGATATAATCAATTTGCCAAGCCTCTCCATACTGATATTTCAACCACTGCCCTCCATACCAAAGAGGTTTCAACTGCTTGGCTTGCTTGATTGCAGCACACGTTTCACATTCATGGATCACCTCTGCAATAGTGTCCATAGTTAGGTCCACCCCTCGATCACGAGCCCATTTGTATGTGGCATCCCTTCCTTGATGGCCTGAGGCATCATGGGCCCAACGAGCTAGAAATTTTTCACCTTTATGTTGCCAGTCCAGATCCACTTGAGCCACTTTAATCTTGGCAGCCTGATCCACCTGTTGATTGTTTTGATGTTCTTCCGTGGCCTGACTCTCGGGTACATGGGCATCTACATGTCGTACTTTTACAACCAGCTTCTCTCCTCGAGCAGCAATGTCTTTCCACAATGGGGCAGCCCAGATGGGTTTACCTCTGCGTTGCCAGTTGCTCTGCTTCCATTGCCGTAGCCATCCCCACAGGGCATTTGCTACCATCCATGAGTCGGTATAGAGATAGAGCATTGGCCCCTTTTCTCGTTCAACGATGTCTAAAGCCAGTTGGATGGCTTTTACCTCTGCGAACTGACTTGATTCGCCTTCTCCTTCGGTAGCTTCTGCGACCCGTCGAGTAGGACTCCATACAGCAGCTTTCCGTTTTCGATGTTTTCCTACAAGGCGACAGGATCTGTGAGTAAACAGAGCGTATTTCTTCTCATTGTCTGATAGTTCATTATAAGGTGGAGCCTCCTCAGCACGTGTCACCTCCTCCTCCTCTGGTGACATTCCAAAGTCTTTACCTTCAGTCCAGTTAGTGATCACTTCCAAAATTCCTGGGCGATTGAGGTTTCCTATCCGAGCTCTTTGTGTGATCAGCGCGATCCACTTGCTCCATGTAGCATCAGTTGCGTGGTGTGTAGACGGGACGCTCCCTTTGAACATCCAGCCAAGTATTGGCAATCGGGGTGCCAGGAGCAACTGTGCTTCCGTACCAATCACTTCACAAGCAGCTCGGACTCCTTCATATGCTGCCAGTATCTCTTTTTCAGTTGGAGTATAGCGGGCTTTGGATCCTTTGTATCCTCGACTCCAAAACCCAAGAGGTCGACCTCGCGTCTCCCCTGGCGCTTTTTGCCAGAGACTCCAGGTAGGACCATTCTCCCTGGCTGCAGTGTAGAGCACGTTTTTGACATCTTGTCCTGTCCGGACTGGTCCCAGGGCTATCGCATGGACTATTTCTTGTTTAATTTGTTCAAAGGCTTGTCGTTGCTCTGGGCCCCATTCAAAATTGTTCTTCTTTCGGGTTACTTGATAGAGGGGTTTTACAATCTGGCTGTAGTCGGGAATATGCATTCGCCAGAAACCCACAATGCCTAAGAAAGCTTGTGCTTCCTTTTTGTTGGTTGGTGGGGACATAGCTGCTATTTTATTAATCACATCTATTGGAATTTGGCGACGCCCATCTTGCCATTTTATTCACAAAAAGTGAATTTTTATTCTCAAAAACTGTGCATGTCCCTTGACCTTACTCTGTTTTATGGCAAAGCCTGCTTTCAAAAGGATTTGGATTATCTTTTCACCTTTCTCAAAAAATTCTTCTGCTGTGTTGCCCCATACAATGATGTCATCAATGTATTGCAAATGTTCTGGGGCTTCACCCTGTTCCAGTGTGGTCTGGATCAGTCCATGGCAAATAGTGGGGCTGTGTTTCCACCCCTGGGGCAGTCGATTCCAGGTATACTGGATGCCCCTCCAAGTGAAAGCAAACTGTGGCCTGCATTCCGGTGCCAAAGGAATTGAGAAAAACGCATTAGCGATATCAATCGTAGCGTACCACCTGGCTGCCTTTGACTCCAGTTCATATTGAAGTTCCAGCATATCTGGCACGGCAGCACTCAATGGTGGTGTAACTTCGTTCAAGCCACGATAGTCTACCGTCAGCCTCCACTAGCCATTGGACTTACGTACAGGCCGTATAGGGCTGTTAAATGGTGAGCGGGTCTTCGTGATGACTCCTTGACTCTCCAGTTGACGAATCAACTTATGGATAGGAATTAGAGAGTCTCGGTTGGTACGATATTGCCGTCGGTGCACTGTTGTATTAGCAATTGGCACCTGCTGTTCTTCGACCCTCAGTAACCCCACAGCAGAAGGGTCCGTTGAGAGACCATGCAAAGTAGACAGCTGTCTGCCTTCTTCTGTCTCTATTGCAGCTATGCCAAAAAGCCCACCGATACCCTTTTGGGTCTTTGAAATACCCTCTCTTAAGATAATCTATGCCAAGGACGCACGGTGCTTCTGGGCCAGTTACAATAGGGTGTTTTTGCCACTGCTCTCCAGTTAGGCTCACTTCAGCCTCTAACACAGTCAGTTGTTGAGACCCCCCTGTCACTCCAGAAATACAGATGGATTCTGCCCCTCTGAAGTTCGACGGTATCAAGGTGCATTGGGCACCAGTGTCCACTAGAGCCTTATACTTTTTGGGGTATGATGTGCCAGGCCACCGAATCCACACAGTCCAGTAAACTCGATTATCCCTTTCCTCCACCTGGCTGGAGGCAGGGCCCCTCTAGTGCCTGTTATCATATTCATCAGAGGAATCAGCAGGATTAGAGTCAGGGTGGCTAGGAGGATCAGCCCTCCCATTTTGACTAGTGGACTGCTCACTGTAGACTGGGGCAACAGCTGTCCTGGAGGAATTGGAGAAAATTCTAGTTCTGTTGGTTCTTCCTCCCAACTGGCGTACCCTAGCCTCTAAAGCAGAGGTGGGTTTTCCATCCCACCTTCTCACGTCTTCTCCATGATCACGGAGGTAGAACCACAGCTCACCCCGTGATCTGTACCGTCTCTCTTGTCTCTCTCGAGGAGGGTAACGCCTGGTTCTAACAGCTGAAATTCTAGAACGTTCAGGTGGTGGGAAATCTACTTTTTCTCTTAATTCTCGGACTTCCTCAGACAGCTTTTCCACAGCTGCAACACAGGTTCATATAGAAGTATTATCATATCGTTGGAGGTAGGTGACCAGATTACCTACGGATAGTGATGTATCATTGTCTTCGAAGTCCATTATTGCCAATGAGGTGGAATATGCTGATGGCGCACTCCGTAGAATCTTCTACCACATTGGTCATGTGCACCGGACGTCATCTGGATCTTTGCATCTTGGTCCGCTTCTCAAGTCAAGATAAATCAACTCTCGCACAGCCAGTTCTCTCAGATACTGAATAGCTTTTTCTATGTTGGTCCACTTGCTTACATTACATGGCACCTCGTCCTTGTAGGGATACCTTTCCTTTATAGCTGCCAGGAGTCGTCTCCAGAGGCTGCGGACTTGTGTCTGTCTTCCAATTGCTTTATCAATGCCTCCATCCATAGCAAGGGCTCCTAGCTGCCTGGCTTCGTTACATCTAACTCCAGACTTTTGGCTCCCATGTCCCAGCATCTGAGCAACCAAGTGACAATGGGCTCACCTCTAAGACGGCCATAATCTTTTCTAATATCTCACAGCTCACTCATGTTTAGAGATCGGGTGGTTATAGTCTCATCTATGATGTCACTCCTCCTCCATTGAGATTTTCTCAAGGGCGAAACAGAACGTTCCCGCTTCATTTCTCGTGATGGCCCTGATTGCTCTTCTTCATCTTCTAACTTTTGTATACATTTTCTTTTCCTTACGGGGACAACTGATACCGTTGTAGTCTGAGTAGCTATAGTGCTTGTCATGGGAGTCGAGATGGAAAGCACAATAACCCGAGAAATAAATTGATATACACCCCTAAATGGCCGATTGACTTTGAATATATAAATAATTAAACATATATTCAGGAGACCTTGCAGGACAATCAAACCCGTTAAATTATTCCAACGATGTTCGGCATTATCAAAATCAATGTAAGTTTTTGTAAATGAAAAGTCACCAGTATAATTGGCAATGATATCCGCCAGGTGACGCTCAAAATTAATAAACGAGCTCCACATCACCATCCTCCTCTGCACCTGCCGAATTACAAAGACTGAGCCGGTCCCAGCACCGATGATCTTATCAGTGTTACACCATACAGTATAGCTAAACCCTTAATTACCGATAACATACTTTTCATACCGGTCCAACACCCAGAGCCAGAAAACCACATAAACATTCCACCTAATATCATATAAAGCAGTTAAGGCAGTAAATTATCGATTTCTGGTAACATATACGAAAGCATTAGAAACAACATTCCGGCTAGCAACATCCAGGAAAGAAACAATGTCCGATCACAGCAATTTACTTTCCTTATCTCAACCCCTTCGGGCCTCATGTTGGGCGTCAATTAAGACGGTTGTGGGTTAGGCCGCTCCGGCAAGCAAACCCACACAGCCAGTCACTCACCCTCCCCCACCCCCAGGAATGAGGGAGAGAATTAAAGGAGAAACGGGAAACCCGTGGGTTGAGATAAGAACAATTTAATACAGATGATTTAATACACAATGTAGGTGCTCACCACCCCCTCTTATCCTCAGCCCATCTCGTCCCGAAGCTGCAATCCCGGACGAATGCGAGGCCCTGAAACAGAGAGGGGCAGAGAGAGGTAGTACTCAGAGTGGGAGTACTGGAAGAGAGAGGAAAAAAAAAAAAGGCAATAGAGCAGAAGAGCAGAAACGGTGAAAGAGCCAAAGCACAAAAGCCCTTCTTTCCAGCTGTCCCTCAGCTTTATACTGGGCATGACGCTGCATGACATGGAATACTAATTGGCCAATTTGGCCCTCAATCTTAAGTTCCACCACAAATCACAAGGGGAATCGTGGCCCCCTTGTCCCGGCTATGCTCCCCCCTTATCCCGCCGTGTTTCTGCACTCCGGCACACTGAAAAGTCCTTGGAGTCTCACGTCCAACCACAAACATCAGCTTGCTATCAGTGTTCTTCTCAGAGCGAGCCTCTGAGTAAAACCAAAACACGGAGCTCTTCTAGCTGCTAAAAAGAAGAGCTAACTCTGTCCCAGCTGAAACTCGGACAGAGGATAAAGAGAAACTAAGCCAGATCTTAAAAATAGCACCTTCCCACCCCTCTTTCCTTTTCTTTCCTGCTCTGCCTTCTCCCCTGTCATGGTTTGATGTGGAGGGGGGGGTGGTTCTGGTGGCAGGAGAGGGATTTTGCTCCCTGCGACCTCCCCGGTTTTGGATCCGGGTTAGGCTTAGTTCTGGCCACCGGATCAGACTGCCATCCCCCTCGGGGTTGAGCCAATAGGGCGCCTCTGCGAATTGCCCTATTTAAGTCAGGACAAGGGAACCGGAAAAGGTGCTTCGCCCAGGATCGACCAGAGAAGGGAGGAGGGTACTGCCCCCGCTCCCTGGCTCCCGGCCGGGCGGCTGCCTGCGTCGGGCCAGCGCCGCCCACGGAGAATGGCGGCGGCGGAGCCAGCTGGGGAACTCGGGGGCACCCCACTCCCAGGGTGCCCACTGGGCTGAGTTCACCTGGAGAGGACTGAGATCTGAGAGAAACAGCTGCATCGACAGCAGGTCAGTGAGGATGGAGCGGGAGGAGGTGTGCCGGAGCCGAGTTTCCCCTGCGGCTGATGGTGAGATAGCAGGCTGCCCCCCTGCAACCAGGACGGCCTCGGTGGAGCAGCGACCCACTCGCAGCCCGTGGGGAGAAGATGCCTGAGCCCGAGGATGGTCGTGTTGGGGGCACGGCAAGGCAGAAAGGCATCTGGAGTCTTCGTGACGACCCACGCCGGAGCGAGTGGCTACAGCTCCCTAAGTACCCGAGACTGTGGTATAGCCCACACCGGAGCAATCTGTGGGGAAGGATTGTTTCCAGTGGGCTGGACTCACGTTGGAGAAATTTGTGGATTTTTCCTCGTGGGTAGGGGATCCATTGGAGCAGGGGAAAAGGGTGTAAGGACTCCTTCTCCTTTAAGAAAGAAGCAGCAGTAACAGCACGGAATGAACTGACCTGCACTCCCCCAGTCCCTGCCCCCTGTGCTGCTGGGGGGAGGAGGTAGAGCCGGGAGGAAAAGGAAGGTGGGGGGGGGAAGGTGTCGGTTTTAAGATCTGGTTTTGTTTCTTTCTGTCCTCTCAAGTAATCGGTTTTTATTTCCCTTTGTCCTTCTAAGTAATCATTAATAAACTGTTTTGCTTTGAGAAAAGCGCTGCCTGTTTTGCCCAGGACCATGGTTGGTGGGTGCTCCCTCTGTTCTTGCCTCAACCCTCAGTCCTTTTGGTTTTTTTTTCCTCTCCTCTCTACTTTATTGGAGAAGGAGAGACTGTGTGAGTTTTAGTTGCTGGATCAGCCTAAAACCACGACATCCCCCAGCAGCGCAGGGGGACAGGGAATGGGGGAGTGCAGGTCCCTTCATCCCATGTTGTTACTGCCGCCCTTTTTCTTAAAGGAGGAGGAGTCCTTACACCCTTTTCCCTTGCTCCAGTGGATCCCCTACTCATGGGACAGTCCACAGACTTCTCCAGCGTGAGTCCTATCCGCAGGATGCAATCCTGACCCATCGGATTTTTCCTGTGCGGGCTTTTACCACAGAGTCACAGCTTCTTAGGGAGCTGCCACTCACTCCAGTGTGGGTTTTTCCACGGACTTTAGATGCATTTCTCCGTCATGAGTCCCATTTTCCACGACCTCCCTCAGGCTCAGCATCTCTGCTCCAATGTGGCTTCTCCACGGGCTGCGAGTGGGTCTGTGCCCCACCGAGTCTGTCCTGGCTGCAGGGGGCCACTGCCGCCTCACCACAGGCTGTGGGGGAACCTCAGCTCCGGCACCTCCTCCTGCTCCATCCTCGCTGACCCGGTGTCTGTGTGGCCGTTTCTCTCGTTTCTCAGCCCTCTCCGGATGAACTCGGCCCAGCAGCACCCCGGGAGCAGGGTACTCCCAAGTTCTCCAAGCTGCGACCCCGTGGCCATCTTCAGCCGAGTGGCGCCGGCCCGGTGCAGGTAGCCCCTGCCTGGGAGGCTGGGGAGGGCGGGCAGTCCCCACCTGCCCCTTCTCTTCACTGCAGGTCCGAACCACATTTTGGGCTCCTTTGTCCCCGACTTAAATTGGGCATTCGCAGAGACGCCGATTGACTTGACCTGGGCCTGAGGGGATGGGGGGTCGGGCCTGAGGGGATGGGGGGTCCGACCTGGCCAGAGACCGGTCCGACCGGTTTTGGAGTCTGGGAAGTTACAGGGGGTGAAGCCTCTCTCCTGCTACCAGAACCCCTTCACATAAACCCAGCACAAATATGCAGTATGTTATGAAAATTTGTGACGAAAGCTAATGTGGCTCCTTATTTTTTTCTTTTTAGATGACCTTTTCAAAGCTTTTTTATATGAAACAGGAAGAAGAGAAAATACTTACCGTGTTAGTTTATTTAGTTAGTTAGTTTGGAACTAGATGATCTTTGAGGTCCCTTTCAACCCTAACCATCTTTTTGGCCTAGTAGATGATTCATATAGAACCTCTAATGAACACTTCAGAATCCATTCATGAGGGTATTTTACTGTAATAAACTCGCTGACTTTCATGCATATTGGGCGATTTTCTCACATAATTGTGTTGTGATGGGGTTGTTTTGATTGCTTATGAATCAAAAGTATATCCGCCCCGGCTCTCACAGCAACCTGCCTACGCCTGCACTGCCCCCAACAGCGGCAGATCTGGTCCTGGCTAGAAAATGCTTCAAGAAAGCCCCAAAAAAGAGCTTTTCTTCGGCTTTTTTTCTGCAGCAGCTCTCCCCAGTCGCAGTCTTACCTGCTCTGAAGCGGGTCTCCACCGAAATGACCGTTAGGCACGTTGTCAGCCCGTTTAATCTTACCGCGGGTGTGCTGGCTCCGCCAACACAGAACATATCACTTCTCACAGAGACTGGGGTTATCTGACTCCAGAGAGAGGAGAAGCAAATGTAAAAGCCTAATTATTACTTCCAAAAAAACAGAATTCTTTCTAAAACATCAACACATGTGAACAAACTAGAGGACACAAAACTCTGCTGTCTAGATGAGAAGAGACCCTTTTCTACTATAGTGTCTGCAAAATCAACCTGCAAAGATGTTCCGGACTGTAAAGCACTTGATCAGTCTGCAGTCTTCATTCAGATCTAGGAACAAGCTGTGACTGCTGTAAGGAATACATATGCATGTACCAAACTTGTACAGAGTTGCTGGTAGAAAACTTGGGGCAACAGCATATAGCTCAACATGCTCACATAAGTACCAATGATGCTCATTAGTTATCCCATAACTTATTAAGTTTGCAGTTGATTCTGTTAGTTGATCCAAATTGCTGTCAGACTGTATTTTCTTGCACACAAACACGTGCTTCTACTTTAAATTGGTACAACTATTTCAAATCTAATTGGATATATTTTAAGCAACTACTAGATTATTTTATATTTGGTTATTGCAATGAATAGGTATCTGGATGGAGCTTTAGGCAAAGTCTAAAGGACAGCAGAACTTTAAAAAAAGTCTGCTGTAATTACATTATCACTAGTTTTTATCTAGCTAAGGATAGCTGCTCTCTGAGGACAGAGCCTTTTTTTTAAAGATCAGAATTCCTCTGTGCTGTACACCTGTAAGATATCCATGCAGTAGTAAGCTGCTGAAAATGCTTCTTCACTTGTTTGGCCTTGAGTGTGTTTTGTGCTGCCATGACAACTCAGTTAAAAAGAGCCTTGGGTTTGTAGTTTCCAGACCTGATTAATACAATGTACTATAATTAGGAATAGGAAAAATCCCCACAGGCTCTTTTCCATTTTAAATATTCCCACTGCTCCCAAGACTTCCCCAGCTTTCATTGTGCATTGTTTCAGATTAGTCATAATTGAAATATTTATTTTGTTTAGTGTGGCCTAGATATTGGGAAGAGTCCCTGGAATGTATTAGAGCTTTCAGCTTGGTTTTGGAGTCCTTTTGAGGTGGTTGTATGACTTGCTATGTACCCTAAGAACTGAGGTTCTAGCATAACAGCATTTCAGTGTCCTACTTTTATAGTATCTGCTCATCCAGAAAGGAATTACAGATAATACATGACCACTTATTTAGCTCTTGACAAATTCTTCTGTCATTGTTATTTCTTTCCTGTGCCAGTGTAGATGGGAAATGAGTTGAAGAACACTAAAGCACTGAAATGGGAAATAAAACACGCTACATATATTTATTTTTTCTAGGTACAATGTTAACTGATTTGATAAAGTAGTTTTAGTTTCTGATATTTTAACATCTTTGTCAGTGACATGGACAGTGGGATCGAGTGTACCCTCAGCAAGTTTGCTGATGACACCAAGCTGTGTGGTGTGGTGGACACGCTGTGGTGCTCTAAATCAGGATAATGATTCTAAATCTATTTATGCATATTTTAACCACTTGTTAAATACTATGCTTCAAATAGTAGAGCACCCGCGGGTGCTGAGGGAGTTGGCGGATGTCATTGCCAGGGGATCAGGGAATCTGAGGAATTTAGGGGTCAGGGGGCAATGGCACAAGGTCCCTGCTCAGCGTGGCAAGCGCAACTGCCTGGCAATTCCTCCGCCCCCACAGCTGTCCTTGCATAACAGGTACAGTGCTCTGCAAGGGGAACTGGATAACAGTGAGGATGATGGTTCTCCCTGCTTGGAGGTGTCACCAAAGCCTAGTCGGACTGCCGTCGGCATTAAAGCCTCATCAAAAGAGGAAAATATAGATGAGGGCCCACCCAGGGGGTTGCCTAAGGTGAGACAGTCTGCCCCACGCATTCTGATTGCCTCTGTTAAAAAAAGAAGGAGGGTAATTGTCATGGGTGATTCCCTTCTGAAGGGAACAGAGGGGCCAATATGTCGACCAGACCCAACCCACAGGGAAGTCTGCTGCCTCCCTGGGGCCCGGATCAGGGATGTCACTAGGAAACTCCCTGGTCTGGTACAGCCCTCTGATTATTATCCGTTACTGGTCATGCAGGTCGGAACTGATGAGGTAACAGAGAGAGGTCCAAAAGCCATCAAAAGGGACTTCAGGGCTTTGGGGCGATTTGATTGAAGGGTCAGGAGCACAGGTAGTGTTTTCCTCAATCCCTTTAGTGGCAGGAGAGAATACAGATAGGAACAGGAAAACACACTTAATTAACAGATGGCTCAGAGGCTGGTGCTACCGACAAAAATTTGGTTTCTTTGATCATGGGGAGGTTTTCACAGAACCGGGTCTGATGGCAACTGATGGATTTCAGCTGTCTCAAAGGGGAAAAAGGATTCTTGCTCATGAGCTGGCAGGGCTCATCAAGAGGGTGTGATAATTTTATGTGTGGGGGGGTGTTCTGGTGGCAGGGGAGGGGATTTGCTCCCTGTGCCACCAGATCTGAGTCCCATCCCCCCTCGGGGGGTTGAGCCAAATTGGGCCTCTGTGAATTGCCCTATTTAAGTTGGGACAAAGGGGCGGGAAAGGGCTTTTTGCTCAGGAGCGAGGAGAGAGCAGGAGGGCGCTGCCCTCACTCCCGGCTCCCGGCCGGGCGACTGCCCGGGCCCGGGCCGACGCCATGTGCTCAAGATCATAGAATCATAGAATCATAGAATGGTTAGGGCTGGAAGGGACCTTCAAAGGTCATCTAGTCCAACCCCCCTGCAAGGAACAGGGATATCTCCAACTAGATCAGGTTGCTCAGGGCCTTGTCCAACCTGGCCTTGAACGTCTCCAGGGATGGAGCATCCACCACCTCTCTGGGCAACCTGTTCCAGTGTTCTACCACTCTCATAGTAAAAAATTTTTTCCTAATATCCAACCTGAACCTACCTCCCTCTATTTTAAAACCATTACCCCTTGTCCTATCATAACTGGCCCTCCTGAACAGCCTCTCCCCATCTTTCCTGTAGGCCCCCTTGAGGTACTGGAAGACCGCTATAAGGTCACCCCGGAGCCTCCTCTTCTCCAGGCTGAACAGCCCCAACTCTTTCAGCCTGTCCTCATAGGAAAGGTGCTCCAGCCCTCTTATCATCTTCGTGGCCCTCCTCTGGACCCTCTCCAACTGGTCCATGTCCTTCTTATGTTGGGGGCTCCAGAACTGGACGCAGTACTCCAGGTGAGGTCTCACAAGGGCAGAGTAGAGGGGGAGAATCACCTCCCTCGACCTGCTGGCCACACTCCTCTTGATGCAGCCCAGGACGCGGTTGGCCTTCTGGGCCGCAAGAGCACATTGCCGGCTCATATTGAGCTTCTCGTCCACCAGTACTCCCAAGTCCTTCTCCTCAGGGCTGCTCTCGATCCAATCACCACCCAGTCTGTATTTATGCCTGGGATTGCCACGACCCAGATGTAGGACCTTGCATTTGGCCTGGTTAAACTTCATGAGGTTGGTACGGGCCCACCTCTCCAGCCTGTCAAGGTCCCTCTGGATGGCATCCCTCCCTTCCAGCGTGTCGACGGCACCACACAGCTTGGTGTCATCGGCGAACTTGCTGAGGGTGCACTCCATGCCACTGTCCACGTCACCGACAAAGATGTTGAAGAGGGCCGGGCCCAACACGGACCCCTGAGGGACGCCACTCGTGACCGGTCTCCACTTGGACATTGAGCCGTTGACCACTACTCTCTGAGTGCGGCCATTGAGCCAATTCCTTATCCACCGAGTGGTCCATCCATCAAACCCATGCCTCTCTAGTTTAGAGAGAAGAATGTCGTGCGGGACAGTGTCAAAAGCTTTGCACAAGTCCAGGTAGATGACATCCATTGGTCGACCCTTGTCCACCGATGCTGTCACCCCATCGTAAAAGGCCACCAAGTTGGTCAGGCACGATCTGCCTTTGGTGAAGCCATGTTGGCTGTCACCCACCACCTCCTTGCTCTCCATGTGCCTTAGCATGGTTCCCAGGAGAATCTGCTCCATGACCTTGCCAGGCACAGAGGTGAGGCTGACCGGTCTGTAGTTGCCCGGGTTCTCCTTGTTCCCCTTTTTAAAAATGGGGGTTATGTTCCCTCTCTTCCAGTCATCGGGGACCTCGCCAGACCGCCACGACTTCTCGAATACAATAGCCAGTGGCTTGGCAACTTCATCCGCCAGTTCCTTCAGGACCCGCGGATGGATCTCATCAGGTCCCATGGACTTGTGCACCTTCAAGTTCCTCAGATGTTCTCGAACCTGGTCTTCAAGTACAGTGGGCGGTGGTTCATCCTCACAGTCCCTGCTAGTTCTTTCCACAGCTTGGGTGGTAAGACAAGAGGCTTTACCATTGAAGACTGAGGCAAAAAATTCATTGAGTACCTCAGCCTTCTCTATGTCCCAGGTAACCAGAGCACCAGTATCCTTCCGGAGGGGGCCTACATTCTCTTTGGACTTCCTTTTGTCCCCTACATACCTATAGAAGCATTTCTTGTTGCTTTTTATATCCCTTGCCAAATTCAATTCCTTCAGGGCTTTAGCCTTCCTCACTTGATCCCTGGTCACTCTTACAGCTTCTCTGTATTCCTCCCAGGCTAGATGGCACCGGGGGAGCCGCATGGGGGGGCGCGGGAAGCGCCTCGCTCCCGGGGTGCCCACCGGGCCGAGCTCCTCTAGAGGAGATTAAGATCTAAGAGAAAACAACCACAATGACCAGGTCAGTTAAGGATGGAGCAGGAGGAGGTGTGCTGGAGCTGAGGCTTCCCTTGCAAATCGGTGTGAGATGGCAGGTGGCCCCCCTGCAGCCAGGGTGTACTTGGCGGAGCAGAGACTCACTCGTGGCTCGTGGAGAAACCCACGTCAGGAAGGAGATGCCTGAGCCCAGGAGAGATCGTGGAGCAGGGGATGCGCGACCAGGTACTGTTAATAATGGGGCATGGAATGCACGACGAGGTCGTGGAGGCATCTGGAATCCGTGGGACGACCCACGCCGACGTGAGTGGCAGCAGCTCCCTAAGAGGCCGAGACTGGTAAAGCCCGAACTGGTACAATCCATGGGGAAGGATTGCAATCCTGCGGGCAGGACTCACGTTGGAAAAGTTTGGGGACTTTTTTTTCTTCATGAGTAGGGGATCCACCGAAGCAAGGGAAAAATGGTGTAAAGACTCCTCCTCCTTTGAGAAAGGAGCGGCAGTTAACAACATGGATGAACTGACCTGCACTCCCCATTCCCTGTCCCCCTGCGCCGCCGGGGGGGAGGTTGAGCCAGGAACGAAAGGAAACGGGGTGGGGAGGTGTTGTTTTAAGATCTGGCCTTGTTTTCTCTTTTCTCCTCTCAAGTAACCGGTTTCGTTCCCTTATGTCTCCTGTTAAGTAACTGTTAATAAATTGTTTTGTTTTATGAAGAAAGCCTGAGTCATGTTTTGCCCGAGACCATGGTTGGTGGGTGCTCCCTCTTGGTTCTTGTCTCGACCCTCAGTCCAAAAAAGCCACGACAGAGGGCTTTAAACTAGGTTTGAAGGGGGAGGGGGATATAACTAGGCTCAGTAAACTAGGCTCAGGGAATAAGGCCTCCCACCCCCCTAGGGTGAAATCGGCATGCTCAGCTGGCTCTCTGAAATGCCTGTACACCAATGCACGCAGCATGGGGAATAAACAGGAGGAGTTAGAAATCTGTGTTCGATCAGGGGTTTATGATCTTGTGGCAATTACTGAGACTTGGTGGGACAGCTCGCATGACTGGAATGTGGTCATGGATGGCTATGTCCTCTTCAGGAAAGACAGGCCAGCAAGGCGAGGTGGTGGAGTTGCTCTTTACGTGAGGGAGCAACTAGGGTGCATTGAGTTCTGTCCAGGGGCGGATCAGGAGCAAGTTGAGAGCTTGTGGGTGCGAATTAAAGGAGAATCTGGCATGTGTGATACTGTTATTGGTGTCTATTACAGACCACCGGATCAGGATGAGGAGGCTGATGAGGCCTTCTACAGGCAGCTGACAGTGGTCTCGCAAATGCAGGCCCTGGTTGTCATGGGGGACTTCAACTACCCTGATATCTGCTGGAAGGCCTACTCAGCCAGCCATCCACAGTCCAGGAGGTTCCTTCAGTGCATTGATGATAACTTCCTGATGCAAATGGTGGATGAGCCTACTAGGAGAGGAGCGCTGCTGGATCTTATTCTCACTAATAAGGAGGGTCTGGTTGAAGCGCTGAAGGTCGAGGGTAGCCTTGGTTGTAGTGACCATGAGATGGTGGAGTTCAGGATCTCATGTGGCAGGAAGAGAATACCTAGCAGAACTAGAACCCTGGACTTCAGTAGGGCCAACTTTGATCTTTTCAAACAACTGCTAGGAGAAATCCCATGGGACAGAGTACTGGAGGGTAAAGGGGCCCAAGATAGTTGGTTAGCCTTCAAGGACCTCTTCTTCCAAGCTCAAGACCTGTGCATCCCAACAGGTAGGAAGTCAAGAAAGGGTACCAAGAGACCTGCATGGTTAAATGGGGAACTGTTGGGCAAACTCAAGTGGAAAAAGAGAGTGTACAGATCATGGAAGGAGGGGCAGGCCACTTGGGAGGAATATAGGTCTGCTGTCAGAGGATGTAGGGAGGCAACTAGGAAAGCTAAGACCTCCTTGGAATTAAACCTTGCAAGAAAGGTCAAGGACAACAGAAAGGGCTTCTTCAAATACATTGCAGATAAAACTAACACTAGAGGCAACGTAGGCCCACTGGTGAATGAGGAGGGTGCCCTGGTGACAGAGAATAAGAAGAAGGCAGAGTTACTGAATGCCGCCTTTGCCTCAGTCTATACTACTGGAGGCTATCCTGATGAGCCCCGGAACCCTGAGGCTCCTGAGGAAGTCAGGATAGAGGAGGAGTCTACCCTGGTTGATGAGGACTTGGTTAGGGACCAGTTAAACAACCTGGCCATCCATAAGTCCATGGGTCCTGATGGGATGCAGCCGCGGGTGCTGAGGGAGCTGACGGATGTCATTGCCAGGCCACTCGCCATCATCTTTGCTAAATCGTGGTGAACGGGAGAGGTGCCTGAGGACTGGAGGAAAGCAAATGTCACTCCGGTCTTCAAAAAGGGCAAGAAGGAAGACCCAGGTAACTGTGACCGGTCAGCCTCACCTCCATCCCTGGAAAGATAATGGAACAACTTATCCTTGGTGCTGTCTCTAGGCATATCAAGGATAAGAGGGTCATTAGGGGCAGTCAACATGGCTTCACTAAGGGGAAGTCATGCTTGACAAACCTGATAGCCTTTTATGAGGACATCACCCAGTTGGTGGATGATGGTAGAGCAGTGGATGTGGTCTATCTCGACTTCAGTAAAGCATTTGACACAGTCTCCCACGGCATCCTCACAGCTAAACTGAGGAAGTGTTGTCTGGATGATCGGGTAGATAGGTGGATTGTGAACTGGCTGAAGGATAGAAGCCAGAGAGCAGTGGTCAATGGGACAGAGTCCAGTTGGAGGCCTGTATCCAGTGGAGTCCCTCAAGGGTCGGTACTGGGACCAGTATTGTTCAACATATTCATCGATGATTTGGATGAGGGAATAGAGTGCATGGTCAGCAAGTTGGCTGATGACACTAATCTGGGAGGAGTGGCTGACACACCTGAAGGCTGTGCTGCCATTCAGAGAGACCTGGACAGGCTGGAGAGTTGGACGGAGAGAAATTTAATGAAATACAACAAGGGCAAGTGTAGAGTCTTGCATCTGGGTAAGAACAATCCCATGTACCAGTACAAGTTGGGGACGGAACTGTTGGGGAACAGCACAGGGGAAAGGGACCTGGGGGTCCTGGTGGACAGCAGGATGACCATGAGCCAGCAATGTGCCCTTGTGGCCAAGGAGGCAAATGGCATCCTGGGGTGTATTAGAAGGGGTGTGGTTAGTAGGTCAAGAGAGGTTGTCCTCCCCCTCTACTCTGCCCTGGTGAGGCCGCATCTGGAATATTGTGTCCAGTTCTGGGCCCCTCAGTTCAAGAAGGACAGGGAACTGCTTGAGAGAGTCCAGTGCAGAGCCACAAAGATGATGAAGGGAGTGGAACATCTCCCTTATGAGGAAAGGCTGAGGGAGCTGGGTCTCTTTAGCTTGGAGAAGAGGAGACTGAGGGGGGACCTCATTAATGTTTATAAATATGTAAAGGGTGACTGTCATGAGGATGGAGCCAGGCTCTTCTCAGTGGCATCCAATGATAGGACAAGGGGAAATGGATATAAGCTGGAACATAGGAGGTTCCACTTAAACATGAGGAAGAACTTCTTCCCAGTAAGGGTAACAGAACACTGGAACAGGCTGCCCAGAGAGGTGGAGTCTCCTTCTCTGGAGATGCTCAAAACCCACCTGGACACATTCTTGTGTGATCTGATCTAGGTGGTCCTGTTCAGGCAGGGGGATTGGACTAGATGATCCTTTGAGGTCCCTTCCAATTCCTAACATTCTGTGATTCTGTGAAATAATTTCTGGTTTCATGAAAGCTTAATTTTTCTAATAGGTCCTTTCCCTCACCCTTCTTTCGTTCTATTCTCCTACTTGAAAGATTAAAACTTGGTATGTTTGGCTAGCTGCTGTATGACTGAAGAACTGCTGTTGAGTGAAGAAGGAAAACAGTTTTTTTGCAGGGTATGGATGCCCAGCTGTTGTGGTTTAGCCCAGCTGGAGGCTCGGCAACCATGACGCTACTTGCTCACTCCTCCCCCTGTCGTGGGTTAGGCCGATCCGGCAACTAAACCCCACGCAGCTCTCCCACTCCAGTAAAATGGAGAGGAGAAAAATATAATAAAAGAGCTGAGGGTTGAGACAGGAACAGAGGAGCACCCACCAACCACGGTCCCGGGCAAAAGAGGCTGTTTTCTTAAAGCAAAACTATTTATTAACAGCTACCTAGAAAGACAAAAGCAAACAAAAACGGTTATTTGAGAGGATAACAAGAAAACAAGGCCAGATCTTAAAAACAACACCACTCCCCCCCTTCGCCTTTTCTTCCCGGCTCTACCTCCTCCCCCCAGCGGCGCAGGGGGGCAGGGAATGGGGGAGTGCAGGTCAGTTCATTCCAAGTTGTTACTGCCGCTTCTCTTAAAGGAAAAGGAGTCCTTACACCATTGTCCCTTGCTCCAGTGGATCCCCTACTCACGGCGAAGGCGTGAATCCTACCCGCTGGGGGGCAAATCCTTACCCCATCGGATTGCCCCAAGTGCGGGCTTTACCAGTCCTGGACTTTTAAGGAGCTGTAGCCACTCGCTCTGGCGTGGGTCATCAATAAACTTTAAATGTGCTCCGGCGTGGGTCGTCATATCGACCTTAAATGCGTCTCCGTACAGACTTAGATGCGTAAATGCGCCTCGACCTGTGCCCATGATTCATGATAGTCTCAGGCTCAGGCATCTCCTTTAACGAAACACCTCCCCATCGGTGGGGGTCATCCCATGGACTCTAGATGCGTACCGTGCTCAGGCTCTGGCATCTCTTCTCGACGTGGATCCTCCACGGGCTACGAGTGGGTCTCTGCTTGCTCCACCGAGGACTGGTTGCAAAGGGGCCGCTTGCAAGGGGGACTCAACCGTGGCACATGGCACATGTTGTTCCATTCCATCTTCACTGACCTGGATGATCTGTGTGGCCGTTTGTCAGATCTGTCTTTACTGGGTGAACTCGGCCCGGTGGGCACCCCGGGAGCAGAGCTCTCCCTGAGTTCTCCAAGCGGCTCCGTCGGGGCCATCCTCGACGGAGCGGGCACCGGCCTGGCCTGGGCCGCTGACCCGGCCGGGAGCGGGGGCTGTGCCCCCCTCCCTTCTCCTTGCTCCTGGGCAAAGGCACACACCTTTCCGGTTCCTTTGTCCGATGTAAATAGGACAATTCGCAGAGGCTCCGATTGGCTCAAGCCCCGAGGGGGATGGGAGTCCGGTGTGATGGGCAGCTTCTGCCCCCCGGACCTCCCCCCCCACTTCAAACCATGACACCCCCTCAGTGGAATGGGAGGAGAAAATCAGAAGAAAAGGGGAAAACTTGTGGGTTGGGATAAGGAAAGTTTAATAGGACAGTAGAAAAAACAAACAAACAAAAAAAAACGAGAAGGGATAATAACACCAATAATACTAGTATAAGAACAATACAAAAGGAGTGATACAATTGCTCACCATACAGTACCCGGAAATCCAGCTTGCTCCCGATTGGTGAATGCAAAGCCACTTCCCTGGCTACCTCCTCCAATGTATAATCTGGTCATGAGGTCATATGGTATCTAATAGCTCTCTGGCTAGTTTGGGTCAGCTGCCCATGCTGTGCCCCTTCCTAGCTTCCTGGGAAAACTTAACTCTATCCCAGCCAAACGCAGGACATTATCCGCCCCTTATGCTGTACCGTGTCATGCTGAGATCAAACATTTTCCAATTAATCACCACCACTGCTCCTGTTTTTTATATATTTACACAGATATCATCCTCTTAATCTATGGGCCATCCCTCTGACATGTCTGTTGAGTTCATTTAATCTATGATTGGGGCTCCATCTGTCATACCAGTCTTTCAGGTCAGGAGAGATGGTGTGTGGTGTTAGGTTGTTGCATGGTGCATCCAGACCTTGCGACTGGTCTATCTGGTACGATCCACGTCTGTGGGTTGAATGTTTCGACTGTAAGGAAGTTGCTGGACACCAGTTGCTGAAGCCAGTTCTAGTTGCATCACCGCTGCACTTTGCTCAGTTTCACCCAAGTCCATCCTTCATTAATTTGGGTGATTCTTACTGTAATACCATTGACATAGCATTCAGCAACAGTAGTGATGATGACATACAGTAAGAGGGTTATTCAGCAACTAACATCATACAATTTAATTCTCTCCCAAAATCAAATCCCCTTAGGGTAGACATCGGACTTCTCCATCCTTCTGCATCACCCACCAAGTGCACTCAGGTCCCTGGGCAAATGCAATACCACGGGTGGATATGCCTTCACCTGAGGCAGGACTAACCCAGACTGCCTTCCCCAACATGTTCTTCATGCGCACTATGGGGACTTTATCCCCTTCTGCAGTACGTGGGAGTTTTGATTGGGCAGGGTCAGCTCGATTGGCAGATCCTCTAATGTTGAGTAACCAGGTGCCCTTTCCTAAATGAGTGTCCCAATGTTTGAAAGTTCCACCACTCATTGCTTTCAGTGTTGTTTTTAGCAATCCATTGTATTGTTCAATTTTCCCAGAAGCTGGTGTATGGTAGGGGATGTGATATACCCACTCGATGCCATGTTCTTTGGCCCAAGTGTCTATGAGGTTGTTCCAGAAGTGAGTCCCATTGTCTGACTCAAGTCTTTCTGGGGTGCCATGCCGCCACAGGACTTGTTTCTCAAGGCCTAGGATAGTGTTCCAGGCAGCGACATGAGGCACAGGATATGTTTCCAGCCATCCAGTCGTTGCTTCCACCATTGTGAGCACATGGTGCTTGCCTTGGTGAGTTTCTGGGACTGTAATATAATCAGTCTGCCAGGCCTCTCCATATTTTGACCACTGCCCTCCATACCAGAAAGGTTTTAACCGCTTAGCCTGCTTGATGGCAGCACATATCTCACACTCATGGATAACCTGTGCAATAGTGTCCATGGTTAGGTCCACCCCTCAATCACGAGTCCATCTGTATGTGGCATCCTTTCCTATAAGGCCTGAGGCATCATGGGCCCAATGAGCTAAAAGCTTTTCACCTTTATGCTGCCAGTCCAGATCCACCTTAGACACTTCAGTCTTAGCAGCCTGATCTACCTGCTGATTGTTTCGGTGTTCTTCAGTGTCCTGACTCTTGGGTACGTGAGCTTCTACATGAAGCTCTACCTTCGCAACTAGCTTTTTCTACCCATGCAGCCCAGATGGGTTTGCCTCTGCGTTGCCGCCAGTTGCTCTGCTTCCACTGCTGTAGCCATCCCCACAGGGCATTTGCCACCATCCATGAGTCAGTATAAAGATAAAGCACTGGCCACTTTTCCCACTCAGCAATATCTAAAGCTGATTGGACGGCTTTCACCTCTTCAAATTGACTCGATTCACCTTCTCCTTCAGCAGCTTCTGCAATTCATCATGTAGGACTCCACACAGCAGCTGTCCACCTTTGATGTTTTCCTACAATGTGGCAAGACCCATCCGTGAACAGGGCATATGGCTTTTCACTCTCTGACAGTTCATTATACGGTGGGGCCTCTTCAGCATGTGAGGGCATCTCCTCCTCTGGTGACATTCCAAAGTCTTTACCTTCAGGCCAGTTTGTGATCACTTCCAAAATTCCTGGGCAATTGGGGTTTCCTATGTGAGCCCTTTGTGTGATCAGTGCGACTCACTTACTCCATGTAGCATCAGTTGCATGATGTGCAGAGGAGACCCTCCCTTTGAACATCCAGCCCTGCACCGGCAATCGGGATGCCAGGAGGAGCTGTGCTTCCGTACCAATCACTTCAGAAGCAGCTCAGACTCCTTTGTAAGCTGCCAGTATCTCTTTTTCAGTTAGAGTATAGTGGGCTTCGGATCCTCTGTATCCACAACTCTAAAACCCGTGGAGTCGACTTCACATCTCCCCTGGTGCTTTCTGCCAGAGGCTCCAGGTAGGACCATTCTCCCCGGCTGCAGTGTAGAGCATGTTTTTAACATCTTGTCCTGCCCGGACTGGCCCAAGGGCTACTGCATGAACTATTTCTTGTTTAATTTGTTCAAAGGCTTTCTCTTGCTCAGGGCCCCATGTAAAATCATTATTCTTCTGAGTCACTTGATAGAGAGGGCTCACAATTAGGCTGTAACTTGGAATATGCATCCTCCAAAAGCCCACAACGCCTAGGAAAGCTTGCATTTCTTTCTTACTGGTCGGTGGAGACATAGCTGCTGTTTTGTTGATCACTTCCATTGGAATGTGACGATGCCCTTCTTGCCATTTTATTCCTAAGAACTGGATCTCCTGTGCAGGTCTCTTGACCTTACTTTGTTTTTATGGGAAAATGAGCCTCCAGAAGGATGTGAACTATTTTCTTCCCTTTTTCAAAAACTACTTCTGCTGTGTTGCTGTGGCGAAAAGACTCAACTACAAGTTTCAAGCAAACGATTTATTTGAACTATGCTTGCAGATTCAATACGCCACTATTGCAGGTTTTATAGATACAATTGAGGAATGCACCATCTCAATTTAGAAACAAGAATACACTATTAGACTACACTATTCAAACACACAAGAGTCACGGAATGCACTATAAAGCATTATTACAGCACACAAGCGAGACAACACACAAGTGCTCTAGACTTAAAGCTGCTAAATATTCACTTACCCCTCCAGGTAAGGGCTCTCAATCTCAGGGAAGTTACCTTGGCCAACGACTTGATTAAGGGGAGAAGAATCTCCCCACAGGCTAACCGTGTAGTTGGAGAAGGAACTCCCAGTTCCCAACCTAAATCTTAGAGTTTTTATCCCCTGATTTAGGTAACTCTGTGTAGTAGTATGCCCAAGGGGGTCTTCAATGGTATGGCAGAGTTTCCCCTTATCGATTGTCTGAATACACAAAGTTGTCAGCTGAAACGGAAATTGTCATGTGAAGTAGCAAGCAGTCTTTCTCATCAAGATGCTGCTCTATGTGAGACTCCTTCACATATAATGAATAGCTACTTTCAGCTCTATAGTCCATGAGAGACCAGAGGGGATCAGGGACGGAGTAGTGTTCCAGCAACCAAAACCAGCAGGATGTGCTGAGATGTGCTTTTAATGGAGCAACAATTCAGAGCTCTTGGGGGTAAATTCATAAAGAGGGATGCTCATCTGTTACTTTGTATTCAAATTGAGGAATTATTGCTGCAAACAGACAAGCAGGCATATGAAATGCACATTGCAGGGATGAGATGATAGGTTTTGGTGCCTCTTCTGAGGTCATGGATGTCTTGTATTTTACTTTTTTTTATGTAACCAAAACATGAAATAAAAACAAGTGAAAGCATACACAGGAATTGGCACTAAAAAGGTGAGCAATGTTTTCCCTCATCCCTCTTTCAGAGCATGTGAGGATACTTGTTGATCCAATTAATGTATGTTACAGATGGGAAGATTCAGTTAGCAACTGAATCCGGCACTTGCACATCTCGAGCTTGTGAGACTTGCAAGAGGTGAGAACTAGAAGATTTCTTGCTGAGAAATAGGATTTTCTTGCTGAGTAAGCAGGGGTCAAAAAGCTTTGGATATTCCAGGTTCATTGCTGATATTATGTATTTTCAAAGTATTTTGAAAATAGTAGGTCTAACAATCAAATATTTAAATAGGAAAGTGATCCCATTTAATCTTAAAACATCATCATTGCTTGTTAGGACTAAGTTAGGTCTATGAATCTGGACTTCTAAGACTTGCTTGGAGAATTTAAGGGCAGCAGGCATCATATGGACATTTGTTACAACTCTCATCTGGAGATTCAGACTGCAGAGAAGATAGATTTCTAAGGAAATGGTTGATAATGTTTGCAGCTCCTGATATCTATCTCACTCCTTATCAGAGGAGGAAGCCTCCTGTTTGGCTAAGTAAACAGGAAAAAACAAATGTAGGAAATAGTAATCCTTGATACGTAGTCTAATCTACCTTGGTATAGTGAATAATCTATTTAAACCTTTTCTCAACAGATACAAATAACCAAATCATAGAGTAGTCAACCTTCTGGAAGCATGATGCTAGTTAAACAGTTCTTTTCCTTTCCATTTGACTGAAAATGGTATGGATGGATATTTTTTGGAGTTATTTTGATTTAAAAAGTGAACAACTCTGGTATAGTACCCAGCTGCTTTCTTTGAATTATTCTGCCAAGTGAGAGAGCAGAGGAGATTTGCAAAAAGGGATGGGGATGTTGTTGCAGGGGGCAAGACTGAAGGTGTTCTTTCTAGATACTTTAAATTTCTTTTGAACCATTTAAAGTATAAAGAAAATAAATCAATACACCTCTATGAAAGGGCCCTGACTGAAGTATTTCAATTTATTTTGATGAGAGCTGAGATATTGACAGTGTTAAAAGTTAAAGACCCAGTTTTCAGTTTACAGATCTTTATCATCATAACAGAGATTATAGAATTGAACTCTGTTCTGTTTCTGCCTTTCTTATTGTGATACACAGAATTATTTCAAATACTAGCAAGTCTCGATTTGAGTATCTTGGGCAACACTAAAAACTAATTTATATGTAACCTTGTCTCTGTCTTGCTATTTAAGTGCACTGTAATAACACATTAGGCAGGTGACAATGGTATGATGTAATAATCCAGTATGTTGCTGAATTTCATCTTAAATTAATCTTATCCAGAAAACAGTCAGTTGAGTCAGTTGCCGAAGGGAGCTGCTCTGGAGTCAGTCCGACCTGCTGCGGAGCAGCAGATCTTGACACACAGGGGCTTTTCCCGAAAAATCCAGGGAATGCCAGGGGAGCGAAGAGACCCTCCAGGAGCTGGCATCTCTGGCCGGAGACGCTGCTGTGGCCTGGGCATTGCCAGAGCAACGGTGGTTACTCCCACCCCTACAAAAATCAGCCCAGGGAGTGCGAGCGACCAGAGCGGACTAAGAGGGCGTGGTGCGTCAGTTTGTGCGGCAGTTCACAAGGAAGGCTGCATGGGAAGGGTGCAGTCAGGCTGCCCGCTCAAGAGGTGAGTTTAGTTGGTGGCTGTCACCCTCTCAGAAGGAGCTCAGCTATGGTGACCACCTGGCAGAAGGCGAAGACCTCTGCACCCAGCTGGAGGGATGTGGCAGCGCAGGCAGAGCTCCCACAGAAAGACACAGCTGTCCAGGTCTCAGGCTGCAGGGAGTGCCTGAGCCTCTCCCTGGTAAGGGACGGCAGTGGTGAGAACAACTGTGTGAGGTGTGACCAGGTGGATGGCACAAAAAGAAGGCCTATAGAGGGTGGAAGCAAGGACAGGTAACCTGGGAAGAATACAGAGCGATTGTCTGAGCAACTAGAGATCAGGTTAGGAAAGCTAAAGCCCTGATAGAGTTAAATCTGGCCAGGGACATCAAGGGCAACAAGAAAAACTTCTATAGATATATCAGTGATAAAAAGAGATCTAGGGGTGACAGGCGAACCCCCTCCTTGCCCACTTCACCTTCCCAGGTGCCTCTGCACAACAGGTATGAGGCTCTGGAGGTGGAAGGCCCATCAATGGATGATGTGGCTGATGGTCCATCTACACCAGAGGTGTTGCCAGGGTCAGAACAGCCTACCCCTGTTTCATGAATGCCTCCACGAAGAAGAAAAGACGGGTAATAGTTATATGCGACTCCCATCTGAGGGGGACAGAAGGCCCAATATGCCGGGCTGACCCTGCTCTGAGGGAAGTCTGCTGCATCCCTGGAGCCCAGGTTAAAGTCGTCGCTATGAAACTTCCTAACCTGGTACGGCCCATGGACTACTACCCATTACTGCTCTTCCATGTAGGTGGTGATGAAGATGCAACACACAGTCCACGGGCGATCAAGAGAGACTTCAGGGCCCTGGGAAAGCTGGTAAGGGGATCTGGGGCACAGGTTATCTTTTCTTCTATCCTTCCAGTTGCGAGCAGTGACACTGGAAGAAGTAAATGCATCCAGTCAATTAATATGTGGCTCCGTGGCTGGTGTCATCGCCACAATTTTTTTTGTGGCTTTTTTGACAATGAGATGGGCCACACAGCACCAGGCTTACTGGCACCAGATGAGACTTGCCTTTCTCAGAGGGGAACAAGGGTCTTAGCACAACAGCTAGCAGGGCTCATTGACAGGGCGTTGAACTAGATTTGAAGGGGGAGGGGGGTAATACTAAGCTTGATCAAGATCTGCTGGAAGCACCTGAAGAACAGCAGAAAGGAATTCCAGCCACTCCAGCCAGGAAGTCAGATTCATCTGGGGCCTAACTTAAATGCCTTTATGCCAATGCACGCAGCATGGGGAATAAGCAAGAGGAGTTAGAGGTGTGTGCACACCTGCAGGAATATGATCTTATTGGCATCACGGAGACGTGGTGGGATGAATCCTATGACTGGAGTATCAGAATGGAAGGATACAGTCTCTTTAGGAAGGACAGGCAGGGGAGAAGAGGAGGAGGTGTTGCCCTCTATGTCAAAGACCAGCTGGAGTGCATGGAACTGCACCTGGGGATGGATGAGGAACTGACTGAGAGCTTACGGGTCAGGATTAAAGGGAGGGCAGGAACAGGGGGCATAGTAGTAGGGGTCTGCTACAGACCACCTGACCAGGAGGACCAAGTGGATGAGGCCCTCTATAGACAGATAGGAGCAGCCTCACGTTCACAAGCCCTGGTCCTCATGGGGGACTTCAACCACCTCAATATCTGTTGGAGTGTCGTGGTTTAGCCCAGCCAGAAGCTAAGCTACCACAAGGTCACTCACTCACTTTTCCTCTCAGTGAGGTGGAGAGGAGAAAAATGTAATAAAAGAACTTAGGGTCGAGACAAGAACAGGAAGAGAGCACCCACTGACTATGGTCCCGAGCAAAACAGACTCAGCTTAGGGGCAAAATCAATTCAATTTATTAACAGTTACTTGGGAGGATAACAAGAAACAAAGCCAGATCTTAAAAACAACACACACACATCCCCCTTTCTTCCTGGCTCTACCTCCTTCCCCAGCAGCGCAGGGGGATGAGGAATGGAGGGTTGCAGGTCAGTTTATCACGTTATTTCTGCTGCTTCTTCCTCAAAGGAGGACTCCTCACACTCTTTTTCTCCTGCTCCAGTGCATCCTCTACTCACTGGACAGTCCACAGACTTCTCCGACATGAGTCCTATCCGCAGGATGCAATCCTGACCCATCGGATTGCTCTGACGCACGCTTTTACTACAGAGTCATGGATTCTTAGGGAGTTGCCACTCGCTCCGGCGTGGGTTTTTCCACGGACTTCAGATGCATCTCTCCTTCGTCACAAGTCTCATTCTCTACGACCTCCCTCAGGCTCAGCATCTCTGCTCCAGCATGGGCTTCTCCACAGGCTGCGAGTGGGTCTGTGCCCCACCAAGTCTGTCCTGGCTGCAGGGGGCCGCTGCCGTCTCACCACGAGCTGCGGGGAAACCTCAGCTCCGAAACCTCCTCCTGCTCCATCCTCACTGACCTGGTGTCTGTGTGGCCGTTTCTCTCGTTTCTCAGCCCTCTCCGGGTGAACTCGGTCCAGCGGCACCCCGCGAGCGGGGCGCTTCCGAATTCTCCAAGCCGCGACCCCGTGGCCATCTTCAGCCGAGTGGCGCCGGCCTGATGCGGGCAGCCCCTGCCCGGGAGGCTGGGGAGGGTGGGCAGTCCCCGCCTGCCCCTTCTCTTCACTGCAGGTCCGAACCACATTTTGGGCTCCTTTGTCCCCGACTTAAATAGGGCATTCGCAGAGGCGCCAATTGACTTGACCCGGGCCTGAGGGGATGAGGGGTCCGACCTGGCCAGAGACCGGTCTGACTGGTTTTGGAGCCCAGGAAGTTACAGGGGGTGAAGTCCCTCTCCTGCTACCAAAACCCTTTGACACAAACCCAGGACATGGAGGGACAGCACAGCAGGGCAGAAGCAATCCAGGAGGTTCCTGGAATCCATTGATAATCGCTTCCTTGTCCAAGTGATAGAGGAACCAATGAGGAGAGGTGCTTTGCTGGACCTTGTTCTCACCAACAAGGAGGGGCTGGTGAAGAATGTGATGCTCAAGGGCAGCCATGGCTGCAGTGACCATGAAATGGTGGAGTTCAAGATTCTTAGGGAGGCAAGGAGGACACTCAGGAAGCTCACTACCCTGGATTTCAGGAGAGCAGACTTTGGCCTCTTCAGGGATCTGCTTGGCAGAGTATGATGGGATGAAGCCCTGGAGGGAAGATGGGCCCAGGAAAGCTGGCTAATATTCAAGGATCACCTCCTCCAAGCTCAGGAGCGGTGCATCCCAACAAAGAGGAAGTCAGGTAGGAACACCAGGAGGCCTGAATGGATAAACAAGGAGCTCCTGGACCAACTCGGGCACAAAAAGGAAGCCTACAGAGTTTGGAAACCAGGACAGGTAGCCTGGGAGGAATACAGAGAAATTCTCCGAGCAACCAGAGATCAGGTTAGGAAAGCTAAAGCCCTGATAGAGTTAAATCTGGCCAGGGACATCAAGGGCAACACGAAAAACTTCTATAGGTATGTCAGTGATAAAAAGAGATCTAGGAAAAAAGTGGGCCATTTCCAGAAAGAAATGGGAGGCCTGGTTACCCGGGATATGGAGAAGGCTGAGGTCCTCAATGACTTCTTTGCCTCAGTCCTCACTGGCAAGAGCTCCAGCTGCACAGCCCAAGTCACAGAAGGCAAAGGCAGGGACTGGTAGAATGTAGAACCGCCCACTGTAGGAGAAGATCAGGTTCGAGACCATCTAAGGAACCTGAAGGTGCACAAGTCCATGGGACCTGATGAGGTGTGCATCCGCAGGTCCTGAGGGAACTGGCAGATGAAGTTGCTAAGCCGCTATCCATTATATTTCAGAAGTCGTGGCAATCTGGTGAAGTTCCCACTGACTGGAAAAGGGGAAACATAGCCCCCATCTTTAAAAAGGGAAAAAAAGAAGACCGAGGAACTACAGGCCAGTCAGTCTCACCTCTGTGCCTGGCAAGATCATGGAGCAGATCCTCCTGGCGACTGTGCTAAGGCACATGGGGAAAAAAGGAGGCGATTGGTGACAGCCAACATGACTTCACTAAGGGCAAATCCTGCCTTACTAATTTGGTGGCCTTCTACGATGGGGTTACAGGGTTGGTGCATAATGGAAGAGCAACTGATATCATCTACCTGGACTTGTCCAAAGCATTTGATACTGTCCCGCACGACATCCTTGTCTCTAAACTGGAGAGTCAGGGATTTGACAGATGGACCACTCGGTGGATAAGGAATTGGCTGGATGGTCGCACTCGAAGAGTTGTGGTCAATCGCTCGATGTTCAAGTGGAGGCCAGTGATGAGTGGTGTTCCTCAGGGGTCAGTACTGGGGCCAGGGATATTTAACATCTTTGTTGGAGACATGGACAGTGGGATCGAGTGCACCCTCAGCAAGTTTGCAGATGACATCAAGTTGTGTGGTGTTGTGGACACACTGGAGGGAAGGGATGCCATCCAGAGGGACCTTGACAGGCTGGAGAGGTGGGCCTGTAGGAACCTTATGAAGTTCAACGAGGTCAGGTGCAAGGTCCTGCACGTGGGTTGGGGCAATCCCAAACAAGTACAGGCTGGGCAGAAAATGGATTGAGAGCAGCCCTGAGGAAAAGGACTTGGGAGTGCTGGTGGATGAGAAGTTCAACATGAGCTGGCAATGTGCGCTGGCAGCCCAGAAAGCCAACCATATCCTGGGCTGTATCAAAACAAGCGTGGCCAGCAGGTCGAGGGAGGTGATTCTGCCCCTCTACTCAACTCTCGTGAGACCCCACCTGGAATACTGTGTTCAACTCTGGAGTCCCCAATACAAGAAGGACATGGAGCTGCTGGAGCAAGTCCGGAGGAGGGCCATGAGGGTGATCCGAGGGCTGGAACACCTCTGCTATGAAGACAGGCTGAGAGAGTTGGGGCTGTTCAGCTTGGAGAAGAGAAGACTCGGGGTGATCTTATTGCAGCCTTCCAGTACTTAAAGGGGGCCTACAGGAAAGCTGGAGAGGGACTTTTTACAAGGGCATGTAGTGATAGGACAGGGGGAAATGGCTTTAAACTGAAAGAGGGGAGATTTAGATTGGATATAAGGAAGAAATTTTTTACATTGCGGATGGTGAGGCACTGGAACAGGTTGCCCAGAGAAGTTGAGTTGTGGATGCCCCATTCCTCGAAGTGTTCAAGGCCAGGTTGGATGAGGCTTTGGGCAACCTGGTGTAGTGGAGGGTTTTCCTGCCCATGGCAGGGTGGTTGAAACTAGATGATCTTTGAGGTCCCTTCCAACCCTAACCATTCTATGATTTTATGATTCTATTACAATTTTTTACCATTATTAATAGTATCAACAACTGTGGTGATAGAGGAATGATTCCTGTTCAACTTTTCTGCCAGCAAAGGCAAGCACCCTTTCTATCTTTGCCTGCATCTTTTTCAGAGTTTGTATAAACACCTGTTTATTTTCTTCAAAGAATTTGGAATGTTATTCCTTTTTTCTCCTATTTTTTATTATGTAGGTTATGATAAAATTAAAAGACCATAGAAAGGGAATCTTTCCCTATCATAAAAGGTAGACCTGTAGACATGAGACTTGCATCAAAAAGGAGATTTGCTACCAATACAAGACCAATGTGTAGTTTGAGATAAGTAAAATTAACAAACAACCTTGAGTCATAAAATTTGTCAGCAATGTACTTAGTATTGTGGGTTTGGTTTCATGTTCATCAGCAAGCCTAACCCTTGACTATTTTAGTAGGCAACCAAAGCTTACAAAAGAAAGCATTAAGCACACTTCCACAAGTATAACACCTACCAGTTTATCACAAATGCTAATAGTTGTAGTATAGATAGGTTATCTGAAGCAGAAGCCCAAAAATATGTGGCAAGAGAATGCAGGGATCTTGAAGGGAGAGTTACTTCATTGCATGAAAGCAGCATGTTGCTTGTCTCACTGACAGCTGGAGAGACTTGCCATCCCTGAGGTGTTTGTTTTGTGTCCCCTTGTTTTTTTGTCTGCCTCTAAAAGTGAAATAAATGATGGTGGTTTTGTAATTTTTTTCCTTTTCCTCTGTCAAAGGATAGTTGTAAGGTGTTTCTTGGCTTTGCAGTGAAAATTAGAAATGTTATATGTTACCAGAAGTTTTTTGTGGTTTTTGTTGGGGTCCTCAGTCTAATAGCTTAGGTACTGTAAAACTTGGTCTTGGAGGCCAAACCACAGCATGTTGAATTCCAATAACTTACTTAATAAAGCTAAATGACAAATTAAATTGTGCTTAGTTGTATATTTTGTCCTTCTTCCTTAGATTGGTCTTTTTTTTTAATTTACCCTGTAAGTTTTGCTTCCTTGATTGTGCAGTTCTGTTTTCTCCTGCCTTTCCAAACTTTTCACGATCTCAAGGTGTTTTTTTTTGTCTAGAAAGTTTTGATTTTTTGAGTGTAAGATACGAATTTAAAAAAAAGAAAAATCTCATATTGCATTTTATTGTTCAAACCTATGCATGTTAATAGAGGCTTAGATAACATGTTACATACTAAAATACTATCTAGAATCTGATTAATAGTCAGAATAACTATAACTTGTTAAAGTTCTTGGTGCTGCATGTTAGAGGTAAATATTCCTAAGAATTTCTTGGCTCTGGCAAGGAAGGATGGTATGCCTTGCTCATTCGAGGAAAATGTGTGTGGCTTTAGAGGAAGGGATGGGCTCTTAAATTACCTCTTTAAGAAAATTGCATATTAATCTTGCCTGCATTGTTTGAGGAGCAGCCATGTGCTCTGAACGTGCTAGCATTGGCTTAGTAGAAGAACGTACATCAGACTCCCTCATCTGCACACGCCTACCCCATACCTATTCCAAGTGCTTGCTCTGCATACAGCTCCCAGAAATTAGGGCCTAAGAACATAAGTAATTTTTGTTTGAACTAGCAGATATTTGTATTTTATAAATACAAAAAGATACGCAAGTGACTTGCAACTCAGTTTTCTGTGCCTTTGGAAATCTGTTTTTCTTACATGAAGCCTATTCATTCTGAATCCTGTGTCTGGAAAGAGATGGTGCATGCCTAATATGGAGGAGTATATGGCAAATCTTATCAGCCAGTTTTGACGATGGGGTGCACTAGCCGGGACTTCTGTATATTGATTTGATTTCATCAACTAATAATTGGAAAAATGAGAAGCGAATTAGGATCTAGCCTAGCAACAGTATGAAAAAAGCTATGAAACACAAGAACCTGTTTTCATACAATATGTCCCCTTGTGTGGGTCTAGGCTGTGTGCCAGTGTTACCAAGGTTGTTCTGATTTATAATATAGGTGACCTTTGATTGTGCCTTTTTTTGTTTTGTTAGATTTTTTTTAAGATTTTATTTTTATTACAATAGTTCCATAGGATTCCAGTCTGCATTTGGGATGCCACCGTGGTTGGCCCTGGACATTTAGAAAAAGAAAGATACTTCCCCCTGATGTTGGCTCCAGCCATGCAAGGGTGACTCATCTGTGATGTTGGTGTGTTTTTAGACTTCCATCCTGGAACTCTTTCAACTCTATGGTTTTAGTGGCTTTTCCTCTGCTGCTTTGTCAGGAAATAGTATGTCGTACTTCGTTATTTTTGCTAGAGTCCCTTGTAATGCTCTGGTGACCAGAGAAAGTTGCTGAAAACATTTATCTTGTAAAATTTACAGTCCAAAATGAATTGGGCCCCTCCTGAAGTCCTACATTGTTGTTGTTTCCACACTTAAAAACCTCTTTTCCTCCTTTTACTTCCGTTTAGATTATGAATAAAACAAGTTCAGTAAACATCCTAACTCTTGCAGTAATACAGAAATATTTTTATAAATAAAATTAAAGCAATAAACCATTTTTTTTAAATGCTAAGAATTAAGTCTTTCCGAATACTTAGTATACAACAGAAAGAATAGAATAATGGCCATAAAGAAAGAGTCTCCCTTTCTAGGAGTTTTAATGCTATTTTTTCATTTGACACAAATGCAGCATTGATAATTTTTCTTTTTTTTCTTCCCCTTTTTAAGCAAAGAAAATGATTTATTCCACAACTAGTAATGGAAATGGGAGTGGCAGTTTCCTCTTTTAGGAGAAGTGTAATGCTTCCTGATGGAAGATCAGTTTAGTTTCAAAACTATACTGACTTGTGCTTTTGCATAGCTTAAACTTTAACTGTTTGAGTGCAATCTTAAATTACTCAATCATTTAAATGTTTTATGTTGTTGGAATGACCTAAATACTTTTTACTGCATGATGCCTGTGTTTCAGACATCCTGTGCTGGGTTTTCCCAAACTGTAAGTATGGCTATGGAAATACAGAAACGCTCTTTTCAAGAAGTAGTTATTTTCTAATCTTTTTTAAATCTCTTCCCAAGTTTATATCAATTATTGCTGTCTTTATAGGATTTTATCCACTTCCCATTAAATGGGAAAATTGCATGCATTGAGCCAGTAGAAGGTGGAAAGAGCAGAGATGAAGTTGGACTGGGGGAGGGAAACTTCAAAATAATAAAAAAAATTGATCAGAGCTGGGTTCTTCCTCTCTTTCTCTCCCTTAAAAATGAGCAGGTCTTGCTGGAGGTTTTCTTCAGTCTCAGATTATTTCATTTCTGTATGTCCTGGTTTCAGCTGGGACAGAGTTAGCTCTTCTTTTCAGCAGCCAGAAGAGCTCCGTGTTTTGGCTATAGTCTCGCATTTGTTAAAAGAAGAATGTTGATGGTGCACTGATGTTTATAGTTGGCACTGAGGCCTCAAGGACTTTTCAGCTTCCGTGTTCTTGCCAGTGTGCAGGAGCACAACAGGATGGGGGGGAGCATGGCCGGGATGGGGGGTCCATGACTCTCCTTATGATTTGTACTTAGACTTAGGATTGAGGGCCAAATTGACCAATGAAGTATTTTATATCATGCAGCATCATGCCCAGTATATAGATGAGGATTGACCGAAAAAAGGGCCTTTGCTCTTCCAGTGGTTCTCACTCTTGTACTCTCAGAGTGCACTCTGTCTCTCTCTCTCTCTCTCGGCCTCTCGCTTGTCCGGGATTGTGGTGTCAGGACTTATCTGTTTCGGGAACATTAGTCCGGGACGGGACGGGCCTCGGTCAAGGGGTGGTGAGCAATCACACTGTGCATCACTTGTTGGTATATATTATTATCATTGTACATAGCTATATATTCATGTAGTAGTAGTAGTAGTATTAAATTGTTCTTATCTCAACCCACGGGTCTCTTTCCCTTTTCCCCTCTAATTCTCTTCTCCATCCTATGGGGGTGGGGGAGGGTGAGGGAATGGCTGTGTGGCATTTAGTTGCCGGAGCAGCCTAAACCACAACACTGTTATTTCCTTTAGGTGGAGACAGATGATTCTTAGTTGAGGGTAAGCATTTAACTGTAGACATGTAATATGGAAAATTTCACCTCTTAGCAATAAGAATATAAATAGCAACTTTAAAAAATCATAGAATCATAGAATGGTTTGTGTCGGAAGGGACCTTAAAGATCATCTAGTTCCAACCTCCCTGCCACAGTAAGGGACACCTTCCAATAGACCAGGTTACTCAAAGCCTCATCCAACCTGACCTTGAACATTTCCAGGGATGGGGCAGCCACAACTTCTCTGGGCAACCTGTTCTAGTGTTTCACCATCCTCATTGTAAAAAATTTCTTCCTTATATCCAATCTAATTCTCCCCTCTTTCAGTTTAAAGCCATTGTCCCTTGTCCTATCACTACAAACCCTTGTAAAAAGTCCCTCTCCAGCTTTCCTGTAGGCCCCCATTAGGTACTGGAAGGCTGCTAGATGGTGTCCTCAGAGTCTTCTCTTCTCCAAGCTGAACAGCCCCAACTCTCTCAGCCTGTCTTCATAGGAGAGGTGCTCCAGCCCTCAGATCATCTTCGTGGCCTCCTCTGGACCTGCTCCAACAGCTCCATGTCCTTCTTGTGTTGGGGACTCCAGAGCTGAATGCAGTATTCCAGGTGGGGTCTCATGAGAGCAAAGTAGAGGGGCAGAGAAGAGAAGGCTCCAGGGTGATCTTATCGCAGCCTTCCAGTACCTAAGGGGGGCCTACAGGAAGCTGGAGAGGGACTTTTTACAAGGGCCTGTAGTGATAGGACAAGGGGCAATGGCTTTAAACTGAAAGAGGGCAGATTTAGATTAGATATAAGGAAGAAATTCTTCTTATAAGGGTGGTGAGGCACTGGAACAGGTTGTCCAGAGAAGCTGTGGGTACCCCATCCCTGGAAGTGTTCAAGGCCAGGCTGGATGAGGCTTTGGGCAACCTGGTGTAGTGTGTCACACCCATGGCAGGGGTGTTGGAACTAGATGATCTTTAAGGTCCCTTCCAACCCTAACCATTCTATGATTCTATGACTTGCCCACCTTCAGGTTCTTTAGATGGTCTCGAACCTTGTCTTCTCCTACAGCGGTCACTTCTTCATTCTCCCAGTTTTTTTCCATTCTCCCAGGCCTTTGCCTTCTGTGACTTGGGCTGTGCAGCTGGAGCTCTTGCCAGTGAAGACTGAGGCAAAGAAGTCATTGAGTACCTCAGCCTTCTCCATATCCCGGGTAGCCAGGTCCCCCATTCTCTTCTGGAGAAGGCCTACGTTTTCCCTAGATCTCTTTTTATCACTGACATACCTTTAGAAGTTTATCTTGTTGCCCTGTATTTTATGTGTTTGACAGGCAAGGCATCTTCTAAGTTGCTTAAAATTAAAACAACTGATAGTCTCTAAATATTTACTTTCATGAATGTAAGAGCAGCCTATTTCTTGTATTACTTTATGGATATTTTAATTAAATCAGGCGGTTTAATCTGAGTTTGATTTGGTTTAGTTGCTCTTTCTCATTTGTAGTCACTTTCTCATTTGTGATGTTTATACTTGTGCTGTAGCAACTAAGCATAATTTCTCCTTGTAAATGTTGTGATGTGAAAACTAAGCAGTAGTAAAAGCTAAAACGGGTATCACCTTGGGAGATAGATACCCTGGGCTATCGGATGAATCTCTGCTGCCTGTTTCCTGCATGAGGGATGCCAGCTTCTGCCCACTGTAGTAGAGCAAATTCTTCCTCAAAAGCTAGCAACAGATGTCTTCACACTCATCCTCTGAAGACTGATAGTAATCAATCCTTGTTCTTGGGCTCCCTTAGCATATTGCTGGGATGCAGATCCTTTCACACTGTTTGCACATCCTGCTATTTCAGTCTGTTCCCATTGCAAAAAAATAGAGCCTATGAAGTTCACCAGCAGAGTAATGTTTTATCAAAATTTAACTGTAGATTAGTAATATGTCTCAGCCTTTTGTTTCTGGCCTTTGTAATGTAAACATGAGCCTGATGCCTGCCTACATTTATATTCCATTACAATTCACCTATAAACGTTTTACTGTTCACTAGCTGGACTCTCTGGGCAGCAAGGTTAGTTAAAAGCTCAATTATTTAGGAGTAGCTCCACCTCTAGCAACTTTCTCGAGTATTAATTACCTTTTTTTTCCCTACCCTTCATTTTGAATTTACTTCCAGTTTCTCTTCAGTGCCAGTGGAGATTTGATGATTCCCACTTCACACTTTTGCTGCAGCGAGACGCTGTATGATGGTTCCATCTGGTTTCCATCAGCTTAGATAGTCTATTAAGTCTCCCTCAAAAGTTTGAAGCTTATCATATTCCATGTGTGTGGTAGGTTGACTTTGTCTGGACACCAGGTGTCCACCAAGCTGCTCTATTGCTCCCCCTCCTCAACTGAACAAGGGGAGAAAAAATACAATAAAAGGCTCGTGGGTCGAGATAAGGACAAGGAGATCACTCAGCAATTACCGTCATGGGCAAAACAGACTCCACTTGGGGAATTTAATTTAATTTATTGCTAATCAAAATCGGAGTAGGATAACGAGATATAAACCCAAATCTTAAATCACCTTCCTCCCACCCCTCCCTTCTTCCTGGGCTCAATTTCACTCCTGATTTTTCTACCACCTCCCCTTGAGTGATGCAGGGGGACAGGGAATGGAGGTTGTGGTCAGTTCATCACATGTTGTTTCTGCTGCTTCTTCCTCCTCAGAGAGAGGACTCCTCACGCTCTCCCCTTGCTCCAGCGTGAAGTCCCTCCCATGGGGGACAGTCCTTCACAAGCTTCTCCAACATGGGTCCTTCCCATGGGCTGCAATTCTTCATGAACTGCTCCAGTGTGGGTCTTTTCCATGTGGCGCAGTCCTTCAGGAACAGACTGCTCCAGTGTGGGTCCCCCATGGGGTCACAAGTCCTGCCAGCAAACCTGCCCCAGCGTGGGCTTCTCTCCATGGGGGTCACAGATCCTGCCAGGAGCCTGCTCCAGTGTGGGGTCTCCACAGGATCACAGCCTCCTTTGGGTGCATCCTCCGTCTCTGGCATGGGATCCTCCACAGGCTGCAGGTGGATATCTGGTCTAGTGGGGACCTCTATGGGCTGCAGGGGGACAGCCTGCCTCACCATGGTCTTCACCATGGGCTTCCAGGGATCCTCTGCCCTGGCACCTGGAGCACCTCCTCCCCCTCCTTCTTCACTGACCTTGGTGTCTGCAGAGTTGTTTCTCTCACATGCTCACTCCTCTCTCCTGGCTGCTGTTGTGCAGCAGTTTTTCCCCCTTCTTAAATATGTTATCACAGAGGTGCTACCACTGTCACTGATTGGCTCGGCCTTGGCCAGCAGTGGGTCTGGGACATGTGGGCAGCTTCCAGCATTTTCTCACAAAAGCCACCCCTGTAGCCTCTCTGCTACCAAAACCTTGCCATGCAGACCCAATGCACATGCATCATAAATAATAAAATGTTTATTTGTAGAGATTCTGTGAAGCTTATGATTTCTTTGGCATTCTTGATTTTTTTAATAGCTGTCGCATGATCCCTGTGGAATATATTAGAAAAATTGTCAAATATGTAAATAAATTTCCTGTCTACTGGTGTCTCACAGCAAACTGTACTTTTCTACCTATCAGCTTCAGGGTTTCCAGGGTCACATTGAGATTTCTTTTTTATTTTGTTTACTGCTGCTCTTATGATACATTGTACTGAGAGAAGAGCTGTTAAACTCAGCATAGAGGAGCAAAGTTTGTTTTAAACTGATACCCTTTTAAAAGCAAACAAACTTGGGTTGTATACCTGATAGAGGGTGGCCTGCAGCCATAGATTGCTAGCCTTCTTGACCTGACAGGAGTCAGTTAGCATTCACACTTGTAGCGAATGCTCGGCACTATATTAAGCCTTTAATTGAAGAGACATTTCTGCTTCTGCTCTGCTTCTGCTTTGTGAGCCATAAGCATCGTTTGCCATAGCATCCTAGATCACGATTTGAGGATCATTGTGCTAGAGATAGGGTTTTATGTTACGGCTGTCCAGAAGGTGCTTGGTTTTAATTTATTTTAAACATATTCTTATTTACACCAAGATTTTGCTATTTTTACTTTGCCTACAAAGCTAATGCTGCAAACATCTAAAATAGGGTTGATTATATACATGTTAAATGAGTTGGAGTGCAGATAACTTTCAGGCTTTTCAGATATGTGATCTGAGGCTGTGAGCAGTGCTGGTGAGAACATCATTATGTAGTTTGTGTGGGGTTCCTATGGCTGGGTTGGAAGTTGTTTAGCCACAGGGATAGCAGTGAAACTTTGAGATGCCCTTGAGGCCATGCTCATGGGGAGCATGTTTTGTTCAATACCTCCACCTCCAGACAGCAGGAGCTGCTGCAGTCTGCATCTGTCTCAAAACAGTCCAAATCATGTATGGCTGTTGGACAGAGGAAGGGATTTTGCTGCATTATTTGCTGATTGAATGGTCTTTCCTTCTCTTCAGAGAAGAGTCGTCTGGATGGATGTATCCCATCCGCAGTCATCCATGATCCCTGCTTGGACCACAATGTTAAGTGATTGCTTTTGAGCAGCAGAGATGTGATACAGACCTATCATGTAGTTTGGCTTGAGGGGTTAGTGGAGGCCTTTGTCTAATGAACGTAATTAGTTGAACAGTTCTTAGACTTGAAGGTTTGGGCTGCTAAAGGAAGTCCTGGAAGAAATTTTTCTTTAAATGCAACTGTTGAATTCATAGTGTTGGGACAAATAAATCTTGTGGTTCAAGTGCTGGTACTGTTACAACATGAATGTTCTTGGAGATGCACCAGCAGTAGTGAACTTTCAAGTTGTCAGTGGAGTGTGTGCATGGAGTTATTTATCCCTACTTCTGCTCTCTCTTGCATGCAAAAGACTCAAAATATCAAATCTTGACAATTGCCTTTATGAACGTGAGTGGTGGAATCTGTGTGGTTGATTGTGACTGGTCCTCTGTTAGTGTTTGGGTGCAGTGCTGTGATGGGTTGATGTAAAGGGGTTCTCGTCATGGGAGAGGGGATTTGCTCCCTGTGACTTCCCTGGTTTCAGAACCGGGTCAGACCCGGTTCTGGGCACCAGATCGGACTCCCATCCCCCTTAGGGTTGAGCCAATCGGCACCTCTGCGAATTGCCCTATTTAAGTTGGGGCAAAGGAACCGGAAAAGGTGCTTTGCCCGGGAGTGAGGAGAGAAGGGAGGAGGGCGCTGCCCCCGTTCCCCGGCTCCCGGCCAGGGGCTGCCCATGCCGGGCCAGAGCCACCCGCTGAGGATGGTGATGGTGGAGCCACTGGGGGAACTCGGGGAGCGCCCCACTCCCGGGGTGCCCGTTGGGCCGAGTTCACCCAGACAGGGCTGAGATCTGAGAGAAACAGTCACACAGACACCAGGTCAGTGCAGATGGAATGGGATGAGGTATGCCGGAGCTGAGTTTTCCCTGCAACCGGTGGCGAGACGGCAGCGGCCCCCTGCAGCCAGGACAGACTTGGTGGAGCAGAGACCCACTCGCAAACTGTGGAGAAGCCACATTGGAGAAGAGATGCCTGGGCCTGAGGACAGTCGTGGAGAATGGGACGCACGACAAGGTAGAAACGCATCTAGAGTCTGTGTGATGACCCACGCTGGAGCGAGTGGCAACAACTCCCTAAGAATCTGAGACTGTGGTAAAAGCCTGCACTGGAGCAATCCGATGGGAAAGGATTGTATCCTGCAGGTAGGACTGACGCTGGAGAAGTCTGTGGATTTTTCCTTGTGAGTAGGGGATCCACTGGGGCTAGGGAAAAGGGTGTAAGGACTCCTCCTCCTTTAAGAAAAGGAGCAGCAGTAACAACATGGGATGAACTGACCTGCACTCCCCCATTCCCTGTCCCTCTGCACCACTGAGGGAGGAGGTAGAGCTGGGAAGAAAAGGAAAGGGAGGAGGTGTTGTTTTTAAGATCTGGCTTTGTTTCTTTTTATCCTCTCAAGTAACAGTTAATGTTTCTTTTTATTCTTTCAACTGTTAATAATTTGAATTGTTTTATTCCCAAGCCAAGTCTGTTTTGCTCGGGACTACGGTCAGTGGGTGCTCCTTCTGTTCTTGTCTTGACCCTCAGTCCTTTTATTACATTTTTCTCCTCTCCACTTTACTGGAGGAGGAGTGAGAGAGCGGCTGTGTGGAGTTTAGTTGCCAGATCAGCATAAACCACGACAAGTGGTAATGCCAAATTTATTCCAGGTGGCAGTGCTCTCAAAACATAAGCTATTTTATACCTTGTTGTCATGGGTTAGGCTGAACGCCCACACACAGCCAGTCACTCCCCCTCCCCCAGGAATGAGGGAGAGAATTAAAGGATAAACGGGAAGCTCATGGGTTGAGATAAGAAAAATTTAATACAGATGATTTAATACACAGTGTAGATGCTCACCACCCCCTCTTATCCTCAGCCCATCGCGTCCCAAAGCTGCAAGCCCAGACGAACGTGAGGCCCCGAAATAGAGAGGGGCAGAGAGAGAGAGAGAGAGTACTCCGAGAGTGGGAGTACTGGGAGAGAGGGAAAAAGAAAGAAAAACAATAGAGCAAAAGCAGCGAAAGAGCCAAAGCGCAAAAGCCCTTCTTCCCGGCTGACCCTCACTTTTATACTGGGCATGATGCTGCATGATATGGAATACTAATTGGCCAGTTTGGCCCTCAATCTTAAGTTCCACCACAAATCACAAGGGGAATTGTGTCCCCCTTGTCCCAGCTATGCTCCCCCCTTATCCCGCCATGTTTCTGCACTCCAGCACACCCAAAAGTCCTTGGAGTCTCGAACATCAACTTGCTATCACCATTCTTCTCAGAGTGAGCCTCTGAGTAAAACCAAAACACGGAGCTCTACTAGCTGTTAAAAACTCTGTCCCAGCTAAAACTAGGACACTTGTGCACATCTTATGTGCTGCTTGTGTTAATCTTTCCCCTCTCTCCTTATTACCTTTGTGCCAGCATGTTTAAGGTACTATGGGTAAGTATTTTCCGTTTAAATCAGTGTTTTCTCTGGTTTATAAATAGAATCATAGAATGGTTAGAGTTGGAAGGGACCTCAAAGATCATCTAGTTCCAACCCCCCTGCCATGGGCAGGGAAACCCTCCACTACACCAGGTTGCCCAAAGCCTCATCGAACCTGGCCTTGAACACTTCCAGGGATGGAGCATCTACAACTTCTCTGGGCAACCTGTTCCAGTGCCTCACCACCCTCAGAGGGAAAAATGTCTTCCTTATATCTAATCGAAATCTACTGTCTTTCAGTTTAAATCCATTGCCCCTTGTCCTATCACTACATGCCCTTGTAAAAGAGTCCCTCTCCAGCTTTCCTGTAGGCCCCCTTTAAGTACTGGAAGGCTGCAATAAGATCACCCCAGAGCCTTCTCTTCTTCAGGCTGAACAGTCCCAACTCTCTCAGCCTGTCTTCATAGCAAAGGTATTCCAGCCCTCGGATCATCTTCGTGGCCCTCCTCTGGATGCGCTCCAGCAGCTCCATGTCCTTCTTGTGTTGGGGACTCCAGAGCTGAGTAGAGGGGCAGAATCACCTCCCTCCACCTGCTGGCCACGCTCCTTTTGATGCAGCTCAGGATACGGTTGGCTTTCTGGGCCGCCAGCGCACATTGCCGGCTCATGTTGAGCTTCTCATCCATCAGCACTCCCAAGTCCTTTTCCTCAGGGCTGCTCTCAATCCACTCTCCACCCAGCCTGTCCTTGTGCTTGGGATTGGCCCGTCCCACATGCAGGACCTTGCACTTGGCCTTGTTGAACTTCATGAAGTTCTCACAGGCCCACCTCTCCAGGTCCTTCTGGATGGCATCCCTTCCCTCCAGCATGTCCACAACACCACACGGCTTGGTGTCACCTGCAAACTTGCTGAGGGTGCACTCGATCCCACTGTCCATGTCACCAAAGATGTGAAATAGCACTGGCCCCAGTACTGACCTCTGAGGAACATCACTCATCACTGGCCTCCACTTGGACATTGAACCATTGTCTGCAACCTTTGAGTGCGACCATCCAACCAATTCTTTATCCACCAAGTGGTCCATCCATTGAAACCATGTCTTTCCAGTTTAGAGACAAGGATGTCATGCAGGACAGTCTCAAATGCTTTGGATAAGTCCAGGTAGATGATGTCAGTTGCTCTTCCCCTATCCATCTGTCGCAAACCACTGGTATCCCATCTTCAGGAATCACAACCCAAAAGGCCATTACGATTCCCCTCATAAATCAGAAGGCTCTTATCTCAATTCTTAAGGGTCTCATTCCCAATCAAAGGCTATCCAACAGAGAGCTCCGACTCACTGCTCTCCAGAGACTCCTACCTCCCCAATCTCCAAGAGGGAACTGCCCTCCCTGAGAGGAGTGCCCTGCCTTTAAACCGCCCATGGGTCACGTGGTTTCTGGCTGATCAACGTGACTCACAGCACCTGTCTTGATGAGGCACAGGTGCTTTCTATTCAGCCCATGTAGCAGCCAGAAAACTTCCCTGACATCCATCAATGCTTTAACCTCATCATAGAAGGCCACCAAATTAGTCAGGCAGGATTTGCCCTTAGTGAAGCCATGTTGGCTGTCACCAATCACCTCCTTATTTTCTATGTGCATTAGCATAGTCGCCAGGAGGATCTGCTCCATGATCTTGCCAGGCACAGAGGTGAGACTGACTGGCCTGTAGTTCCTTGGTCTTCTTTTTTTCCCTTTTTAAAGATGGGGGCTATGTTTCCCCTTTTCCAGTCATTGGGAACTTCACCAGATTGCCATGACTTCTGAAATATGATGGATAGTGACTTAGCAACTTCATCTGCCAGCTCCCTCAGGACCTGTGGATGCACCTCATCAGGTCTCATGGACTTGTGCACCTTCAGGTTCTTTAGATGGTCTCGAACCTGGTATTCTCCTACAGTGGGTGGTTCTTCATTCTCACAGTCCCTGCCTTTTTCTTCTGTGACTTGGGCTGTGCAGCTGGAGCTCTTGCCAGTGAAGACTGAGGCAGAGAAGTCATTGAGGACCTCAGCCTTCTTCATATCCCGGGTAGCCAGGTCCCCCGTTTCCTTCTGGAGAGGGCCTACGTTTTCCCTATGTTGTGGGTTAGGCCGCTCCGGCAACCAAACCGCCCCCCCCCCCAGTCGTTGACTCACCCTCCCCCACCCCCAGGGATGAGGGAGAGAATTAAAGGAGAAACGGGAAACCCGTGGGTTGAGATAAGAACAATTTAATACAGATGATTTAATACACAGTGTAGATGCTCACCACCCCCTCGTATGGGAAGCCCGTCTCGTCCCGAAGCTGCAATCCCGGACAAACGCGAGGCCCCGAAATAGAGAGGGGCAGAGAGAGACAGTACTCCAAGAGTGGGAGTACTGGGAGAGAGAGGGAAAAAAAAGGCAATAGAGCAAAAGCGCAGCTAGCGCAAAAGAGCAAAAGCGGCGAAAGAGCCAAAGCGCAAAAGCCCTTCTTCCCGGCTGACCCTCACTTTTATACTGGGCATGACGCTGCATGATATGGAATACTAATCGGCCAGTTTGGCCCTCAGTCTTAAGTTCCACCACAAATCACAAGGGGAATCGTGGCCCCCTTGTCCCGGCTATGCTCCCCCCTTATCCCGCCGTGCTTCTGCACTTCGGCACACTGAAAAGTCCTTGGAGTCTCACGTCCAACCACAAACATCAACTTGCTATCAACATTCTTCTCAGAGCGAGCCTCTGAGTAAAACCAAAACACGGAGCTCTTCTAGCTGCTAAAAAGAAGAGCTAACTCTGTCCCAGCTAAAACCAGGACACCCTAGATCTCTTTTTATCCCCGACACATCTATAGAAGTTTTTCTTGTTGCCCTTGATGTCCCTGGCCAGATTTAACTCTATCAGGGCTTTAGCTTTCCTAACCTGATCTCTGGTTGCTCGGACAATTTCTCTGTATTCTTCCCAGGCTACCTGTCCTTGTTTCCACCCTCTGCAGGCCTTCCTTTTGTGCTGGAGTTGGTCCATGAGCTCCTTGTTGATCCATGCAGGCCTCCTGGTGTTCCTACCAGACTTTCTCTTTGTTGGGATGCACTGCTCCTGATCTTGGAGGAGGTGATCCTTAAATATTAACCAGCTTGCTTGTGCCCCTCTTCTCTTCAGGGCTTCATCCCATTGTACTCTAGCGAGGAGATCCTTGAAGAGGCCAAAGTCTGCTCTCCTGAAATCCAGGGTAGTGAGCCTGCTATGCACCCTCCTCACTTCCCTAAGTATCCTGAATTCTGCCATTTCATGATCACTGCAACCAAGGCTGTCCTTGAGCGTCACGTTCCCCACCAGCCCTTCTTTGTTGGTGAGAACAAGGTCCAGCAAAGCACCTCTCCTCGTTGGTTCCTCTACCACTTGGAGAGGGAAGTTATCATCCATGCATTCCAGGAACCTCCTGTTAAAGAGGCTGTTAACATTTGCTTCAGTCTAAGTGGTGGCATGCAAAGTTTTGACTTCATAATAATTTCAAAATGTGGTGTTGATCTGTTTTTTAGAGTGTTTCAGTTTTCAGAAGAATTTAATATAGGTTACTGCTTTGCCATCTTAAAGGAAAACCACTTAAAAGACAAAATTTGAATGAAGTAAACATGGTTTAGACTTTTGGTTGTCTAGGGGAGGGGGAATGCAACCACTGATCCAAGTTATGAAAAAATAGCTAATGGACACAGTTGGGAACTACTTTCCATAAGCATTTCTTGTTGTTTGGTAAGCCAGATGAAGCAGAGATGTTTTTCACTTTACACAGTAATTATGTGGTTGCCAAGTAATGTAGTATGAATCAATCTTAGCTGGCAGGTCTGCAAGTTAATTTAAATGACTGTTAAAGATAGAGGGTATGATTCTGATTGCCAACTTAAAATTACGTAGGAGCAGGTTACCTACATAGGTCTTGCTCATTGAAGACTCCCCAGCTCTCAGAACAAGCTCTTCCATTTTTTTTCTCTGTAAGTAACCTCATCTGCTGATCTCTTCTTCTGGGAATGTAAAACAGCTCTTGAGTTGTGTTTTTTTTTAAATAGGAGTATAAAGATGATTCTTGTAAACTACTTGAAAAGAGCTCAGTGGGTCAATATTAAGAAACACTTCTGTTTTCCAAATACAGTTGGTAACACACTTCCTAATTTTAAGATTATGTGTGCATAGTGGATGAGCTATGCATGGTGTTCTCAAAAGGTACATGGCAGAAAGCTATTTAAAGGCAGTGTTTTTTAAGCTTTAGGGTATTTCTGTAATCCAGTGTTGCGGACTACTGGTGTCTCAATCTTCGGGGATCACAACCCAGAAGGTTGTTGTGATCTTCCTCGTATATCAGAAGGCTCTATCACACTCCAAAGGTCCTTGTCACAACCAAAGGCTTCCAACAGAGAGCTTCAAGATGCTGCTCTCCAGGGGCTCCTATCACTCCAGTCTCCAGGAGGGAACTGCCCCACTCCCTCTTGGGAGTGCCCCACCTTTATTCATCCATGAGTCACGTGGTTTCCGATTGACCAACGTGACTCACAGCACCTGTCCTAACAAGGCACAGGTGCTTTCTATTGTAGTAGTCAGGAACTCCCCCAACAATCCAGTTCTGACATTTTTATATTTTATGTAAAGGATAAACAATACCCAGTGTTCATCTATGGTTACATTTCAGTCAAAGCTTTCAGTTGCAAGTGTGAACTTAAACTGATTATTTTTTTAATCATTAGAATTCTTGACAGCAAAGATAAATTTTTAATATGTGCAATGCAGTTTTGGATTTCTTAAATAAATTTTGTTAAAGTACTATTATTGTATGTTCATAAGAATAGCCTGCTATTTTTTGAGCTGGTAATGTGTTTTGATGTCATGTTATTGGCATTTTTGAATAGGCAGCTAAAAAGTTTACAGAGAAAGAATTATTAAAAATATTTTTTCAGCTAAAGTTCACTTTATAATAGCTTGCTGTATTGTTGACTGAATCACAAATGGATGCAGCTTCCCTTGAATGAGAGGTTTTTTTCTTTAATTTATTTTTTTCTGTGTCTACAGGAACATTTTAGAATTTTGAATTCTAAACTAAAAAAGAATCCAACGGTCTAAAATTTTAGATTGAATTGCTATTTATAGTTAATTTAAAATTTATATTATGCCTTTTTTTTTTTACATTTTCTTGAGCCACAACACTGTAAAATCTCAGCATAAATTCTCTTCCTTCCTCCCCAGCATTGTACATGTCTGCTTGTTCTGTTGTTCTGATTAGGTTTTGTTCATTTTGGTCAATATCTTTTAAAGTATATCTTTAGACTTGGATAGATTGAGGAAGGCGCTTTGTAATGCAGGGTGACAGTAGAAACAAATTAAGTTTTGTGAGATGCTATTGATGATGCTTATTTAGTGCAGTAAATTTGCTGCATATGCTGTTGGATTAGTGGAACTCACTATTTTAAAATTTGCTTTTGACTTGAGTAACTGAAAGCCGATCTGCTGCTATTTCTCTGCATGCCACTGTCGTTTCTCCTCTTTAGTGTCTTACAGTTCGAAGTTTCTTTTGGTTTATTCTAAAGTATTTATTTTCTGTGACAAAAATCAGAAGGATGTCTGAAGCCTATATACTTGTGCTGGCAAATACTACATTGTAGTAATGTGAATTTTCATTTATCAGGCAGCTTTATAGCCCCAGAATGTTTTTACTTAATGGATTGGATGCTGTCAAATGAATTTTGGCAAAAATTACTTTGTAGAATTCAGTGACTTAATGCTTTCCTCCTGATGTCATGTAGGCACGGTTTCCTTCCAAAAGTACAGCAGCTGAAAAAAACTATTTTTTGACTGTTAAATCATTTTTGTGGTGTGTTTGTTTCTGAGGTGAGTGTTCAACAGAAATAAAATCACTTTACAAAAAAGCTTAATTTGATACGTTGTCTTAATGCTCTCACTGCTTTTCTAAACGCGTTTTTGCAGAATGCAAAGCCTCTGTGTGTTGAAAATGTCAGCAGAGCTTGAATTACTGGTCACGTGCTGGTTTGAAAACAGTAAAACATTTCGAACTGCAGCAGCAAAGGTGAAATATGCCTGCTCTATAAATAGTAGTGAACATAGGCTTTTCTGCCTGCGAATCTTTTGTTGTCTTTAGATAATAACAAACAAGCTTTTTATTTTAAAGGTTGAAACATTAGAGTTCTTGGGGTTTTTTTGAATGGATAAATACTTCCAGCAAAGGTTTGTAACTTTGAGTAAAAGAGGAATTTTCCCATTTGGAGTGAGGGCTTGCAGCTTTTAGCTGAAGATACTTTTTCTGCTCCTTTGGATCTTGGTGAAATGTCATTATCTTTGAGTCTCCACACAGGTGATTACTTTTGCCTTCTTCCAGAAGCATGTAACATCTCTCTTCTTGGCAAGCTATAAATTACTGCTAGTGAAAGCTTTCTAGCAAAGCACAGTGTGTCAGTTTTTTACCTGCTACAAGCTTTTGATGTTTTGTTTGGAGAATATTAGATGCTTAGGTTAAAAAATATTAAGGCTATGTCTGTGGGAGGGGAACAACCCTCTCTGAGTACTCTGCATTGTTGTGGGCTAGTGAAGGCAGCGTTTGATGTCTGGTAGGTTAAATTATAACAGCCCTACTAGGGCTTCTTAGCTGAAATTTCATTAATCGTTTTGTCGCATGTTGAAAACTTTTTAAAGGTCATATTTACTAACAACAATTTCTTTCTTTAAATACGCAAATAGAAAAATAAGAGGAAAATAGTTCTTCATAATTACCAGGTATAGTGCATCATTGCCTCGTAGTTAATACAGAGCTTCTACATTTTAGGCTTCAAAGGCAGCTGATCTTTTTGTTTAAACCCTCTGTAACTTAAGAAGGATAGGTTAGGTAACTTGACTGTATTAGTGCTTTCATTGTTTAGATCAGGATCTGTGTTTGTAAATGTTGCTGCTTGTAACACGAATTCTCAAAAAATCTCAGTGGAGAGGGAGGGGGAACTGGGAGCCGTGTTTGTATCTGAATGTGAGTAGGGACTTAAAGGCAAGTTTGCTGTTAACTCTAAATATTTCTAGAGACACTCATCTGTCCAGGAAAATTTTAACCTTTTGAATACTTGAATTATATGCTGACAAATTAAAAGTGATAATATTGTTGGAGTAGCTGGTTGGGCACTTGTTTTTTAAAAAAAAAAAAGGTTTAATAGAAAGTCTTTCATTTGATCTTTTTGTATTGAAATTAATAGGAGTTTAGCTACTTGCTGAGAGCAGGAAGGAGTGGGATCAGGCTTTCGGTGTTCAAGTGTTAGGTGCTTCCTCAGCTCATAGATGAGAGAGTTTTATGTATGCTTTATAGGAAAGTGATATTAAAAAAAAAAAATAATCTCCCATACAGTTTCTTCAAGACCACCAATACAACTCTCATTTACTGGGAATTAACCTGAAATAGAGCTGGCCAAGTTTTAACAAAGCCTCTTTTTTTGAGAGAGGGCATTCATGGGAGCATGCCATGACTACTTAAAAAACAAAGGGAAAGGCAGGGGGAGGAACTCATGATTCAAGGGACAATTCCCCTCCTCTTCTCTGTATAAGTGTTGAGTGGAGCCAAGAGCAAGAGTAACACGTATGTCTAGGCTTGTTCGTCCTCCCCTCCTTCCTCTCTGTGCACTTTACAGCTTACTGCCTCTTCAGCTTCAACTCTAACTACTTTAACTGGTAAACATCCTCTTGCAAAATCGAGGTTAGTGTGTGTATGACCTTCTTCAGGGTAGAGTATCAGAGTACTGCAGTTGAATGTAATCCAAACAGTCCAAACAGGGATGCTGACTGCACAACCTGCTCTGAAATGTACAGCATAAACAAATGGAAAAAATGAGAGATTTTCCTCTTTGATTCCTGTAGCTTGAAGAGCTTTTTAAAAACAATTGGAGATACAATGTTTTGGACTAGAGCTATGTATACGTTTCTTTTTTTTCCACTTAATTTTCATGTATTACTTCTTCCTACAACACACTTTTCTTACATTTCAAGAATACTAAATCAATTTTGGACTTTGAGGGAGTGTGGTTTTATATTATTTCCATTATAAGTAGTTAACATATAACACCTTACTTGTAGTATCCATTCCAGATTTTATATGCACAGTCTGTTCAATTTTAATACTGATCCACTATATGAAATTTGTTTGTATTGCTCTGTATCTACACCTCTGACTTAATGTTTGAGCCAAAAATCGATGTCATGTTTACATAAAATCCAAGAGAAACATCCAAATTCTGCAGTGATTAAGTACTGAGAGCCAAACCTGGGTCTTCATGTTGAGAAAACAGAGATAGGTTTAGGTCTGATCTTCAGAGAATAGAGTTTGAGACCTTGGTTCAACAGGGTGCTTTGTGGCTGAAGTGAACATCATATGATATACCATGCCTCTTTACAATATAAGAAACCCTAGCTCTTTTTCCTTGTGCTTTGTCATGCTGAGTGGAAACGCAGGCTTCTCGAAACAGCGCATACGCGTCTCATTCAGTATTAGAAATCTGATATCCTGTGTATTGGTAACCGCAGCAATTTCCATCTCCAAAGAGCTACGCAAACATAGCTGCCCTACCAGATTGCTTGAGCTGAAGGTGAGCTTTAGCATCAGCTCAGTGGTGGGAGAGGTGAAAGCAAAGAGGTTAAGTGACTTGTGTTGGTGAATCGGTGGCAGAGTTGAGATTAGGACCTGGCTTCGTGCCACTAGAGTGCACTACTTCCTTCTTACTTATTGAGAGAATGGTTAAGTTTGCTGGTAGGTGCAGACTCCCTGGTGTGGAGTTTGGAAAATTGCTGCCAACTTGCTGAGCTACTGAGAGTTTCACATTAGTCTTAATTGGATGCAACTCTGCTTCTACAGCTATCATTTACCAAATAAATGTTTTCATTGCTATCAAACTTTTATGAATGTTGTGATGGAACATCAAAGAGGGCTTGTAAAGTAGCTTTTTACTTCCTTTTGATTTTATTGGAGATGAAAAGGGTACCAAAAAAAGGGTTCATCATATCTGTAGTTAAAGCAAGTTTTTTAAGATATATAATTTCTCAGAAATAGATGATGACTTTTACTTGATTAATGAAAGGTTATTGATGAGATATGGTATTTTACTTAATAATGTAAGCTCTCTTTTTTTTTTCTCTCTTCACAGGTTTCCACTTGAGTGGCACAGTGACAGAGCCTGCAATGCAATCAGAGCCAGAAACTGTTTGCAATGTAGCTATCAGCTTTGATCGTTGCAAGATTACCTCAGTGACCTGTAGCTGTGGAAACAAGGACATATTTTACTGTGCCCACGTTGTAGCACTCTCTTTATACCGGATCCGCAAGCCAGATCAGGTCAAACTGCATCTTCCCATTTCAGAGACACTCTTTCAAATGAACAGAGACCAACTACAAAAATTTGTACAGTATTTGATCACAGTGCACCACACAGAAGTTTTGCCAACTGCTCAAAAATTAGCAGATGAAATTCTTTCTCAGAATTCAGAAATCAATCAAGTCCATGGTAAGTTTAATACTTGTTCTTCCCTTTGTTTCATTCCCTCTTTGGTTTTGAGCTTTTTTTTGTGTGGTATTCAGGAGTGTGACCTCTTGAGGTCCCTTTTAACTGGAATTATTTTGTGATTCTATGGTGTTTACTAAAGAAGATTCTGTTATTGAACCTTTGCTTTAAGATGTTTAGGAAGTAATACTTTTTGGAAAAGAGAAAAGACACGTTTGTTAGATACAGAGTAGGTAGAAAAAAAGAAGGAAATCTTTCTGATAATAGGGTTCATCTGCAGCCTAGCTCCTCTACTTAGGGTCCAGTGACCGTGGCAGGCCCAGGCAGGCAGTGCTGCAAGAAGGTGAATTTTGGGAGCAGGGCTCTTCTCGTTGAACTCATGGGTAGCCTTGGCTGCAGTGACCATGAGATGGTGGAGTTTGAGATCCTAAGGGCAGCTAAGAGGGGGAAGCTCAGCAAGCTTGAAACCCTCGATTTCAGAAGAGCTGACTTTTGCCACTTCAGGAACCTCCTTGGTAGTGTGCCATGGGATAAAGCCTTGGAAGGACTGGGAGCCCAAGATTTCTGGTTGACTTTCAAGGATCATCTCCTCCAAGTTCAAAGGCATTGCATCCCTAAAAGGAAGAAATTGGGCAAAAACACCAGGAGACCTATATGGATAAACAAAGAACTCCTGGCTAAAATCAAATACAAAAGGGGAGTACACAAAGCATGGAAGCAGGGACTGGTAACCTGGGATGATTACAAGGAAGTTGCTCGTGTACTCAGAGACCAGGTGTCATGGTTTGATGTGGAGGGGGGGGGTGGTGCTGGTGGCAGGAGAGGGGTTTTGCTCCCTGCGACCTCCCCGGTTTTGGAACCGGGTTAGGCTTAGTTCTGGCCACCAGATCAGACTGCCATCCCCCTCGGGGTTGAGCCAATAGGGCGCCTCTGCGAATTGCCCTATTTAAGTCAGGACAAAGGAACCGGAAAAGGTGCTTCGCCCAGGATCGAGCAGAGAAGGGAGGAGGGCACTGCCCCCGCTCCCTGGCTCCCGGCCGGGCAGCTGCCTGCGTCGGGCCGGCGCCGGCCACGGAGAATGGCGGTGGCGGAGCCAGCTGGGGAACTCGGGGGCACCCCACTCCCAGGGTGCCCACTGGGCTGAGTTCACCTGGAGAGGACTGAGATCTGAGAGAAACAGCCGCATCGACAGCAGGTCAGTGAGGATGGAGCGGGAGGAGGTGTGCCGGAGCCGAGTTTCCCCTGCGGCTTATGGTGAGATAGCAGGCTGCCCCCCTGCAACCAGGACGGCCTCGGTGGAGCAGAGACCCACTCGCAGCCCGTGGGGAGAAGATGCCTGAGCCTGAGGATGGTCGTGTTGGGGTGCACGACAAGGCAGAGAGGCATCTGGAGTCTGCGTGACGACCCACGCCGGAGCGAGTGGCTACAGCTCCCTAAGTACCCGAGACTGTGGTAAAGCCCACACCGGAGCAATCTGTGGGGAAGGATTGTTTCCAGTGGGCTGGACTCACGCTGGAGAAGTTTGTGGATTTTTCCTCGTGGGTAGGGGATCCATTGGAGCAGGGGAAAAGGGTGTAAGGACTCCTTCTCCTTTAAGAAAGAAGCAGCAGTAACAGCACGGAATGAACTGACCTGCACTCCCCCAGTCCCTGCCCCCTGTGCTGCTGGGGGGAGGAGGTAGAGCCGGGAGGAAAAGGAAAGGGGGGGGGGGAAGGTGTCGGTTTTAAGATCTGGTTTTGTTTCTTTCTGTCCTCTCGAGTAATCGTTTTTTTGTTTCCCTTTGTCCTTCTAAGTAATCATTAATAAACTGTTTTGCTTTGAGAACAGCTCTGCCTGTTTTGCCCAGGACCATGGTTGGTGGGTGCTCCCTCTGTTCTTGTCTCAACCCTCAGTCCCTTTGTTTTTTTTTCTCTCCTCTCTACTTTACTGGAGAAGGAGAGACTGTGTGAGTTTTAGTTGCTGGATCAGCCTAAAACCATGACACCAGGTTAGAAAAGCTAAGGCCCTGACAGAGTCAAATCTGGCCAGCAATATTAGAAATAACAGAAAAGGATTTTATAGGTATGTGAGAGAAAAAAGAAAAACGAGAGAGAATGTGAGGCCTCTCCGGAAGGATACAGGTGATCTGGTTACTGAGGACGTGGAGAAGACTGAAATGTTCAACAACTTATTCGCTTCAGTCTTCACTGGCAACCACTCGAACCACACCACCCAAATCACAGAGGATGTTGGCTGGGTCTGGGAGAGTGAAGAACCACCCAGGGTAGGAGCAGATCAGGTCCAGGAACACCTAGAGAACCTGAAGGTGCACAAGTCCATGGGACCTGATGAGATACGTCCATGGGACCTGATGAGATACATCCATGGGTCCTGAAGAAACTGGTGGCTGAAGTTGCTAGGCCACTAGCCATCATATTTGAGAGGTCCTGGCAGTCTGGTGAGGTTCCTACAGATTGGAAAAGGGTGAACATAACCCCCATCTTTAAAAAAGGGACCAAGGACAACCCAGGAAACTACAGACCAGTCAGCCTTACCTCTGTGCCAGGTAAAATCATGGAACAGATTCTCCTGGTAGCTGTACTAAGGCACATAAAAAATAACCAAGTGGTTGGTTGCAGACAACATGGCTTCACTAGGGGCAAGTCGTGCCTGACTAATTTAGTGGCCTTCTACGACAAAGCTACAGCACTGGTTGACATGGGTAAAGCAACGGATGTCATTTTCCTGGACTTGTGCAAGGCGTTTGACACTGTCCCACATGACATCCTTGTCTCTAAAATGGAGAGACACGGATTTGACAGATGGACCACTCGGTGGATAAAGAACTGGCTGGATGATCGCACTCAAAGAGTTGTGGTCAATGGCGCAATGTCTACATGGAGACCAGTGTCAAGCGGTGTCCCTCAGGGGTCTGTTCTGGGTCCAATGCTGTTCAACATCTTTGTCAGTGACATGGATGACGACATTGAGTGCACCCTCAGTAAGTTTGCTGACGACACCAAGCTGTGTGGTGCCATGGACTCACTTGAGGGAAGAGATACCATCCAGAGGGACCTTGATAGGATTGAGAAATGGGCCAGTGCTAACTGCATGAGCTTCAACAAGTCAAAATGCAAGGTCCTTCTCCTGGGTTGGGCCAATGCTAGGCACAAATACAAACTGGGCACAGAGTGGGTTGAGAGTAGCCCTGAAGAGAAGGATTTGGGGGTGTTTATAGATGAGAAGCTCAACATGAGCCGGCAGTGCACTCATGCAGCCCAGAAGGCCAACCGCATCCTGGGATGTATCAAGAGAAGCGTGGTCAGCAGGTCAAGAGAGGTGATTCTCCCCCTTTACTCTGCTCTTGTGAGACCCCACCTTGAATACTGCGTCCAATTCTGGTGTCCCCACCATAAGAGAGACATAGATCTGTTGGAGCGTGTTCAGAGGAGGGCCACAAAGATGATCCAGGGGGATCTCTGCTACGAGGACAGGTTGCGGGAGCTGGGATTGTTCAGCCTTGAAAAGAGAAGACTTTGGGGGGACCTAATAACTGCCTTCCAATACCTGAAGGGAACCTACAGGAAGGCTGGGGAGGGACTTTTTACAAGTGTCCACTGATAGGACAAGGGAAAATGGGTTTAAGTTGAAGGAGAACAGATTTAGATTAGATTTTATGAAGAAATTCTTCAGTACGAGGGTGGTGAGACTTTGGAATAGATTGCCCAGAGAGGTTGTGGATGCCCCCTCCCTGGAGGTGTTCAAGGCCAGGTTGGACGGAGCCTTGAGTAGCCTGATCTAGTTGAGAGACGTCCCTGCCCATGACAGGGAGGTTGGATTAGATGATCTCTAAGGTCCCTTCCAGCCTATGCCATTCTATGATTCTATGATTCTTTGGCTTTGAGGGCTACGGGGTTGTGACCAGAGGCAAAGCAATTGCTCCAGTTTTTGTGAGACGTAACGAGAAGATGGGTTGCAAAGCTGTCTGGTGGCAGTGGAAAGGGAAGCTAAAGCAGATGCAGGATGTTAAGCAATTGAAGAAGATACTCAAATGTTGTAAGTTGAAGGCATGTATTGCATGAGAGTTGGTAATAGCCTGAACATAAGAAATTAAGGGGAAGGAAGGTGAGTATGCAAGTAGTGCAGAGAAGACTAAAACAGTCAAGAGTGATTAGAAAAGAGGAAGGCAAGAGTGGGAAAAAAAGGACATATGATGGCTATAATGGCTATATTAGCTATAATATGGCTAATGTAAGAGGAGTAATGACAGAAAGGGTGTTACAGAGAGTGCTTAAACTTCGTCAACATTGTCTGTAATTATACTAATCACAGACATGGAATCATAGAATGGTTCGGGTTGGAAGGGACCTTAAAGATCATCTAGTTCCAACTCCCCTGCCATGGGCAGGGACACCTTCCCCTAGATCAGATTACTCAAAGCCTCATCCAACCTGGCCTTGAACACTTCCAGGGATGGGGCATCCACAACTTCTCTGGGCAACCTGTTCCAGTGCCTCACCACCCTCTGAGTGAAAAATTTCTTCCTTATATCCAATCTAAATCTCCCCTCTTTCAGTTTAAAGCCATTGCCCCTTGTCTTATCACTACATGCCCTTGTAAAACGTCCCTCTCCAGCTTTCTTGTAGGCCCTCTTTGAGTACTGGAAGGCTGCTATAAGGTGTCCCCAGAGCCTTCTCTTCTCCAGGCTGAACAGCCCCAACTCTCTCAGCCTGTCTTCATAGGAGAGGTGTTCCAGCCCTTGCATCATCTTTGTGGTCCTCCTCTGGACTCGCTCCAACAGCTCCATGTCCTTCTTGTGTTGGGGACTCCAGAGCTGAATGCAGTATTCCAGGTGGGGTCTCACGAGAGCAGAGTAGAGGGGCAGAATCACCTCCCTCGACCTGCTGGCCACGTTTCTTTTGATGCAGCCCAGGACACGGTTGGCTTTCTGGGCTGCAAGCATACATTGCCAGCTCATGTTGAGCTTCTCATCAATCAGCACCCCCAAGTCCTTCTCCTCAGAGCTGAGGGTGCACTCAATCCCTCTGTTCATGTTGGCAACAAAGATATTAAACAGCACTGACTCCTGAGGAATGCCACTTGGAATGCCTCCACTTGGACATCGAGCTGTTGACCACAACTCTTTGAGTGCAAACATCCAGCCAATTCCTTATCCACCGAGTGGTCCATCCATCAAATCCATGTCTCTCTAATTTATAGACAAGAATGTCATGTGGGACAGTGTCAAATGCTTTGCACAAGTCCAGGTAGATGGCATCAATTACTCTTCCCTTATCCACCAATGCTGTAACCCCATCGTAGAAGGCCACCAAATTTGTCAGGCACGATTTGCCCTTAGTGAAGCCATGTTGGCTGTCACCAATCACCTCCTTTTTTTTCCATGTGCCTTAGCATGTGCTCTGTGATTTTTTTTCCATGTGCCTTAGCATGGCAGGAGGATCTTAGCATTTCCAGGAGGATCTGCTCTGTGATCTTGATGGGCACAGAGGTGAGACTGACTGGCCTGTAATTCCCTGGGTCTTCCTTTTCTTCCCTTTTTAGAAATGGGGGCTATGTTTCCCCTTTTCCAGTCAGTGGGAACTTCACCAGACTGCCTCGCCTTCTCAGATAGGATGGATAATGGTTTAGCAGCTTCATCTGCCAGTTCCCTCAGGACCCATGGATGTATCTCATCAGGTCCCATGGACTTGTGCACCTTCAGGTTCTTTAGATGGTCTCGAACCTGGTGTTCTCCTATAGTGGGCGGTTCTTCATTCTCTCAGTCCCTGCCTTTGTCTTCTGTGACTTGGGCTGTGTGGCTAGAGCCTGTGTGCTTGGGTCGGTCTATCTGAATTTAAAAGACTTAAAAAAGCTGCATCCTGCACGTGACAAATGGAATCTCTTGTCTTTTAAATCTCTGAGTCCAAATGTTCAGTCAGAATCAGTGATTAACAGTGATAAAAGACTCATATGACTGACATTAAAACCTGGTCATAATACAACACAGAAATAAAAGAACCTTGTTCAGTTCCTAGAAGGGGAAAAGAAAAGGACATACTCTAGCCTGTATTGTTTAATGGGCTCTCACAGTTGTCTTCAGAGTTGTATAATTTAGCACTTCATCTGCCGTATATGCTGTTTGCCAGTATTTATTCATGGTTTACTATCTCTGGGTGTTGGACTGGGATGAAAGGCATTTTTTCCCTAATTAAGAGTATTGCCATGTTGTGGTGTGTGGTGCTGATAAAGTCATGGGTGTTGGGACCAGTTTTGTATCTGTATTCGGCAGTGCAGAGGGGTGTGGCGATGTGGACCTCATTTATGAATTTTAAGCGCCACCTGGCCAGTATCGTTGCCAAGTACACCAGTAGCTTCTCTCCTTTGGAGAGCCAATACATGAAGGGGACATCTCCCTTCATTTTCCCCTCCCTGTCCAGACCATTTACAAAAGCTTTTGCAAATTTTGAGAATGTTGAATGTCATTGGAATACTCTGAACAGTATAATCCTGTTGCAAGGTCTCCTGAATGTATGTCTAATTATATATATATTTAGGGTTAATCGACCATTTAAAAATTTCTACCAATTCATTACTTGTGTTACTTTGCTTGCTGTCTCAACCCCTGTGACAAGCACTGCGGCTACTCAAACCCTGGCTTCTGGTGCTCGGCGCAAATGCAAACGCTGTGCTTGAGCCGCTGCAACAAGCACTGCATCTCCTCAGACTACAACATTATCAGTTGCTCCCATAAGGACGAGGAAATGTGTACGAAAGTCAGTATGCACAGGAGAGGGTGATTATGAAGAAGAGGAACCAGGGCCGTCACAATGAGAAGAAGAAGAACCAGGGCCGTCATGACAATTGGAAGAAGAGTAAGCAGGGCCATCATGACAACCGGAGTGAGAGGAAGAACTTTCCACCTACTCAGAGGAGGAAGTGCTGGCAGACGACTCTAAAGCAGAGCTGTCACGACAACGAGAGAGAAAGAGGGAATGTTCTGTTTTTCCCTAAGGAAGAACTCCGCAGAGGAGAGATGAAGATCTCATAGATGAGATGATAATCACCCGATCTCTAAACATGAATGAGCTGCAAGACATTTGAAAAGATTACGGTCGTCATCAAGGTGAGCCCATTGTCACCTGTTTGCTCAGATGCTGGGACATGGGGGCCGATAGTCTGGAATTAGATGGTAGAGAAGCCAGGCAGCTGGGAGCACTCTCTGTGGGTGGAGGCCTTGATAAAGCAATTGGAAAAGGGACACAAGAGCCTCTGGAGATGGCTCCTGGCAGCTGTAAGGGAAAGGTATCCCTTCAAGGAAGAGATTTCATGTAATCCAGGCAAGTGGGTCAACATAGAGAGAGGCATCCAGTACCTGAGGGAACTAGCCATGCGAGAGGTGATTCATTCTCAGGTGAGAAACGCATGGTTATCTGAAGATCTGGATGATGTCTGGTGCACACGACCCATGTGGCAGAAGATTCTACGGAGTGCACCACCATCATATTCTACCTCGCTGGCAGTAATGGATCTCAGAGAAGACGCACCACCCATGGCTGATGTGGTCACTCAACTCCGGCAATATGAAGAGAATACTTCTGTATGGGCCTGCATCTCATCTGTAGAGAAGCTGCCCGAGGAGTTCCAACACTTACAAGAAGAACCTGTATGTTCCAGAATTTCAGCTATTAGAACTAGGCATTACCCTCCTCGAGAGAGATGGTATACACCATAGGGCAAGCTGTGGTTTTACCTGTGTGATGATGGAGAAGGCATGAGAAGGTGGAATGGAAAACCTACCTCAGCCCTAGACGCAAGGGTAGGCCAGTTGCAAGGGAAAACCACCAGAAATAGGAATTTTTCCAATTCCTCCAGGAAAGCTGTTGCTCCAGTCTCCAGTGAGCAGTTTCCTAGACCGAGTGGGAGGGCTAATCCTTCTAACAATCCTTTCCTTGATCCTAATCCTGTTGATCCTCCTGCACAAGGAGCGAATTACGAACATGATAACAGGTATTAGAGGGGCCCTGCCTCCAGCCAGGTGGAGGAAAGGGACAATCGAGTTTACTGGACTGTGTGGATTCACTGACCTGGCACATTAGACTTGCAGAATGTTGTGATTTAGCAGCTCCGCAACTAAGCTACCACTCAGCCACTCGCTCACTCCTCCCTTCAGTGAGGTGGAGAGGAGAAAAATGTAATAAAAGGACTGAGGGTCGAGACAAGAACAGAGGGAGCACCCACCAACCATGGTCCCGGGCAAAACAGACTCAGATTGGGAATAAAACAATTCAATTTATTAACAGTTACTTGAGAGGATAACAAGAAACAAAGCCAGATCTTAAACACCTCCCTCCCCCTTTCCTTTCTTCCCGACTCTACCTCCTCCCCCAGCAGCGCAGGGGGACAGGGAATGGGGGAGTGCAGGTCAGTTCATCCCATGTTGTTACTGCCGCTCCTTTCTTAAAGGAGGAGGAGTCCTTACACCCTTTTCCCTTGCCCTAGTGAATCCCCTACTCATGAGGCAATCCACAGACTTCTCCAGCATGTGTCCTACCTGCAGGATGCAATCCTTACAGTCACGGATTCTTAGGTGCAGCGGCTAAATGCACGGACTCTGTAGATGTGATAGCAGAGTGACCTTTATTATTATTATACAGGCAGCTTTTATAGATTATTACTTTAGCCACGATGTGTCCACGCGCCCCTCACCCAGCTGTGATTGGGTACAAACAATAGTGCACGCACCTATTTTAACTTTAGTATTGGCTATGCCTAAAAAGGAGCTATTTTCCACCTGCTAAACTAAACATCATTTTCTCACACACTCTATATCATCTTCCCATACTCCCCATGTCAGCTTCTCACGCTCCCTGCACCAACTGGTCATACTCCCTTTTCTTTCTCATCCTCTTTATCGGTGTTTTCCAGCTTCTTCAATAACACAGGCTTAAATCATCAAGGCCGGGCCCCAACGGTAACTGTGTGTATGATTCCACACTTAGGGAGTTGCCCCTCGCTCCGACGTGGGTTGTCTCACGAACTTCAGATGCATCTCTCCTTCGTCATGAGTCCCATTTTCCACAACCTCCCTCAGGCTCAGCATCTCTGCTCCAGTGTGGCTTCTCCACAGGCTGCGAGTGGGTCTGTGCCCCACCGAGTCTGTCCTGGCTGCAGGGGGCTGCTGCCACCTCACCACGGGCTGTGGGGGAACCTCAGCTCCGGCACCTCCTCCAGCTCCATCCTCACTTACCCGGTGTCTGTGTGGCCGTTTCTCTCGTTTCTCAGCCCTCTCCGGGTGAACTAGGCCCAGCGGCACCCCGGGAGCAGGGCGCTTCCGAGTTCCCCAGGTAACTCCGCTGCAGCCATCCCATCCTCAGCGGGTGGCGTCGGCCCGGCGCGGGCAGCCCCCAGCTGGGAGCCGGGGAGTGGCGCAGTGCCCTCTGCCCTTCTCTCCTCACTCCCAGGCAAACCTTTTCCGGTTCCTTTGTCCCAACTTAAATAGGACAATTCGCAGAGGTGGTGATTGGCTCAACCCCGGCCTGAGGGTTTTGGGGGTCCGATCTGGAGGCTAGAGCCAGGTCTGACCTGGTTCCGAAACCAGGGAAGTCACAGGGAGCAAATCCCCTCTCCCACCACCAGAAACCCTTCACACAAACCCAGCACACAGAAGTACAAGGCTTTAGTGGACACTGGTGCCCAATGCACTTTGACACCATCAAATTTTAGAGGGGCAGAGCCCATCTGTATTTCTGGAGTGACAGGGGGGTCCCAACAGCTGACTGTATTGGAAGCTGAAGTGAGTGTAACTGGGAAGGAGTGGCAAAAAAACCTCATTGTGACTGGCCCAGAAGCACCGTGCATCCTGGGCATAGATTATCTAAAGAGAGGGTATTTCAAGGACCCAAAAGGGTACTGGTGGGATTTTGGCATAGCTGCAATAGAGACAGAGGGAGTCAAGCAGTTGTCTACTTTGCCTGGTCTTTCAACAGACCCTTCTGCTGTGGGATTGCTGAGGGTCGAAGAACAACAGGTGCCAATTGCTACTACGACAGTGCACCGACGGCAATATTGTACCAACCGAGACTCTGTGATTCTTATCCATAAGTTGATTCATCAACTGGAGAGCCAAGGAATGATCACCAAGACCCGCTCACCTTTTAACAGCCCCATATGGCCAGTGCATAAGTCCAATGGAGAATGGAGACTGACAGTAGACTATTGTGGCCTGAGTGAAGTTGCGCCACCATTGAGTGCTGCCGTGCCAGATATGCTGGAACTTCAGTATGAACTGGAGTCAAAGGCAGCCAGGTGGCACGCTACAATTGATATTGCTAATGCATTTTTCTCAATTCCTTTGGCACCGGAATGCAGGCCACAGTCTGCTTTCACTTGGAGGGGCGTCCAGTATATCTGGAATTGATTGCTCCGGGGGTGGAAACACAGGCCTACCATTGGCCATGGACTGATCCAGACTGCACTGGAACAGGGTGAAGCTCCAGAACACCTGCAATACATTGATGACATCATTGTGTGTGGCAATACAGCAGAAGAAGTTTTTGAGAAAAGTGAGAAAATAATCCAAATCCTTCTGAAAGCAGGCTTTGCCATAAAACAAAGTAAGGTCAAGGGACCTGCATGGGAGATACAGTTTTTAGGAATAAAATGGCAAGACAGATGTTATCAGATCCCAATGGATGTGATTAGTAAAATAACAGCTATGTCTACACCAACCAACAAAAAGGAAGCAGAAGCTTTCTTAGGCATTGTGGGTTTCTGGAGAATGCATATTCCAGATTAAAGACAGATTGTAAGTGCTCTCTATGAAGTGACTTGAAAGAAGAATGATTTTATATGGGGCCCCGAGCAACAACAAGCCTTTGAACAAATTAAACAACAAATAGTTCATGCAGTAGCCCTTGGACCAGTCCGGATAGGACAAGATGTTAAAAATGTGCTCTACACCTCAGCTGGGGAGAACGGTCCTACCTGGAGTCTCTGGCAAAAAGCACCAGAGGAGACTCGAGGTTGACCCCTTGGGTTTTGGAGTCGGGGATACAAAGGATCCGAAGCCAACTATACCCCAACTGAGAAAGAGATATTAGCAGCATATGAAGGAGTCCGAGCTGCTTCTGAAGTGATTGGTACTGAAGTACAGTTGCTCCTGGCACCCCGACTGCCGGTGCTGGGCTGGATGTTCAAAGGGAGTGTCCCCTCTACACATCACGCAACTGATGCTACATGGAGCAAGTGGGTCGCATTGATCACACAAAGGGCTCGGATAGGAAACCCCAATCGCCCAGGAATTTTGGAAGTGATCACTAACTGGCCTGAAGGTAAAGACCTCAGAATGTCACAAGAGGAGGAGGAGGTGACAGGTGCTGAAGAGGCCCCACCATATAATGAACTATCAGACAATGAGAAGAAATATGCTCTGTTTACTGGTGGATCCTGTTGCCTTTTAGGAAAACATCGAAGGTGGAAAGCTGCTGTGTGGAGTCCTACTGACAAATCACAAAAGCTACTAAAGGAGAAGGTGAATCGAGTCAGTTCGCAGAGGTGAAAGCCGTCCAACTAGCCTTAGGTATTGCTGAGTGAGAAAAGTGGCCAGTGCTCTATCTCTACACCGACTCATGGATGGTGGCGAATGCCCTGTGGGGGTGGCTACAGCAGTGGAAGCAGAGCAACTGGCAGCGCAGAGGCAAACCAGTCTGGGCTGTCCCGTTGTGGAAAGACATTGCTGCACAGGTAGAGAAGCTGGCTGTAAAAGTACATCACGCAGATGCTCATGTACCCAAGAGTCGAGCCACTGAAGAACATCAAAACAATCAACAGGTGGATCAGGCCACTAAGATTAAAGTGGCTCAGGTGGATCTGGACTGGCAACACAAAGGTGAAAAAATTTTAGCTCATTGGGCCCATGATGCCTCAGGCCATCAAGGAAGGGATGCAACATACAGATGGGCTCGTGAGCGAGGGGTGGACTTAACTATGGACACTAATGCACAGGTGATCCATGAATGTGAAACATGCGCTGCGATCAAGCAAGTCAAGCGGTTAAAACTTCTTTGGTATGGAGGAAGTTGGTTAAAATATAAATATGGGGAGGCCTGGCAGGTTGATTATATCACGCTTCCACAAACCCACCATGGCAAGTTCTATGTGCTCACAATGGTGGAAGCAACCACTGGATGGCTGGAAACCTATGCTGTGCCCCATGCCTCTGCCCGAAACACTATCTTGGGCCTTGAAAAGCAAGTCTTGTGGCGGCACGGCACCCCAGAGAGAATTGAGTCAGATAACGGGACTCATTTCCATAGCAATCGTATAGACACTTGGGCCAAAGAGCATGGCATCGAGTGGGTATATCACATCCTCCATCATGCACCAGCTTCCGGGAAGATCGAACGATATAACGGACTGCTAAAAACCACACTGAAAGCAATGGGTGGTGGAACTTTCAAACATTGGGATACCCATTTAGCAAAAGCCACCTGGTTAGTCAACACTAGGGGATCTGCCAATCGAGCTGGTCCTGCCCAATCAGAACTTTTATATACTGTAGAAGGGGATAAAGTCCCTGTAGTGCACATTAGGAATATGCTGGGGAAGACAGTCTGGGTTATTCCTGCCTCGGGTAAAGGTAAACCTATTTCCTGGGATTGCTTTTGCTCAAGGACCTGGGTGCACTTGGTGGGTGATGCAGAAGGACGGGCAAGTCCAATGTGTACCTCAAGGGGATTTGATGTTGGGTGAAAATAGATGACAAGATTAATTGAATTGTGTGATATTAATTGCTAAATAACCCTGTCACTGCATACCAGCATTGCTATGGTTGTCACATTGTACTAATGCCATTATATTAAGAATCATCCAGGTTAATGAAGAATGAACTTCGACAGAACCAGAACTGATTCCAGACACCCAGCAACTTCCTCGAGATCAACATCTTCAACCTGCAGACTGTGGACACGGACTATTGCTGGATACACCAACTATGAGCTCCGGATGTCCCATGCAACAGGGACTACGTCATCCGTTCTACTGACTGAGCGAATTCCACATCATCTTTCCTGCCCTGAGAGACTGCCATGACAGATGGAGCCCAGAGTTATGGACTAAATGAACTCAACAGACATTTTGGAGAGTTGACCCATAGACTAAGGGAGTGGCATCTATGTATATATGAGGTTTGAGCATGACATGCATGGCGTGGAATAAGGGGTGGATACTGTCCTGGTTTCAGCTGGGACAGTTATCTCTTCTTTTGAGCAGCCCGAAGAGCTCTGTGTTTTGGTTTTAGTCTGAGACTTGCTCTGAGAAGAACGCTGACAGCGCACTGATGTTTATAGTTGGCACTGAGGCCTCAAGGACTTTTCAGCTTGCCGTGTTCTTGCCAGTGTGCAGGAGCACAACAGGATGGGGGGGAGCATGGTTGGGACAAAGGATCCACAACTCCCCCTATGATTTGAACTTAAGATTGAGCACTAAATTGACCAATGAAGTATTCCATATCATGCAGCATCATGCCCAGTATAAAAATGAGGGTCAGCCAGAAAGAAGGGCCTTTGCTCTTCCAGGGCTCTCACTGTCGGACCCTCGGAGTGCTCTCTCTCTCTTCTGGGATTGCAGCGTCAGGGCTTATCTGTTTCGTGATCGTTAGTCCGGGCCGGGCCGGTTCTTGGTCAAGGGGTGGTGAGCAATTACACTGTACATCACTTGTTTGCATATATTTATCATTGTACATATATGTATATATTCATATATTAGTAGTAGTATTAAATTGTTCTTATCTCAACCCACGGGTCTCTTTCCCTTTTCCCCTTTAATTCTCTTCCCCATCCTCTGAGGGTGGGGGAGGGTGAGCGAGTGGCTGTGTGGAGTTTAGTTGCTGGAGTGGCCTAAACCACGACAAATGAAAACACTGCATGCTAGTCTGTACTGATAAGGAAGTTCTTTTGTCTTCCACACACAAGTAGACTTTGAAACTGATTGCTATATAATGTTTGTAAGACCTAGATTTTAGCAGGAGATGTTAGATATCATCAGCAGATAAGTTTATGCATTTTGTTGTACGTGCAGATGGAAGGGAAATAATTTTTTGGAATTTAAAAATTTTTTAGGCATTTATTAACTTTCCTCAGCAGCTTAGCATAGCCTGTCCTGTCTTTACATTTTCTGTTATTAGCACTGACTGCTTCACAGCAGTTGCTGTTTTTCTTTGATGCTGTGCATTGCTGAACAGGTGTTGTATTTGACCCAAGAGTTCTGAAATTAAATAAAAGATGAAGCGACTTATGTGTAAACTTTGAATCATTTGGGAAATCAAAGGCATAATATTTTTAAATCATTAATATTATGTTTTTTGTTTCTATGTAATTCTGAGCACACTAAGTTTATAAAATCAATTACTATTCTGTTGTGCATCAGTGTACAGCAGTATTGAATCCATTCTATCTTTGCATAGTACTCGTGCTTTATATTTGTAATTGTTTTTCCATATCTTTTCCTTAATGCTTCCATGAGATGACATTTAATAAAAATTATCTGATCTACAGTTCATTTATATACTTAAATGAATAAGATTTTTATAAAATGAAGTTCAAAAAAATCAGTATGGCTGAGTGAGTTATTTGGCGTGGCTTCATTTGAAGATGAAAACAACTCTTGTGATACTTTGGAAATAAGGACCAGGGAAACAGTTTACCTTGAAGATGCTACATTCTGTTGTTATTTTAACTAATAGTTACTGTTGATCTGCTCCTGAGTAGTTTCCACTATATAGCTATTCTTAGCCTATTTTAGTCAAAGCCCCTTGCTTTGCTTCTGTTTACTTTTCGAGGTTAAGTTCTCCATATATGACACCAGTTCTTGAATGTGGTTGCTCATTTTGAAAGCAGTTGCTCTTAAAATTGCTATGTAAATGATCAAAGTGTTTAATTTTTTAAAATGCTGCTGCTTCTTAGAACTTGTTAAATATAATCAACTCCCATGTAATCTATTATGACCATAAATATAAAAGGCTGTAACCATTTTCAAATTTTATTTGTGTTTAGTGTTACAAACAATTGTGCACAGTATTCCTGCTTTGATTGCTAAGATTGCAATTGAGTAATTTTAGTAAAAGAGCATGAGTAAGTATGTATCACCATATCTATATAATGAGTATAAATATTTACTGTATTTAAATGTAAGTACGTGACGTAAAACCTATTTCAAAGACCAGTCACAACAGAAGTTAACAAGGCCAGAGGTTGGAGGAAGGGAGATTAGTATGTTAGTGTCTATAAACTGACACAGTTTAATTACAGGTTTTAATATTTAGTATAATTATACAGTGCTTTTCACTTTCATAGTTCAAATGGAAACTAATTAATTCTCATGACACCTCTCTAAAGCACATAAGTAATACTTATCCTCAGTTTACAAGTGGGGAAAGGGATTTGGTCTTGGTACCAAACTGTGTTGCAGAGATTAAATTCAGGGCTGCCCATGTTCCTCTCTCCAGCCAAACTGTCCATCCGCCAAAGCCTCGTGGTGCCTGTTTGTTGCCATGCTGCACCCCAAGTGAAGCTGCCACCTTTGGGTTGACCCTTCAGATGTACCTGGTGTTGAACCTGAGCCTTCTTGCCAGGTATTGCTAGGGCTTCATCTCGCAGCTCCTAAGGCAGCTCCCTCCTGTGGTCCTGTTGCTTGTTCAGATAGTTTCTTGTCTACTCACCTGGTCCCACATCTTCAGAAGAGTGGCGATGTATGAATCCTGGCTGTTGCTCAAGAGTGTGCTAGTGGGAGAGGAAGCAGACTAGGTCAATCAGCATTCGCCTGACTGTAAGTGAATGTAGTGATCATGAAAAGAGCCTGGTTGAGAGATGTGGAGATGGTCATGTCTCACCCCCAAAACAAGAGTAATGTGGGCAATGGGAGCTGAGGCTTTCCTGGCAGCACTGCCAGGAGGCTTGACTGCTGCCAGGGCTGCAAAGGAGGCTTGTGCCCAATCAGACACACCATCTCCATGCCTTGTTAGTCCATGGCTATTGCTGAAGACTGCCAATGGTGTTGAAAGATAGCCATCACCATAGCTGGTGCCAGTTACATGTATATTGGAATTTCTTTATACATCCCAATTAAATACTTTGATCATAGTGTAGCCTATATATGATCTTGTGAGGAAAAATTGCTCTGAGTCAGAAGTATCTGTAGTACTGTGCTGAAAAGCATCATAGAGCTCAGGCCCTCGGCTTCATGTCTTCAGCTTTTATAGTCTTCCAACCTACTGGTATGAAAATATCGCTGCTGTAAGTATAGCGATGCTGAGCCCCTGGGGAAGGTATATTTGGGATTGTGCTGGGAGAAGAGGCCTTGGTGGGGCAGTGCTGCTGGCATGGGGCAGTGGATGCCCTTGTTCCTGTAAAGGAACCCTGTTTAAAGAATCTGCAGTAGCTGTGTTGAAATTTAACCTTCTAGCACAAACTGACCGATGAGCTTTTGATAAAATGTAAACAGTTATGGAAGAAATTATTTTTTTCCCTAAATAGGGAAGCTTAGCTGAAGAATCTTAGGCTATTTTTAATATAATTTAAAAGTAGCCATACCAAGATTATTTAAAGATAAATCTCCATTGAAGTGAGGGATAAATATGTGGTTTGCATTTTGGTGCTTTCATATAGTTACTTTTCACAGGTTTTTTCTCTGTGTTTTAGAGCAATGAAATATTTAAACTATTTGCAAGGCGATACTGCGAACCTCGGTCTGTTCAACAGCTGCACCACTTGTTCTCATGTGGCTTGATTTCCCTTTTGATCTCGTTCTTTGCAACTGAAGACTTATTAGAATCATAGAATGGTTAGGGTTGGAAGGGACCTCAAAGATCATCTAGTTCCAACCCTCCCTGCCAGGTACAGGGACACCTTCCACTACACCAGGTTGCTCAAAGCCTCGTCCAACCTGGCCTTGAACACTTCCAGGGATGGAGCATTCACAACTTCTCTGGGCAACCTGTTCCAGTGCCTCACCACCCTCAGAGGGAAAAATGTCTTCCTTATATCTAATCTAAATCTACCCTCTTTCTGTTTAAAGCCATTGCCCCTTGTCCTATCACTCCACACCCTTGTAAAAAGTCCCTCTCCAGCTTTCCTGTAGGCTCCCTTTAAGTACTGGAAGGCTGCAATAAGATCACTCCGGAGACTTCTCTTCTCCAGGCTGAACAGCCCCAACTCTCTCAGCCTGTCTTGATAGAAGAGGTATTCCAGCCCTCAGATCATCTTCGTGGCCCTCCTCTGGACTTGCTCCAGCAGCTCCATGTCCTTCTTGTGCTGGGGACTCCACAGCTGAATGCAGTATTCCAGGTGGGGTCTCACGAGAGCAGAGTAGAGGGGCAGAATCACCTCCCTCGACCTGCTGGCCACACTGCTTTGTATGCAGCCCAGGACATGTTTGGCTTTCTGGGCTGCCAGCGCACATTGCCGGCTCATGTTGAGCTTATCCACCAGCACTCCCAAGTCCTTTTCCTCCATGCTTCTCTCAATCCATTCTCCACCCAGCCTGTCCTTGTGCTTGGGATTGGCCCGTCCCACGTGCAGGACCTTGCACTTGGCCTTGTTGAACTTCATGACGTTCTCACAGGCTCACCTCTCCAGCCTGTCAAGGTCCCTCTGGATGGTATCCCTTCCCTCCAGCGTGTCCACAACACCACACAACTTGGTGTCATCTGCAAACTTGCTGAGGGTGCACTCGATCCCACTGTCCATGTCACCAACAAAGATGTTAAATATCCCTGGCCCCAGTACTGACCCCTGAGGAACACCACTTGTCACTGGCCTCCACTTGGACATTGAACCGTTGACCACAACTCTTCGAGTGCGATCATCCAGCCAATTCCTTATCCACCGAGTGGTCCATCCATCAAATCCATGTCTCTCCAGTTTAGAGACAAGGATGTCGTGCGGGACAGTATCAAATGCTTTGGACAAGTCCAGGTAGATGATGTCTGTTGCTCTTCCCCTATCCATCAGTGCTATAACATCATCATAGAAGGCCACCAAATTCCTCAGGCAGGATTTGCCCTTAGTGAAGCCATGTTGGCTGTCACCAATCACCTCCTTCTTTTCCATGTGCCTTAGCATAGTCGCCAGGAGGATCTGCTCCATGATCTTGCCGGGCACAGAGGTGAGACTGACTGGCCTGTAGTTCCCTGGGTCTTCTTTTTTTCCTTTTTTAAAAATGGGGGCTGTGTTTCCCCTTTTCCAGTCAGTGAGAACTTCACCAGACTGCCACGACTTCTGAAATATAATGGATAGCGGCGTAGCAACTTCATCTGCCAGCTCCCTCAGGACCCACAGATGCACCTCATCAGGTCCCATGGACTTGTGCACCTTCAGGTTCTTTAGATGGTCTCGAACCTGATTAGCATGTGTTTCATGTAGCTGACTGAATTGAAAGTCCCTTAAAACTAACATACTAAAGATGGAAGCACTGACAGAAGAGGAAGTTTTTCATTCCTTGGGTTTTGTACTGTCTTGGGCTTGTTTCCTGTCTTCTGAGACACTCTTATGGTTCCTGTGGAAGGCAGGAGACTTCTTTCACATCTTCAAGGACACAATTTCTAAATATATATTTATATATGAACATCAGTGCAATGTTCACAGCTGTAGGCTCTGAAGTTGGAGGCAGTTTAGGAATTTGCTGAGCTGGAAGACTTTTTGACTTTCAGCAACTAGTAGAGAAGACATCCCTCTGACCTTTTAAATTTTCAGGTTGTATTTTCATTGAATAAAGATTCTAACATTCCCTGCAACCAACCACTTAAAAAATTCACCCACATGACAGAGCTGCAATTGTGAAATAAAGGCTTAAATCAATATTATCAATGTTTCTATACATCTTTCAATTCCTATACATCTGAAGAGTTGTAACTATCTCTGCTTTTCAAGTTCTCGGGACTTCTTTGAAAGCAAGTTTTTACAAATCTGACTATGTAATTTTCCTTCCCTGCCAGTGTCCTTCTCTTAGTATTGGCTACAGAGAGAACATGATCTGGGATTTAGAAGTGATAGATTTTGTTACACGATTCAATTTCTAACATCTTCTCAAAACCTAACAGAGATAAAGATTACACAGTTGTGACAAGCCCAAAATCAAAATGTCAAGTTAACTTGACTCTTGGGCATGCTTAAAATACCTTACATCTGGTATGGTGATGCACTACCTTGAGTTGTTTCCCTGACAGTCTAGATAAGTGCTTTTCAACCTTTTCAGTTTGAATACCTTTTAAAAAATATCCAGTGAAGGTGCAGGCTTCTTCAGAAATATGTAGATTGCTAGATGGCGCAAGAACTTGTTTTTGTTTTGTCAGCCTTTAGAAGAGGCCACAAGTGGAAAATCGCTGATCTCCACTGCAAAATTTGAGTTAGAGCAACCTGTGGCCAAAGCACTGCCTGATGTAAATCCAGTCACTTTAGTTGGCACTAGGCTAATTCAGGTAGAGTTACTCTGAATTGACTCTGTGCTGATGACATTGCCTATGTAAAAATGCTCCTTTGGAAGCACCACAGTCTTACACAGCTATAACTCTTATTTATGATGGAAATGCCTTTAGTGCTTAAAGACTGGATTTGTTTGGGGATTTTTTTTTTTTATTCTTTGTTTAGCTTTGCAGAGCCATCACAGCTCAGAGGGACTGAGGTGATGATTTTCCTCATGTTCATCAATAGCAGTGCTCACTAGCAGTCACTTAAACCTGAGCAAGATTGCTGAAGGTACAAGAATTACACAGGTGTTTTGGGGAGAGTGGTTTTAACATTGCAAGTGTTGAAATACTATGTAAAGTGTAATTTTCTTTGTAAAAGCATTCTAGAATAGCTGCTGAGATGGGAGGAAATAACTCACCTTGATTTCAATGTTTTATTAGAAAATATTTATTTAAATACCTTTTCATAGGCTGTCATTTCTAAGTGCTTAAGACTACTGAGGAGAAATTTAGGTCTGTTTTGAAGAACCTTTAGATTAAAGCCAAGACATCCAAAACAGGACAATACACAAATCCAAAAGCCTCTGCAGTACTCCTTTCCCCATGACCCACAAACCTCTCTTCTTTATATAGAACATAATGATTTATTTTCTTGATGTTTGCAGGTGCTCCTGACCCAACAGCAGGTGCTAGCATTGATGATGAAAACTGCTGGCATTTGGATGAGGAACAGGTCCAAGAACAGGTTAAACTCTTCCTCTCCCAGGGTGGATACCATGGATCAGGGAAGCAGCTCAATTTGCTTTTTGCAAAGGTATGTTGAGTACTCTGAACCTTCCCTCTTTTCTCTTCCCCTACTCTCCCAGCCAGTCTGTACTTGTTCATGCCTTACTCAAAGTCCTGTTGTTATAAAACAAGACAAAGCCTTGGGAACGTAATTGCAAGTTAATAACACAATGGAACACAATCTGATGTGTCTTAAGATCAGTTTAAGGATATGAAGTAACATTTCAACTGTCTGTAACTTTACTGTCCTCTTCTTTCCTACCTCCAAAATGTTGGAGAAACCTTTAGAAATTATGGTCTTGCAGCAGCTTGCATAATACACCTGTGGATTACTTGTGGAAGAAGCACATTTGCAGAATTGCAATGGGATATTGAAACTAACAATTGTTAAAATTGGGAAGGCAGACTATTTTTTTCTACTTAAAAATTTCATATCAGATATATAAATTATATTTTTTATTTAACAGAGATGGAACATTTCACACTGCAGCATATTGTCTGTACTGTGATGTGGTTTGGTTTGGTTTTTTTCAAGTTTGTATTAAAAGACTCGTTTCCTAGGTGCGAGAGATGCTAAAGATGAGAGATTCAAATGGAGCTCGCATGTTGATGTTGATAACAGAACAGTTCATGGCTGACCCTCGTCTGTTGCTTTGGAGACAACAAGGAACTGCAATGACTGACAAGTATAGGCAGCTCTGGGATGAACTGGGTAAATGCACAGACTTCAAAATCATTTCGGTGTTCGTGTGTAAAATGAAGAAACAATTAAATGTTTTGGATGGAGAGAAACTTTATTGTAGTACTAGGTAAAGCAGGTTAGAGTTTTCTGCAGGTTTGCTTGTTCAGTTAAGATTGGATGAAATTGAATTATTTTATCTACTGCATGAGACAATAACGGTTGGAGGAGAGGAAGAATGGTATGAAACAAGTATGATTGTAACAGGTTGTAAGTACCTGAGGATCTAAAAAGAATAAAGCAAAAAGCACAAATGTAGTTACACAAGTAAGTATATAAGCCACTAGCACTAAAGTGGAAAGCTTAAGGAAGAAATTGATTCACAACTAGAGAGAAATAGAAGGCAAAAAGAGAAGATTCATTAAGAGTATGAGAAGATAGTAACAAAGGAAAGCAGAAGTCCATTACTGAGCAGGGAAGGAGATCAAATAACAGAGGGCTATAACAATAAACACTGCTTTACAGAAAAGGTCAGTTGTGACCAGATACATGACTTGTACAATGGAGAGGGGAACACAGGCTGAAATGGGAAAGGAATATTTAAACTGGTAAAGTCTGAAGACACTTGCTCTAAAGCATTTCAGAAACTCACTGACATAGTTTTTAACTGCTGCTTCAGAAGTTCTCAAAATCTATAGGAATTTGTGGTAGGGAGAGGAAATTCAAAACAACTTAAAGGTAAATGTCACCAATGTTTTAAAGGTGGGTAGGTGAGCTGAAAGAATAATATTAAGTAATCACCAGCATTGCTTTCTTAGAGGTAAGATACTGGAAAAGACTACTAACCAGTTGGTATGTAAGCATATAGAAGACAAAAGTGATAAAAGACAACTGGAATTATTTAAAATACAGTGGTAAATCTAATTTGCTTGCCTAAAAGATAATTAGAATCATAGAATGGTTAGGGTTGGAAGGGACCTTAAAGATCATCTAGTTCCAACTCCCCTGCCATGGGCAGAGAAATCCTCCACTACACCAGGTTGCCCAAAGCCTCATCTAACCTGGCCTTGAACGCTTCCAGGGATGGGGCATCCACAACTTCTCTGGGCAACCTGTTCCAGTGCCTCACCACCCTCAGAGGGAAAAATTTCTTTCTTATATCTAATCGAAATCTCCCCTCTTTCAGTTTAAATCCATTGCCCCTTGTCCTATCACTACATGCCCTTGTAAAAAGTCCCTCTCCAGCTTTCCTGTAGGTTCCCTTTAGGTACTGGAAAGCTGCTATAAGATCACCCTGGAGCCTTCTCTTCTTCAGGCTGAACAGCCCCAACTCTCTCAGCCTGTCTTCATAGCAGAGGTGCTCCAGCCCTCGGATCATCTTCGTGGCCCTCCTCTGGACTCGTTCCAGTAGCTCCATGTCCTTCTTGTGTTGGGGACTCCAGAGCTGAACACAGTATTCCAGGTGGGGTCTCACGAGAGCAGAGTAGAGGGGCAGAATCACCTCCCTCGACCTGCTGGCCACACTTCTTTTGATACAGCCCAGGACATGGTTGGCTTTCTGGGCTGCCAGTGCACATTGCCGGCTCATGTTGAGCTTCTCATCCACCAGCACTCCCAAGTCCTTTTCCTCAGGGCTGCTATCAATCCATTCTCCACCCAGCCTGTCCTTGTGCTTGGGATTGGCCCGTCCCACGTGCAGGACCTTGCACTTGGCCTTGTTGAACTTCATGAGGTTCTCACAGGCCTACCTCTCCAGCCTGTCAAGGTCCTTCTGGATGGCATCCCTTCCCTCCAGCGTGTCCACAACACCACACAGCTTGGTGTCATCTGCAAACTTGCTGAGGGTGCACTCAATCCCACTGTCCATGTCAACAACAAAGATGTTTGTTGTGGTTTAGGCCAACCAGCGACTAAACTTCCCACAGCCGCTCACTCACCCCCACCCCCAGGGAATGGGGAAGAGAATTAAAGGGGAAAAGAGAAAGAGACCCGTGGGTTGAGATAAGAACAATTTAATACTACTGCTATTAATATATGAATATCTACATATACGTACGATGATAAATATATACAAACGAGTGATGCACAGTGTAATTGCTCACCACCCCTTGACCATCAGTGTGCTATCAGCATTCTTCTCAGAGCAATTCTCAGACTAAAACCAAAATACAGAGCCCTTCAAGCTGCTAAACAGAAGAGCTAACTCTGTCCCAGCTGAAACCAGGACAATGTTAAACAGCACTGGCCCCAGTACTGACCCCTGAGGAACACCACTCGTCACTGGCCTCCACTTGGACATTGAGCCGTTCACCGCAACTCTGCGTGTGATCATCCAGCCAATTCCTTATCCACCGAGTGGTCCATCCATCAAATCCATGTCTCTCCAGTTTAGAGGCAAGGATGTCGTGTGGGACAGTATCAAATGCTTTGGATAAGTCCAGGTAGACAATGTCAGTTGCTCTTCCATTATGCACCAACCCCATCGTAGAAGGCCACCAAATTAGTCAGGCAGGATTTGCGCTTAGTGAAGTCATGTTGGCTGTCACCAATCACCTCCTTATTTTCCATGTGCCTTAGCATAGTCGCCAGGATGATCTGCTCCATGATCTTGCCGGGCACAGAGGGGAGACTGACTGGCCTGTAGTTCCCTGGGTCTTCTTTTTTTCCCTTTTTAAAGATGAGGGCTATATTTCCCCTTTTCCAGTCAGTAGGAACTTCACCAGACTGCCACGACTTCTGAAATATGATAGATAATTGTTTAGCAACTTCATCTGTCAGTTCCCTCAGGACCCACGGATGCATCTCATCAGGTCCCATGGACTTGTGCACCTTCAGGTTCTTTTGATGGTCTTGAACCTGATCTTCTCCTACAGTGGGCAGTTCTTCCTTCTCCCAGTCCCTGCCTTTGCCTTCTGCGTTCATGATCGATTGCATGTTGTCCAGTGGGGCTAAGACTTGATATAACCTGTTTAGCATCAATTATGTTCATTCTCAGTGAAGCAATAGGCTAATAAAGCACCGGCTGTCTATAGTTGATATTATAGACTTCTGTGGTGGAAAGCCTTAATATCAGAGCATGCAAAGCTCTGCCAGAGAGTGCAGATATAACTACTTTGTCTTCAAGTATACCAGCCCTCTTATTATGTAATTTTTATGATGCCTTATCTTGCTGGAGAATAATGCTGTTTTGCCAAGCTGAACATGTACACAGCAAAATCGTATCCCACTATACTGAAAACCAGAGGGTCTCATGCTTCATTGCTTGTGTGGGTTGAGCTGGTAGGTGGCGGGAGAGGCATAAATGTATTCTCCATCTGTTGCCTGTAGTAGTCTTACCACATGCTGCCAATAAATATAAAAGGTTTTGTTACATTTTCTTAGTGGCTCCTCTTCTTGTTTCATCAGTTTCATATTTACATCATCTTCTTGACAGCACCTATCTGAAGGTGGAATCTCTGCCTGCAGCATCAAATAAATAATATTTTAGATTATTCATATTCATACCTCTATTTAATCAGAATTGTAGTTACCACTCCCAAAAAGCCACAGTGCAACCTCCAGCCTCGCCACTACCTCAGCTGCTGTATTTGCAGTCTGAGACAGATCCTGTTGTTTCGGTCCTGAACCACTCTGCCTCCTCTAACAGTATTAAAATATGTTGATTGTGTACCACAGTTTCAATTGCAAATACATTTCAATCACTTCAGGTGTGCTGTAGGCTAAGGGTAGATCTTAACTTGGTTCTTCCACCTCCAGCTTGTGTTTATGTTGCTAAACTGTCCATTTCTTCCCCACACCAGTAGGATTCTTTCCACTGGTGTTTAGCAAGTTCCTGGAAAATTTATGTTAATTGGATGAATCTCTCCAACTTGACTCCTGCCTTGTGTGAATATTAGAAGCTGCTGCCATGTTGTTACTGGGATTCCACCTTGAGTTTCACTCTAGTTAGACAAATACCTTTTTTGAGATGAAACACACGTGAATGTGTAAAAGTTAAAGAAGGTTTTAAGGGATAACAGAATTACAATAGGAAACTACAGAAGGAAGAGCAGGTTGTCCCTGGTGACCCTCGATCTGTGCCAGTAGTGGCAGAGAACTCAGACATTGGGTTTAAGGGGGCGATGGTATCGTTATGTTCTAAAAGAATGTTGATTTCCTATCTTGTCATCTTCTAGGATGTCAGAGAACTAAAATATCAATAAAGGGAGTGGGACAGGCCTTTGCGTACTTAACTTTTTGTATTATCTGTTCAGAGTAATCTGGGAGTGGCATATATGTATGTCTTTTTAAAAAAAAATACTTATTTATTTCACAGATAGGTAGCAACACTGTAGTTATGGGGATTTTTAGGACATGTAAAGTGTGTAAATATAGACTCTGCTTAATAAAGGCTTGCTTGCTTGCACTGGTATGCTGTCTGCCAACCACTAGGCGTATGGCCACTTTGTCAGTTCCATTTTGGCATAGGTTTTTAAGCATATTTAAATAACTTCAGCCTAGCTTCTTGACTGGGTCACTTGAGCCTTTCATTAGAACGTAACTGATGCTTCCTGCCTGGCATTGGTCATCAGCCAAGGATACTGGAAGGACACACTGGGCTCTGATCAGAGTTCCTGCTGAAGTTTATGGTAAATTGTGTTGACTTCAGTAGAAGTCAGATTAGGTGTGTATGTCTGAAGATGCTTATTTAAAAAAACGAAATTAAATACTTCACATCTAAGTATGAGCCTGGCGATTTTCTAATACAAAATCCTAATTCTGTTATCAATTTATGATTCAAATGCCTCAAGTTAACTAGCCAGTTATGTCTAAGCCTTTTTTTGTTGTGTTTTAAAGCCTCTAGATCAGGAGGACAAATATAATGATGCTCAGCAGATTCCCCTATTGTACATCAAAGAATAGGTTGAGCTAAATGCTCCAAAGGTGTAGTATTGGAAAGATTAAGATTACATGTCAAAGCTATAAGGCTTGTTCATATACTTATCATGCTAGAAGAATTTAGATGCAGCTTCAGTGATGCACTGGTGAACACTTCCAACTTGCCACAGTAATACATGAACGTGCTTTCCAGAGTTTAGAGTGGAGTTGGAATTCTTCATGTACTTGCTGTTTAAATGGTGTCTAGGTAAGTAAATTTCACATGCTGATCTTCATGTGTTTAACTCTTGGTAACTCTGGTTGAAGACTTCAGTACTATCAGAATGATTAACTATCTGAAGCCCCTTGGTTTGTCTTTTTAATTAAATTGCATTGGTAAAATGGAGGAATATGAAAATGCACAGTAAACATCTGCTGATGTCTCTTGAACTGAGATCTCAGATTTGAAGAAAAGTTCAGTTAACCTTCTTTGTACTCTAGAGGAGGAAAAAATGATCTATGAAATCTAACTACAGCAGTAATTCGTTAATATTCATCCATCAAAAATTAAGCAAAAGTTTCTTCTTCTCTACAAAAGTGAAAAAAAATCCTTAATAAAAGGGAAAAATTTTACTTTGTGCCCCAGCCCAGGGATCATGATGGCTGTGAGGCTCTGCTTTGGAATTAAATGTTGAGCACTGACGGATGCCGGACATTGAGAAGAGGCTGAGTTTTGTTGGCAAATGAGATATACAAGTTAATTGGTGTTTTCTGCAGGCTTCTGGCTGTGAAATGAAATTGGAAGCCCTTTAGCCACATGGATAATACAGGACCTGAATACAAATGTCACGTCACAAGGCCCACTGTGAAACAATAGTGTTCCCACTCGAACACTGCCCATTACAGATCATTTAAATATGGGGATTACATTTAAACTAAAAGCTCCATTTGCCTTTTACTGCAATTTAAATGTCCTCTTACCAAAAGCTAAGTGACAAATTAAATTAAAAAAGTGTCTACATTTTTAAAGTTGTAATGCAAACCAGCCTTTTATTGCTTCTCATGTGCCACGAATGAATCATGCAGCTACTGTTATCAAATCAGGGCTGCTCTTGTGACAGCTTAATAAAGCTGAAACTTAAACTAAATCCCAGATGCTTAACCTGATGAAAGCAGTCAATTAGAAGAATCTAAGACAAGTATGTACTACTTGGTGGAGTGAGGGAGCCCAACAGCTTGTCAACATGTAGGTGAAAATAACATGAAAAAGAACTCATGGGTCGAGATAAAGGCAGTTTAATAAAGAAAAAGCAAAGGCCGCATGCAGAAGCAAAGGGAAATAAAAAGATTTATTCTCGACTTCCCATCAGCAGGTGATGTCCAGCCACTTCCTGGGAACTAGGGCTTCAGTACGCATAGCAGTTGCTCCAGAAGACAAATATCGTAATAACAAATGCCCCCTCTCCTCCTCCTCCTTTCTCTTAGCTTTTATTGCTGACCAGACGTCATATGGTATGGAATATCCTTTTGATCAGTTTGGGTCAGCTGTCCTGGCTATGTCCCCTCCCAAGCTCTTGCCCACCCCCAGCCTACTGGCCTTTGGGGGTGATGGGGAGGATGTTGGAGAGGCAGCCTTGATGCTGTGGGAGCACTGCTCAGCAGTAGCCAAAACACTGACTGGTGTGTTGCCAACACCTATCTAGCTACCAATACACAGCACAGCACTATGGGGGCTGCTATAAGGAAAGTTAACTCCATCCCAGCCAGACCCAATGCACATGGGGAAGAGGGTATATCCAGAGAGCTCTTGCAAGGCAGGGCAGTGGATAAAATTGACAAACTTGTTCTGAGTTTTCCTCATGCTGATCCTGATCTCTGTTGGTTCTTGTATTTCATGAAGTTGAGGAGAACTTAAAAGATATTCTGTACTTCCAGCTGAGTACTCTCCACATTGTAATGCATAAGCTTCTCTTGTCTATCTCAACCACTTGTTGTTATCTAAATTTTTTAAGTGTAGGAACCTCTCACAATATTGCCATGAGCTTCACTCGTGGAATAAAGCTTTTCTGGGTGATGTCCTTACAATCTTTTCTGTTATGCATACTAAATGGCTTATTCTCAAAAGTATTTTCTGAGTGGAATAATATCTTTACCTTAGTAGTTTTTCACTAGCACTTTGCCCTACTGTGGGCTGCTTTTTAACTGTTGGAATAGCTCGATGTTCTATTTTGAGTTCACATTTCCTGATGTTTTGGATGTTTTCTAGATTAGTGATATATTTTTGTGTTAAAATTTAAAACTAAAATATCATTTTGCAATGTAACGTCATGCAGAGACATAGTTCAATATATTTACTGAAGAATCGTGCCTAAATTTTTATTAGTAACACTTTACTTCTCATCTAAAACTTAATTCTAAATGTTGAGTTTAGGCAAGGAATCATTATAGATCAATTAAGAGAGATTTAATTACCATTTTGCCATGAGCAAACTAACGATAGAGTGTTAAATAATGCTTTTTTTGATTCGGAAATCACTCTGAATTTTTCTGATAAAAGTTTATATTCATCTCTAGAAAATACCAAGTTAGATTCTTTTAACCTTAACTAAATGAAGCTATTCTCCATCTATATTTCTATCATCTCATGCAATTCCTTCCCTTTGCAATTAGAGACACAAACTTATATGAATGGGACATGCCAGCTGTTCTAAACAGATTATCTCTGCTTAGTACTCAAGGGAGGGGGAAGAAAGGACAAAAGCAGCTGGAATTGTTGCCAGTATGCCCCTAGAGAAACTCCTTCCCAATGCCAGATATGGTGACTACTTCAGGGCTGCCATGAAGAAGAATCCCTAAAGTTAAGCGTTCATTACAGTTTTTGTGTTTGTCCTGTTTTCTACTGGGACAGAGTTAGGTTTTAGCTGTTTAACAGCCAGAAGAGCTCTATGTTTTGGATTTAGTCTGAGACTTGCTCTGAGAAGAACGCTGACAGCGCACTGATGTTTGTAGTTGGCACTGAGGCCTCAAGGACTTTTCAGCTGCCGTGTTCTTGCCAGTGTGCAGGAGCACAACAGGATGCGGGGGAGCATGGCCGGGATGGGGGGTCCACGACTCTCCTTATGATTTGTACTTAGACTTAGGATTGAGGGTCAAACTGGCCAATTAGTATTCCATATCATGCAGCGTCATGCCCAGTATAAAGATGGGGGTTGACTGGGAAGTTGGGATGATTCTCTCTCTTCTAGGGGAACTCTCTCGGACTCTCTGAGTTCTCTCTCTATCTTGTTCTCTTTCGGGCCTCTCGCTCATCCGGTATTGTCGTTTCAGGACTTATCCGTTTCAGGATTGCTTGTCAGGATGGGACGGGCATCGATCACTGGGTGGTGAGCAATTACACTGTGCATCACTTGTTTGTATATATTATTATCATGTTATATATATGCTCATATATTATTGTTTTAATATTATAATTATTGCTTTTAATATTTCTTATTGGTGGTTTTATTATTATTAAATTGTTCTTATCTCAACCCACAAGTCTTCTTCCCTTTTCCCCTTTAATTCTCTTCCCCATTCCCCGGGGGTAGAGGAGGGTGAGTGAGTGGCTATGTGGAGTTTAGTTGCTGGCCAGGTTAAACCAGAACAGTGTTCTAATACCATTTTCTGGAGCTGCATTCTTCATGCAATCCCTTTTTAGGATCCACTATGCAGTAGAAACAGTTACTTTTTTCCCATATTTTATGGTATTTAAAAAATGGTACAGTGAGGCTCTAATTTTGAAATTTGAGTGCCAAGCTTATATCTGTATTTACATTATTTCTTTGAGTATCCGAAGTTCTAATTGAATCATGTTCTGCCTTAAAGCTAAGGAGAGTACAAATGCCCTGCACCTTCAAATTTCATAGTTTAGATTAATCAATTGCACATATTACATTTCTGGCCTTGAAGTGAAAGCTATAGGAATGCCCATGTTTCAAAAGAGGTGGGATGCACCATGCTTTGCACCATTTCCCTTGGGTTTTCATTGTGGAACTTATGAGTGGAGTGATATCTTACACATACTTGTGTCTACAGCTGTGTCATATCCAGTAGGCTGTCTTTGCTTAATTGATAATCCTTTTCATACTGTCAGTTTGCTTAGTTTTAGCTGCCATGGTGTGGTTGCCATACAGTTACAAAACACATGTGCCTTCAGTTCATGCACTTAAGGTTACATCTCTTTCACAGAATAAGCTGTTAATATATGTCAGTGTATTTGAATGATTTATGCTGTTAGAGGCACTAAATTAACAGTACTTCTGAATTAGCATCACAAGACAATTTTGCTGCTCTAAGGCCTGAGTTATGGATGACAACTTAAAGCAATTGCTGTCATGGCCCTGGATTGTCTCAATTGTTGCTGTCAAGTTCATTTCCCTGGTGAATGAAGCCAGGCTGCTGTTGTGCAAAGATGGGTTCTTTCCATCTTTTTTGAGGATTATTTCCTTCCTTCTTCATTACAAACAGTAGAAGATTATTGGCATGTGCCATAATGGTATTTGAAATTGAGAGTATATGCGGCTGCAGTATGGCAGTAAGTGGGAGCTATTTTCAAAGAGGGTATTCTTTCCTATGGTTAAACTGCATTTATTGGATTTGAGGAATAGCAGTGAAGGTAATTAACTTTAGTCTATAAGTATAGCTTGAGGGGTTTATTTTTAATGCTGTATAGAAAGATTGGGTTTTCCATTTCGTTCAGTTGGATGAAAGTACTTTTATAGTAGGAGCCAAATTTCTTCAAGTACCCACATTAAAACAGTTTTTGAAGTTTTTATTCCTAAGCCATTGAACTGATTTACTTATAAATGTTCTAAAATGTTCTAAAAAATTGTTCTGTATTGGAGCTGGTACAAAACTCATTGCGGTCCTAACTGTAGAGTTCCAAGATTAAGGTCAGAGTTTTACTGTGAGCCCAAACTGGTACTTAGCATTATTTTTTTCCTTCCTCTATTTTTAATACTTCAGTAATATTAAGCTGCCATTTAATTTTCTGATACCACTTCTAGTAAATACCAGAGCTAAAGAGAAGTAATAGACCTATGGAGAGGAATTACTGAATCTTCACTAATTTCTGTGGTCCAGCAATCTAGCCTTGTGATATTTTCCAGTTTTATGTCTTAAATGGATACTGGAAAAATAACTGAAAAATCAGAAAAGTAATCTAAAGTGAGTGATGCAAGAATCTCAGTCTGCTCAGGCCTGTCATGCAAGACAAAGGAGGATGATCTCCTTCATGATTTAAGAGACCTACATAGACTAAAAACTTGATAGTGAAGACACTTCTGCCAAGCAAACAAAAGGTAGCTGAAAATTGTAATTGGAGCAGCTAACCAGGAAGTGTGCTAGATTCTCGTATTGGAAATCTTAAAAATTGAAGTATGCTGGTTTTTGTAAAAACTCAACCATCACTTTTGGACTTGAAAACAAAATTAACTCAGGAGTTATGAGTCAAACAGAATTGTATGCTGGATCTTCAGTCATGCTCAGTGTCCTAGCCCCCACTAAAACTGTTTCTACCACCACCCTTCTATTTACTGGGACAAGAGTAAAATATAATGGGATTTATGAAAACCGAGCAATGCTTAATCTCTTGGGAGAGTCTGTATACATTCCTTGCACTTTCTTTGGCTTCATGAATGTGTGCATACACAAGATGTATAATTATTACAACACCTACTTTTACAGTGACTGAATACTTTTTAATGTTTTTCAATTTGCATGTTTAAATCCTAATCAGTGTAAAGGCATGTTGTTCCTTTCTCCCTCATGAATTCAAAGGTATGGATGTCTACTGAGAAATACAAAAGTACTGATGTTCCCCCTGTATGTACAAGGCATTGCATGCATTGTGTAAAACAATAATGTAACCTATTTCTTTGTGATGTTGTCCTGGGCTTGGCTGGGATAAAGTTAACTTTTCACAGGAAGCTGGGAGGGGGCACAGCATAAGCAGGTGACCCAAACTAGCCAGGGGGCTATTCAATACCGTTAGACATCATGCTCAGAATATGTATTGGGGGAGCTAGCCGGGGGAGGGGCTTGCATTCCTGTGGAACAATGTGTCCCCTCCCAGTTTTCCTGTGAAAAGTTAACTCTATCCCAGCCAAACCCAGGACAGGTGTGAGGTGCACTAAAGATGAATGACAACCGTGTGTTTTCAAAAAGAGGGCTATTTGAACCAAAGGTCTATTTTGGCAAAGCTGTCTTTTTCCAGGTCAAAAGCTTTAGTGTTGAACCAAAATAGTCAATTCCTCGCTGCAATATGACAGTTCTAATATTCATTCTCTTGTGAAGTTAATATCAAATTGCAGTCACAGCATGACTTGTCTTCCAGTTATCTTCTAGGGAAAAAAATGCATATTGGTTTGTAATATTTTGCCACTGTGCTGTGAGGAGCTTCATATTGGAAAGACATGGATCATAGTCAAGTGATCCAAATCAGAACTTTACTTTTGGTTTAGTTCGGTGGGGCTGTATTGATATGGAAATAACAGTCAGGCATTGCAACACAGCAAACAGTTTAGCAAAATACCAATATCATAGAATCATAGAATCATAGAATGGTTAGGGCTGGAAGGGACCTTCAAAGGTCATCTAGTCCAACCCCCCTGCAAGGAACAGGGATATCTCCAACTAGATCAGGTTGCTCAGGGCCTCGTCCAACCTGGCCTTGAACGTCTCCAGGGATGGAGCATCCACCACCTCTCTGGGCAACCTGTTCCAGTGTTCTACAACTCTCATGGTAAAAAATTCTTTCCTAATATCCAATCTGAATCTACCTCCCTCTATTTTAAAACCATTACCCCTTGTCCTATCATAGCAGGCCCTCCTGAACAGCCTCTCCCCATCTTTCTTGTAGGCCCCCTTGAGGTACTGGAAGACCGCTATAAGGTCACCCCGGAGCCTCCTCTTCTCCAGGCTGAACAGCCTCAACTCTTTCAGCCTGTCCTCATAGGAAAGGTGCTCCAGCCCTCTTATCATCTTCGTGGCCCTCCTCTGGACCCTCTCCAACAGGTCCATGTCCTTCTTATGTTGGGGGCTCCAGAACTGGACGCAGTACTCGTGTATATATATAGATAAGAGGCTCCGGAATGATGGCATTAGGGCAGCTTGACCTGAGAAGGAGCAGATAAGTAGCCATCTAGAGCCATAAAGATAAGGAGAACTGTTAACCGGAACCCTATTGTCTGTGTGGAACGACCTGAGAAGGAGCAAATAAGATAAGGGAAACTGTTAACGACCATCTGGTCATTATAAATAGGCGCTTGTTTGGCCATACGGGGTGCAAGTTTGTGGAGGAGCGATCCCCCTTGCACCCAGCGCTGCAATAAACATACCTGCTTTATAACTCTCCGGGAGTTGTGGAGTTTGCTTCCGCGCGTCAGTATCAGCCTTCTGAGATCCAGTATTAAAAGATATCTGGTATCTGGGGAAAGGGAGACGGGAAAAAGTATGCTGTGTTAGAAAAACAGAATTTGTAAGCACCAACACGTTCTCTGTTTGTTTGGGCTTTTTTTGTTTGTTTGTTTGGGTTTTTGTTGGGGTTTTTTTTATTATTTTTATTTAATGAGACATTTGTTCACATTGCAGGTGGCATTGGTGACATCATTAAATCTAGTCAAACAGGTAAACTTACTTGAGAATGCCAGGAATGTATTTTGGGAAGCTTCTTTTGAGTGTAGACTGTTGTGAACAGCAGATGCCAGGCCGAAGTCACTAGGATTTAGATACGTTCCCCACAAATTAATTACAAGTAACTGCCCTTCATTTTTCTGTAAGCCTTATCTGTAGTAAGGGGTAAGTGTGATCAGCAGTTTCCCCATATAGGAGCCATTAGGCAGAAAATAGAGAATCTCATTTGAGGCCAGTGTAAGCTTTCAGGTTGATGGCGACATTTAAGGGCCAGCTCATGATGGCTTCCACTGAGCAGCATCAGAGTGAAATAAGAATATCCTCTGGGCTCCTTCCAGCTGGCACGTGGTAAAATCTGGGCACAAGTGAACATTTTCCTAAGACTTTTCAGTGCTAGGAGCAGGACAGGAACCAGTGAATTGAAAGAGCCAGAATGGAACAGATGTGGGGGGAGGGGGAAGGCACTTGGGGAGGAGGAGGAAGAAATATGAATACAGGCAAACACACACATGCTGAGGAGGGGGAGATCACACACATGCACGCAAAACCTTGAAGCCTAAATAGGCTGAAGAGTGTGGGGTCATTGACATTATGCTTCCTTCTCTCAGATGGTGGTAGCCTTTGTAGGGCTACAGGAGCTGAGCCTGAGGCTCTTTCTGTTCCCATCTCAGTGGGGGAGTTTTGTCTTTCACTCCTCTTTCTTCAGGGAATCAGGCAGCCCTGAAAGCTGAGTGAGATCTCAGATGTGCACACAGCTCACCCTGAAGTCACCATGAGCAAGGTGCAGTTGATCTATTGAAATTTTAAGTGGCTTGTATGGGGTTTATTAGAAATATACTTGTCCTTGTGCTTCATTTGCATAAAAACAGCATGGATTTCTGAGACAATCACTGCTAACAATGTAGTTATGCTTGACCTAGCTTCCCTCTTTAAACCAAATAAGTTTTTAAAGGATTTTGGTACTTTTCCTGCCTCTTAGATGTATGGCATGCATGTATGGAGCTTCTGAAGGCAGCAAGTGAATTCCTTTGCTTCTAGCGGTGTTTCTGAGATGCAGAAAAAGACAAGGCCACTCATTTTATAGGGGCATGGTGTAATCAGTAGTGTGCGTTCTGCCTTGCTGGATGATTGAAATACCACATGTGGTTAAGGTATTCTACTTTGCTTTTGCTTCAGTCTGAAAACACTGGGGATCTGGTTACGAAGTATTAAAATGGCTTCTTTTTAGATGCTAAGAGGTACAGTATCTCCTCAGTGTCCTAAAGTAGTACTTAATTTTGAAAATAAATAAGCCCAAGATAACTATTCTACAAGGCTTTCCAATATGCCCCATCTTCTGTTTTGTTTTGTACATTGCAAGAAATATAGTCCTTTTGTCTTGGGCACTGCTGAATGCATTGATGCTTAACAAGAACCAGTTGTTATGCCATTCAGAGAGACCTGGACAAGCTCCAGAAGTGGGCTCATTTGAACTTCATGAGGTTCAACAAGGCCAAGTGCAAGGTCCTGCACTTGAGTTGAGGCAACCCTTGGTATCAGTACAGGCTGGAAGATGAAGGGATTGAGAGCAGCCCTGAGAAGGACTGGGGGTACGGGTGGATGAAAAGCTGGACATGAATTGGCAATGTGTGCTCGCAGCCCAGAAAGCCAACTGTATCCTGGGCTGCACCCAAAGAAGCGTGGCCAGCAGGTCGAGGGAGGTGATTCTGCCCCTCTGCTCTGCTCTCGTGAGACCCCACCTGCAGTACTGTGTTCAGCTCTGGAGCCCTCAGCACAGGAAAGACATGGATCCATTGGAGGGGGTCCAAAGGAGGGCCACAAAAATGACCAAAGGGATGGAACACCTCTCCTATGAGGAAAGGCTGAAAGAGTTGGGGCTGTTCAGCCTGGAGAAGACAAGGCTTCGGGAAGACCTTATAGCAGCCTTCCAGTACCTAAAGGGGGCTTATAAGAAATATGGGTACAGACTTTTTAGTAGGGCCTCTAGTGATAGGACAAGGGGCAATGGTATTAAACTGAAAGAGGATAGATTTAGACTAGATATAAGGAATTATTTTTTTTACGATGAGAGTGGTGAAACACTAGAACAGGTTGCCCAGAGTAGTGGTAGATGCCCCATCCCTGGAAACATTCAAGGTCAGATTGGATGGGGCTCTGAGCAACCTGATCTAGTTGAAGATGTCCTTGCTCATTGTAGGGGGGGTGGAACTAGATGACCTCTAAAGGTCCCTTCCAGCCCAAGCCATTCTATGATTCTATTCTATAATTTGACTCTGTTTGGCGAGTGAAGCATTTTGAAGAGTGTGTCTAAAGAAAGTCATATGATTTGATTTTAGAAGAAGTTTTTAAAAACGATATTGGCTTTATTCACTCCCATGGCAAGTTTTGGATGCTTAAAAAAATAATAAAAATAAAAAACAAAACAAAGCAAAAAAAAACCCAACAAACCAAAACACAACCAAAAAAACCCAAACCCAAAACCCTACAAGCAACAAAAAAAAAACAAAACAGCATACTCTACTGTATGTAACTACTGTGCAGTAATAATATGCATTCATGTTGTGTCTGTCTGGTGTTCTGCACTGTACCATATCTTATTTTGTTGTGCTTTTCGGATTTCTTTGATATTACTTCCCCATTCCATGTCAGCCTGAATAGCAGCGGAGTTGCAACCTTAAGGATCAAGCTCTATTTCCACTGGCTCCTCTGCTGTGGCATACTGACATACTGAGTTACTCTAGGAATGAATGTAATATGATGGCCTATGCTCTAAGTATCCATTTTGCATTCTTAGTTAGCAAAAGAATACTTGAATACGAGAATTCCATTATCTTGGAAGAACCAGCTGCATTTTTATTCTTTTTTTTTTTCAGCCTGTCATGAAGATTGCATAGTTTAAGCATATTCTTTAAATCTCTTGTAGTATATAAGGCACATTCTTAATGAGCAAATGAACTGCTGCTAAACAGTACTTTTATATGTCTTCATGCTTGTGTCAAAGTTCACGCTGATGAAGAGACAACTGATTTAGAAAAAATTCTTTCTATTTGAAAATTGTTGCTAGAGACTCTGATGTGTTTATTCCTGCCCTGCTATATAGTGTCAGGGATCAGGTTCTAAAGTGATGGTATATGTGAAACGTCAGCGCAAATTAGGTTTCCCTTTGAGCTCTGTAAAAAGAAAATGTAAAACAAATTTTCTAGTGTAACCAAATTACTGAAGTAGTAGCAATAAAAATATCTTATTCCTATTAGACTGCACAAAACCAGTATTTCCTGGATCTCTGAGGTCCAGATTTGTTTGGAAATAAGTTATATGATCAGCAGTACTTCTGCTGGGTTTTGAGTGTGGAAGTGTATGTTTACAAAATACATGTCTTACTAATGCACTTGTTTGGTTCCTGTAATGAGAAGCTGGAAGATACATAGTTCTTGTTTGTAGAAAACAACATTTGCTTCTGGTACAAAAAAATAGAAAAAAAAGCTTGGGTAATTTCTTACTGTAACTTTATGTGAATTCTTGTTTACTTTTACCTGATGTTCCTGTCCGATGGGCCGTACATTGTGAACTATGGATTTTCTAATACAAAAGACCCACTTAATGCCTTTTAATTGGGAAGGTTGGCTTGATACAGTGTTTCAACTGCTTCAGGTGGGCCACACCAGCTCCAAGATTCTGCATCAGGAATTCAGTCTGCCTGGTGTTAGGCATAGCTGGGAAACAAGCAGTGTAGCCTTCAAGGGGAGAAAAAGTGTTAAAGTATAGAAGTTTGCAATTAGTCATTGACTGCTGCATTTTTAATAGAAAACATAATTTAACAATTTTTTTTTTTTAAATCAGGTGCTCTGTGGATGTGTATAGTCTTAAATCCTCACTGCAAGTTGGAGCAGAAGGCCAGTTGGCTAAAACAGCTGAAAAAATGGAACAGTGTGGATGTTTGTCCCTGGGAAGATGGAAACCATGGAAACGAGCTGCCCAATTTAACTAATGCTTTGCCTCATGGTGCAAATGCTAACCAAGGTGAGCCTAAATATATGCACTGACTGCAACATATAATATAGCCTCTATCTTATATACTCTAGCATTGCAGAATTCAGCAGTCTTTCCTGGGACAAGGTGAGGATTGACCAGCCAAATTTATTTTCACTAATACTATCCTTGCAGAAAGGATAAATAGGTATGGGGTTTTTTTGTGCTGGGGCTACAATGTTTTTAAAGCAAGTATTTGTGTTTAGTTAGGTCTTCTAACTTTTCACTTGGTCTTTCTAAATACTTGTTGCATGAAAATTGGATGTCTCTGAAGTACGTCATGTAAAAGCCTGTTGTTTCTTTGCTTGACTATAATTTTATATCCCTTCTGGTGTTGTTTTTTTTTTTTTTGTTTGTAGCTACAAAGCCTTTGATACTTACTTGAAGGAAGATCTATTGTAACTGCATTAAACTGTGTGTGTGAGAAACTAAAGCAGCTATCTGTGGGATGTGCTCTGTGTTGTGCAGTCTGCATTGATAGGTGGGGAGGGATGCAGAGGCAACACTGCCTTCTTGGAGGAGGCGTCTCTTCTTACTTGATATAATGCTTTCTAATCTAAAATGTGATTATCAAATCCAACAGAAGCCTTCTCCAGTCATCTTCATGCAAAGATTGCTACTTTGCTAATAACTGAGGAAGATGAAGGATATTTACCTGGGAAAAAAGCCCTTATAATCCTCAAAATTCTCAGTATTTTGATACATATTTCATATAATCATGATAAAGTTAAATGCTTGTGGGAGGTGGGAGATTTGGGCTTAGATGGGTTTTTCTTTGTTTCTTTTTCTTGGAAGATTATCTCTGGAGGAAATAGACTTGGTTCATTTTTAAATCTTGCAGCTAGCTGGGGACAAAAGTTCATTCAACATATAACTTCCTACGGAGATATTTTGTTTTCTGGATCTTGTGATGTTCAGCTCAACCTGGGCAGGCTAGTGGCAACTCTGACATGGCATTTCAACATTCATAGACACAGTGCCATGTTGACAGAGTGCTTTTGCCATAGAAAGATGTCCAGTAAGGATTATGTCAGTCCCATGGCCTGAGTACCTCGCTTTCTTTGCAGTATTTGTATATGTTTATGACAAAAAATTATAAAAGTGCTCAAAGTTAATGTCACTTCTCAAAGAGAACAACTAAAAATCTTTCATGCAATGTTTATCTGTCCCTCATCCTAGTAGCTCTGGGTCTGAGAAGGAGAGAAGCTGGAGATGCTTGAGTAGTTGTGTGCCGTACACTTTCTAGTTTGTTTTTAGGGGAGTTTTGTACATGCTGTTTAATGTCCTTCATCTCTAGCTATTCCCTTTGCAAAGTCCTATTTAGCATTAGTCATGCTCGTTTGTAGATCTCTCTCTGAATGCAAAGTGAATGGCACACACTTTGTCTGAGCTGTTGTGTAATAGGACGTGAAATGTCATCTGCGGGCTGCTCCTTGCGGGGAGGGGAACGGGAGACAACAAGGCAGGCTGCTGTCAGTTGGAGACTGGTGAATAGGCAGAAGACAAGAATACTGTGAATGACTGATTCACATATGAATGAGCAAAAGCTGATGCAGCTTTCTGAATTTGTGAAAATGACAGATTCATCGAACAGGCCACATCGGACAGTTTTCACTCGAGCCATAGAGGCATGCGATCTGCACTGGCAGGACAGCCACTTACAGCACATTATCAGCAGTGACCTCTACACCAACTACTGTTACCATGACGACACTGAAAACTTACTCTTTGACTCTCAGGGGTGGCCCCTCTGGCATGGTAAGTGGCTAAACTGGAAAGACATTTCCATGACTTGCTGCTTTGTTCAGTTTCTAAGCCATTATTTTGAGGGAATGGTGGGGAGAGAAATGAAAAGCCTGGCAAAAAGAACAGAGGTTCCCTTGAAATGCTGGCTCAGAAGTAGTCCTTTAAGTCTCTCTTGCATAGTTTTAAAAACAAAACAAAGAAAACAAAAAAGTCCTTTTGAGTAACCTAGCAAAACAGGCCATTGCAGACATGGAAGTATTGCTATTCCTCAATTATTTTCTCCATTTTAGAACATGTTCCTACAGCCTGTGCAAGAGTGGATGCGTTACAATCTCATGGATACCCACGAGAAGCCTTGAGGCTGGCAATAGCTATTGTTAATACACTAAGAAGGCAGCAGCAGAAACAGCTGGAAATGTTCCAGGCTCAGAAGAAAGGTATGTGGGGAAGAGAGAAAGGCAAAGGACATGACAAGGTGACAGTAACACTGGACCGGAACTTTGCATGAGAAAACTGCTTTTGAAACTAAAGCAAAAGAGGTGACTTTAACTCTTCGATCCAAATGATCGTAGCGGTAATGTCACATTCTGTATGTTGGAGGTGTTTTTTAAGCTGAGTTGTGAGCTCTGTGGTGCAAGGACTCTGTTCTGCCTTCTGCAATACGTCTGACATGATAGGGCCTTTATCCTAATTAGGGTTTTTGGTTACACAGTTTAAATATTCATTCTGTGTAATTTATAGGCTTTTACACAAAGCTTTGCATTTGACACATCAGGTATTTAAAAGAATTTTTTCCTCTGACATATAATTTAGCAAAGCTATATATTTCTGAGGTGGAAATCTAAAGTTGACATTGAGAGTAACAACAAGGCAAAGTCTGCACTACAGAAATTCATTAAATTTGGCAGTTTGTTCCAAAATTCTCTTATGATGCTTAAAACTTTTGTGGATTCACATCACTGGAAATGAGATTTTTGAAACACTGGCTTTATAAAACATTCTGTAGTGTTCCTCTGAGCACTACCTCTATTTTTTGAAGGAACTTTCTACCAAAAATAATCCTACATTGCACTTTGTCATAAGTTTGAAGAGGTAGTGGAATAAGAAAGAGATGACTTTGTGGTTAAAGAATGCACATGGAAAAACTGGAATTACGTTCTCAGCCACTACAAGAACACCTTTCATTCAAATTTTATTTTAGATCTTTGTTGCAACTCTTAACTATGTGTATCCTCTTGCATTGTAGGCAAAAATACCAGTGTGACGTCATGTCCATAAAGTTTTCCAGTGTACGTGCAGGTGTTTTCTCAGAAATAATCATTTAGAAATTGAAGTGAAGACAAGGTAGACACCTGACTGAAAAATAAATTAGTTGGCAGTTTCTATGTGCCTCCGTTTCTGTTTCATGTTACCAAGGAAGAAGTTTTGAGCACTACTGTGGATCCTAGATTTGACCAAAACTTAAAAGTACTTTGTATTATTACTTAGAAGTATGTTTCTGAGTCTTTTTATCATGTAATATATCTTTCCTTAACATGTGTTCCCTTAAAAGCTTTTCACGTTTTCCAGCTTCTCAGACTGGGGAGGTAAGAAGGGAGGGGGCTGTGTCAGCGTGTGTATGTGAGTACATACTACTGACAGGTGTGAAGGGTCTCCTGCAACACTGTCCCAGCTAAAACCAGGACAGTATCCACCCCTTATTCCATACCATGCACGTCATGCTCAAACCTTACATATATATTATTCCCTTAGCCATGGGTCATCCCTCCAAAATGTGTCTTCATCTTTTGTAGCAGTCTCTCAGGGCAGGAAAGATGATGTGGGATTCGCTCAGTCGGTAGAACGGATGACATGGAGTCTTTATTGCGTGTGGCGTATGGAGCTCGTAGTTGGTGTATCCAGCCGCCGTCTGCAGGTTGAAGATGTTGATCTCGAAGAAGTTGCTGGGTGTTTGGAATTGGTTCTGGTTCTGCCGAAGTTCATTCTTCATTAATGTTCATATTCAGTATGCCATCCAGAGGGACCTCGACAGGCTGGAGAGGTGGGCCCGTGTCAACCTCATGAAGTTCAACCAGGTCAAATGCAAGGTCCTACATCTGGGTCGTGGCAATCCCAGGCACAAATACAGACTGGGCGGAGAATGGATCGAGAGCAGCCCTGAGGAGAAGGACTTGGGAGTACTGGTGGACGAGAAGCTCAATATGAGCCGGCAATGTGCTCTTGCGGCCCAGAAGGCCAACCGCATCCTGGGCTGCATCAAGAGGAGCGTGGCCAGCAGGTCGAGAGAGGTGATTCTTCCCCTCTACGCTGCCCTCGTGAGACCTCACCTGGAGTACTGCGTCCAGTTCTGGAGCCCCCAACATAAGAAGGACATGGACCTGTTGGAGAGGGTCCAGAGGAGGGCCACGAAGATGATAAGAGGGCTGGAGTACCTTTCCTATGAAGACAGGCTGAAAGAGTTGGGGCTGTTCAGCCTGGAGAAGAGGAGGCTCCGGGGTGACCTTATAGCGGTCTTCCAGTACCTCAAGGGGGCCTACAGGAAAGATGGGGAGAGGCTGTTCAGGAGGGCCTGTTGTGATAGGACAAGGGGTAATGGTTTTAAAATAGAGGGAGGTAGATTCAGATTGGATATTAGGAAAAAATTTTTTACCATGAGAGTTGTAGAACACTGGAACAGGTTGCCCAGAGAGGTGGTGGATGCTCCATCCATGGAGACGTTCAAGGCCAGGTTGGACGAGGCCCTGAGCAACCTGATCTAGTTGGAGATATCCCTGTTCCTTGCAGGGGGGTTGGACTAGATGACCTTTGAAGGTCCCTTCCAGCCCTAACCATTCTATGATTCTATGATTCTTAATATAATGGCATTAGTACAATGTGACAACCATAGCAATGATGGTATGCAGGGACAGGGTTATTCAGCAATTAATATCACACAATTCAATTCATTTTATCATCTATTTTCACCCAACATCTGTTGCAGGGAGCCCTTCTGTGGACGGCCCAGAGTCATGACCATACACCAATATGGTTAGAAATCATGCTCCGTTTATTACAAACAACACACAGGTTATATAGCGGAATGTGGCGTGACACGACTACATTCTACAATTGGCTTGCTTAGCGTAAACACACTCTCATGGGCTATAGTGATAGGGCAGCGCTAGCAGACCACAGGTAATAAGCTCATCCCTTTAGTCTCCTCATTGCGGTCATCGGAGAGGCATCCAGGAGGCGTGCATCTTGGCAGGCTATCAGTCTACATTTCCTTTTAAGGCCATTGAGATAACTTGAAGGACAAAAGTAATCTAGTTGGTAACCTTGTGCTCTGGGGCCCAAACAGGGATTGTCCATACCCGAGAGAATATTATGGCCAGTCTCGGAAAGGAATTCCTCCACAAACATCAAATCCCCTTGAGGCACACATCGGACTTCCCCGTCTTTCTGCATCACCCACCAAGTGCACTCAGGTCCTTGAGCAAAAGCAATCCCACAAATGGGTTTACCTTTACCCGAGGCAGGAATAACCCAAACTGTCTTCCCCAGTAAATTCCTCGTGCACTACAGGGACTTTATCTCCTTCTACAGTACATAAAAGTCCTGATTGGGCAGGACCAGCTCGATTGGCAGATCCTCTAGTGTTGACTAACCAGGTGGCTTTTGCTAAATGTGTATCCCAGTGTTTGAAAGTTCCACCACCCACTGCTTTCAGTGTGGTTTTTAGCAGTCTGTTATATCGTTCAATCTTCCCAGAAGCTGGTGCATGATAGGGGATGTGATATACCCACTCAATGCCATGCTCTTTGGCCCAGGTGTCTATAAGATTGTTACGGAAATGAGTCCCGTTGTCTGATTCAATTCTTTCTGGGGTGCCATGCCGCCACAAGACTTGCTTTTCAAGGCCCAAGATAGTGTTCCAGGCGGTGGCATGGGGCACAGCATAGGTTTCCAGCCATCCAGTGGCTGCTTCCACCATTGTGAGCACGTAACGCTTGCCACTGCGAGTTTGTGGAAGTGTGATATAATCAATTTGCCAAGCCTCGCCATACTGATATTTCAACCAACGCCCTCCATACCAAAGAGGTTTTAACTGTTTGGCTTGCTTGATTGCAGCACATGTTTCACATTCATGGATAACCTGTGCAATAGTGTCCATAGTTAAGTCCACCCCTCGATCACGAGCCCATTTGTATGTGGCATCCCTTCCTTGATGGCCTGAGGCATCATGGGCCCAACGAGCTAGAAATTTTTCACCTTTATGTTGCCAGTCCAGATCCACCTTTAACACTTCAGTCTTAGCGGCCTGATCCACCTGTTGATTGTTTTGATGTTCTTCCATGGCCCAACTCTTGGGTACATGGGCATCTACATGACAACCAGCTTCTATCCTCAAGCAGCAATGTCTTTCCACAATGGGGCAGCCCAGATGGGTTTACCTCTGTGTTGCCAGCTGCTCTGCTTCCATTGCCGTAGCCATCCCCACAGGGCATTTGCTACCATCCAAGAGTCGGTATAGAGATAGAGAATTGGCCACTTTTCTCGTTCAGCAATGTCTAAAGCCAGTTGGATGGCTTTCACCTCTGCGAACTGACTTGATTCACCTTCTCCTTCAGTAGCTTCTGCGACCCGTCGAGTAGGACTCCATACAGCAGCTTTCCATTTTCGATGTTTTCCTATAAGGCGACAGGATCCGTCAGTAAACAGAGCGTATTTCTTCTCATTGTCTGATAGTTCATTATAAGGTGGAGCCTCCTCAGCACGTGTCACCTCCTCCTCCTCTGGTGACATTCCAAAGTCTTTACCTTCAGCCCAGTTAGTAATCACTTCCAAAATTCCTGGGTGATTGAGGTTTCCTATCCAAGCTCTTTGTGTGATCAGTGCGATCCACTTGCTCCATGTAGCATCAGTTGCGTGGTGTGTAGACGGGACGCTCCCTTTGAACATCCAGCCGAGCACTGGAAATCGGGGTGCCAGGAGCAACTGTGCTTCCATGCCAATCACTTCAGAAGCAGCTCGGACTCCTTCATATGCTGCCAGTATCTCTTTTTCAGTTGGAGTATAGCGGGCTTTGGATCCTTTGTATCCTCGACTCCAAAACCCAAGAGGTCGACCTCACGTCTCCCCTGGCGCTTTTTGCCAGAGACTCCAGGTAGGACCATTCTCCCCGGCTGCAGTGTAGAGCACGTTTTTGACATCTTGTCCTGTCCGGACTGGTCCCAGGGCTACCGCATGAACTATTTCTTGTTTAATTTGTTCGAAGGCTTGTTTTTGCTCTGGGCCCCATTCAAAATTATTCTTCTTCCGGGTTACTTGATAGAGGGGTTTTACAATCTGGCTGTAATCTGGAATATGCATTCGCCAGAAACCCACAATGCCTAAGAAATCTTGTGCTTCCTTTTTGTTGGTTGGTGGGGACATAGCTGCTATTTTATTAATCACATCTATTGGAATTTGACGATGCCCATCTTGCCATTTTATTCCCAAAAACTGAATCTCCTGGGCAGGTCCCTTGACCTTACTCTGTTTTATGGCAAAGCCTGCTTTCAGAAGGATTTGGATTATCTTTTCACCTTTCTCAAAAACTTCTTCTGCTGTGTTGCCCCATACAATGATGTCATCAATGTATTGCAAATGTTCTGGGGCATCACCCTGTTCCAGTGTGGTCTGGATCAGTCCATGGCAAATAGTAGGGCTGTGTTTCCACCCCTGGGGCAGTCGATTCCAGGTATACTGGATGCCCCTCCAAGTGAAAGCAAACTGTGGCCTGCATTCCGGTGCCAAAGGAATTGAGAAAAATGCATTAGCGATATCAATTGTAGCGTACCACCTGGCTGCCTTTGACTCCAGTTCATACTGAAGTTCCAGCATATCTGGCACGGCAGCACTCAATGGTGGTGTAACTTCATTCAAGCCACGATAGTCTACCGTCAGCCTCCACTCGCCATTGGACTTACGTACAGGCTATATGGGGCTGTTAAAAGGTGAGCGGGTCTTTGTGATGACTCCTTGACTCTCCAGTTGACAAATCAACTTATGGATAGGAATTAGAGAGTCTCGGTTGGTACGATATTGCCGTCGGTGCACTGTTGTATTAGCAATTGGCACCTGTTGTTCTTTGACCCTCAGTAATCCCACAGCAGAAGGGTCCGTTGAGAGACCAGGCAAAGTAGACAGCTGCCTGCCTTCTTCTGTCTCTACTGCAGCTATGCCAAAAGCCCACCGATACCCTTTTGGGTCTTTGAAATACCCTCTCTTAAGATAATCTATGTCAAGGATGCACAGTGCTTCTGGGCCAGTTACAATAGGGTGTTTTTGCCACTGCTCTCCAGTTAGACTCACTTCAGCTGTCGGGGGAGTTTCTGGCTGCTACATGGGCTAAACAGAAAGCACCTGTGCCTCATCAAGACAGGTGCTGAGTCATGTTGGTCAGCTGGAGACCACATGACCCATGGAGGCTTAAAGGCGGGGCACTCCCAAGCAGCAGTGTGGTCGTTCTCTCCTTGAGACTGAAGTGGTAGGAGCCCCTGGAGAGCAGTGTCTTGAAGCTCTCTGTTAGAAGCCTTTGATTGCAGTATAGACCTTTGGAGTGAAACAAGACCTTCTGATATATGAGGGGAGTCATAACAACCTTCTGGGTTGTGATTCCTGAAGAATGTGAGACCAGTGGTCTGTGACAACCAGTGACCTGTGAGAATTGGTGACCCTGATGTGATTTGTTGAAATGCGAGTAGACCAAAGATACAAAACCCAGCAAAGCTTGAGAAGCGGCAGAAGCTGCGGACTGACCTGGACACCTGGGACAAGGTGAGCTGTTGGGAGCTAAAAATGGGATAAAATTTTGTGAAGGAGAACCAGACCTTCACCTTTCTTAATTCTGTGGGAATGACTGTGGGGGTCAATATAAGTAATGAAGATTTATATAGTTTACTTAACTGGGCAGTGGGACACGAAGACCTAGTTAGCCTTACTTTCACCTTTAACCTAGAACTTTGGAAAAGGTTGGGAGATAAGCTACTTTGTGAAGTAGTCTTTGGAAAAAAGGACTTAACCGATATTGACCTGCTGTGTATGTGGGGGGCCCTGGATAATATAATTTAAAAGGGGTTGGCAGAAGAGGAGGAAGATGAATTAACAGATTATGCATCAGTGAGCGAAGGGTATGAAGGAAACAACAAACTGTCTGAGGGAGGACTGGCCCCAGACAGTGTGGACAGCGGATTAGATGTATCCTCGCTGTTCACGGAGATCAACAAAGTTGCGGGGACTATGCAGGGACTCTGCCCCACCCTGCAGGAGATATTGGAGCGTCCCCCACCCTTTGCCCCAGCAGCCCCCCCTTCCTCCTCAGGAGGTATTGCGCCTACGGCTCTGCAGCTTGATCTAATGGCCCCACCCCCGGCAACTTCATATCCGGCAACATATATGGCACAGGTATGAGCTATGCAGCTGTTATTAGTACGCCAGGCCGTGACAATGTTGCAAGGTGTATCCCAGCAGTTAGCAGCTGTAGTGGAGATGCTGCAACAGGCCATGACCCCCCCTGCAGCAAAAGAAATTACAGAAGAAACCTCTGAGGCGAATAACAGCTCAGCTGGGGAGCTACTACCGGTTTCTCGACCGAGGGGGAAAAAGTCACCAAAACCCGCCCGTTTAGTTGAACCAGACCCCCTGGGAGCCCCCACAGCAACAGTTCAGCCTCGTGACCCAGTCCGTTTCTGGTATGAGGTTTGGATAAAAGCAGTAGAGGGTAGAGACTGGGACTTGGTCCAAGCTCTAGGGGTACCAGTTGATAAATAAAGATTCGACTGCAACAGAAATGGGAGGAGGGCCGGGTGTATTCCCCGTAGAACTGGCCCTCCCGGGTTCCAACCAGCCCAATCAACACTTGGGCTGGTCCTGGAAAGTAATTCAAGATATGCAGAAAGCGGTAGCATGGTACGGAGCGAATTCTCCAGCAGTAACACAGTTATTACAGTTACTGAACTTAGAAGTACTAGTGCCATATGACTTCCAACAGCTGGCTCAGGTGATGTTCCAGCCAGTACAGCGCTCCATTTTCATGAATGTCTGGAGACAGCTGGCCGACCATCAGGCATTAGAAAACATCCAATTGCCCCAGGGTGACCCCTGCTATGCTGTAGGCACAGACGTATTAATGGGGACAGGTCACGTCTTTAGTAATCCGACAGTCCAGGCGCAGTGGCATCCCCAGATTCTTGAGCAGGTCAAACAAATAGGGATGCAGGCCCTCATGCGCACAACAGAAATGGCGGAGCCCAAGGCGAGGTACTCCATGATCAAACAAGGGGTCAAGGAGCCTTTTCTACAATTTGTAGAGAGATTACAAGGGGCAATAGAAAAACAAATATATGACAATAAACTACAGGCACTGTTGACAAAACAGCTGGCAAAAGATAATGCCAGCCCTGATTGCCAGAGAGTAATTGAAGTACTGCCAGGGGACCCCTCTCTAGAAGAAATGGTGATTGCATGTGCCAAAGTCGGGCCTGTAGAAAGCGAGATGACCACATTGGCCACTGCTCTAACTAAACAAAGATGTTATATTAGTGGGAGAATAGGTCATCTCGCCAAAAACTGCAAATCAAATGGCCGGCCGGGAAATAGCAGAAAGAGAAAGCGTGCACAGATGTCTTATGGTCCAGGCAAGCCCTTTGCGGGAATGCTGCAACAGCCGCAGACCAGTCCAGAAAAGACTGCAGAGGGAATGTTAAAGCAGCTGGAAAAGCAGCCAGAACAGCCAGGGTGGATGTATCTAACATCATCAGAACAATGGATATATCCACCGCCAACGTGGTACGATAAAAAATATAAGAATGACTTCCCTATGGTTTTTGACAAACGGCGATGAAAAACAGAATCAGAATGATGGAATTCCTAAGGCTTAGGTGTTTTTTCAAAAAAAGAAAGGGGGAATTGTCAGGGGAGTTTCTGGCTGCTACATGGGCTAAACAGAAAGCACCTGTGCCTCAAGACAGGTGCTGAGTCACGTTGGTCAGCTGGGAGACCACATGACCCATGGAGGCTTAAAGGCGGGGCACTCCCAAGAGGGAGTGGGGCAGTTCCCTCCTGGAGACTGAAGTGGTAGGAGCCCCTGGAGAGCAGTGTCTTGAAGCTCTCTGTTAGAAGCCTTTGATTGCAGTATAGACCTTTGGAGCGAGACAAGACCTTCCGATATACGAGGGGAATCACAACAACCTTCTGGGTTGTGATTCCTGAAGAATGTGAGACCAGTGGTCTGCGACAACCAGTGACCTGCGACATTCAGCCTCTAACACAGTCAGTTGTTGAGACCCCCCTGTCACTCCAGAAATACAGATGGATTCTGCCCCTCTCAAGTTCGACGGTATCAAGGTGCATTGGGCACCAGTGTCCACTAGAACTTTATACTTTTTGGGGTATGATGTGGAGGAGCGTGACGCCTGGTTCTAACAGCTGAAATTCTAGAACGTTCCGGTGGCGGGAAATCTACTTTTTCTCTTACTTCTCAGATCTCCTCAGACAGCTTTTTCCCACAGCTGCAGCACAGGTTCGTATAGAAGTATTATCATATCGTCGGAGGTAGGTGACCAGATTACCTACGGATAGTGGTGTATCATTGTCTCCGAAGTCCATTATTGCCAGTGAGGTGGAATATGCTGATGGCGCACTCCGTAGAATCTTTAGCCACACTGGTCGTGTGCACCGGACGTCATCTGGATCTTCGCATCTTGGTCCGCTTCTCGAGTCAAGATAAATCAACTCTCGCACAGCCAGTTCTCTCAGATACTGAATAGCTTTTTCTATGTTGGTCCACTTGCTTACATTACATGGCACCTCGTCCTTGTAGGGATACCTTTCCTTTATAGCTGCCAGGAGCCGTCTTCAGAGGCTGCAGACTTGTGTCTGTCTTCCAATTGCTTTATCAATGCCTCCATCCATAGCAAGGGCTCCTAGCTGCCTGGCTTTGTTACCATCTAACTCCAGACTATTGGCTCCCATGTCCCAGCATCTGAGCAACCAAGTGACAATGGACTCACCTCTAAGACGGCCATAATCTTTTCTAATATCTTGCAGCTCGCTCGTTTTTAGAGATCGGGTGGTTATCGTCTCATCTATGATGTCACTTCTCCTCCATTGAGATTTCCTCTGGGGCGAGACAGAACGTTCCCGCTTCATCTCTCGTGATGGCCCTGGTTGCTCTTCATCATCATCATCCTCTCCTCTGCGTTCTGACTTTCGCACACATTTCCTCGGTTGCTCTTCCTCCTATCGTTGTGATGGCCCTGGTTGCTCTTTGTCTGGTTGCTCTGATGGCCCTGATTGCTCTTCCTCATTTGGTTGTTGTGATTGCCCTGATTGCTCTTCTTCATCTTCTAACTTTTGTATACATTTTCTTTTTCTTACGGGGGCAACTGATACCGTTGTCTGAATAGCTATAGTGCTTGTCATGGGAGTTGAGATGGCAAGCCCAATAACCTGAGAAATAAACTGATATATACCCCTAAATGGTCGATTGACTTTCAATATGTATATATAATTAAACATATATTCAGGAGACCTTGCAGCAGAATCAAACCGGTTAAATTATTCCAGTCATGTTCAGCATTATCAAAATTGACATAAGCTTTTGTGAATGAGAAGTCACTGGTATAATTGGTGATGACATCTGCCAGGTGATGCTCAAAATTAATAAATGAGCTTCACATGACCATCCCCTTCTGCACCGCCAAATACAAAGACTGGCCCAGCACCGATGATCTTATCAGTGTTACACTGTACAGTATAGCAGAAACCCTTAATTACCAATAACATACTTTTCATGTTGGTCCAACACCCAGAGCCAGAAAACTGTATAAACCTTCCACCTAACATCATTTAAGGTTAATAAGGCAATAAATTATGTATGTCCAGTAACATGTATGCAAGCATAACAAACAGCATTCCAGCCAGCAACATCATTATCTCAACCTTTTTGGGCCCCATGTTGGGTGCCAATTAATACTGTTGTGTGTTAGGCTGCTCCAGCAACCAAACTGCCCCCCCCACCCCCAGGAATGAGGGAGAGAATTAAAGGATAAACGGGAAACCCGTGGGTTGAGATAAGAACAATTTAATACAGATGATTTAATACACAGTGTAGATGCTCATCACCCCCTTGTATGTGAAGCCTGTCTCGTCCCGAAGCTGCAATCCTGGAGGAACGTGAGGCCCCAAAATAGAGGGGGGGAGAGGGAGAGATAGTACTCCGAGAGTGGGAGTACTGGGAGAGAGAGGGAAAAAAAAGGCAATAGAGCAAAAGCACAGCAAGCGCAAAAGAGCAGAAGCGGCGAAAGAGCCAAAGCGCAAAAGCCCTTCTTTCCGGCTGACCCTCACTTTTATACTGGGCATGATGCTGCATGATATGGAATACTAATTGGCCAGTTTGGCCCTCAATCTTAAGTTCCACCACAAATCACAAGGGGAATTGTGTCCCCCTTGTCCCGGCTATGCTCCCTGCTCACCACCCTCAGAGTGAAAAATAACTTCCTTATGTCAAATCTACAAGAAAGCTGGAGAGGGACTTTTTACAAGGGCATGTAGTGATAGGACAAGGGACAATGGCTTTTAACTGAAAGAGGGTACATTTCAATTGGATATAAGAAAGAAATTTTTTACATTGAGAGTGGTGAGGCACTGGCACAGGTTGTCCAGAGAAGTTGTGGCTGCTCCATCCCTGGAAGCGTTCAAGGCCAGGTTGGATGAGGCTTTGGGCAACCTGGTGTAGTGGAGGGTGTCCCTGTCCATGGCAGTGGGTTGGAACTAGATGATCTTTGAGGTCCCTTCCAACCCAAACCATTCTATGATTCTATAAGTTAGCATGTAATAGGCAGAGAAAACAGAGCATCCATAATGGCTTGTAAACAATTTTTAAATGATCACCAGTAATGCATCTGATCTCTCATAGTTCAGTCGTGTATGTATGTAAGAGAAGAAAAGTTAGGAGTTGGGGTCAAAGAGGAGCTACTGCCATAATACTCTTTGTGAAAAAAGGGTTTTGGGGAATCTCTAACCTCTGTTACCACAGCCACACTTCCTTCATTTCATTTTGCTAAAGAAAATTTTTATATTGTAACTGACTGATAGATGAGGGCTACAAAACAAAGTATCTATGAGGGTATTTGTTGACTGAAACTGTAGAATGACAAAAAATGCACTTAAAGGACAATTTTTTCTCGTATACCTCGTTTAAACACTTTATCCTTTTTTTTCCTTTTTTTTTTTTAGGAGTTGTCATCCTGAGTTTATTACTTCAATAAATATTTAGATGCAAGATAAGCTCATATTTTATTTATTAAAATGGAATATTTTTAGAATATTTTAGTTTATTTCAGTGCCATCAGATTCACTTATAATGTAAAAATGGTACTGTACCTTTTGAGTGAGGAAACAATTGTATATATTAAAAATAAAAAAGTCTACTATAATTTTTTCAGCAGACGTTTTCAGAAGAGTTACTGGTATCAAGTAAGAGATTTCAAAAGATACTGTAGTTGAAATTTTTGACCCATAACACACTTTGCTAGTGCTCAAAATGTTTGGCCTTCATCCATTTTCATTTTTTCCTCTTTTAACATATTCACAACGGGCAATGAATTCACCCAGAAAGACAGTATTTTTTCCTTCTAAGCAGAAGCTACTGGAAATACTTTGAATTCTGTACTGAGAACATTTTAATCAGTTTTACTTCTATAACTTTTTTGAGGAGCTAACATGCACTCTCTTTCCCTCCTTCCTCCCTTCATCTTTTCCGTCACAGAACTTCTCCACAAAGGAGTAAGCTCAATAACCAATCTTGAAGGTTGGGTGGGACACCCTCTGGATCCAATTGGCACCCTCTTCAGTAGTCTGATGGAAGCCTGCAGTGTGGATGATGAGAGCTTCCGTGGATTCTCAGACTTCACAGGTAAGGCCATGCAAAGGGAGCAATCTTCTCTAAGTCTTCAGTAAATGGAGGCGGTTTTCTATCTTATCTTTCTAAATTAACTTTGAAGCCAGTGTCTTTATAGTATAAGAACTCACATTTTCATTTCCTAAGAAAACATGAGGGAGAGGAAATATTTAAAGCAAAATTTTGTTATAAGTTATATGAAAGCACTTCAAAAATTACCAGTTACTCATTCTTGAATGCGGAGAAGGGATTTGGAGAAGTACTGAGACGACTCAATATGAGTTAGCTGCAGGAAGTCTTGTTTATTGCGCAGTTCTTATTGCTTATATAGACAGTATTTGCCAATAATCCTGAAACCACACCTTTTCTACACCATTATTGGATGATACATACGCTTGTCATATTTAACAGCTTATTTCAAACAGACACCCGCCTAGCGAAGCTCTGCTCTAAGCAAACACTACTCCCTTATCATACAGCATAGTTTTCTTATCCTTTACTTCAAGGGCATTCTGCCCTTGAGGCCTAACTTTAGAGCTCCAGTCCTTATTTACACAGGGTTTTCTTTGTGCAGTTTCTTCAAGGATCTGCACTCCGACAATTCCCCCTTTCTTTTCTTGCACGAAGAAAACCCTGCGCACGAGACTGTCAACCCCAGTTACTAGCATGTTGTTTTGGTACAGCCTTGCAAAAGCAGTTTCTAGCATAATACTTCCCTTTCCGAGGGCTTTACTATTTCCACTATATCCAAGATTCCACTGAGCAGGAGGGTGTCAGTCGGCAGGGTCATCGCAGAGAAGAGAGGCAGGCACAGCACCTTCAGGGCGTCCCCTGTTTATCCACACAGTGTGCTCTGCAGCCTCCTTCCGCTCTGCTCTGAGCCATCCCTTTTACACCCTCAGCAGAGTCTATGACAAAGATACTGACACGGTGTTGCTGCACGCGTGGCCAGTGCGTGCAACAAGGCCGCCAGGTATGTGCTCTGCTGGCCAACAGCGGATTTTTTAAGTTGTAACATATTTCTCCTAGCTTCCTTTTTCAAAGTTACGTGCTCACAACTAAGTCTAGTTTGTAATTCTTTGTCATTAATTCGGTACCAGTTAATGCTTCTCCTTCCAGTAGCTCACTTCTGATTGGAAAAAACACACAAAGCATATATACAAGCAATATATACAAACAACTTTCACACACGTAATATACTAAATCATAAGAAACATAAAGACAGTTTACATATCAATATACAATCCTCTACCACAATTCTCCCCGAATGCTCTCCAAGCCATTGCAACTGTTTGTGGATGGACTCACTATGGTCACTTAGATTAAAACAACACATGCCTTCAAATTCTTCACAGCCGTGTCCTTAAGCCAGAAGCAAAAATCAATAGCCGCACGATTTTGTAAAATAGCGTGCCTAAGACTATTTTGGTCTAGTAGTAGCCGTTCCAAAATTTGAGCGGTGACACCTGCTTGTCCTTCTGACCAGCAGGCCAAATCCTCAATTTGCTTCAATGCCTGGGCTGCCGCCACTCCAGGCGCAACCATAGATGCAGAGACTCGCACTGCCACAGACCACAGCCACACCCCATCGCCGCAGCCAGACGCAGGACCTGCACCTGCCCCTGCTCGGCGCAATCGGCGCGGCACATTCAGCCATCGCCTACAACTAGGGCCAACACTGCCAGCTGGCCAAGACGGCAAGGCCCTCCACAAGCACTCCCCGGGATATCCCGCCAAGCGCAGTCACCGCAAATCAGAAAAACACTGGGGGTAACTCCTTGGCAGCATCGCCATTCCACAACAGCAAAATTTGCTGGCCTCGATCAAATGACGACCGGGCACCATAAGCACCGAGGCTAATTTTCTGATTAGACTGTAATCCAATTTTTCCCAGGCTTGATCCACAATATCCGTCTACCCTAAACACAAAACTTTTGTATTGATCATTAGTTGGGGACACGTCTGTCCAGCTGCCATCTTTGAAGACGTTATAGGGAAAATGCCATCCCAAGATTTGAGCAGCTTGGCTTTGGAGGCTTACTATGCTGGCGTACTTGTCGCTAAAAACAACACGTTTGTGTAACATGATTGTTGCTGGCACTACCTACAAATTTTTATCCTAATAAATTTAACTCTTGTGGGGAAATATACGGAAGACTGCCCCTTTTTTTTTTTTTTTTTTTTTTTTTAGCATTTGTTTTAATGTTAAATGAATTCATTCAATAACCGCTTGTCCCATAGGTGAATGAGGGATACTGGTAGTGTGAGTCACTCCCCAATCCTGTAAAAAGGCACCATACTGGATCACTGTCTGTCCCGATTTTCTTTGGTACTCCCATGGTTTTCTCCAGTGTGAGCAGTAGCAACAACAAAGGCAGAAAACATATCAACAGTTACATGCACGTATTTAGATCGATTAGACAATTGACTATAAGTAATATCAGTTTGCCATAATTCATTGGCACATAAACCTGTTAGATTTACTCCTGCTGGAGTATTTGAAGGCACAATATGTTGACGGTCAGGGCAGGCACGTACAATCAGCTGAGCTTGATCTGCTGTCTGACCTGACAGAGAGCATCATCTACCACCAATTGACAAACTGTAGGATTATTCATCATTCCTTGAGGCAGTACAATCCAATGATATTGTTGCGTGGGTCGTTCATTGTTAAGCACTGGAACTGAAAAGGCAAATCTAGGACAATCGTTAGGGTGTAAATAAATAAAAAAGTAAAAAGGTGAAATAACCCAATCTTTTAAATCAATCACCATCAAATGCTAACATTCTGGAATCATAGTAGGATTTGGTACACCCGGTTGTAATGCACCCATTGGTGAAATGATTGCATAATAGCTCTTAAATCTTTTAGCATAAATCTCCATTTTCCTGATTTCTTTGGGATAACAAATATCGGAGTATTCTATGGGCTAGTGGAGGGAATTATATGTCCTAATTTGAGCTGTTCGTCGACTAATTTTTGAGCTCACTCCAGTCGCTCACCTTTTAATGGCCACTGATCGACCCAGACCGGCTTGCCAGTCAACCAGTCCAGCTTGAGTTGGGGCTGGACATCAGTGACGTGTGCTAAAAATTTGAGGTTAGCCTCACATTCCAGTGATTCAACAAATCCCGACCTCATAATGTACATGGGACATCAAAAACATATGGTTTCAAAATAGCTTGTTTGTTACCTGGGCCTACTACTAACAAGGTCTGTGCACTCTGCTGTGGGATCTGTGTTCCACCTACTCTGATCACAGCTGCCAGGGCTTGTATCAGAGGCCGAGAGGGCGGCCAGTCAGGATTTTTCACTATAGATACATCAGCCCCTGTGTCAACTAGGCCAGAAAAGCCTTCCCATTAATGATTACTGTTAAAGGAGGCTGTGCAGCTGTGACTGTCTGTGTCCAAAATTCTTTGTGATAGCAGAGTGACCTTTATTATTGTTATATAGGCAGCTTTTATAGATTATTACTCTAGCCACGATGTGTCCACGCGCCCCTCACCCAGCTGTGATTGGTTACAAACAATAGTGCATGCACCTATTTTAACTTTACTATTGGCTATGCCTAAAAAGGAGCTATTTTTTACTTGTTAAACTAAACATCATTTTCTCACACACTCTATATCAACTTCCCAAACTCCCCACGTCAACTTCTCACACTCCCTGCACCAGCTGTTCACACTCCCTTTTCTTTCTCATCCTCTTTATCGGTGTTTCCCAACTTCAGAAAAGAGCACAGGCTTAAATCATGAAGGTCAAACCCCAACTGTAACTGTGTGTATGATGCCACAATTCCCCTTTTTTTTGTTTTTCTATGACCATTACTTGATGAACCGTACTCTGTATCGTTCACTGGGAGCATGACAATAGGCAGGGGATGATTATTACTATGCATAAAAGAACTACTAGCAATATAATGCCTGCTTTACTAAAGATTTTAACCATCCTGTCAATTAAGAGCATTGATAAAGCAGAAGCTGTAGCATTAGTTTGTTTTGCAAGCCAACAACCCAACTTATTCAGTGTAGTTAACGCCTGTGCCACTCCAACTCCTGGTGCAAATATTGAAGCTGCAATGATTTTAGCTGGTTCCCAAAATTCTGCTCTGGAATCGCACTAGCTATCATAAGCATGTGTGCTTTGCCTATTCCGGGTGTGTCTATGACTTAGGTTCATGGTGGTGTTCGGGAAATACATTCTTAAAGTCCCTATAGTACATGGATCTCCCCTTATATGCGAAGGAATACCCTGCTAAGCTCTATTATAGCCCTGCAGAAGCAGTTACTAGCATTTTGGTGTTTTGTTTGTTTGTTTGTTTGTTTGGCTTTTTTTTCCTCAGAATCAATTACCCTTGGGAGTACAAACAATCCTAATTTTGTGGTGGATGATCGCCCCAGCAATAGTGCACATAATCCTTGTGATATAAGACCAAAGACACAAGTAGGAATTAAATGCACCAACGTGTCAGTGATTACTGTTGACCAAAACATTTAGCTGCCAATATCTCTGCTTTATAGTGTTCCGAGCCCACGTTCTGACACGCCTTTACTAAACCTGCAATCGTTTTTGCCTGATTTCTGATAAGATCAAGAGCTTGTTGGCAGTCTGTGTTAGCATTTTCAATGGCCAACTGGAATACCAACACATCTGCAGTAGCCGGATTTTCTGTTTATCTCTGAACTGCCATTTGTAGCCGATCAAGGAAATGCTCATAAGGTTCCTGTGCTCCCTGCCGAATGGAAGCAGAGGAAGCCTCCCCTGTCCCAAAAATCAGGGACACGTCTTAATGCTCTCTTAACCAATTCAGTCAGTTGTTGGAAAGCCACTTGCTGTAACGCTGCCTGTGCCTGATTTTGACATGTGTGACATTTTATTCATCCCAAAATATTTAGCTCTCGATTTAAGAGATTTAACACCTATAACACTTTAGCTATTGTTTCACTGGGAGATTTCCCCCTTCTTGTTTTAAAAGCATATTCTCCAAAGTACCATGTGCGTATTCTATGATCGGTTGCCCAGTAGGATTGTAAGAAATACCAGTAACATGCTCAATACCTTATGATGACAAAAATACATGTCTGATAAGAAGTGTATGCCAAAGTTCTTGCGAGCATAAACCACGAGGATTAACACCATTCACTGGTGGCACGATCGTTTTTTGACAGGTACTACACAATTGTACGATTGAGCGGGCTTACTCTCTTGTTATACCAAATTGTCACCTAATAGCATTAGCATTCTGATGGTAGAAGTCATGCAAGATGTTTGCCTGCACGAGCGAGTTTGGTACCAGAGCTGCACTCGTGAGAGGCTCAGCTCGCCTGTTCCCTTCTGCTATAGGCCCTGGAAGCGTGGTGTGCGCTCGCAGATGTACAATGGAATATGCATGTTTACGGTTTTGCAACACTGATATTGATTGTTGAAATTGCTGGAACAGAAGAGGATTAGTTATTTCCCGCAATGCCGATCGAGACGATCCAAGTTAAGATGTGCTCTCTCGTGGTAAAACCTGGGCCACGGGCCTCAGCCGGGCGAGGGGGCGGGGCCAAGCGGCCGCTCTGCAGGCGCGGCCGGCGGGTGGGGGGGCAGCGGCGGCGGAGGGGGGAGGTGGGGGCGGGGCAGCGGCGGCGGAGGGTCAGCCCTGCCTCGCCTCAGCCGGGCGGGGTGGCGACGACGACCCAGCAGCCCTGTGCCGGCCCCCCCCTTGTTGTTGTCGCTGTTGTTGTTGTTGCCGCAGCTCCGGCCGCTCGCGCTCCGTAACCGCCGCCGCCCCCTCACGCCGAGGGGACCATCAGCTGCAAACGAACCGGCGCAGCGGGGCCCGCAGCGCGTCTCCGTCCCCTCCAGCCGCGGTTCGCTCCCGCACACGAGCGGCAGCGCCGAGGCGAACGCCGCGCCCGCGGCCCCGGCCGGCAGCAGCAGCGGCGTTCCCGGGGCGCCGCCGGGCGCGGTGGGCGGCGCGGCGCGGGGGTGCCGGTGTACCGACTTCGTTGGAAGAGGGGGAAAGAAATAAGTCTGTCTTTCGTTCGGGGCCCTGGATCAAAAGGATTCGATGATGACTTTTCCAGGCCGGCAGCATCCCCACAGGTGGCTGCACGCCAACGTTTAACGTCTATAGTGTCCCAAGTCCTTGTCATGTATATATTTGAAGAGTTTGCCTCCGGTACATGGGCTGATACCCAAACCAGGAGTACCGGGAGTTTTATCAAGTCAGACCTGTTAATAGTGCTGGTTTCTCTAGCACTTTGTCAACACCTTAACTACAGACTTATGTTCTGTTAAAGCCGTGCTTCCCATCGTTCCCAATCGCTTACCTCCTCCTGTTGAGGCAGGTGTCGCTTATTTTTTTTTCTTTTTTCTTCAGTTGCTTACTTCTTCTTTCCTTTGGTTCCTAATTCTTCGTGTTTCCGGATAATATCTTTTGCATACCCCACTGCAATCAGGGGGGGCCAATATCTTTTTCCAAGTTTTAATCCACGCTCCTCTAAGAAGCTTCTCACCAATTGCGACAATGGATCCCGCAGATCGTCCGGCTTTCCTCTATAGGCCGCCTGAATGTAGATCCGCCCGGCTTTCCCCGATGGGCCGCCTGAAGTCGCCGTCCCTTCTCCGCTAAGATAACACTCGTTCAAAACAAGTAATAGATGTCCCGAGCGAAACGATAGTGAGTCCAGCTCATTCTTCCTGTCCCTGTTCGGGCGCCATAATGCGGAGAAGGGATTTGGAGAAGTACTGAGACGACTCAATATGAGTTAGCTGCAGGAAGTCTCGTTTATTGCGCAGTTCTTATTGCTTATATAGACAGTATTTGCCAATAATCCTGAGACCACACCTTTTCTACACCATTATTGGATGATACATACGCTTGTCATATTTAACAGCTTATTTCAAACAGACACCCGCCTAGCGAAGCTCTGCTCTAAGCAAACACTACTCCCTTATCATACAGCATAGTTTTCTTATCCTTAACTTCAAGGGCATTCTGCCCTTGAGGCCTAACTTTAGAGCTCCAGTCCTTATTTGCACAAGGTTTTCTTTGTGCAGTTTCTTCAAGGATCTGCACTCCGACACTTGAAGACAATTCTATATTTCACACTTGAAAAAAAACCAAAATAAGACTCAGCAACCCTCTCCACATACACCACTCTGTCCTCTTTTTGAGAAATTACGGGAAATTACAGAATTGTTGAGGTTGGAAGACTCCTCTGGAGATCATCTAGTCCACCTGCTCTGCTCAGAGCATGATCACCTAGAGCAGGTTGCCCAGGACTGTGTCCAGTTGTTTTTTTAATAACGTCAAGAATGAGCACCATAAAACCTCTCTGGGTGACCTTTTGCAGTGTTTGACCATCCTCACAGTAAAAAAGTGTTTTATTAGGCTCAGATGGAATTTCCTGTTTTTCAGTTTGTGCCCCTTGCCTCTTGTCCTGTCACAGGATACCACTGAGAAGAGTCTGGCTGTCGTCTTTACATTTTCCTATCAGATATTTATACATTTTGGAAAGATGTTCCTGAGCCTTCTATTTTCCAGGCTAAACAATCCCAACTGTCTCAGTCTCTTATATGGGAGATGTTCCAGTCCATTAATCATCTTTGTGGCCTCTCACTGGATCTGCTCTAGTATGTCCATGGGGAGCCTAGTACGGGACATAGCACTCTGGGTATGGGCTCACCAGTGCTGAGCCAGAGGGGAAGGATCACCTCCCTCAGTCTGCTGGCGATGCTCCTTCTATGCAGTCCAAGATATTATTTGACTTCATAGCTACAAGTATACATAATACTTCATATTATGTATACTTATGTATACAGCAGTCTGGTAAAGTTCCTACTGACTGGAAAAGGGGAAATATAGCCCCCATCTTTAAAAAGGGAAAAAAAGAAGACCCGGGGAACTCCAGGCCAGTCAGTCTCACCTCTGTGCCCTGCAAGATCATGGAGCAGATCCTCCTGGCGACTAAGGCACATGGAAAAGAAGGAGGTGATTGGTGACAGCCCACATGACTTCACTAAGGGCAAATCCTGCCTGACTAATTTGGTGGCCTTCTATGATGAGGTTAAAGCATTGATGGATAGGGGAAGAGCAACTGACATCATCTACCTGGACTTATCCAAAGCATTTGATACTGTCCCACACGACATCCTTGTCTCTAAACTGGAGAGACATGGATTTGACGGATGTACCACTCGGTGGATAAGGAATTGGCTGGATGGTCGCACTCAAAGAGTTGTGTTCAAGGGTTCAATGTCCAGGTGGAGGCCTGTGACGAGTGGTGTTTCTCAGGGGTCAGTACTGAGGCCAGTGCTATTTAACATCTTTGTCGACAACATGGACAGTGGGATCGAGTGCACCCTCAGCAAGTTTGCAGATGACACCAAGCTGTGTGGTGTTGTGGACACGCTGGAGGGAAGGGATGCCATCCAGAGGGACCTTGACAGGCTGGAGAGGTGGGCCCGTGAGAACCTCGTGAAGTTCAACAAGGCCAAGTGCAAGGTCCTGCACGTGGGTCGGGGCAATCCCAAGCACAAGGACAGGCTGGGCGGAGAATGGATTAAGAGCAGCCCTGAGGAAAAGGACTTGGGAGTGCTGGTGGATGAGAAGCTCAACATGAGCCGGCAATGTGCGCTGGCAGCCCAGAAAGCAAATCGTATCCTGGGCTGTATCAAAAGCAGTGTGGGCAGCAGGTTGAGGGAAGTGATTCTGCCCCTCTACTCAGCTCTCGTGAGACCCCACCTGGAATACTGTGTTCAGCTCTGGAGTCCCCAACACAAGAAGGACATAGAGCTACTGGAGCAGGTCCAGAGGAGGGCCACGAAGATGATCCGAGGGCTGGAACACCTCTGCTATGAAGACAGGCTGAGAGAGTTGGGGCTGTTCAGCCTGGAGAAGAGAAGGCTCCGGGGTGATCTTATAGCAGCTTTCCAGTACCTAAAGGGAGCCTACAGGAAAGCTGGAGAGGGACTTTTTACAAGGGCATGTAGTGATAGGACAAGGGGCAATGGATTTAAACTGAAAGAGGGGAGATTTAGGTTAGATATAAGGAAGAAATTTTTCACTCAGAGGGTGGTGAGGCACTGGAACAGGTTGCCCAGAGAAGTTGTGGATGCCCCATCCCTGGAAGTGTTCAAGGCCAGGTTGGATGAGGCTTTGGGCAACCTGGTGTAGTGGAGGATTTCTCTGCCCATGGCAGGGAGGGTTGGAACTAGATGATCTTTAAGGTCCCTTCCAACCCTAACCATTCTATGATTCTATTATTCTGTAAAGGTAATGAATTGGAAAATAATGTATCTATCATAGAATATATGTATCTGTATTGATACATGATTTAGGACAGGATGTGTATACCCATTTTAACTTCAGTGTTTGCTTCCCAGGGGCTTAACTGATGTATGCCTTATTCTCAGTTTATTTCCACCTCTCTGGTAGTTTTCTACCACCTTCTGAGTGGTCAGAAACTTGATTAATCCCTCTACCTACAGCTCTTTTATATGCACATCCCCAATCTTCTTGGGGCTTTGCCTCAAAACTCATTTTATTCCAATAGATTGTCTTCAATAAACTTCTAATCCTATGTCCTGGGTTTGGCTGGGATAGAGTTAACTTTTCACAGGAAAGCTAGGAGGGGACGCAGTGTGGGCAGCTGACCCAAACTCGCCAGGGGGCTATTTGATACCATATGATGTCATGCCCAGAGTATATAATGGGGGAGCTAGTTGAGAGGGGCATTGTCGATCAGGAGCAGGCTAGGTTCTGAGTTCCACGTGGTGAGCCATCATACCACTTGTTCTGTGTTGTTCTTTTATTAGTGTTACTGTTGTTATTATCCCTTCTCGTTTTTTTTTTGTACTGTCCTGTTAAACTGTCCTTATCCCAATCCATGAGTTTTACCCTTTTTTTCCAATTTTCTCCTCCCATCCCACCGAGGGGGAAGAATGAGCGAGCGTCAGCATGGTTGCTTAGCTGGGCTAAAACATGACAGGCCCAACGTAGGACTTGATAACGACAGATCCAACTAGAGCATGTTAAAAACCAAATTCGTTATATGTGTTTATTGTGTTAGTTAAATAGTTGCTGGTCATAATGTTGTTTTGGTTGCTCACACGACTGTGTTATGTAACTCCTTATATGCCCCTATGCATTCACTGTGATGCTGTTCATCATCACTGGGAGAGGGGTCAGGGCTCTCATTTTGCTGTCCCATGTAACGTCAGCTTATGATACGATAACAGTACTGGCCACGAGGCTGAACTGGTCTATGTACGTGGCATTGGCATCATGCTCGTATCTCGGGCACCACCTCTCAGGATTTATTAGCAATTGTGCCCAATCTATGGGGAAGACAGAGGAGGACACTTCCCCCCAATTTTACAATCCCCTCTTTCTCATTCAGGCTAATTACAATGGTCTTTGAGGATTTTGAATATTCTGGGAGTGTTCTAGCCAGCACAGTCTTAATGCTCTGTCTCCCGAAGGTGTTTCAGGTCTTGTTTGCGGTTAAACAACTATTTAAAAATATCATGGAGAGATCCGCTCTGAGGCCACATAGTTATGAGTGGCAGGGTGTGTGGGAGAGCATGGGCAAATGCCTGAGACAGTGGGCACCTCCGGTGTTTTGGAACTTCACCTCTGAACAAGTGCAGAATCCTGAAAAACTGATAGAATGTTTGGAAAAAGCGTGCTGTCACCCTGGCAATCCCTTGCAGACTGAGATCAGTGCAATGTGCTGAGGCTGGGCCCACGCCTACCGAGCTGCCTTGTCTAACACTCTTCAGCACTCTCAAAGGGGAGAGGAGGTCCTTGGATCTGGTGACAAAACAACAGACACTGCAGCCGAACCGGAGAACCCACCTGTTGCAGTGTCAGTCACCCCTGTACAGGAGTGGTGCACAAGGAAATCAGCTCACTTAGTGAGGGATGAAGATGAACCAGGGTCATCACAAGAATAGGAGGAGGACAGGCAGAGCCCACACAAGACAGTAACCACTCGATCCCTATCACTGAGTGAACTGCGAGATATGTGAAAGGATTTCAGCTGCCATCCAAACGAGAACATTGTTACCTGGCTGCTCCAATGCTGGGATAATGGAGCCGATGGCCTGGAACTAGAGGGTAGGGAAGCCAGGCAACTGAGTTCTCTGTCTAGGGAAGGGGGCATCGACAAGGAAATTGGAAGAAAACCACGAACCCTCAGCGTCTGGAGGCAACTCCTGTCAAGCGTGAAGGACAGGTACCCCTTCAAGGATGATATGATATGTCACCCAGGCAAGTGGACCACCATGGAAAGAGGTATCCAGTACCTGAGAGAGTTCACCGTGCTGGAGGTGATTTACAATGATCTGAATAACAAGCAGTTATCCAAAGATCCAGATCAATCCACTTGGCGAAAGTTTGTAGGGAGTGTACCAGCATCATATGCCAACTCGTTTGCAGTAATGTCCTGGAGAGAAGGCGCGGGACAAATGGTGGAGGACTTGGCTGGTCAACTCTGGCAATACAAAGGAAGTATCTGTACAGATACTCTGTACAGGCCTGCGTTGCAGCTGTGGAGAAACTGTCCCAGGAGTTCCAGCAATTCAAAGAGGACATGTCCCACTCTCCACCCATATGGACCCATATCTCAGCTATTAGAAGTAAGCATTCCCCTGACCAAGAGAGAGAACACAGAGTGCACACACCACGGGGTAACTTGTGTTTTTTCCTGCATGACCACAGAGAGGACATGAGGAAGTGGGATGGAAAACCTACTTCAACCCTAAGGGCACGGGTACAGGAGTTGAAAGGAAAACCAATCACAACAGGGAATTCTTCCAGGAAAAATGCCACTCCAGTTTTCAGTGGGCAGCTCCTCAGACATCATAGCGGGGATGATCCCATTTTCGATCCTCTCAAAGGGACTTCTAGTTCATTTTTACAAAAGGTGAGCGATGAATACTGTGACCAGGACTAGAGGGACCCTGCCTCCAGCCAGGTGGAGGAGAGGGATAACAGGCTTTATTGGACTGTGTGGATTCGATGGCCTGGCACGTCAGACCCACAGGAATATAGGGCTCTAGTGGACCCTGGTGCACAATGCACCCTGATGCCATCCAGGTATAAAGGGGCAGAATCCATCTGTATTTCTGGAGTTGCGGAGAAGGGATTTGGAGAAGTACTGAGACGACTCAATATGAGTTAGCTGCAGGAAGTCTCGTTTATTGCGCAGTTCTTATTGCTTATATAGACAGTATTTGCCAATAATCCTGAGACCACACCTTTTCTACACCATTATTGGATGATACATATGCTTGTCATGTTTAACAGCTTATTTCAAACAGACACCCGCCTAGCGAAGCTCTGCTCTAAGCAAACACTACTCCCTTATCATACAGCATAGTTTTCTTATCCTTAACTTCAAGGGCATTCTGCCCTTGAGGCCTAACTTTAGAGCTCCAGTCTTTATTTACACAGGATTTTCTTCGTGCAGTCTCTTCAAGGATCTGCACTCCGACATGGAGTGACAGGGTGATCCCAGTAGCTAACTGTATTGGAAGCTGAAGTGAGTCTAACTGGGAATGAGTGGCAAAAGCACCCCATTGTGACTGGCCCAGAGGCCCCGTGCGTCCTGGGCATAGACTACCTCAGGAGGGGGTATTTCAAGGACCCAAAAGGGTACCGGTGGGCTTTTGGTATAGCTGCCATAGAGACGGAGGATATTCAACAGCTGTCTACCTTGCCTAGTCTGTCAGAGGACCCTTCTGTTGTGGGATTGCTGAGGGTTGAAGAACAACAGGTGCCAATTGCTACTACGATGATGCACTGGTGGCAATATCGCACCAACCGAGACTCTCTGATCCCCATCCAGGAGCTGATTCATCAACTGGAGAGCCAAGGGGTGATCAGCAAAACTCATTCCCCCTTCAACAGTCCCATATGGCCAGTGTGCAAGTCTAATGGAGAGCGGAGACTAACAATAGACTATCGTGGCCTGAATGAAGTCACACCGCTGATGAGTGCTGCTGTGCCGGATATGCTGGAACTTCAATATGAACTGGAATCGAAGGCAGCCAAGCGGTATGCCACAACTGATATTGCTAACATGTTTTTCTCAATCCCTTTAGCAGAAGAGTGCAGGCAACAGTTTGCTTTCGCTTGCAGGGGTGTCCAGTATACCTGGAATCGACTGCCCCAGGGGTGGAAACACAGCCCTACCATTTGCTATGGACTGATCCAGACTGCACTGGAACAGGGTGAAGCTCCAGAACAGCTGCAGTACATTGATGACATCATTATATGGGGCAACACAGCAGAAGAAGTTTTTGAGAAAGGGAAGAAAATAGTTCAGAACCTTCTGGAGGCTGGTTTCGCTATAAAACGAAGTAAGGTAAAGGGACCTGCACAGGAGATCCAGTTCTTAGGAATAAAATGGCAAGATGGGCATCGTCACATCCCAGTGGAAGTGATCAACAAAATACCAGCTATGTCCCCACCGACTAGTAAGAAACACACACAAGCTGTCCTAGGTGTTGTGGGCTTTTGGAGGATGCATATTCCAAGTTACAGCCTAATTGTGAGCCCTCTCTATCAAGTGACCAGGAAGAAGAATAATTTTACATGGGGCCCTGAGCAACAGCAAGCCTTTGAACAAATTAAACAGGAGGTTGTCCGTGCAGTAGCCCTTGGGCCAGTCCAGACAGGACAAGATGTTAAAAATGTGCTCTACACTGCAGCCGGGGAGAATGGCTCTACTTGGAGCCTCTGACAGAAAGCACCAGGGGAGACTCGAGGTCAACCCCTTGGATTTTGGAGTCGGGGATACAGAGGATCTGAAGCCCTTTACACTCCAACTGAAAAGGAGATATTGGCAGCATATGAAGGAGTCTGAGCTGCTTCAGTAGTGGTTGGTACTGAAGTGCAGCTCCTCCTGGCACCCTGATTGCCCGTGCTGGGCTGGATTTTCAAAGGGAGTGTCCTGTCTACACATCACGCAACTGATGCCACGTGGAGTAAGTGGGTTGCACTGATCACACAAAGGGCTCAGGTAGGAAACTCCAGTCGCCCAGGAATTTTGGAAGTGATCATGAACCGGCCAGAAGGCAAAGACTTCGGAATATCACCAGAAGAAGAGGAGGTGACACGTGCTGAAGAGGCTCCACCATATAATAAACCATCAGAGAGTGAAAAGCGATATGCCCTCTTCATGGATGGGTCCTGCCACATTGTAGGAAAACATCAAAGGTGGAAAGCTGCTGTGTGCAGTCCTACGTGACAAGTTGCAGAAGCTGCTGAAGGAGAAGGTGAATCGAGTCAGTTTGCAGAAGTGAAAGCCATCCAACTGGCTTTAGATATGGCTGAATGAGAAAAGTGGCCAGTGCTCTATCTCTACACTGACTCACGGATGGTGGCAAATGCCCTGTGGGGATGGCTACAGCAGTGGAAGCAAAGCAGCTGGCAACGCAGAGGCAAACCCATCTGGGCTGCCCCATTGTGGAAAGACATTGGTGCATGGGTAGAGAAGCTGGCTGTAAAAGTACGTCATGTAGATGCCCATGTACCCAAGAGTCGGGCCACTGAAGAACATCAAAACAACCAACAGGTGGATCAGGCTGCTAAGACTGAAGTGTCTAAGGTGAATCTGGACTGGCAACATAAAGGTGAAAAATTTCTAGCTCGTTGGGCCCATGATGCCTCAGGCCATCAAGGAAGGGATGCCACATACAGATGGGCTCGTGATTGAGGGGTGGACCTAACCGTGGACACTATTGCACAGATTATCCATAAGTGAGAGACATGTGCTGCAATCAAGCAGGCCAAGCGATTAAAACCTTTCTGGTATGGAGTCCCATGGTCAAAATATAAGCATGGGAAGGCCTGGCAGATTGATTATATTGCACTCCCAGAAACTTGCCAAGGCAAGCGCCATGTGCTCACAATGTTGGAAGCAACAACAGGATGGCTGAAAACATATCCTGTGCCCCACGTCGCTGCCTGGAACACTATCCTGGGCCTTGAGAAACAAGTCCTATGGCAGCATGGCACCCCAGAAAGAACTGAGTCAGACAACGGGACTCATTTCTGCAACAACCTCATAGACACTTGGGCCAAAGAGCATGGCATCGAGTGAGTGTATCACATTCTCTATCATGCACCAGCTTCTGGGAAGACTGAACGATATAACGGACTGCTAAAAACCACACTGAAAGCAATGGGTGGTGGAACCTTCAAACATTGGGATACACATTCAGCAAAGGCCACCTGGCTAGTGTCGTGGTTTTAGGCTGATCCAGCAACTAAAACTCACACAGTCTCTCCTTCTCCAGTAAAGTAGAGAGGAGAGGGAAAAAAAAAAACAAAGGGACTGAGGGTTGAGACAAGAACAGAGGGAGCACCCACCAACCATGGTCCTGGGCAAACCAGACAGGGCTTTCTCAAAGCAAAACAGTTTATTAATGATTACTTAGAAGGACAAAGGGAAACAGAAAAACCGATTACTTGAGAGGACAGAAAGAAACAAAACCAGATCTTAAAACCGACACCTTCCCCCCCCCTTTCCTTTTCCTCCCGGCTCTACCTCCTCCCCCCAGCAGCACAGGGGGCAGGGACTGGGGGAGTGCAGGTCAGTTCATTCTGTGCTGTTACTGCTGCTTCTTTCTTAAAGGAGGAGGAGTCCTTACACCCTTTTTCCCTGCTCCAATGGATCCCCTACCCACGAGGAAAAATCCACAAAGTTCTCCAGCGTGAGTCCAGCCCACTGGAAACAATCCTTCCCCACAGATTGCTCCGGTGTGGGCTTTACCACAGTCTCGGATACTTAGGGGACTGTAGCTACTTGCTCTGGCGTGGGTCGTCACACAGACTCCAGATGCCTCTCTGCCTTGTCGTGCACCCCAACACGACCATCCTCAGGCTCAGGCATCTTCTCCCCACGGGCTGCGAGTGGGTCTCTGCTCCACCGAGGCCGTCCTGGTTGCAGGGGGGCCGCCTGCTATCTCACCATCAGCCGCAGGGGAAACTCGGCTCCGGCACACCTCCTCCCGCTCCATCCTCACTGACCTGCTGTCGATGCGGCTGTTTCTCTCAGATCTCAGTCCTCTCCAGGTGAACTCAGCCCAGTGGGCACCCTGGGAGTAGGGTGCCCCCGAGTTCCCCAGCTGGCTCCGCCGCTGCCATTCTCCGTGGGCAACGCCGGCCCGACGCAGGCAGCTGCCCGGCCGGGAGCCAGGGAGCGGGGGCAGCGCCCTCCTCCCTTCTCTGCTCGATCCTGGGCGAAGCACCTTTTCTGGTTCCTTTGTCCTGATTTAAATAGGGCAATTCGCAGAGGCGCCCTATTGGCTCAACCCCGAGGGGGATGGCAGTCTGATCTGGTGGCCAGAACCAAGCCTAACCCGGTTCCAAAACCGGGGAGGTCACAGGGAGCGAAACCCCTCTCCTGCCACCAGAACCACCCCCCCCTCCACATCAAACCATGACAGCTAGTTAACAGTATAGGCCCTGCCCAATCTAAACTTCCACATAATGTAGAAGGGGATAAAGTCCCTGTAGTGCACATGAAGAATATGTTGGGAAAGGCAGTCTGGGTTAGTCCTGCCTTGGTTTAAGGTAAACCTTAAATTCTTGGGATTGCTTTTGCCCAGGGACCTGAGTGCACTTGGTGGTTGATGCAGAAGTACAGGGAAGTTTGATGTGTACCCCAAGGGGATTTGATTTTGGGAGAGAATAGCCAGTGAATTAAATATTGGGCCTGATGGTATCCACCCGAGAGTCCTGAGAGAGCTGGCGGATGTCATTGCCAAACCCCTGTCCATTATCTTTGGGCAGTCTTGGCTCACTGGGGAAGTTCCGCTGGACTGGAGGCTGGCGGATGTTACCCCCGTTTACAAAAAAGGGCGGAAGGAGGATCCGGGGAACTACAGGCCTGTCAGTCTGACCTTGGTGATGGGCAAAGTCATGGAACAGGTTATCTTGAGTGCTATTAATGAGCACATACAGGTTAACCGGGTGATCAGGCCCAGTCAACATGGGTTTATGAAAGGCAGGTCTTGCCAATTAAACCTGATCACCTTCTATGACAGGGTGACCTGCCTGGTTGACGAGGGAAGGGCTGTGGATGTAGTTTTCCTTGACCTCAGAAAAGCCTTTGATACAGTTTCTCATAGTGTTCTGGTTGAGAAACTGATAACTGCTGGCCTGGATAGGCACACCCTCCTTTGGGTTAAAAACTGGCTGGATGGCCGGGCCCAAAGAGTGGTGGTAAATGGGGCTAAATCCGGCTGGAGGCCGGTCACCAGTGGGGTTCCCCAGGGCTCAGTGCTGGGTCCAGTTCTGTTTAACATCTTTATCAATGACCTGGATGAGGGGATTGAATGTACCCTCAGTAAGTTTGCGGACGACACCAAGCTGGGAGGCTGTGTCGATCTGCTCGAGGGTAGGGAGGCCCTTCAGAGGGATTTGAACAGACTGGATAGTTGGGCTGAGGCCAATGGCATGAGCTTTAATAAGGCCAAGTGCAGAGTCCTTCACTTGGGGTGTAAAAACCCCAAGCATCGCTATAGGCTCAGGGAAGAGTGGCTGGAGAGCTGCCTGGCGGAGAAGGACCTGGGGGTGTTGGTTGACTACCAGCTTGATATGAGTCAGCAGTGTGCCCAGGTGGCCAAAAAGGCCAATGGGATACTGGCGTGTATCAAGAATAGTGTGACCAGCAGGAATAGGGAAGTGATCCTGCCCCTGTACTTGGCACTGGTGAGGCCTCACCTGGAATATTGTGTCCAGTTTTGGGCCCCTCGCTTTAAGAGAGATATTGAGCTCCTGGAGCGGGTCCAGAGAAGGGCGACTAAACTGGTCAAGGGGCTGGAAAATAAAACTTATGGGGAGCAGCTGAGGGAGTTGGGGCTGTTTAGCCTGGAGAAGAGGAGGCTGAGGGGAGACCTGATTACAGCCTACAAATACTTGAGAAGGGATGGTGGGGAGGTGGGGGAAGGGCTCTTTACATTAGTGATGGGTGATAGGACAAGAGGAAATGGGTATAAGCTTAGTCAGGGGAGATTCAGGTTGGATGTTAGGAAGTATTTCTTCTCTGAAAGGGTTGTCAGCCACTGGAATAGGCTGCCCAGGGAGGTGGTTGAGTCCCCATCCCTGGATGTGTTTAAGAAAAGGGTGGATGAACTACTTAAGGATATGGTTTAATGGGAGATTAGGGACGGTTGGACTGGATGATCTCTAAGGTCTTTTTCAACCTAGAAATCTATGAAGTCTATGAAATTGTGTTATGTTTTTTGCTAAATAACCCTGTTACTGTGTGTCATCATTGCTACTGTTGCTGAATGCTATGTCAGTGGGATTACAGTAAGACTCACCCAAATTAATGAAGGATGGACTTTGATGAAACTGAGCAAAATATATTGATGATGGAACTAGAACTGGCTTTGGAACTGGTGTCCAGCAACCTCCTTGAGATTTACATCTTCAACCCACGGATATGGACCGTGCCAGATACACCAGCCATGAGCTCCGGATGCACTATGCAACAACCTAACACCACACACCATCTCTCCTGACCTGAAAGACTGGTATGACAGATGGAGCCCCAAAGTCATGGATTAAATGAACTCAATGGACATGTTAGAGGGATGGCCCATAGACTAAGTAAATTATATCTGTGTGTTTATATGTATAAAAAACAGGAGCAGTGATGGTGATTAATTGGAAAATGTATAATCTGAGCATGACGCAGATGGCATTGAATAAGGGGTGGTGTCCCAGTTTTAGCTGGGAACGGGTTAGCTCTTCTTTTTAACAGCTAGAAGAGCTCCGTGTTTTGGTTTTACTCAGGGGCTCGCTCTGAGAAGAATGCTGATAGCAAGTTGATGTTTGTGGTTGGACATGAGACTCCAAGGACTTTTCAGTGTGCCGGAGTGCAGAAGCACGGCGGGATAAGGGGGGAGCATAGCCGGGACAAGGGGGACACGATTCCCCTTGTGATTTGTGGTGGAACTTAAGATTGAGGGCCAAACTGGCCAATTAGTATTCCATATCATGCAGCGTCATGCCCAGTATAAAAGTGAGGGTCAGCCGGAAAGAAGGGCTTTTGCGCTTTGGCTCTTTCGCCGCTTTTGCTCTATTTCCTTTTTTTTTCCCTCTCTCTCCCAGTACTCCCACTCTTGGAGTACTCTCTCTCTCTCTGCCCCTCTCTATTTTGGGGCCTCGCATTCGTCCGGGATTGCAGCTTCGGGACGAGACGGGCTTCGCATACGAGGGGGCGGTGAGCATCTACACTGTGTATTAAATCATCTGTATTAAATTGTTCTTATCTCAACCCACGGGTTTCCCGTTTATCCTTTAATTCTCTCCCTCATTCCTGGGGGTGGGGGAGGGGGAGTGACTGGCTGTGTGGGAGGGTCAGCCTAACCCAGGACAGGTGGATAATGTCCAGGGTTTGGCTGGGATAGAGTTAACTTTTCACAGGAAGCTGGGAGGGGACACAACATGGGCAGCTGGCCCAAACTAGCCAGGGGGCTATTAGATACCATATGACCTCATGCCTAGAGTATATATTGGGAGAGCTAGCTAGAGGAGGGGCTTTGCTGGGAGCTGGCTGGGTTTCGAGTCCTGTGTGGTGAGCAATTGTACCACTTGTTCTGTATTGTTCTTTTATTAGTATTATTGTGGTTCTTATTCCTTTTTGATTTTTTGGTGCTATCCTATTAAATTGTCCTTATCCCCACCCACGAGTTTTACCCTTTTCTTCTGATTTTCTCCTCCCATCCCACTGAGGGGGAGGAGTGAGGGAGTGACGGAATCGTTGCTTAGCTACTGGCTAGGCTAAACCCTGGGATCCCATATCCACCAATTCTGGAAGAACTTTAATTGAAAGAAATCAGATTCTTTGCATTTAGAAAAAAAAATTCTCCTCCATTAAATCTAAGTAGTGTGTGTTGAAAAGTAAATTCCCCCTGCACGTGCATATGCAATCTGCCAAATGCATTCTGCCTTCTCATTTGCTCCAGCTGTCCATCTTCTTACATCTGTACACTACAACTTTTTGTTCCCAAACTAGACTGTAAACTACTAGAGGTTGGAACAGCATTTTGTCATATGGTGTATCTGTGAAGTGCCAAATGAATCAGTAGTACTCTTTAAAGCAACTTATGGCTTTGTCTGTATGGAATTTATGAGTAATCTTTATTAAAAGTAGCACATCTATTGTTAATAAAAGTCAGAGACATTAAACATGTTTATCATAAATACAACTGTAATAAATAAAAAAGCATGAAAAGAGCTCTAACAAACAGGATGCTTTAAAGTTGTGCAATTCCCAAGCCTACTGTATTTGCACAATCCTAATAGCTTCAACTGAAATCTATGCAGGTGTATAAGCACCTTCTCTTTCCACTTAAATAACAACAAAGCTTTAAGGAGATATGGAAATGGGTGGGGAAAAAAATTGAAACATATCTTCCAATTTTGGCCTTATTAACACAAGGCTGGAGAAATTTCTTTTCTCCAAATCATGCAGTTTAAAATGAAAACTTTTATTTTTACTTGAGTGGTTTTTTTGAAACCGAATTGTTTTGTGTATTTCTGCCATGTGGAATTGGATCAGGTAGTTTAGATTAGATCACTGGATCTTGAGATTGTGTTAGTAATTGAAATCATTTTAAAAAATGAATACTGACAGAGGAAATGTTTGTTAAGTGTGGTATTATAGCCAGATTTTGGATTAGAATGATTTCCTGATGTGTTGTTCTTTGTGTCACCCTTTACAGAGAACGTGGGGCAATGCAAATCTCTGGAGTACCAGCACCTGCCTGCACACAAGTTCTTAGAAGAAGGAGAATCTTATTTAATGCTGGCTGTGGAAGTAGCATTGATAGGGCTGGGACAGCAACGAATAATGCCAGATGGCTTGTACGCACAAGAGAAGGTTTGTCGAAATGAGGAGCAGCTCATTTCTAAGCTACAGGAAATTGAATTGGATGATACTCTGGTGAAGATTTTTCGAAAACAAGCAGTCTTCCTATTAGAAGGTAGCTCAATGTAGATGCTAACTGCTTCTTTAAACTGTTTTCACCTACACAAGCCCACTGAATTAGTATTCCAGTGGAAACTGCTTTACATACTTAAGATGTTTTTTGACAGAACTCCAGCAAAGTTTTATTTCCAGTCTCTTATGAAAATCAAACATACTTTAGATATCACGTGACTGCAGAGATAAGGCATCTACTGATGTATAAGCCTTTAATTTTTTATTGCATTTTTTTCTTTAGATTTGTTGTTTGTCATAATGTCAGTATCCTAATTATACAACTCAGGCTCAAAATTATGTAATATAGACCTCAGTTATCATCAACAGTTCTCGGGTAGCAAATTTCTAGATGTGAAGAGCTCAGAAAATTCACTTAGAATTGCTGGGACAGAATTATAACATTTTCTTTATAGCAATTAGGAAAATGGCTTGCCTCTGAAGTTTGTATCATCATCATGGTCAAATATTGAGGCTTAAGGCCTGGTCTTGTGACTAAATTTTGATTAAGACAAATAACTTGTGTTTGGGAATTAGCCAGTGTATCACAATAAAATCTGTACAAAAAAGTGCATGCTTTTGCCTTAGCTTTTAAAAAGGCTTAACATATAGCACTTAATCCTCATGTTCAGAGAGTAGTTTTGTGGGTTCTAAGGTTGTCTTTCTAGTTTTTGGGTTTTTAAATGGAAGAAAAAACTTTAAAGGAACCAATTAGCTAAAGGCATGGTCCAAGTTTTGAGTACTTGCTCAAGGGACAGTGGGGAGTGTGATACTGTTCTAGGTAAGTTGTGAAGACTGTTACACAGCAGTCAGGTTTTGCTTTCTTTCTGTAAGACATTTGTCTTTTAAAACTACTTCTTTAATGGAAGAGACAGTATATTGTTTAGGGTTCTCAGCTTTGAGTCACTATTATTGCCCAGATCCTTAAAGACTTTGGTACCTACTGATGGTGCCATTGGAAACTGCAGAGAAGCTGCACCATAGGGAGAGTTTCCATTATGGTGTGGCTGTAACTGCTGCTTTATGGCCTTTGGACAAGAACAGCTGCTTGCTGGATCCAGCTATTAACCACCATAGACAGATCCTATCGATTATAAAATCAATTTGCTGCATCTATTTACTGGTAAGGATGCTTTATGAGGAAAAGGCAGGATTTTTCTCAAGTATTCTCTGATACTTCTAGTTTACTACTTTGATCACTGATATTCTTTTTGTTTTCTTAGAGTAGTAAACAAGTGATCATAGCAGGAAATCTGCTAAAATAACTACCTACAAAATTGCTGTGGTGAGCAGTGTGCAATGATGGTCTTGCATTACTGTGTGCTGAGAAATCTGGCTTTCCTGCAATAGCTTCAGTTTACTCCAGGTTAGGCAGAAACTGCCAGCTCACATGGAGGAACAACTGTGCAATGATTTAAGATCCTAATCATATAAATTGTGGTTTTATAGTTAAAGTCCTGTAGATATAATAAAGAAAGTTTAATCCAATATTAACCTGATTTCTATGCTGTTAATGCAGATTGAGGCATGCTGTATGTAGCTACCATTTGAATGCGTGGGAAAGCAGAACATAAGACTGTGTTGCAAGAAGTGTTCTAATTTTTTGCTTGACTGCTAAGTTAATGGCAGAATATATTTTCATATAAATGCTTTGTCGTATATTCTTTGTGTCCTAACTGAGCTTCTGACTGGACCACCAACTGACAAATATACATGAAATGGCTGCTTTCATTGAAGCAATGCCAGCTAGTTTTGAATGGCTTTCAACTTCATTTTAAATGACTGAGAGATACACTGTCTTCATTGATATTTCCTTTGTGATCAGCCCCAGTCTTCAGAAATGCCCACCTATGGAACTCAAGATTTTTTTTCATGCCTAGTGATTTTTATCTTTGCATTTTGTGCCAAGGCACCAGTCAGAAAAACATTGCTGAAACAGCTATACTGGTCCAAGTTGTTACCATCTCTCTCTCATTGAGTTCATGATCCTCTGCAGCAGAAGGGGTTGAATAAATTTTGTGAGTACTCCTCATCTGCTTCAGTGTGGGGTCAACCATGTTAGTTTGAACCACTGCTGGAAGCTATGACACATGTGACTGCAGTAAAGAAGTGTGCTCACAGTCAGTCATCCGTCCAAGCGTGGTGGGTTGAAATCTCTAGTAGAAGAGGAAGTAGTAACTTCTAGGACTGCTGACTGCTATTTATGCAATAATTGTCCAATAATACTTAATGTAAGATTCTTATTCTGTATCTTGCAACATTTAATGCCCAAACCTCTAGCTGCTGAAATAAAAAACTGCTTGGCACGGTTTTCCTGTTAATAGGAATAACAGTCTTAAGGTTGCAGGAAAAATGTAAAAATGAGATTCATATGCACCATGAACCTTCAGAACTCAGCAAGCAAATAGTTGCATTTATTTTTTTTTTAAATCATCATTTCTGTTGTTAATCTTGACACTTCTGTTATGAAGTACTGCACTGAGTGTGAGCAAAATCCACTTCCCCAACAATGAGAATAGTTTCCCCACAACAAATACAATTTTTAAGATCGTGTGGCTATTATGGACTAACAAAAGCAGCTTTGATCTGACCTAGTCTTCTCTGGAGACCAAGTCCAGACCAAAGTGTTTTTTAAATGCCTAATGTCAGGTGAGATAGTAATAGGTATCAGGTGCTGCTGTAGTGATTGGTCATGTAACTTCAATTAAAGATGCATATTTTTCCACTGTAACCACTTTTTTTTTCCTGGTGGATTTGTTATAAAGCAATTGTGTATCAACAAAGGGTGCATAGGGATTCATGTGCACAATATAACTATGCAGAGGCAAAGCTAGGATTATCACCTTCTACTTTTGCATACCATAGACTTGCTGAATGAGCCCCATTGAGCCCTGGGACCATTCTGTCATTTGTATGTGTGCTGGTAGCATGCTTAGTACTATAGAATTTGCAGTCTGTCTTGTCTCAAAGAATATATGGTTATTTAATATACTTGTAATATATTTCGCAAAAATATCAGTGTAACTTTACCTTTTGTACAGCAAACTGTCTCTGAATATCAATTTTAACTCAAGGTATAGTGAATGTTTTTAAAGGTCCAGAAGTTGGGTTTTAACAGTCTGTAAAGACTGACATTCTCTTTCTCTTTCCCATAGCTGGACCATATAGTGGTTTAGGTGAAGTCATCCATCGAGAGAGTGTTCCAATGCACATGTTTGCCAAGTATCTTTTCACCTCTCTCCTACCTCATGATGCTGAATTGGCATACAAAACTGCACTGAGAGCCATGCGGTATGTATTCACGAGTCATCTAGAAAAAGCACAAGTAGCAATTTGGAAAAGGGGAAAAAACTTGGTAATCAAGACCTAGTCTTTTTTCCTAAAAGAAGCATTGTCCCCTTTAAGGAGAAATTACTTCGGTTCTATCATCTGTAAAAGCAATTGATGTCTGTATAATCATTTATAAATGTACAATTAATGTTTATCTACAACTGTAAAACAGCATTCTATGTTACAAATCCTAGATTTCCACTCTTGGGGCATGTGGTTTTGTGTTAAATGACAGCTTTAGCGCATGTGTTCTCTTACTGATGTGGTTATGTGTGTGTGTGATGATAGTGACAAGGAAATGAGGCATCTCACTAGCAGTCTCAGGATCATCTGCTGTTTAGCAGATGATAGGACTATTTGTTCCACCAGCCTTCTTTATAAATTAACTCTCAATGATAGATTTGAAACCATATGGTGTGGTCTGAGCTAGTACTTTTTTCTTGTGCTTCATAACTAAGCAGTCTTGCATGCTGTCCTGGGTTTGGCTGGGATAGAGTTAACCTTTCACAGGAAAAGTGGGAGGGGGCACAGCAGGGGCAGCTGACCGGAATTAGTCAGAGGGCAATTCGATACCATATGGCATCATGGTGTCATGCCTGGAGAATATATATTGAGGGAGCTCACCAGGGGAGGGCCTTTTTTGCATCTTCACTGATTGCAAGCTGGCTGGGCTTCCGACTTCTAGGTTCGGCGTGGTGAGCATTTGTACCGTTCGTTTTGTACTGCTCTGTTTTCATTAATATTATCATTGTTATTACTCTTTTCTCGTTTTTTTTTTTCAATGTTCTATTAAATCGTCCTTATCCCAACTCACGAATTTAACTCTTTTCTTCCGATTTTGTCCTCCCGTCCCACCGAGGGGGAGCAGTAAGCAAACAGTGACATGGTTGCTTAGCTACCGGCTGGGCTAAAACAGGACACATGCTTCTGGGTGAATGTTGGGACTTAAATGGAGTATGTCATATGATAACAAAATGTCTGACTTGCATTCCATTTGTCTTCAGTAATCAAGGAAAAAGATGTTTCTCAGGGAGTGCTCAGTATGTGTTGACTTTATCTCAGGGCAGGACAGATTGTTAATGGTGGCTAAGAAGGGCCTTCTGATGGAAGTTCTAAGGGCCTAAATGGTCAGCGATAAATCTATGTTGTCCCCATACAGTGCAGGGAAGGAACTGGTCCTATCTGGATTGTCTAGTTACTGTCAAGAACTTGTAGTAAATGATGGTTGACAAAGAATAGCCACAACTGAATACTAAGAGCAATCAAGTCCCAGATTTAAAAAGAAAAAAAAGTGTTGGGTTTTCCTGGTCATTATTATTAAGAATGATTGCACAGTGACTGTAGGACACACTGTCCACATAAGTAGCATTTGACTTCATCAGACAGGTTGTGTCCTAGTGGTTTGGAGGTATGTATTCTGGAGCTAGCTTCTCCAGACAGCTAAATGAGGAAGAAATAATTCTGTGTTCAAATGACTAAATGGGAAGGCATGCATAAGAACAAACATGGCTACTATTAGGTCAGACCAAAGGTCTGCTTAGCCTGTTTAGGGCTTTTTTGCCTCCAAGAATGTCTAATAGTGGATGTCATGGAAGGAGTCTAAGAAATATGAAGAGTGACCTCGCATACTTGCTGCTTATGATTAGAATTTTAGGAAATAAATTGAGAAGACAAAAGTGTGTTACTGATAAACTGTTGAGAACATTCAAACGTATGATCAGAAAGCTGTCAGGGGCATCTAGGTACATCCCTTTTCTTTCATTGCAAGTTAAGTGCATCAATAACCCTGGTCATACCAGATCAGCAAGATAGTAAAAATGTGTGGTGATGTGTGGTGGGTTTTTTGTTGTTTTTAAGAAAAAAAGATAAATTTTATAAAGTAGACTTGTGTCCTTGTATTTAATTCCAGTCACTACCTTAAAGTGTTTCTCAGAGATTGTTTGTGTGGAGTTTTCCTCCTTTAAACTAAACTACTGAAACCACATTGAAAGGCTGGAATAGACATCTATCAGCAGCTTTGCACAGTGCACTGAATGCTTCAGTGAATGTGACAGCAGCATACCATTCCTCTTGAAGAAGGATTTGGGCTTTCCCCAGAAACAAATCGTAACTGAAAACTTATTTTCTGGAAGTTTCCTTTCTCAACTGGAAAAACAAGCAAGACACTGAAAGATCCAAATGATGAAATCTCTAGTTAATCATGGGGAGCTCCAGCCATCTTTTGGCATGAAGCTGCCATCTCAGCCAAAGAAGTTACTTCTCAAATAGACCAGTATAAGAAAGAGTTGTCTGTTTGCTTCCATCTGGTAAAATCACAGGAGACATGAGCATAATCAGGACTGTTCTCCATAGTTCTCTTGGCATCACTTTATAAGGCAGATGAAAGTTCAGCTTTTTTATATTATTTATTTATTATTTTTAATATATTTGGCACTCTTAAGAAATGTAGACTGCTATCTTGAACTGTGGTGATGGCAGATGCAGACACTTTCTATTCCATGTCTGTGCATTCCTCACCACTTCTCAAAAATTATCATAAAGAAGGTTGGTTACTCTTTCCATTCACACCAAAGTGATAGTTTAGTGTACAAAGCACTCTTGATACAAAACAAATTAAAAACTAACTAAAAATAAACATTGCTTTGAGGGGAGAGAGAAGAAAGCAAACATGAAGATTGAATGTCTGTCTCATATTTGTGAGGTGGAATGGATCAGAAGAGGGAAATTTGAGCATCTCTTCCTCCATGGCATGGGTGAGATATTTCCGCATAGAAATCTGTGTGGTTGCTCATGCTTTCTGAAGTGGAGCATGTTTCTTTCTTCACTTGAACATTTATCAAAGGAGTTAACTTAACTTCCCAAGACTACAACTAGTTGCTCTCCAGACGTAAGTGTTTAGTGTCAGTCTATGCACAAGTCTACACAGGTCATTGACCCATGATGGCAACTCTGGAGTATTTTGCCTCTCTATATTCAAAATCATCTGTTGCTGTTTCTTTTTTTTTTGTAATCCTCTTTTAGTGTGTGGAACACTCAGTGTGAAATCAATGGAAGCTGAGACCATAAGGCCTTTCACAAGGCACCTTAGGTCTGCAAGGACAGGATATGCTGTCCTTGATGGTCGCTTCTGTTTACAGTTCTCTGCTTGCTGCACTGAAGCATATCGAGTAGGACCTTGGAGAACATGGATCTGTGGTGACCTAGTTGACTGCTCACTTAGAATCTGAATTTGGATGTTTGGCTTAGTTTGGCTGATCCCTTGCTAAGCCTGAATTTCAACCCAGGCTTTGGGAGTCAAATTTTAATGGTGATGTTTAATAACAAAGTAGCTTTGCTAAAACCTAGCTAAATAATTGATGTTTGAAAGGGGGGAAAAAAGTGAAGAATGCTAAATCTGATGCGCTTGTTATGATGTTCTCTAATCTTGCCAAAATGGCATGAAAGCCACCAATTCACAACAGCATTTCTTTTCACAGCAAAGCAGCATAGAAGTTGGCAATGAAATTCAAAGTGACAAAAGATTTCCTCAAAACAGCCTCTTCCTTTCATGCTCTTTGTCTAATTACTGTTACTCATAACCTAATAATCCTTTCTGCATTATGTAATTGGGATTTTTCCTGTTTGAAGCTATTTAATAATGCATCTTTTTTTCTCCCCTCTCTTTCTGTGCTTGGATAAAGTCAGCTGAAGAATTTATATGTATTTTATTTTTACGTATATAAAGGGGTGTCTCAGTGATACTAGGGAAGAGATTTGACTTGATACAAATTAAAAGGGAAGTCCTTTTTTTTCATATTAGCATGCACATTATCAAATATTAGTAGGCTAGAGTTTAAGGACTTTAAAAAGTAGTTGATATTTGAACAATAAAATGTCTTTTTTGGTATGTCTGAATCTATTGCAAGGTCAAAATCTGAATGACTTGTTGTATATCCCTCTCCCTTATTTGACCATTTGCAAGTAAAGAAAGTATATTCCAAATATTGGAAAATATTTACATGTTCTCAGTATGATAGAGAACTACTCCACTTTCCTTCCTGAGGGCTGTGGTTCAAAGACTGAAACAAGGCGGGGGGGGGAAAAGCTTCAACTCTATGGATGATGCAGAAAGTTTCTGCTGCCTTGGCTAATGGATGGCTTAATTGTTCTGTGAATTCCTGCAGATGTCCACTGGTGTAGGCAAGTTTGGTAAATGGACTTTTAAGATTCCCTAAGAAGAGAAGTGGGTTTCCAATATCTTTATACCCAAAACTGCACATTTCATAAACAAGGTCAAGTGTTCTTGCAGCTTTAGTTTTGCTTATGGGTAGCCTATAATAATAATGATTTAATGAAAGAGAATATCTTCCTTATTTCAGGTTGCTAGTATTGGAATCTACAGCTCCTTTGGGAGATGTGTCCCGCTCGCACCATATTGCATCAGTTGTTCCAAACCGTTATCCTCGTTGGTTCACTTTAAGTCACATCGAATCCCAGCAGTGTGAGCTGGCATCGACCATGCTAACAGCAGCCAAAGGTACATTGCTGTCAGTTACGTACTCAACTAAATGTGTGCTTTTAATATTGCATGGAATAAACAGATTATAAAACTTGTGTTTAGGAATTCAAATCACAGTCTGACAGGAGCTTGAAATGGGAACAACAAACTGAACTGACTTAAACCTGTCACTTAATTTTCTAGCAAAGTGATTAAATTAGCTAGATGGTAGCCAGATGAACTTGATTTGAGGCTGATGAGACAACTTTTTGTTCTTCTGACACACAATATAAACTGTGAAACCCAGGAGTGGACAAATCACTTCTAAAATTCACAAATCAGGGTGACTTTTGGCCATGTACTACACTAACACCATCAGGCACTAGAGGAGTTTGTGCTGTCTTGTATCTTTCGTTCATGTGATTTAATTATGGAGGGTTTATAAAAAACAATGTATATAACTGAAACATTGTACTATTGCATAGCAATGGCAGGCTCAATTATAATGCATCTCTGGATGTTTTGGAAGCTTATTCTGTATTGGTGATTCTGTTTACACCTTGCAGGTGATGTTCGGAGGCTGGAAACAGTGTTAGAATCCATCCAGAAAAATATCCACTCCTCATCACACATCTTCAAACTTGCCCAGGATGCATTTAAAATAGCAACACTCATGGACGGCTTGCCAGACATCACTCTTCTGAAAGTTTCTCTGGAGTTGGGCCTTCAGGTATTTCCCTTATTCATTATTACTACAGTAGAAGACAGGAATTTGATCCTGTGTTGGTGGGTACAGCTCTTTAAGTCACTGAGGGACCATACCCTCTTTGGGCTCTGTCTGGAATTTTTAGATTCTGTTTTCTGATGTAAAGTGCAGTTGACTGGTAAACACAGAGCAAGGGTCTGTGCAACCCCTTTGTGCCATTTGAGTGGGAGAGAGAGCACTGGGAGCAGCTGGCTGCAAGGGACTCCTCTGTTCAAGGGTGAGAGAGGATCAATGTAATAGGTTCAGGAGTATATATGTAGGGATGGCTAGAGAGCAAAATTGTTCTGCTTGTCAGAAATGCACTTTTGCAGATCTTTTACATGGTCTTGAGGGGTTTCTTATCATTCCTCCCATCCTTCCTTCCCTTTCCCTCAAATGAGATTTGGTAGGTGCTTGTTGAATTAGGTTGACGAGGGAAGGGCTGTGGATGTAGTTTTCCTTGACCTCAGTAAAGCCTTTGATACAGTTTCTCATAGTGTTCTGGTTGAGAAACTGATAACTGCTGGCCTGGATAGGCACACCCTCCTTTGGGTTAAAAACTGGCTGGATGGCCGGGCCCAAAGAGTGGTGGTAAATGGGGCTAAATCCGGCTGGAGGCCGGTCACCAGTGGGGTTCCCCAGGGCTCAGTGCTGGGTCCAGTTCTGTTTAACATCTTTATCAATGACCTGGATGAGGGGATTGAATGTACCCTCAGTAAATTTGCGGACGACACCAAGCTGGGAGGCTGTGTCGATCTGCTCGAGGGTAGGGAGGCCCTTCAGAGGGATTTGAACAGACTGGATCGTTGGGCTGAGGCCAATGGCATGAGCTTTAATAAGGCCAAGTGCAGAGTCCTTCACTTGGGGTATAAAAACCCCAAGCATCGCTATAGGCTCGGGGAAGAGTGGCTGGAGAGCTGCCTGGTGGAGAAGGACCTGGGGCTGTTGGTTGACTACCAGCTTGATATGAGCCAGCAGTGTGCCCAGGTGGCCAAAAAGGCCAATGGGATACTGGCATGTATCAAGAATAGTGTAACCAGCAGGAGCAGGGAAGTGATCCTGCCCCTGTACTCAGCACTGGTGAGGCCGCACCTGGAATACTGTGTCCAGTTTTGGGCTCCTCGCTTTAAGAGAGATATTGAGCTCCTGGAGCGAGCCCAAAGAAGGGCGACTAAACTGGTCAAGGGGCTGGAAAATAAAACTTATGAGGAGCGGCTGAGGGAGTTGGGGCTGTTTAGCCTGGAGAAGAGGAGGCTGAGGGGAGACCTGATTACGGCCTATAAATACTTGAGAAAAGATGGTGGGGAGGTGGGGGAAGGGCTCTTTACATTAGTGATGGGTGATAGAACAAGAGGAAATGGGCATAAGCTTAGTCAGGGGAGATTCAGGTTGGATGTTAGGAAGTATTTCTTCTCTGAAAGGGTTGTCAGCCACTGGAATAGGCTGCCGAGGGAGGTGGTTGAGTCCCCATCCCTGGATGTGTTTAAGAATAGGGTGGATGATCTACTTGAGAATATGGTTTAGTGGGGATTAGGGATGGTTGGACTCGATGATCTCTAAGGTCTTTTCCAACCTAGAAATCTATGAATCTATGAATTACTAGAGAAAGCCAAGGTCAACTATAATGACCTGTTTCTAAGGCAGACTGTGCTAACAGCAGCACTCTCACTTCCTTCATCAAATCATGCACTCCACAAGCTGTGGGATGGTCATCTGCATCAGACTCAGCTTGACATGTACAAGAACCTCAGATCAGTTTTCAGGCTCTTAGGAGAGACTTTACAAGCTAAAAGGAAACAGCTAAGTTTTTAGCTATCTGGAGTAATATTGCCTTACACTGATGAATCTTGGAGTTTACACAGTTCATTTCAACAAAAATAAATCTCTTCATCCCTCTTCAGGGAGTTCTTAAAAACAACAACAACAACAAAAAAAAGGTAAAGATCAGAAAACCATTTACTACTTTGCTTCAGTAAACAAAGCTCCAAAGACTTCTGAGGAAAGAATATTATCCTGGTTGCTTCTCATGCCAAAGAAAGGTACTATTTGCTGATTCTAGACTTCTAGAAGCTGAAGTCTTTAATCAGAAAGCTGAGATTTGTGTGCTTTGTTAGCCTTTCTTATTCCCAAGGTTGCTGATTCACATCTTGGTATGTTTCTGTCTTAAATGTTTTCTTTACTTGAGAGAGAAAGATCCTTATGATTGACTTGAATATTACCTCAAGCATTCACCAAGTATCATTCAGTGGTAGCAGCACACTTTGGATATCACTGTGTTCATGGATACCCCTATGTGGATGATGGTGTCATCGGAATGTCTTCAGTAAGATCTAGTGAAATATCATGAACCTGTACTTTCTCCTAAATCTGGTGTTTGGAATAAACTGGTGTAGAACATGTCCACTATCCACCCCAAGCTTACTAAGGTGTTTTAAGAATCTTAAAGGTAGTTTGCTTTCTAGAAGGAAGATGCATAGCAGTTTTCTGGTAGTAACACAGCTGTATAGATTTCTACAGTAATATTTTTCCTGTAAAAGCCTTACAGTGTCAGCCCTGTCTTCAGTGGCCTACAGATGCTTTCCCCTCTTCTGCCCTCTGACCTAATGGCAATTAGATTGTCTATCTTTGCTATCTAGTAACTGACTGCTTATGACATTTATGTGCCTTATCAAACTCTGTTTCTCCCTTCACGTGGCAAACTGAACAGCAGCATCCTCCTAAGTATACTGTTCTGCCTCTCAGCTACAACAATGACAAATTGGACTGGTTGGGCTGAGGAGATGATACCAACAATTTCACAACTGTCACTGGGATTTCTATGACCGAAAAGCCTCTTATATTGTTCTAGATTTGAGAGTAATATATGGACTCTTGGGTTCTTTCTCCCTATTTCCAATGGCAGAATGTGTTATGTGACTCAACAGAGGGAAGGCATTTAAACTAGTTGTGGAAAGAAGTCATCAGCATGGCCAAATGGGCATGGAGCATCTCAGGTGTTTTCTGTCCTTCAGAACCTTACTGGCACAGACGCTGTAAGATCTGCAGGTAAAGGAGGTGCTTCTATTCCTCCATTTGCCTATTGTATGCAAGTAAGTATTACTGCACACATGCAGACAGGTACTGCTGGCAGAACTGATGAACAAGTTAGTGCAGGTGATCATTTGATGCGTATTTGGCAAGTGGTGTCCTTTCCCTGAAAACCTCAAATAATAAACCTCCTTCCGCTGTGCATGACAAAGAGGTTTCACGTTGGTGTGGGAGCTAATGGTTGGTCATTTCTTGCATCTCTTAGAATCATAGAATCGTTAGGGCTGGAAGGGACCTTCAAAGGCCATCTAGTCCAACCCCCCTGCAAGGAACAGGGATATCTCCAACTAGATCAGGTTGCTCAGGGCCTCATCCAACCGGGCCTTGAACGTCTCCAGGGATGGAGCATCCACCACCTCTCTGGGCAACCTGTTCCAGTGTTCTACAACTCTCATGGTAAAAAATTTTTTCCTAATATCCAACCTGAATCTACCTCCCTCTATTTTAAAACCATTACCCCTTGTCCTATCACAACAGGCCCTCCTGAACAGCCTCTCCCCATCTTTCTTGTAGGCCCCCTTGAGGTACTGGAAGACCGCTATAAGGTCACCCCGGAGCCTCCTCTTCTCCAGGCTGAACAGCCCCAACTCTTTCAGCCTGTCCTCATAGGAAAGGTGCTCCAGCCCTCTTATCATCTTCGTGGCCCTCCTCTGGACCCTCTCCAACAGGTCCATGTCCTTCTTATGTTGGGGACTACAGAACTGGACGCAGTACTCCAAGTGAGGTCTCATGAGGGCAGAGTAGAGGGGGAGAATCACCTCCCTCGACCTGCTGGCCACGCTCCTCTTGATGCAGCCCAGGATGCAGTTGGCCTTCTGGGCCGCAAGAGCACATTGCCGGCTCATATTGAGCTTCTCGTCCACCAGTACTCCCAAGTCCTTCTCCTCAGGGCTGCTCTCGATCCATTCTCCGCCCAGTCTGTATTTGTGCCTGGGATTGCCATGACCCAGATGTAGGACCTTGCATTTGGCCTGGTTAAACTTCATGAGGTTGGTACGGGCCCACCTCTCCAGCCTGTCGAGGTCCCTCTGGATGGCATCCCTCCCTTCCAGCGTGTCGACGGCACCATACAGCTTGGTGTCATCGGCGAACTTGCTGAGGGTGCACTCCATGCCACTGTCCACGTCACCGACAAATATGTTGAAGAGGGCCGGGCCCAACACGACCCCTGAGGGACGCCACTCGTGACCGGTCTCCACTTGGACATCGAGCCGTTGACCACTACTCTCTGAGTGCGGCCATTGAGCCAATTCCTTATCCACCGAGTGGTCCATCCATCAAACCCATGCCTCTCTAGTTTAGAGAGAAGAATGTCGTGCAGGAAGTGAGATCTTATGGGTAGTGAGATCTTCTCTAGACTAAGAAATTCTTATTAGAAAAAAAAAAATCCATCAGGACAAAGTCAAGGTTATTCTCTGTGGAAGAGAGCTTGGCTTTCAGATAAGCTATATAATTCCCAGGGGCTTTTTGTCATTTTCAGACTTACTAATGTGTTGAGGGGCTCTCTTCAATCGATAGCACAGATCTTGGATAGAACTTGGACAGATCTGGAACTCCCTTTTAGGAAGAGATGACTCAAGAATGTATTGAGCAGAAGTGAAATAGTTCTTTGGCTACATGGGCTACAGTATAAATTAACTTCAGCTCCTCCTTGGTCAAGACATCGATACATGCTTTATTTGCAGTCCTTGGGGATTTTTTTATCATCAGTAAAGGGCTTCTCTCTTAGTGCTCTCAGCTTGTCAATTCAATCAAATGAAAGGAACTTAATTCCAGAATAATTCAAGTCAAGAAACTTTTTTTTCAGGTCAAGAAACTAGATATAGTATTGGGTTTTGCTGTCAAGTTAGGACTGTCTACACTGGAGCTGCTATTACACCCACTATACATGTTGAAGGCTCTTGTGACTGATGATCCTTTTACAGAACACCGCAGTGAGGGAAGTCATCAGAGAAGTAGTCATTCACACCTTCTTTTTTTTTTTTTTTTACTGTCTTCTCTCTCACCAGTAGCAGAATTCAGTCCATAACCCTGTATTTTCTGTTGGATTTTTCTTGTATTCTCTACTTGGGGGAAGCTGAAAATTCATCTTGGATATTGGAAGAGTGTTAGCCTCCAATTTCTGTGTGCATCAATACAGGAAGTCACCTAGACTCTTTCCCTTTGATGGAGAGAATAGGACAGATACTTGCACTTGCATTTTGACTTGGGGATGCAACTCCCTTGAGAGGAGAACAGAGGATCCAATATGCCAGACAGACCCTTCTCTTAGGGAAGTCTGCTGCCTCCCTGAGGCCTGGATTAAAAACATTGCTAGGAAACATCCTAGTCTGGTACAGCCCTCGGACTATTAGCCATTACTGCTCTTCTATGTGGGTGGTGATGAAGCTGCAACACAAAGTCCAAGGGCAATCAAGAAGAGAATTTGGGGCCCTGGGAAAGCTGGTAAGGGGATCTGGGGCACAGATCATCTTTTCTTCTATCCTTCCATTTCCAAGCAGTGACACTGGAAGGAACAGTTGTTTCCAGTCTATTAATATGTGAGTCCGTGGCTGGTGTCATTGCCACAGTTTTGAGTTTTTCAATAATGGAATGGCCTACATGGCACCAGTGTGGAGGATTAAGGCACGGACCCTGCTGAGTGCTTCAGGTGAAAGCACAGGCAAAAATCATTTATTGAGCCAAGCTGGCAATCTTATATACATGCAACAAGTCCCCCTCCTGCATTTGGTCCCAGTCCTTGTTTACTGTAAGAATATTTTCTGTTCTTCTTCCCAAGGTCACTGTTCTCAGTCCCGTGTCCTGCACATCTGTTCTTGTTACCCATTGTTTGCAGTTCTCATGCACTTCTATTTTTGTGTCCCACAGTCTCAGGGGAATTGTCTCCCACATCTCCCCCTTCTTGTTTTAGCATGACGGCAAATGCACTTTGGTTCAGGGCCTTCATAAAAGCATTCTGTAAGCACTGCAATAAACAAAGCACTACACAAGCCAATATTAATAAAATTATCAACACCATTAATCCTCCTTTAACTAAAGGTAAAATCCATCCAGATAATCCTCATCCATTGAATAAATTATCCAACCAATCTTGATTAGCCTGTAATTCAATCACCCGATCCTTCAATTTTTGTATCGTTTCATAAATTGATTCTGAGTGATCAGACAAGTTCATGCAGCACATTCCTTTTACCATCTTGACTATGCCCAAGATTCCACTGAGCAGGAGGGTGTCAATCAGCAGGGTCATTGCAGAGAAGGGAGGCAGGCACGGCACCTTCAGGGTGTCCCCTGTTTATCCACAAAGTGTGCTCTGTAGCCTCCCCCCGCTCCGCTCTGAGCCACCTCTTTTATACCCTCAACAGAGTCTATGAAACAGAGCACTGATGCGGTGTTGCTGCCTGCGTGGCCAGTGCGTGCAATAAGGCTGCCAGGTACGTGCTTTGCTGGCTAACAGTGGTTTTTGCAGATCGCAACATGTTGTTCAATAACAATCCTCCCAGCTTCCTTTTTCAAAGTTACGTACTCACAACTAAGTCCAGTTTGTAATTCTTTGTCATTAATTTAATATTAGTCAATTCTTTTCGAGGTCTCCTCTCACACTGTTTCTTAGTTCTTTCCCAGTCTCTCTTGGGGGCCTCCCACAACTGAGGTACCAAATGGCTTTTTACCACAGGCCTACTGACATTTGTTTTGTGCGGCTGTTGGCATCCTGTGTGTCGGCAGATGCTCTCATTGTAGATAAGGCTTCACGCACCTTGCAGGTACCCATCGACTTTCTTGGCCTGCAGAGACACAAGCATACCCTCTTCCCCAGGTTATTAGCTTATACGGTCCTTCCCACTTTCCTGTTCCCAAATCTCTAACCATGACCTGGACCTGATTTTGACTGATGTGACACTTTATCCATCCCAAAATGTTTAGCCATCAGAGCTAGATCATCTTTCCACAGATTTAAGAAATTTAACACCTGTAACACTTTAGCTATTTTTTTGGTAGGAGATTTCCCTATCATTCCCCCTTCTTGTTTGAAAAGCATATTTTTTAAGTACCATGTGTGCGTTCTATGATTGCTTGCCCAGTAGGATTGTAAGGAATACCAGTAACACGCTCAATACCCCATGATGACAAAAATACGTGCATCCGATGAGAGGTGTATGCCAAAGTTCCTGTGAGCGTATAACATGGGGATTAACACCACACATTGGTGGCATGATCATATTTTGACAGCTACTACACGATTGAGCGGGCTTGCTCTCGTGTTAAGCCAAATTGTCACCTAATAGCGTCAGCATTCTGATGGTAGAAGTCATGTGAGATTTGTGCCTGCATTAACGAGTTTGGTACAAGAGCTGCACTCGTGAGAGGCTCAGCTCGCCTGTTCCCTTCTGCTATAGGCCTTGGAAGCGTGGTGTGCGCTCGCAGATGTGCAATGGAATATGCATGTTTAGGGTTTTGCAACACTGATATTAAGATATTAACTGTTGAAATTGCTGGAACAGAAGAGGATTAGTTATTTCTCGCAATGCCGATCGAGATGATCCAAGTTAAGTGTTAGATGTGCTGTCTCTTGGTAAAACCTGGGCCATGGGCAGTGGCCAAGTGGCCGCTCTCCAGGCGCAGCTGTGATGAGGGGTGGAGGCGGCAGCGGCTGCAGGGGGTGGGTCAGCCCTCTGTTGCCTCGGCCGGCAGCGGGGCAGGCCTCACAGACCCGTGGGAAGGGAAGGACCCAGCCGCCCTGTGATGGCCACCCCCGTCGCCGCCGCGTTGTTGTTGTTGCTGCTGCGGCCGCTCGCGCTCCGTAACCGCCGTCAACATATCCACCGCCACCGCGCATGTGCAACATCCGGGAGTCATTAGGCAAAAAAAAGAAGCTTTGTGGCAAATACCGATTGCAGTAACCCTTTTGTATATGGCGAAGTGAGTCCTGATTCCTTCACGCTTCGCCTTATCTCCTTGATTAACCTGAACTGAAACCCTCCTACCGAGGAGGACCATTAGCTGCAATAGAACCGGCACAGCGGCTCACACAGCGTGTCTCCGTTCCCTCCAGCCGCAGTTCGCTTCCACACGTGACCGGCAGACGCCGCAGCCCCGGCCGGCGGCGGCAGTGGCGTACCCGGGGCGCCGCTGGGCGCGGTGGGTGACGTGGCACAGGGACCCGAGTGTGGTGCGGCTGGCGGGAGTGCCGATGTACCAACATCGTTGGAAGGGGGAAGGAAATTAGTCTGGCTGTCGTTCAGGGCCCTGGATCAAAAGGATTCAATGTTGACTTTTCCACGCCGGCAGCTCTACACGGTTCCTCTGCCGGTGGGGCCGTGGGGGAGACGGGGCCGGGGTTGCTGGTGCCGTGGGGGGAGGCGGACGCCGACGCCCCCTCCCCCCCACTCTCTCCCGCTGCGCCCTTCAACGTCTCCAACACAGCACGCCAGGCTGTCGGCTGTCGCTGCGTGGCGGCATCCCCACGGGTGGCTGCGTCCCAAAGTTTAACGCCTTCAGTGTCCCAAGTCCCTGTCATATATATATTTGAAGAGTTTGCCTCTGGTACATGGGCCGATACCCAAACCAGGAGCTGTATCAAGTCAGTGCTGTTGACAGTGCTGTTCTGTGTCTCTAGCACTTTTGTCAACACCTTAACTACAGACTTATGTTCTGTTGAAGCCGTGCTTCCCATCGTTCCCAGTCGCTTACCTCCTTCTATTGAGGTAAGCGTCCCTTCTCCTGTTGAAGTAATCACTGCACAGATTTTCTGTTCCTAGTTCAGCTGGGCTCCTCCACTGGACTTCTCTGTTCCTTATTTTTTCTCTTTCGGATCCTTATTTCTTCTCTCTTCCGTGTCCCTATTTGGGTGCCGTTTGTGGAGGAGTAAGGCACGGACCCCGCTGAGTGCTTCAGGTGAAAGCACAGGCAAAATCGTTTGAGCCAAGCTGGCAATCTTATATACATGCAGCAAGCCCCCCTCCTGCATTTGGTCCCAGTCCTTATTTACTGTAAGAATATTTTCTGTTGTTCTTCCCAAGGTCACTGTTCTCAGTTCTGTGTCCAGCACATCTGTTGTTGTTATCTGTTGCTTGCAGTTCTCATGCACTTCTAGTTTTGTGTCCCACAGTCTCAGGGGAATTCCATCTCCCACAGCACCAGGCTTGCTTGCACCAGATGGGATTCACCTTTCTCAAATGGGAATGAGGGTCCTTGCAAAACAGCCAGCGGGGCTCATTGACAGAGCTTTAAACTAGATTTCAGGAGGGAGGGAATTAATATGAAGTTTGATCAAGACAAGCTGGAAGCACCTGAAGAGCAGCAGAAAGGAATTCCAGCCACTTCAGCCAGGAAGTCAGATTTATTGGGGACCCAACTTAAATGCATCTATTCAAACGCATGTAGCATGGAGAATAAAAAAGGAGTTAGAGATGTGTGTGCACCTGCGGGGTTATGATCTTATTGGCATCACAGAGACATGGTGGGATGAATCCTTTAACTGGAGTGTCAGAATGGAAGCGTACAGGCTCTTTAGGAAGGACAGGCAGGGGAGATGAGGAGGAGGGGTTGCTCTCTATGTCAAAGACCAGCTGGAGTGCATGGAGCTGCCCCTTGGGATGGATGAGGAGCTGACTGAGATCTTATAGGTCAGGATTAAAGAGAGAGCAGGGACAGGGGACATAGTAGTAGGGGTCTGCTATAGGCCACCTCGCGAAGAAGACCAAGTGGATGAGGCCCTCTATAGACAGATAGGACCAGCCTGATGCTCACGAGCCCTGGTCCTCATGAGGGACTTCAACCACCCCAATATCTGTTGGAGGGACAACACAGCAGGGCAGAAGCAATCCAGGAGGTTCCTGGAATGCATTGATGATAACTTCCTTCTCCAAGTGATAGAAGAACCAAGGAGGAGAGGTACTTTGCTGGACCTTGTTCTCACCTATAAGGATGGACTGGTGGGGAATGTAATGCTCAAGAGCAGCCTTGGCTGCAGTGACCATGAAATGGTGGAGTTCAAGATCCTTAGGGAGGCAAGGAGGGCACTCAGCAAGCTCACTACCCTGGATTTCAGGAGAGCAGACTTTGACCTCTTCAGGGATCTGCTTGGTAGAGTACAATGGGATAAAGCCCTGGAGGGAAGAGGGGCACAAGAAAGCTGGCTAATGTTCAAGGATCACCTCCTCCAAGCTCAGGAACAGTACATCCCAACAAAGAGGAAGTGAGGCAGGAAAACCAGGAGGCCTACATGGATGAACAAGGAGCTCCTGGACCAACTCAAGCACAAAAAGGAAGCCTACAGAGGGTGGAAGCAAGGACAGGTAACCTGGGAAGAATACAGAGAAATTGTCCGAGCAGCCAGAGATCAGGTTAGGAAAGCTAAAGCCCTGATAGAGTTAAATCTGGCCAGGCATATGAAGGGCAACAAGAAAAACTTCTATAGATATGTCAGTGATAAAAGGAGATCTAGGGAAAAAGTGGGCCCTCTCCGGAAGGAAATGGGAGACCTCATTACCCAGGATATGGAGAAGGCTGAGGTACTCAATGACTTCTTTGCCTTCACTGGCAAGAGCTCCAGCTGCACAGCCCAAGTCCCAGAAGGCAAAGGCAGGGACTGTGAGAATGAAGAACTGCCCACTGTAGGAGAAGATCAGGTTGAAGACCATCTGAGGAACCTGAAGGTGCACAAGTCCTGTTGAGGAACCGATGAGGTGCATCCGCGGGTCCTGAGGGAACTGATAGGTGAAGTTTCTAAGCCACTATCCATCATATTTGAGAAGTCGTGGTAGTCTGGCGAAGTTCCCACTGACTGGAAAAGGGGAAACATAGCCCCCATTTTTAAAAAGGGAAAAAAAGAAGACCCAGGGAAGTACAGGCCAGTCTCACTTCTGTGCCTGGCAAGGTCATGGAGCAGAACCTCCTGGCAACTATGCGAAGCCATGTGGGAAAAAAGGTTGTGATTGGTGACAGCCAGCATGACTTCACTCAAGGCAAATTGTTCCTGACAAATTTGGTGGCCTTCTATGATGTGGTTACAGTATTGGTGGATAAGGGAAGAGCACCTGACATCATCTACCTGGACTTGTCCAAAGCACAGGTTACCCAGAGAAATTGTGGATGCCTCATCCCTGGAGGTGTTCAAGGCCAGGTTGGATGAGGCTTTGAGCAACCTGGTCTAGTGGAAGGTGTCCCTGCCTATGGTAGGGGGATTTGAACTAGATGATCTTTAATGTCTCTTTCAACCCAAGCCATTCTATGATTGTATGATTTAAAAACGTGTTAGGTTGCTCCTCACAGATGAATTTGTTTTCTCTCAAAATGGTATTCTCCAATCTAGCATTAAACTACCATTTACTCAAAATGATACCGCAATGTCTGAGGCTAACAAAGCTGGCCTTATGCTGTAATTTTGGGTGATGTTCAGTCACCAAGTTCCCAAGGTGTCATTGTTTGGAGGCCAGCATGGAATCGCTGATATTTTTTTGTAACCAGAGTTCTTTACCATCTGTGCATTTGTGCTCATCAGTAGTCTTTCCATCTTAATTATCCTATCTACAACTTGGGACAAAAGGAGGTGGCGGGAGTAAAAAATATGAGAGTGCTACATGCCATTTTGAAGTTACCTTAGGGTTGGGGAAGGGGAAGCGCAGCCCAGAGGAGAAGGACTTGGGGGTGCTGATTGATGAGAAGCTCAACATGAGCCGACAATGTGCACTGGCAGCCCAGAAAGCCAACCGTATCCTGGGTTGCATCCAAAGCAGTGTGGCCAGCAGGTCGAAGGAGGTGATTCTGCCCCTCTACTCTGCTCTCGTGAGACCCCATCTGGAATACTGCATTCAGCTCTGGAGTCCCCAGCACAAGAAGGACATGGAGCTGCTGGAGCAAGTCCAGAGGAGGGCCACGAAGATGATCTGAGGGCTGGAGCACCTCTGCTATGAAGACAGGCTGAGAGAGTTGGGGCTGTTCAGCCTGGAGAAGAGAAGGTTCCGGGGTGATCTTATAGCAGCTTTCCAGTACTTACAGGGGGCCTACAGGAAAGCTGGAGAGGGACTTTTTACAAGGGTATATAGTGATAAGGCAAGGGTAATGGATTTAAACTGAAAGAGGGGAGATTTATATTAGATATAAGGAAGAAATATTTTACATTGAGGGTGGTGAGATACTGGAACAGGATGTCCAGAGAAGTTGTGGATGCCCTGGTTGGATGGGGCTTTGAGTAACCTGATCCTAGTGAAAGGTGTCCCTGCCCCTGGCAGGGGGGTTGGAACTAGATGATCTTTGAGGTCTCTTCCAACCCAAACCATTCCATGACTTGGGTCGGAAATGACGTGGTAGCAGAGACACATCCAAAAGCCATCAAAAGGGACTTCAGGGCATTGGGGCGATTGGTTGAAGGGTCAGGAGCACAGGTAGTGTTTTCCTCAATCCCTTTAGTGGCAGGAAAAAATACAGAAAGGAGCAGGAAAACACACCTGATTAACAGAGGGCTCAGAGGCTGGTGCCACCCACAGAAATTTGGTTTCTTTGATCATGGGGAGGCTTTCACAGAACCAGGTCTGATGGCAACTGATGGATTTCAACTGTCTCAAAGGTGGAAAAGGATTCTTGTTCATGAGCTGGCGGGGCTCATCAAGAGGGCTTTAAGCTAGGTTTGAAGGGGGAGGGGGATATAACTAGGCTCAGTAAACTAGGCTCAGGGAATAAGGCCTCCCACCCCCCTAGGGTGAAATCGGCATGCTCAGCTGGCTCTCTGAAATGCCTGTACACCAATGCACGCAGCATGGGGAACAAACAGGAGGAGTTAGAAATCTGTATTCGATCAGGGGATTATGATCTGGTAGCAATTACTGAGACTTGGTGGGACAGCTCGCGTGACTGGAATGTGGTCATGGATGGCTATGTCCTCTTCAGGAAAGACAGGCCAGCAAGGCGAGGTGGTGGAGTTGCTCTTTACGTGAGGGAGCAACTAGGGTGCATTGAGTTCTGTCCAGGGGCGGATCAGGAGCAAGTTGAGAGCTTGTGGGTGCGAATTAAAGGAGAATCTGGCATGTGTGATACTGTTATTGGTGTCTATTACAGACCACTGGATCAGGATGAGGAGGCTGATGAGGCCTTCTACAGGCAGCTGACAGTGGTCTCGCAAATGCAGGCCCTGGTTGTCATGGGGGACTTCAACTATCCTGAAAGAAGGGCGACTAAACTGGTCAAGGGGCTGGAAAATAAAACTTATGAGGAGCGGCTGAGGGAGTTGGGGCTGTTTAGCCTGGAGAAGAGGAGGCTGAGGGGAGACCTGATTACGGCCTATAAATACTTGAGAAAAGATGGTGGGGAGTTAGGGGAAGGGCTCTTTACATTAGTGATGGGAGATAGAACAAGAGGAAATGGGCATAAGCTTAGTCAGGGGAGATTCAGGTTGGATGTTAGGAAGTATTTCTTCTCTGAAAGGGTTGTCAGCCACTGGAATAAGCTGCCCAGGGAAGTGGTTGAGTCCCCATCCCTGGATGTGTTTAAGAATAGGGTGGATGAGCTACTTGAGGATATGGTTTAATGGGGATTAGGGATGGTTGGACTCGATGATCTCTAAGGTCTTTTCCAACCTAGAAATCTATGAATCTATGATATCTGCTGGAAGGCCTACTCAGCCAGCCATCCGCAGTCCAGGAGGTTCCTTCAGTGCATTGATGATAACTTCCTGATGCAAATGGTGGATGAGCCTACTAGGAGAGGAGCACTGCTGGATCTTATTCTCACTAATAAGGAGGGCCTGGTTGAGGGTAGCCTTGGTTGTAGTGACCATGAGATGGTGGAGTTCAGGATCTCATGTGGCAGGAAGAGAATACCTAGCAGAACTAGAACCCTGGACTTCAGTAGGGCCAACTTTGATCTTTTCAAACAATTGCTAGGAGAAATCCCATGGGACAGAGTACTGGAAGGTAAAGGGGCCCAAGATAGTTAGTTAGCCTTTAAGGACCTCTTCTTCCAAGCTCAAGACGTGTGCATCCCAACAGGTAGGAAGTCAAGAAAGGGTACCAAGAGACCTGCATGGTTAAATGGGGAACTGTTGGGCAAACTCAAGTGGAAAAAGAGAGTGTACAGATCATGGAAGGAGGGGCAGGCCACTTGGGAGGAATATAGGTCTGCTGTCAGAGGATGTAGGGAGGCAACTAGGAAAGCTAAGACCTCCTTGGAATTAAACCTTGCAAGAAAGGTCAAGGACAACAGAAAGGGCTTCTTCAAATACATTGCAGATAAAACTAACACTAGAGGCAATGTAGGCCCACTGGTGAATGAGGAGGGTGCCCTGGTGACAGAGGATAAGAAGAAGGCAGAGTTACTGAATGCCGCCTTTGCCTCAGTCTATACTGCTGGAGGCTACCCTGATGAGCCCCGGAACCCTGAGGCTCCTGAGGAAGTCAGGATAGAGGAGGAGTCTACCCTGGTGTCATGGTTTGATGTGGGAGGGGGCTGGGGGTTCTGGTGGCAGGAGAGGGGCTTTGCTCCCTGTGACCTCCCTGGTTTTGGAACCGGGTTAGACTTGGTTCTGGCCACCAGATCAGACTCTCATCCCCCTCAGGGTTGAGCCAATCAGCGCCTCTGCGAATTGCCCTATTTAAGTCAGGACAAAGGAACTGGAAAAGGTGCTTTGCCCAGGAGCGAGGAGAGAAGGGAGGAGGGCACTGCTCCCTGGCTCCCGGCCGGGCAGCTGCCTGCGTCGGGCTGGCGCCGCCCACTGAGGATGGTGGCGGCGGAGCCGGCTGGAGAACTCGGGGGCACCCCACTCCCAGGGTGCCCACTGGGCTGAGTTCACCTGGAGAGGACTGAGATCTGAGAGAAACAGCTGCATCAACACCACGTCAGTGAGGATGAAGCGGGAGGAGGTGTGCTGGAGCTGAGTTTCCCCTGCAGCTGGTGGTGAGATAGCAGGCGGCCCCCCTGCAACCAGGACGGCCTCAGTGGAGCAGAGACCCACTTGCAGCCTGTGGAGGGAAGATGCCTGAGCCTGAGGACGGTCGTGTTGGGACGCACGACAAGGTAGAGAGGTATCTGGAGTCTGCGTGACGACCCACGCTGGAGCGAGTGGCTACAACTCCCTAAGAATCCGAGACTGTGGTAAAGCCCACACTGGGGCAATCCGTGGCAAAGGATTGCACCCTGTGGGCTGGACTCACGCTGGAGAAGTTTGTGGATTTTTCCTTGTGAGTAGGGGATCCATTGGAGCAGGGAAAAAGGGTGTAAGGACTCCTCCTCCTTTAAGAAAGAAGCAGCAGTAACAGCACGGAATGAACTGACCTGCACTCCCCCAGTCCCTGCCCCCTGTGCCGTTGGGGGAAGGAGGTAGAGCCGGGAGGAAAAGGAAAGGGGGGGGGAGGTGTCGGTTTTGAGATCTGGCTTTGTTTCTTTTTATCCTCTCAAGTAACCGGTTTTGTTTCCCTTTGTCCTTTTAAGTAACCATTAATAAACTGTTTTGTTTTGAGAAACCCAAGTCTGTTTTGCCCGGGACCATGGTTGGTGGGTGCTCCCTCTGTTCTTGTCTCATCCCTCAGTCCCTTTATTATATTTTTTTCCTCTCCACTTTACTGGAGAAGGAGCGACTGTGTGAGTTTTAGTTGCTGGATTGGCCTAAAACCACGACACCTGGTTGATGAGGACTTGGTTAGGGACCAGTTAATCAACCTGGCCATCCATAAATCCATGGGTCCTGATGGGATGCACCAGCGGGTGCTGAGGGAGCTGGCGGATGTCATTGCCAGGCCACTCTCCATCATCTTTGCTAAATCGTGGGGAATGGGAGAGATGCCTGAGGACTGGAGGAAAGCAAATGTCACTCTGGTCTTCAAAAAGGGCAAGAAGGAAGACCCAGGTAACTATAGACCGGTCAGCCTCACCTCCATCCCTGGAAAGATGATGGAACAACTTATCCTTGGTGCTGTCTCTAGGCATATCAAGGATAAGAGGGTCATTAGGGGCAGTCAACATGGCTTCACTAAGGGAAAGTCATGCTTGACAAACCTGATAGCCTTTTATGAGGACATCACCCAGTGGGTGGATGATGGTAGAGCAGTGGATGTGGTCTGTCTTGACTTCAGTAAAGCATTTCATAGATTTTCATAGATTTCATAGATTTTCTGGGTTGGAAAATACCTTAGAGATCATCCAGGCCAACCGTCCCTAATCTCCCATTAAACCATATCCCTAAGTATTTGACACAGTCTCCCACAGCATCCTCACAGCTAAACTGAGGAAGTGTTGTCTGGATGATCGGGTAGTGAGGTGGATTGTGAACTGGCTGAAGGATAGAAGCCAGAGAGTAGTGGTCAATGGGACAGAGCCCAGTTGGAGGCCTGTATCCAGTGGAATCCCTCAAGGGTCGGTACTGGGACCTGTATTGTTCAACATATTCATCGATGATTTGGATGAGGGAATAGAGTGCATGGTCAGCAAGTTGGCTGATGACACTAAACTGGGAGGAGTGGCTGACACACTTGAAGGCTGTGCTGCCATTCAGAGAGACCTGGATAGGCTGGAGAGTTGGACGGGGAGAAATTTAATGAAATGCAACAAGGGCAAGTGTAGTCTTGCATCTGGGTAAGAACAATCCCATGTACCAGTACAAGTTGGGGACTGAACTGTTGGGGAACAGCACAGGAGAAAGGGACCTGGGGGTCCTGGTGGACAGCAGGATGACCATGAGCCAGCAATGTGCCCTTGTGGCCAAGAAGGCCAGTGGCATCCTGGGGTGTATTAGAAGGGGTGTGGTTAGTAGGTCAAGAGAGGTTGTCCTCCCCCTCTACTCTGCCCTGGTGAGGCCGCATCTGGAATATTGTGTCCAGTTCTGGGCCCCTCAGTTCAAGAAGGACAAGGAACTGCTTGAGAGAGTCCAGTGCAGGGCCACAAAGATGATGAAGGGAGTGGAGCATCTCCCTTATGAGGAAAGGCTGAGGGAGCTGGGTCTCTTTAGCTTGGAGAAGAGGAGACCTCATGAGGGGGGGACCTCATTAATGTATATAAATATGTAAAGGGTGACTGTCATGAGGATGGAGCCAGGCTCTTCTCAGTGGCATCCAATGATAGGACAAGGGGAAATGGATATAAGCTGGAACATAGGAGGTTCCGCTTAAACATGAGGAAGAACTTCTTCCCAGTAAGGGTAACAGAACACTGGAACAGGCTGCCCAGAGAGGTTGTGGAGTCTCCTCTGGAGATGTTCAAAACCCGCCTGGATGCGTTCTTGTGTGATCTGATCTAGGTGGTCCTGCTCTGGCAGGGGGATTGGACTAGATGATCCTTTGAGGTCCCTTCCAATCCCTAACATTCTGTGATTCTATAAGGGTATGGATTGGGAACCCTCTTACAAATGCTGCTGACTCCAAGGTGGTTTGTGAGTGCGTTTTTGAGTTAATATGTAAAGATCATCACTGAAAGCTCTGATTGACCTATTATGCTCTTTGTTTAATTGCTACAAATAGTAATACCATGGTATGATCACTGATATTGTAAGGGGAAAACTACTTGCTTTCTTCGTTTAGATGTCTGTGAGGTCTGTCCAGTTAGCTGAAACAAGCTTTCCATGCAATTTCCATGCAGTGTTTGTTTTTCAGCATAAACATATTTGCCCATGTTTTGAGAAACAGCATAGGTAATATCTGCAAGTCATGTAAAATATGGGCACTGCAATCAAAGCTTCAATTCCTTTTTCTATGGTTCTAATGGTTTTACAATGGAACTTCTTTGCAGGGACTTCTTGTTCAGAGAGGGAAATCAACCGCTATGAACTTACTAATAATATCTGGTTGTATCTGGAAGTGTGTGTGTGTATATATATATATCTTTGCAGCATAAGCAGCCGTTCACATCACACTACACTTTAACTCCTGTCTGTATTGTTGAAGTCAATGAAAAAAAAAAATGCAGCTGAGGGAAAAATTAGATGGGTTAGTTTGCCCAACAAGGGTTGACACCTACCCCTTTAAAGACTAACATACATAGAGGGAGGAGACACAATATAATTTAATTTGAATAATTATTAATTTATTGTGCTTTTTTGTTGTTTGGAGGCGGAGGGGGCTTTTCTCCTCTAGCCTTGAAGGACCTGCAGTTGGAATTACTCTCTATATGCTTTTCTAAGATAGCTAAGCAGTATTTATCAAGTCTTTTGACATATCAGCCAGAAAGAGATAACAGAGTGGAGAGGGAAAGAGGCTGCCATTTTTGACCTCAGTGTATTTGAATAACTTAAATCCCCATTGGCATGTTGTATTGGTTTTGCAATAGGATTAATTTGTATTTTGTTTGTGTTGGTTTAATAGGTGATGCGAATGACACTGTCAACACTGAATTGGCGACGGCGGGAAATGGTGAGGTGGTTGGTAACATGTGCAACAGAAGTAGGTATGTTCTGAGATGCTTCTCAAGGATTTTTGACAGCTAATCTTAGAGGGCTTGATCTTGTTTGTCAACACCCAGACTGCAAATGTCTCCCACTTTCTGTTCATCTATAAAATTCCTTTGGTTAGAAGACGTTAATTATGGCAACGATGAGTGGGTTTTTTGAGTATATGATAGAATAGGCACAGGCCAAGTGAGACAATAGTTGAGTAATGCAGTATGACTGATTTCCCCTTGTCCCCTCCATGTTGGGTTTGGGTATGAGATTGCAGCAGAGAAAAGGTTCATGGTTATTGGTTGCTACATTATACTACAACTTTGCTTGCTCTGAAAGGCGAGGCTCCAAAAGACTGGTGAGAGTGCTATCTGGTCAGCTGTGGGGAAGAGGAACCAAAAAACAGGTGAATGAAATACTGAGGATGCCTCCCACTGTGTGGCAGACAAGATCTCATGAAGGGGTTCTCATTGCTTGTTGTTCGTTTTTCGGGGTTGTTTTTTTTAAGCCCCTGGGTAAATCCAAGCTTAGAGCATAATGCATCTTTGTTATGTGGCTATGACATTGTGCAGTCCTCTCATCTGCACTGGAAAGCAAACCAAACACTAATGCACCCATCCTTAACCATGTAAGGTAAAAATAAGGTGGGAGCAGTACTAGTCTCATGCTTAGAGGATAGCAGTGGGAGAATAGCGCACTCAGCAGGACATTATGTTCATTTCTGGGCTTTGCCGTATATTTCTTGTGTGCCTTGATGAAGTGTCCCTTAGCTTCTGTATTCCAGTTTACCATCTGCAAGATGAGGATACAGGATCTGAAAGTGAAGATGAGGGCATTAAAAACTGTGTAGCTGTAAAAAAAAAAAAAAAAAATAAAAAAAATCAGCAGCTGTGGTAGTGAGGACAATATAAGTACTATAAGAGAACAATAAGCTGGAACATAGGAGGTTCCACTTAAACATGAGGAAGAAGTTCTTCCCAGTAAGGGTAACAGAACACTGGAACAGGCTGCCCAGAGAGGTTGTGGAGTCTCCTTCTCTGGAGATGTGCAAAACCCGCCTGGACGCGTTCTTGTGTGATCTGATCTAGGTGGTCCTGCTCTGGCAGGGGGATTGGACTAGATGATCCTTTGAGGTCCCTTCCAATCTCTAACATCCTGTGATTCTATGATTCTGTGAATTTAGTCACTAAAGGTATTTTTGGAAAGTATGCTTCCCTACTATATTTACTTCTTTTTCATACATCTGAGTTGAATTGTATCACATAGATGCTTTTTGAGTTTCAGAACTTCAAAGGACTGCTGCTGCTTATTCTCTGGATTAGTTTATTCTTTGCTTTATGCTTAACTGGGAAATTAATGTCAGTAGCATGGGAAAATACAGCTCGCCTTTGTGTGCCCTCAGACAGAAAATGGTTTGTGTCTGCAAATTTTCATGCAATGCTCTTGTTTTATTGCTTTTATATCTTTGCTAAGGTAATTATTACTGAGACTATCTTGCAGTTATTAGTGCCTGGGTATTATTTTGTGCAGTTACATATTGGCAAACAAAATGCTAGTTTTAATATTACTTTAAATTAGTTTACATATTCTAATAGAAACATCTCATAAAGAAACTTTAATGTCACGCAAAGTACTCTTGAGACTTAATCAAATTGATAAAACAAGAAATCTATTTATTTAAATGAAGATCTGGTATTTTCTGACTATGCTGAATTTTTGCATGAGTGAAGGGGTGCACAGGAAACATCAGAGTCCTACAGAGAAAAGGACCTCTGAGTGTGGTTTAGGTGGGCTCACAGATGTGTGTAAACTGCCTCTAGCAATAGTAAGACACTCTAGTTGGCTATAAGGTTCAATTTATGGAACTCATTAGTCACTGTTTCCCCCTCGTTCCCCCTCACCACATACACATGCCAGGAATAAAGTGATACTAAGGAAAAATCTATTTCAGATAATATCCAGTAGTGCATATTGCTCAGAGTATTTCCCTAATAAGGAGTCTCCGAAGGGAGCTGCTCCGGAGCCAGCCCAACCCACTGCGGAGCAGCTGATCTTGGCACACAGGGGCTTTTCCCAAAAATGCCAGGGAATGCCGGGGGAGCGAAGAGACCCCCCAGGAGCCAGCAGCTCTCACAGGAGATGCTGACATGGTCTGGGAATTGCCAGAGCAACGGTGGTTACTCCCACCCCTACAAAAATGAGCCCAGGGAGCATGAGCAACCAGGAGCGTGGCGAACAGAGCGGGCAAAAAGGGCATGGCGCGGCAGTCAGGGCGTGGCGCGGCAGTTTACGCGACAGTTCGTGAGGAAGGGCGCGGGAGAAGGGTGCAGTCAGGCTGCCCGCTCAAGAGGTGAGTTTAGTTGGTGGCTGTCACCCTCTCAGAAGGTGCTCAGCTATGGTGACCACCTGGCAGAAGGCGAAGACCTCTGCACCCAGCTGGAGGGATGTGGCAGCGCAGGCAGAGCTCCCACAGAAAGACACAGCTGTCCAGGTCTCAGGCTGCAGGGAGTGCCTGAGCCTCTCCCTGGTAAGGGACGGCAGTGGTGAGAACAACTCTGAGGTGTGACCAGGTGGATGATCTGCTCAGCATGGTCGCAGAGCTGAGAGAGGAAGTAGAAAGGTTAAGGACCATCAAGGAGTCTGGGAGAGAGATAGACTGGTGGTGTCATGCTCTGCCCAACCTGAAATAGCAACAGGAAGAGCCACAAAAACAATCCCAAGACAAAGGGGATTCTGTATCCTCACCCCATCAGGCAGAAGAAAATAGCTTAAAGGAACGCAATGAACAGAAGCAAGTCCGTGCTCAGGGCAAAAGGTGAACCCCCTCCTTTCCCACCTCACCTCCCCAGGTGCCTCTGCACAACAGGTATGAGGCTCTGGAGGTGGAAGGCCCATCAATGGATGATGTGGCTGATGGTCCATCTACACCAGAGGTGTTGCCAGGGTCAGAAAGGACTACCCCCTGTTTCATGAATGCCTCCACGAAGAAGAAAAGATGGGTAATAGTTATATGTGACTCCCATCTGAGGGGCACAGAAGGTCCAATATGCTGGGCTGACCCTGCTCTGAGGGAAGTCTGCTGCCTCCCTGGAGCCCAGGTTAAGGACATCGCTAGGAAACTTCCTAACCTGGTACGGCCCACGGACTACTATCCTTTACTGCTCTTCCATGTGAGTGGTGATGAAGCTGCTACATGAAGTCCAAGGGCGATCAAGAGAGACTTCAGGGCCGTGGGAAAGCTGGTAAGAGGATCTGGGGCACAGGTTATCTTTTCTTCCATCCTTCCAGTTGCAAGCAGTGACACTGGAAGAAGTAAATGCATCCAGTCAATTAATATGTGGCTCCGTGGCTGGTGTCATCACCACAATTTTGGCTTTTTTGACAATGGGATGGGCCACACAGCACCAGGCTTGCTGGGACCGGATGGGACTTGCCTTTCTCAGAGGGGATCAAGGGTCTTAGCACAACAGCTAGCGGGGCTCATTGACAGGGCTTTAAACTAGATTTGAAGGGGTGGGGGGTAATACTAAGCTTGATCAAGATCTGCTGGAAGCACCTGAAGAGCAGCAGAAAGGAATTCCAGCCACTCCAGCCAGGAAGTCAGATTCATCTGGGGCCCAAATTAAATACTTCTATGCAAATGCAGGCGGCATGGGGAATAAGCAAGAGGAGTTAGAAGTGTGTGTGCGCCTGCAGGAATATGATCTTATTGTCATCACAGAGACGTCGTGGGATGAATCCTTTGACTGGAGTGTCAGAATGGAAGGGTACAGGCTCTTTAGGAAGGACAGGCAGGGGAGAAGAGGAGGAGGGGTTGCCCTCTATGTCAAAGACCAGCTGGAGTGCATGGAGCTGCACCTGGGGATGGAGGAGGAGCCCACTGAGAGCTTATGGGTCAGGATTAAAGGGAGGGCAGGGACAGGGGACATAGTAGTAGGGGTCTACTACAGGCCACCTGACCAGGAAGACCGAGTGGATGAGGCCCTCTACAGACAGATAGGACCAGCCTCATGTTCATGAGCCCTGGTCCTCATGGGGGACTTCCACCACTCCAATATCTGTTGGAAGGACAACACAGCAGGGCATAGGCAATCCAGGAGGTTCCTGGAATGTATTGATGATAACTTCCTTCTCCAAGTGGTAGAGGAATCAAGGAGGAGAGGTACTTTGCTGGACCTTGTTCTCACCTATAAGGATGGACTGGTGGGGAATGTGATGCTCAAGAGCAGCCTTGGCTGCAGTGACCATGAAATGGTGGAGTTCAAGATCCTTATGGAGGATGGAGGCGAGGAGGGTGCACAGCAAGCTCACTACCCTGGATTTCAGGAGAGCAGACTTTGACCTCTTCAGGGGTCTCCTTGGTAGAGTACAATGGGATGAAGCCCTGGAGGGAAGAGGGGCCCAAGAAAGCTGGCTAATATTCAAGGATCACCTCCTCCAAGCTTAGGAGCAGTGCATCCCAACAAAGAGGAAGTGAGGCAGGAACACCAGGAGGCCTACATGGATGAACAAGGAGCTCCTGGACCAACTCAAGCACAAAAAGGAAGCCTACAGAGGGTGGAAGCAAGGACGGGTAACCTGAGAAGAATACAGAGAAATTGTCCGAGCAGCCAGAGATCAGGTTAGGAAAGCTAAAGCCCTGATAGAGTTAAATCTGGCCAGGGATATGAAGGGCAACAAGAAAAACTTTTGTAGGTATGTCAGTGATAAAAGGAGATCTAGGGAAAATGTGGGCCTGCTCCAGAAGGAAACGGGAGACCTAGTTACTTGGGATATAGAATCATAGAATGGTTCGGTTTGGAAGGGGCCTTAAAGATCATCTAGTTCCAACCCCCCTGCCATGGGCAGGGACACCCTTCACTACACCAGGTTGCTCAAAACCTCATCCAACCTGGCCTTGAACACTTCCAGGGATGGGGCAGCCACAACTTCTCTAGGCAGCCTGTTCCAGTGCCTCAACACCCTCTGAGTGAAAAATTTCTTCCTTATATCTAATCTAAATCTACCCTCTTTCAATTTAAAGTCATTGCCCCTTGTCCTATCACTACATGCCCTTGTAAAAAGTCCCTCTCCAGCTTTCCTGTAGGCCCCCTTTAAGTACTGGAAGGCTGCAATAAGATCACCCTGGAGCCTTCTCTTCTCCAGGCTGAACAGCCCCAACTCTCTCAGCCTGTCTTCATAGCAGAGGTGTTCCAGCCCTTGGATCATCTTCGTGGCCCTCCTCTGGACTCGCTCCAACAGCTCCATGTCCTTCTTGTGTTGAGGACTCCAGAGCTGAACACAGTATTCCAGGTGGGGGTCTCATGAGAGCAGAGTAGAGGGGCAGAGTCACCTCCCTCAACCTGCTGGCCACACTGCTTTGGATGCAGCCCAGAACATGGTTGGCTTTCTGGGCTGCAAGCACACATTGCTGGCTCATGTTGAGCTTCTCATCCACCAGCACTCCCAAGTCCTTTTCCTCAGGGCTGCTCTCAATCCATTCTCTGCCCAGCCTGTCCTTGTGCTTGGGATTGCCCTGACCCACATGCAGGACCTTGCACTTGGCCTTGTTGAACTTCATGAGGTTCTCACAGGCCCACCTCTCCAGCCTGTCAAGGTCCCTCTGGATGGCATCCCTTCCCTCCAGTGTGTCCACAACACTACACAACTTGGTGTCATCAGCAAACTTGCTGAGGGTGCACTCGATCCCGCTGTCCATGTCTCCAACAAAGATGTTAAATATCCCTGGCCCCAGTACTGACCCCTGAGGAACACCACTTGTCACTGGCCTCCACTTGGACATTGAACCGTTGACCACAACTCTTTGAGTGCAACCATCCAGCCAATTCCTTATCCACCGAGTGGTCCATCCATCAAATCCATGTCTTTCCAGTTTAGAGACATGGATGTTGTGTGGGACAGTCTCAAATGCTTTGGATAAGTCCAGGTAGACAATGTCAGTTGCTCTTCCCCTATCCAGTAATGCTTTAACCTCATCATAAAAGGCCACCAAATTAGTCAGGCAGGATTTGCCCTTAGTGAAGCCATGTTGGCTTGATGTCCAAGTGTGGAGGCCAGTGACGAGTGGTGTTCCTCTGGGGTCAGTTTTGGGTCCATTGCTATTTAACATCTTTGTTGGTGACATGGACAGTGGGATTGAGTGCACCCTCAGCAAGTTTGCAGATGACACCAAGTTATGTAGTGTTGTGGACACGCTGGAGGGAAGGGATGCCATCCAGAAGGGACCCAGACAGACTGGAGAGGTGGGCCTGTGAGAACCTCATGAAGTTCAACAAGGCCAAGTGCAAGGTCCCTGCACGTGGGTTGGGGCAATCCCAAGCATAAGCACAGGCTGGGTGGAGAATGGATTGAGAGCAGCCCTGAGGAGAAGGACTTAGGAGTGCTGGTGGATGAGAAGCTCAACATGAGATGGCAATTATAGATATTACCCAGCTGGCTTGAATTGATAATTATCTAATTAAGGTTTAGGCCCTGCCTACAAAAGGCAGGCCATTTCCTCCTGGCTGTGGAAGATGCAATGACATCCTTGGGGTAGCAGCAGCAGCAGCAGCCGCCGCCGCCGCCGCCGCCGCCGCCGCCGCCGCCGCCGCCTAGGCTGGAGACCAACAGGCAATGTGTGCTTGCAGCCCAGAAACCCAACCATGTCCTGGGCTGCATCCAAAGCACTGTTGGCATCAGGTTGAGGGAGGTGATTCTGCCCCTCTACTCTGCTCTCGTGAGACCCCACCTGGAATATTGCATTCAGCTCTGGAGCCCCCAACACAAGAACGGCATGGAGTTGTTGGAGGAAGTCCAGAGGAGGGCCACGAAGATGATCCGAGGGCTGGAGCGCCTCTGCTATGAAGACAGGCTGAGAGAGTTGGGGCTGTTCAGTCTGAAGAAGAGAAGGCTCCAAGGAGATCTTATAGTAGTCTTCCAGTACCTCAAGGGGACCTACAGGAAAGCTGGAGAGGGACTTTTTACAAGGGCATGTAGTGATAGGACAAGGGGTAATGGATTTGAACTGAAAGAGGGCAGATTTAGAGTGGATGTAAGGAAGAAATATTTTACAATGAGAGTGGTGAAGCACTGGAACAGGTTGCCCAGAGAACTTGTGGCTGCCCCATCCCTGGCAGTGTTCAAGGCCAGGTTGGATGAGGCTTTGAGCAACCTGGTGTAGTGGAGGGTTTCCCTGCCCATGACAGGGGAGTTGGAACTAGATGATCTTTGAGGTCCCTTCCAACCCTAAGCATTCTATGATGTTATGATCCTGTGATCTTATGATCTTGATGTTCAGGCGCATATGAATTTTTTACAAGATGTATCTGAAAAGCCTGTTGGGACGGCATGGGGGTTAGGAATTTTTTTTTTAAGGTGTGCTTAGTATTAAATGCCATGGTGTTCTATTAAATGAGATATTTAGCATACTTTCATATTCTTTTGTGCATGCACATGTGCATGCCTTGAGATGAACATTGAGAAAAGAAGTCAAAATTGCCTTTTAAGTGTTTAGTGTGAGAGCTGCTTTTGAGTCATGTGATGAGAACAAATGAGCCAGAAGTTGTTATCCAAATTGTCTTAGATAACAAGTAAAACAGCTCAGTTGTCGCACCAGGGGATTAAAGTTTGTCTTGCAGGCTTTTTTGTTATTATCTGCATTTCCATGATTGCTACAGAGTTCGCACAGTACCCTTCATTTTGCAGTTCTTCCCCCCCCCCATGTTATCTGGTTTAGCCTTTCTTGCTGAAGCACGTCTCCTCGGATGTACTGGCAACCTCTTAGACTTTGAAAATGTAATCTCTTGTTGAACATTTGTGTCTGCTAGGTTTTATCGGTTGTGACTAATCCTTTCTTTCTCTCCCCAGGTGTTTATGCACTGGATAGTATCATGCAAAACTGGTTTACACTTTTCACTCCAACAGAAGCCACTAGTATTGTTGCTACAACAGTGATGTCCAACAGCACCATTGTCCGTCTGCATCTGGACTGCCATCAGCAGGAGAAGTTGGCTGGCAGTGCTAGGACGCTTGCTCTACAGTGTGCCATGAAGGATCCTCAAAACTGTGCCCTCTCTGCACTGACCTTATGTGAAAAGGATCACATAGCTTTTGAGACTGCTTACCAAATTGTTCTAGATGCTGCTACAACCGGCATGAGCTACTCACAGCTTTTTACTATAGCACGATACATGGAGCACCGTGGTTATCCCATGCGGGCCTACAAGCTGGCCACTTTGGCCATGGCACATCTCAACCTGAGTTACAATCAGGACACACACCCTGCCATTAATGACGTTCTGTGGGCATGTGCGCTCAGCCACTCCCTTGGGAAAAATGAGCTAGCAGCTATAATACCTCTGGTGGTCAAAAGTGTCAAATGTGCAACAGTACTGTCAGATATTTTGCGTAGGTGTACTTTGACCACTCCTGGCATGGTGGGACTTCATGGAAGGAGGAACTCTGGTAAGCTCATGTCACTGGACAAAGCCCCTTTAAGACAACTTTTGGATGCCACTATTGGAGCCTACATTAATACAACTCATTCGCGTCTCACTCACATCAGCCCACGACACTATAGTGAGTTTATCGAGTTCCTCAGCAAGGCCCGAGAGACCTTCTTAATGGCTCATGATGGACACATCCAGTTTACACAGTTTATTGACAACTTAAAACAAATCTACAAAGGCAAAAAGAAACTGATGATGTTGGTCCGTGAGCGGTTTGGTTGATGAAAATGAGGGGGGTGGGGGGGGTGGTTTGTTTTTACTTGAGCCTACCTTTGTATCCTTTTGAACTTAAACAAACAGAGCCACACTGATATATGTGTATAGTTATATTGAGTTTTCAAACTAAAATGTCATGTTGTGAAAGTTTGTGTGTTTATTTTTTTTTCTGTTTTGTGTGAGAGGTTAAAAAAGGTTTGGTTTACACTGAGTATATGTTGTCAAGTGGCAAAAGCCCACATCACTCTCCTGTTCTTTCTGTATATGTTCACAACCTCAAAAGCAAACATATATTGCAATGGCTTTAAAAACCAAACCAAACACCTCCATCCCGTGATAAGTACCTCGAATGGATTCAGCTTTACTCCTTTGTAACTCATCCTTACATTTCAGCATATTTAAACAAACCAACAAATGAAATACTAATAGTTAAAAGGCTGACCATGTGGCTTTGCAGTGCTGTTCATCCAGAAGCATGGCACACAATGCTTGTGCATGTGGAAACTTAGCGACTGTCAACATACATTCTCAGGGATTTATCAAAAAATAAAAAAAGAATGAGAGCATTTATTGTACTGTATATATATTATAGTATATGTCTGAATATTGAAAAAATATAAAATTAATTTATTAAAAAAAAATCTATGTAATGCAAAATACTTGAAGCTGCAGTAGCATGGTTTTAAACAAAAAAGAAAACCTATCTGAAGGACTAAAGTGCGTCTTGCTTCAGGGTTGGCTCAGGTGGTGAACTATATGCTGGGCATCTATGCAGAGCCACATTTTGGATTGCATGGTTGGACTGATACTTATTGGGGGAATCTTTTATATATATATATTTATACAACCCATGTATACATATATATGTATACACACATGCTTTTAACAGGCACTATAGTAAAGAAGGACAACAAAAAATAAACAGCCAGAGCAGCAAGCCTTAGCATTAAGAATATGGTATGCCAGAATCAGGGTTTGTGCCTCCTAGCCTAGGAAACTTAAAGAACTATCCTTTTTGACACAAAACACAAAATGATTGACATGATACATTACATCTTTGCAGTGAGCTAATAATAAGCTAATCTTTGTGCACAAATATATATATATTATATATATATTCTGCATAGATATTTTGACTTTGTGCAGGACGAAGTTGTGTAGGTATGACTGTTCTACTTTTCCATTTGTTTTTTTTTAATATATTTTATTTTCTCTAGAATTATTCAAACAAAAGCAGCCTTCTATCTTGCCTTGTCTTAATGCTTTAAAATAACCAAACTGGAGATCTAACTACCAAACCGTTCATTATATTATTAAATACCAACTTTGATTACAGTATAGTGTCTTTACTTTAGCTGATGGTTCTGTATCCTTGTGCTTTTTAAAGCAATTTTTATGTTTTGGTGCAAAAGTTGTCCAGTGTCTCTTGTTCACTTCATTAGAGAACATGCTAGAGGTATGTTTGTAGGTATTTTTGTTTAGAAAAACTGTTCATGCTCTCCATTTTATTTATTATAATAGGTAAAAAAGTTGTACTTCATCACCCATGTAAACATGCTCATGAAGTTGAAAGTAATTAAGATTTGATACACTGATATCAATTTATTTATGTAACTAAATCACTGTTTTATAAACTTGTTAATGATCAACTTTTTTTTGTTTTGATTAAAATTAGTTTTTTGAAAGTTTATTTTGCTTCCTTTATGGCATCTGTTACTGGAGTTGAATTGTGTATGGATAGTTCATAGATTTTAAATGCTCAGCTTGCAACTTTGGTGCATTGTGGTGATAAGCAATATGACCACCAAGACCAGAAAAGAAATGTTTTGTTCCTCAAAAATCTGCTGAGGAATGGTAGTGTTCACAATTGCAACAGCTCCTTTGCTGATGGAAGATGACCTGGTACATCAGAGGGACCAAATGCTGCCTGTGATTGAAGATGCGTGGTCTATACAATGAACTGTAAGCCTTGACGTATTGCCCTGGTGAGATGGAAGTGTGTGGGGACATGTTCCCACTCAGTGGATTATTTGGGTGACCATGAGAGTTGAGATGTGCTGCAAATATACACAAGGACAGTTCTTGCTGTTCTTTGGCTTTTCTAAAGCATTTTGTATATTCTGAACTGTGCAACTCGCTCCACCTAGCATAGAGTTCCTGCTCACCAGCTGACAGCCAACATTTCTGCTTTTTGGAGCCTTTGTAAGATTTGCATAAGTTTTCCAGCCCTCAGTGAATAATGGAATACAGCATGGTTGAAAATTGAAGAGGAGCTTTCTGCTTTACCAAGATCTTTATCATCTTAGGTATGTTTTATTTGACTACATGATCTGAACACCTTCACTTTCTTTTTTTAGTATCTTCAGCTGAAAAGAGAATTAACACGCAGCAAGCAACTATCAGAGATGCCAGTGTACCCATGAATTCTGACAGTGAGACTTGAGTCACTGGAAGATTAAGGAGGAAAAGGTCTGAATCTTTGTACAACTTGTCATGTAAAATATGAGTCTTTACCAAGCCTTGCTAACAGCTGAGTTGTCCTGACCTGGTAGTACTAACATTCTGTAGCTTCTGCAACTTCTTTCCTTTCCAAGTATTGAATCATCATTGTGCGTTTGCTTCGTTACTTTGTCCTAGATTAATTTTCTGCTACAGACAATAAGGAACAAGAAGGATACTTCATTCTGTAATAGGGTTTGCATGAACGTTGAGGGGTTTTTGCCTCTTACAAATAATTCAGTATTATGGATATTGTGGATTATGTAGATTGCAAAACTGAAGCCTATTTGAAGACAAAGTCTTTAGAATTAAATGCAATCTTGATGGTTGCCACCTGCTTTTGACAAGCACAATGGCTTATTCTTCTTTCAGAACTGATCAAAGTTTATTTGACTTTTTTTCATGACTGATTGAAATCTCTCCTCAGTGGTGCTGTGCAGCGCAGTTCACACCATGTTAAAAGCCCTCGTGGACCAACAGATGCTTGCCCCATGTCTCTAGCAAACATGTCTAGATATGTACTGCTCTTGTTTTTGTGGAGGTAGGAAGAGCCCAGGAAAGAGATTCCATGAAAAAAAGCCTGAGGACTCTTTTGGTGAAAACTAATCAAATATTTATAAAACTATAGATTGGAATTAATTTTGTAGCATAAGGAAGCCTGGTCAAAATATAATGTCTCAAATACCTTATCTTCTTTTCAGAGCCATATACTTGAGATACGCAACTGAACACTTGCTATCGTTGTTGCAAAATGCTATGGTGCTTTTCAACACTCCTTTAAATGAAACTTTTTTTTTTTTTTGTAAATCCAGGATTGCTGTTCAGTCGTGAAGGGAACTGAGCATGATTATTCCATATCATAGGCTACCGCTGAATCTTCATTCTTTTGATGGGTTGAGTGAAATCCTGAAAGATGTGATATTACTTCTGTATTATGAGACTGTCTTGCAGCCCAAGAAACTGACTTTTACTCATAAGTTTGTTTTCAGATTTCTTTTATAGTCTATTGATTCTGCCAGAACAGAAGCCAGCAGAGATTTTTCTTACCCAAATTACATTACCTTCATTTAGCTTTTTGGTGTTTCAATGCTTACTTAATTTCCACGTATGTTTTTCCCATTAGAGAAAATGGCACAACTTTTCAGCATGAAAAAAGACAGACACATATGGGAGACTCAGACTTTAGATACTAAGGTGCAACTGAAACCCAAGACAGCTTCCCTTGGAATACTTTGTGTCTTATTCTCAAAATCTTTTGGTTTTAATGCTAGGGCAGTGAAGCTAAACCTGGATTGCATGTACACGACAAAGAATTTATAAGATTGATTGAGAGAAATTGCAGGTAGTATTCTGAGGCTAGAGCTGCAACTAGAAGACTGGAACTGTATATCACCATGGCTGTCTAGTAGAACAGATGGAGCACTTTCAAGACAGTGAATCTGCTAATATGCACAATCAGTGCTTTGGATGACCAGTCAACAGTTTTTGCAGAACAGATGATTTTTTTTTTTTTTTTTTTTAATATACAGAAGTGAAATTGGCTTCCTAGTATTTTTAAGTATAGAAGTGTGGTGAGTTGAACCTGGCTGAAAGCCAGGTGCCCATCAAAGCCACTCTATCACTCCCCCTCCTCAGCTGGACAGGGGAAAGAAAATACAATGAAAGGCTTGTGGGTCAAGATAAGGACAGGGAGGGAGAGATTGCTCACTAATTACTGTCACAGGCAAAACACTCGACTTGGGGAAATTAGTTTATTGCCAATCAAATCAGAGTAGGGTAATGAGAAACAAAACCAAATCTTAAAAACACCTTCCCCCCACCCCTCCCTTCTGCAGTTCTTCATGAACTGTTCCAGCATGGGTCTCCCATGAGGTCACAAGTCCTGCCAGGAAACCTGCTCCAGTGTGAGGTCCTCTCCATGGGTCCACAGGTCCTTCCAGGAGCCTGCTCCAACACAGGCTGCTCACATGGTCACAGCCTCCTTCGGGCATCCACATGCTCTGGCGTGGGATCCTCCATGTCTGCAGGTGGATATCTGTTCCATCATAAGTCTTTCATGGGCTGCAGGGCGACAGCCTGCCTCACCGTGGTCTTCACCGTGGACTATAGGGGAATCTCTTCTCTGACACCTGGAGCACCTCCTCCCTCTCCTTCACTGACCCTGCAGGGTTGTTTCTCTCACATACTCTCACTCCTCTCTCTGGCTGCAGTTTTCTCTTGCACAGTTCCCCCCCTTTCCTTCTTAAATGCGTTATCACAGAGGCACTACTACCATTGCTGGCCAGCGATGGGTCCATCTTGGAGTTGGCTAGCATTGACTCTATTGGACACAAGGGAAGCTTCTAGCAGCTTCTCACAGAAGCCACCCCTGTAGCTCCCCACTACCAAAACCTTGCCACACAAACCCAATGCATTCCACCCCTTACCTCTATGAATCACGTATTTAAGAATTATCATTAAAATTCACATTCAACACAAACTTCATTCACATCAACAAAAAGAATTCTCAACACCAAAATCAAAATAACATCACAACACTGAACAAAAGTGGACAATTTACACACAATCCATCCCTCATCCCTTCACCACAATTACAACAACATAAATTCCCCACAATCATTCCGCTCTTCAGCTGTGTTCAGTCCATGTTTTGCCCATTACCTCTCCCAATTACTATCCTTATCTTGAATTCCTCATGACCCCATGTTGGATGCCAAAAAGGACTGTGGTGAGTTGATCCTGGCTGAATGCCAGATGCCCACAAAGCTGCTCTATCACTCCCCTTTTCAGCTGGACAGGGGAGAGAAAATATAATGAAAGGCTCCTGGGTCGAGATAAGGACAGGGAGTGATCACTCACCAATTACTGTTGTTGCAGATTAATTCAGGTTAACTGAATTCTTTTAACTGTATTCTTTTGTCTGAATAGTCTTGCTTAGCACTGTTAAGAATCGTTAGGACTAATAGCCTTGTTTAGCATTAGTAGCTAAGTTTGCTGAAGCCTTAGGCCACAAGCTGCCAACTTTCACCTAGGAAAGTGGAACTTATCTTGAACTGTTGCCTAGTTACATGAAGGGAAGCCCTGAGACCAGTGCAAGCAGGAAGACAAGGGGGTCACGACTGTCAGCAGAAGCTGCAACTCCTCCAGATAAGAAACAGCTAACAGCCCACCTGGAGACAGAGAAAGAATTCAATAAGGAACAAAGAAGACCCCAGACCAAAAATTACCATTGGACCAAGAGGTGCATGCAAGGCACCTGAACAGCGCATGAAGAACAGGTGCATGGACTGTAAGGGTATAAATGCCCAGGGATTTATTTGTTCAGGATCCCTCTCCGGAGGCACCCAGCTTGAGCTGCTCCTATTGCTGTACCACTCAATTAAATTATTTCTTTTTTTTTAATCTGGAATCTGAAATCTGAGACTCTGCTGTGGGAAATCTAGGATAAAGAATTACTTTAACAGTTTGGTGACCCAGATGGGACGCTAGGTCACCATCTTTGGATCCTCTCGTCTCCAAATATCCAACTGCCAGCATTAGGTGAGTTCACCTGGGACCTTTGGAGCAGGAGGCATCGAAGGGTGAGTGTTAAAATACCCTAAGCAGACTGAGTGGAAATAGAGAAAGTTTTGCTGCAGCTTTTGGTGGTGCATGGCCTCATCAGCGTAAAGCATACAAGAAGAAGGGATTTGTGCACAGCCTGATCAGTGTAAGGCACACGTAGAAGGGAGTTTGAGTCCCTCTTAGTAACGGAAAATATAATCGTTTAGACATAAACCATTGACCAGATCTGGGACTAGGATTGGATCCAGCCGCACCTAGACTCCTCTCTGAGAGGGAGTTTAGAAAGCAAGAGGGTCCTTGCTGAACCTCGTGACTCAACGGGAAGGTCTCCCTAACAGTTTTTCCTTCTCTCTAAAGATGGGAAATGAAGTTGGCATAGAAAAGGGGACGCCCTTGGCCAAGGTATTGCAAAATTGGGAAAAGAGTTATGGTACAGCCAAAGTATCTAAAAAGCATGCAGTGGCCTTGTGCCAGGAGAAATGACCATATATTACTAGGACAGCTGGTGGAGGCCACCAGGGAATTTGGCCCCCTGTGGAAAAATAACAGGAATTGCCCTCTCTGACCCTGGTGACACCTTATGTGTGTTCAGCTTATGACTTAACATAGTCATAAGTAAGTTCATAGTCATAGTAAGTTCAGCTTATGTCTTAACATGAGCTGTAATATTAGAGCAGCCTTGAGATAAGACACGGTTGCTGCTCCCAGGAACAGAATGCACTTGGAATGGACAAGGCCTGCATGTAGTCGGATGGAATGCGCAATATCCGTGATGTGGGTAACAGAGTGGTACGAAGGTACCACGGCTCATCCCTGTTATCATGGAGAAAGAATGTCTGGCGAAGATAACCACATATTTACTATTAAGGAAGATGGATCGCAACTACTGCCTCAGCAATGATGGTGAAATCATGTTCTGAAGCTGAACTTTGCTCATTATAACGTCAATAGAATGCCAAAATACACCTCCGCCTCAAAAGCTACCAGGTTGACACCTCCACCTCAAAAGCTCAGGTCCACTCTCATCTATATAATGGGCATGATGTTGACACCTCCACCTCAAAAGCTCAAAAACCTCTACCAGAGCTTCTTCCTGGTCCACTCTCATCTATATAATGGGCATGATTTTGACACCTCCACCTCAAAAGCTCAAAAACCTCTACCAGAGCTTCTTCCTGGTCCACTCTCATCTATATAATGGGCATGATGTTGCATGACATGGATTACTCCATTGGCCAATTTGGCCCTCAATCCTAAGTCTAAGTTCAAATCATAAGGAGAGTCATGGACCCCCCGTCCCGGCCATGCTCCCCCCCCAGCCTGTTGTGCTCCTGCACACTGGCAAGAACACGGCAGCTGAAAAGTCCTTGAGACCTCAGTGCCAACTCTAAACATCAGTGCGCTGTCAGCATTCTTCTCAGAGCAAGTCTTAGACTAAAACCAAAACACAGAGCTCTTCTGGCTGCTAAAAAGAAAAACTAACTCTGTCCCAGTCAAAACCAGGACAGGTCTAAAGCTCAGTGTAACAGATCTATTTAGGATGCACTGGAAGGAAAGCAGTGGGGATCCCTTCTGGATCTCTGCAGAGCCTGGAACTGGAGAAAGGATGTCCAAATAAAAGAAAGGGAGAAAAAAAGATGGTGGTAGGAGAACAAGGGAAAAAAGCAGTGAACCCTTTCCATATTAATTTTAAAACCAACTGGGAGCTACCATTTTGTATTAACATTAGGCAAATCCATCTCTCTGATGCCTTTGTCTTCGCTGCTCCCCCTGGAACAGTCTCTAGTAAATTTCTAGGATTCAAGTCCCAGATGATCCCATTCTTATTTCTCTTCTTATTTGACTATTCTGATGATTATATAGAAAAAGACACAGATTTCGAATCCTCAGTGACTGTCTCAGTCCTCTTGCAGTCTGTCTACTGCTTGTTTGTTGCTATACTCTCTACTAGAGACAAACAGGGATTCCCATGGGCTTAGAAATATTTCAGCAGTAACAACATTAAGGTGCTACCCTCAGTAAATCTCTGTGCAGCAGCCTGTAACGCTGCACATTGCACCCTTTAGAAGATGAAATATAACCCAGAATATGGGGTAGCAATGTCATTTTTGTTACTGATGGTAGACGCTATCTTTGGAACTGCATCCATCCAACAACATGGTCAATTATTTGACATGACACAGTTGATCATATTTCATCTTGTTCATCTTGGTCCCTAGTAATTCCAGAGGGAATCCCAGTCTTTGGAGCACGTCCCTATAGAGACTTGCAGCTGTATTGAGAGAGCAACTCCAGCCCCACTCTATACCATGGTGCTGCTCTCTGGGTGGCTCTAGCGAAGCCCAGAAGAGTCACACCACCACGGAGTGAGCCTCGAGTAAGGGTGGTGATGGGCTTACATCTTCCCTTTCCTCCCTGAGGCTTCAGTGGAGGATTTGGCTAAAGCAAGGGAGTTATGGCTGAGATTACTTTGTGTTGTTGATTTTGCTCATCCTACATTTTGGGGGTCTACATGTTGGAATCTGTAATAAAACCCCCTCTGCCTACCAGCTCATGTGTTTGGTATCCCAAAGTGCTCCCACCATGCAGCAAGTGCAGTGAGGCAGAGCAGGGCAGCAGAGCCCTGTCTGGTGATGCACCAGCATCCTTAGACTGGTTCATAAGCGAAGCTCAGTGTTTGGCTCTATGTCAGAGTGACCCCTGGGAGCCCTCCCTTGCATTTGCAGCCATCTCTCCCAGTGCTTCTTACTCAGTTTATGGGAAAATTCCAGTGATTTTAACAAAAATTCAGAGAGCTATTGAGATGGGCTAGCTAAGAGTAAATCAAGTAGGAATCTTTGAAACCATTTAAAAAAACTCACTCTTCTCTCTGGGATGAGTTCTAGCAAAGACCTGGTCCTGTTTCCACTGAACTCAGGGAGAATTATCTGCCACTGAATCAAAGGAGAACTGGTTTAACAAGAAGATGTCTATGTCAGTCCATCATCTCTTGCTGCCTGTCAGACATCCAAGTGGTGTCAAGGGACCTATCTGACCCTGGGTAATATCTTGTCCCTTGCAAGGTGCCTGCACGGCTATGCAGATGGTGGGGCAGGAGCAGGAAGTCCCTTCTGAGCAGGACCCAGGCGCACACCTGCCCAGGTTTTGAGTAAATCTGCATTCATTTACGTAACTTCGAGGAGCAGTAACCATCTTCTCATTCTACAACTATGCAGTAACCAAATCCCATGAAAAAGGAAAATAAATAGAGAGTTTAGATGGAGTTAATTTCTGAAGTGCCTTATTTGTAAAATAAAAGTAAATCCAGTATCAGTATCTAATATATATTATCTATATGTATTCATAAATTATTATTTAATAATTGTTATTTTTAATTTATTGTTATTAAATTGTTCTTATCTCAACCTATGAGTCTCCTTCCCTTTTGCCCTTTAATTCTCTTCCCCATTCCCCGGGGTGGGGGAGGGTGAGCGAGCAGCTGTGTGGTCTTTAGTTGCTGGCTGGACTAAACAACAAGGGGACGTCCTTGTCCAAAGTATTGCAAAACTGGGAAAAGAGTTATGCTACAGCTAAATTATCTATGAAAATACTTTAGAGAGCACATGCTGGGGTGGCAAGGAGAAAATTTGCAGAAGATGCTGAGTGTGGCTGTATTTGTGTATGATGGTCATGAGGAGAGGCAGAAAGATGAACTAAGGAAAGAGAAAAGGAAGAACTAAGGAAAGAGATAAGGAAGACAAAGGAACAGGAGGTTAATTTGCTGGCAGCAGCTTTAGCTAGAAATTTGCAAGTGAGAGGTAGAGGTTGAGGAAGAGGAAGATCAAGAGGAGGCTTTGGGCCGGAGTCGGGAAACAGAAGAGGAATAAAGGAAGGAAATGAAGGGAGAAAATGTTATTACTGTAGGAATCTAGGGCATTTACAAAGAGAATGCCCCCTATGTCCCCGAGGGATGACAAGGGAAAGAAACTGCCGTTGTGAAGAAGAACTGCCCTGTGGGGACAACCACTCGCAATGGCTAGAGGAGGAAGACCCTGAAGATCTTGGGGAATTAGAGGGGCTGGGAATCTTTAGCATGTAGGGGATTGTCCTAGTTTTAGCTAGGACAGAGTTTTTTTTTAACAGCTAGAAGAGCTCCGTGTTTTGGTTTTACTCAGAGGCTCACTCTGAGAAGAACGCTGATAGCAAGCTGCCAAGGACTTTTCAGTGTGCCGGAGTGCAGAAACACGGCAGGATAAGGGGGGAGCATAGTTGGGACAAGGGGGACACGATTCCCCTTGTGATTTGTGTGGAACTTAAGACTGAGGGCCAAACTGGCCAATTAGTATTCCATAACATGCAGCGTCATGCCCAGTATAAAAGTGAGGGGCAGCCGGGAAGAAGGGCTTTTGCGCTTTGGCTCTTTTGCCCTCCGGCTCTTTTGCGCTTGCTGCGCTGTTGCTCTGCTGTTTCTCTCTCTCTCTCTCTCTCTCTCTGCCCCTCTCTATTTCGGGGCCTCGCGTTCGTCCGGGATTGCAGCTTCGGGACGAGACAGGCTTCGCATATGAGGGGGTGGTGAGCACCTACACTGTATTAAATCATCTGTATTAAAACATTCTTATCTCAACCTACGGGTTTCCCGTTTATCCTTTAATTCTCTCCCTCATTCCTGGGGGTGGGGGAGGGGGAGTGACGGGCTGTGTGTGGGGGGGGAGTTTTCAACCTAACCCACAACAGTCTTAATTGGCGCCCAACGTGGGGCCCGAAGGGGTTGAGATAACGATGTTGCTGGCTGGAATGCTCTTTGTTATGCTCGCATACATGTTACCGGACATTTATAATTTATTGCCTTATTTACCCTATATGATGTTAGGCGGAATGTTTATGCGGTTTTCTGGCTCTGGGTGTTGGACCGACATGAAAAGTATGTTATCGGTAATTAAGGGTCTTGCTATACTGTACGGTGTAACTCTGATAAGATCATCGGTGCTGGGACCGGCTCAGTCTTTGTATTCGGCGGTGCAGAGGGGGATGGTGATGTGGAGCTCGTTTATTAATTTTGAGCGTCACCTGGCGGATATCATCGCCAATTATACCGGTGACTTTTCATTCACAAAAGCTTACGTTGATTTTGATAATGCTGAACATCATTGGAATAATTTAACCGGTTTGATTGTCCTGCAAGGTCTCCTGAATATATGTTTAATTATCTATATATTCAAAGTCAATCGGCCATTTAGGGGTATATATCAATTTATTTCTCGGGTTATTGTGCTTGCCATCTCAACTCCCATGACAAGCACTATAGCTACTCAGACTACAACGGTATCAGTTGCCCCCGTAAGAAAAAGAAAATGTATACAAAAGTTAGAAGATGAAGAAGAGCAATCAGGGCCATCACAACAACCAAATGAGGAAGAGCAACCAGGGCCATCAGAGCAACCAGACAAAGAAGAGCAACCAGGGCCATCACAACGATTGGAGGAAGAGCAACCGAGGAAATGTGTGCGAAAGTCAGAACGCAGAGGAGAGGATGATGATGATGAAGAGCGACCAGGGCCATCACGAGAAATGAAGCAGGAGCATTCTGTTTTGCCCCAGAGAAAATCTCAATGGAGGAGAAGTGACATCATAGATGAGACGATAACCACCAGATCTCTAAAAATGAGCGAGCTGCGAGATATTCGAAAATATTATGGCCGTCTTAGAGGTGAGCCCATTGTCTCTTGGTTGCTCAGATGCTGGGACATGGGAGCCAATAGTCTGGAGTTAGATGGTAATGAAGCCAGGCAGCTGGGAGCCCTTGCCATGGATGGAGGCATTGATAAAGCAATTGGAAGACAGACACAAGTCTGCAGCCTCTGGAGACGGCTCCTGGCAGCTATAAAGGAAAGGTATCCCTACAAGGACGAGGTGCCATGTAATGTAAGCAAGTGGACCAACATAGAAAAAGCTATTCAGTATCTGAGAGAACTGGCTGTGCGAGAGTTGATTTATCTTGACTCGAGAAGCGGACCAAGACTCGAAGATCCAGATGACGTCCGGTGCACACGACCAATGTGGCAGAAGATTATACGGAGTGCGCCAGCAGCATATTCCACCTCATTGGCAATAATGGACTTCGGGGACGATGAAGCACCACTATCCGTAGGTAATCTGGTCACCTACCTCCGACGATATGATGATAATACTTCTATACGAACCTGTGTTGCGGCTGTGGAAAAGCTGTCTGAGGAGGTCCGAGAATTAAGAGAAAAAGTAGATTTCCCACCACCTGAACGTTCTAGAATTTCAGCTGTCAGAACCAGGCGTTACCCTCCTCGAGAGAGACAAGAGAGACGGTACAGATCACGGGGTGAGCTGTGGTTCTACCTCCGTGATCATGGAGAAGACATGAGAAGGTGGGATGGAAAACCCACCTCCGCTTTAGAGGCCAGGGTACGCCAGTTGGGAGGAAGAACCAACAGAACTAGAACTTTCTCCAATTCCTCCAGGACAGCTGTTGCCCCAGTCTACAGTGAGCAGTCCACTAGTCAAAATGGGAGGGCTGATCCTCCTAGCCACCCTGACTCTAATCCTGCTGATTCCTCTGATGAATATGATAACAGGCATTAGAGGGGCCCTGCCTCCAGCCAGGTGGAGGAGAGGGATAATCGAGTTTACTGGACTGTGTGGATTCGGTGGCCTGGCACATCATACCCCAGAAAGTATAAGGCTCTAGTGGATACTGGTGCCCAATGCACCTTGATACCGTCGAACTTCAAAAGGGCAGAATCCATCTCTATTTCTGGAGTGACAGAGGGGTCTCAACAACTGACTGTGTTAGAGGCTGAAGTGAGCCTAACTGGAGAGCAGTGGCAAAAACACCCTATTGTAACTGGCCCAGAAGCACCGTGCATCCTTGGCATAGATTATCTTAAGAGAGGGTATTTCAAAGACCCAAAAGGGTATCGGTGGGCTTTTGGCATAGCTGCAGTAGAGACAGAAGAAGGCAGGCAGCTGTCTACTTTGCCTGGTCTCTCAACGGACCCTTCTGCTGTGGGGTTACTGAGGGTCGAAGAACAACAGGTGCCAATTGCTAATACAACAGTGCACCGACGGCAATATCGTACCAACCGAGACTCTCTAATTCCTATCCATAAGTTGATTCGTCAACTGGAGAGTCAAGGAGTCATCACAAAGACCCGCTCACCTTTTAACAGCCCTATATGGCCTGTACGTAAGTCCAATGGCGAGTGGAGGCTGACGGTAGACTATCGTGGCTTGAATGAAGTTACACCACCATTGAGTGCTGCCATGCCAGATATGCTGGAACTTCAGTATGAACTGGAGTCAAAGGCAGCCAGGTGGTACGCTACAATTGATATCGCTAATGCGTTTTTCTCAATTCCTTTGGCACCGGAATGCAGGCCACAGTTTGCTTTCACTTGCAGGGGCATCCAGTATACCTGGAATCGACTGCCCCAGGGGTGGAAACACAGCCCCACTATTTGCCATGGACTGATCCAGACCACACTGGAACAGGGTGATGCCCCAGAACATTTGCAATACATTGATGACATCATTGTATGGGGCAACACAGCAGAAGAAGTTTTTGAGAAAGGTGAAAAGATAATCCAAATCCTTCTGAAAGCAGGCTTTGCCATAAAACAGGCAGGGACCTGCCCAGGAGATTCAGTTTTTGGGAATAAAATGGCAAGATGGGCGTCGTCAGATTCTGATGGACGTGATCAATAAAATAACAGCTATGTCCCCACCAACCAACAAAAAGGAAGCACAAGCTTTCTTAGGCATTGTGGGTTTCTGGCGAATGCATATTCCCGACTACAGCCAGATTGTAAAACCCCTCTATCAAATAACCCGAAAGAAGAACAATTTTGAATGGGGCCCAGAACAAAAACAAGCCTTTGAACAAATTAAACAAGAAATAGTCCATGCGGTAGCCCTGGGACCAGTCCGGACAGGACAAGATGTCAAAAACGTGCTCTACACTGCAGCCGGGGAGAATGGTCCTACGTGGAGGCTCTGGCAAAAAGCGCCAGGAGAGACGCGAGGTCGACCTCTTGGGTTTTGGAGTCGAGGATACAAAGGATCCGAAACCAACTATACTCCAACTGAAAAAGAGATATTGGCAGCATATGAAGGAGTCCGAGCTGCCTCTGAAGTGATTGGTACGGAAGCACAGTTGCTCCTGGCACCCCGATTGCCAGTGCTCGGCTGGATGTTCAAAGGGAGCGTCCCGTCTACACACCACGCAACTGATGCCACATGGAGCAAGTGGATCGCGCTGATCACACAAAGAGCTCGGATAGGAAACCTCAATCGCCCAGGAATTTTGGAAGTGATCACTAACTGGGCTGAAGGTAAAGACTTTGGAATGTCACCAGAGGAGGAGGAGGTGACACGTGCTGAGGAGGCTCCACCTTATAATGAACTATCAGACAATGAGAAGAAATACGCTCTGTTTACTGACAGATCCTGTCGCCTTGTAGGAAAACATCGAAACTGGAAAGCTGCTGTATGGAGTTCTACTCGACGGGTCACAGAAGCTACCGAAGGAGAAGGTGAATCAAGTCAGTTCGCAGAGGTGAAAGCCATCCAACTGGCTTTAGACATTGCTGAACGAGAAAAGTGGCCAATGCTCTATCTCTACAACGACTCTTGGATGGTAGCAAATGCCCTGTGGGGATGGCTACAGCAATGGAAGCAGAGCAGCTGGCAGCGCAGAGGTAAACCCATCTGGGCTGCCCCATTGTGGAAAGACATTGCTGCTCAAGTAGAGAAGCTGATTGTAAAAGTACGACATGTAGATGCCCATGTACCCAAGAGTCGGGCCACAGAAGAACATCAAAACAATCAACAGGTGGATCAGGCCACTAAGATTAAAGTGGCTCAGGTGGATCTGGACTGGCAACATAAAGGTGAAAAATTTCTAGCTCGTTGGGCCCATGATGCCTCAGGCCATCAAGGAAGGGACGCCACATACAAATGGGCTCGTGATCGAGGGGTGGACCTAACTATGGACACCATTGCAGAGGTGATCCATGAATGTGAAACGTGTGCTGCAATCAAGCAAGCCAAGCGGTTAAAACCTCTTTGGTATGGAGGGCGTTGGTTGAAATATCAATATGGAGAGGCTTGGCAAATTGACTATGTCACACTTCCACAAACTCGCAGTGGCAAGCGTTACGTGCTTACAATGGCGGAAGCGACCACTGGATGGCTGGAAACCTATGCTGTGCCCCATGCCACCACCCGGAACACTATCTTGGGCCTTGAAAAGCAAGTCTTGTGGCGGCATGGCACCCCAGAAAGAATTGAGTCAGACAACGAGACTCATTTCCGTAACAATCTTATAGACACTTGGGCCAAAGAGCATGGCATCGAGTGGGTATATCACATCCCCTATCATGCACCAGCTTCTGGGAAGATTGAACGATATAATGGATTGCTAAAAACCACACTGAAAGCAATGGGTGGTGGAACCTTCAAACATTGGGATACACATTTAGCAAAAGCCACCTGGTTAGTCAACACTAGAGGATCTGCCAATCGAGCTGGTCTTGCGCAATCAGAACTTCTACGTACTGTAGAAGGAGATAAAGTCCCTGCAGTGCACATGAGGAATATACTCGGGAAGACAGTCTGGGTTATTCCTGCCTCAGGTAAAGGTAAACCCATTCGTGGGATTGCTTTTGCTCAGGGACCTGAGTGCACTTGGTGGGTGATGCAGAAGGACGGGGAAGTCTGATGTGTACCTCAAGGGGATTTGATGTTGGGTGAAAATAGATGATAAAATGAATTGAATTGTGTGATATTAATTGCTGAATAACCCTGTCCCTCCATACCTATGGTTGTCACATTGTACTAATGCCATTATATTAAGAATCATCCAGGTTAATGAAGAATGAACTTCGTCAGAATCAGAACTGATTCCAAACACCCAGCAACTTCTTCGAGATCAACATCTTCAACCTGCAGACAGCGGCCGGATACACCAACTACGAGCTCCAGGCGCCACACGCAACAAAGACTACATGTCATCCGTTCTACCGACTGAGCAAATTCCAAGTCATCTTTCCTGCCCTGAGAGACTGCTACAACAGATGAAGACACATTTTGGAGGGATGACCCATGGCTAAGGGAATAGTATATATGTAAGGTTTGAGCATGACGTGCATGGTATGGAATAAGGGGTGGATACTGTCCTAGTTTTAGCTAGGACAGAGTTTTTTTTTAACAGCTAGAAGAGCTCCGTGTTTTGGTTTTACTCAGAGGCTCACTCTGAGAAGAACGCTGATAGCAAGCTGCCAAGGACTTTTCAGTGTGCCGGAGTGCAGAAACACGGCAGGATAAGGGGGGAGCATAGTTGGGACAAGGGGGACACGATTCCCCTTGTGATTTGTGTGGAACTTAAGACTGAGGGCCAAACTGCATTCCATATCATGCAGCGTCATGCCCAGTATAAAAGTGAGGGGCAGCCGGGAAGAAGGGCTTTTGCGCTTTGGCTCTTTTGCACTTTTGCTCTTTTGCGCTTGCTGCGCTGTTGCTCTGCTGTTTTTCCTTCTCTCTCTCTCTCTCTCTTTCTCTCTCTCTCTCTCTGCCCCTCTCTATTTCGGGGCCTCGCGTTCGTCTGGGATTGCAGCTTCGGGACGAGACGGGCTTCGCATACGAGGGGGTGGTGAGAACCTATACTGTATTAAATCATCTGTATTAAATCACTCTTATCTCAACCCACGGGTTTCCCGTTTATCCTTTAATTCTCTCCCTCATTCCTGGGGGTGGGGGAGGGGGAGTGACCGGCTGTGTGTGTGTGGGGGGGAGGAAGTTTTCAACCTAACCCATGACAGTCTTAATTGGCGCCCAACGTGGGGCCCGAAGGGGTTGAGATAACGATGTTGCTGGCTGGAATGCTGTTTGTTATGCTCGCATACATGTTACCGGACATTTATAATTTATTGCCTTATTTACCCTATATGATGTTAGGCGGAATGTTTATGCGGTTTTCTGGCTCTGGGTGTTGGACCGGCATGAAAAGTATGTTATCGGTAATTAAGGGTCTTGCTATACTGTATGGTGTAACTCTGATAAGATCATCGGTGCTGGGACCGGCCCAGTCTTTGTATTCGGCGGTGCAGAGGGGGATGGTGATGTGGAGCTCGTTTATTAATTTTGAGCGTCACCTGGCGGATGTCATCGCCAATTATACCGGTGACTTTTCATTCACAAAAGCTTACGTTGATTTTGATAATGCTGAACATCATTGGAATAATTTAACCGGTTTGGTTGTCCTGCAAGGTCTCCTGAATATATGTTTAATTATCTATATATTCAAAGTCAATCGGCCATTTAGGGGTATATATCAATTTATTTCTCGGGTTATTGTGCTTGCCATCTCAACTCCCATGACAAGCACTATAGCTACTCAGACTACAACGGTATCAGTTGTAGTAGAGTGGTATGGAGGTATCATGGCTCATCCCTGTTATCAGGGATGAGAGGCACCTGGTAAAGATAACCATAAAAATGCCATCAAGGGAAGTGAATCACAACCGCTGCCTCAGCAGTGATGGCGAAATTGTGTCCTTCAGCTACTAAATCACACCTCCACCCGCCTCTGAGCTGCGACCACCCCTCACAAGAGTAATTTGCACCAATCCTAATAAAAGTTATGTATGACTAGAGTCACTCGAGCTCCACCTAAAAGATATGAAAAAGGTATAAAATAGCAGCAGACAAAGGGGATGTTAGAGAGAAACACCCCCCCATCGGAATGTCTGAGATCAGTCGACGGGCTGAACCTCTCTTCTCCCCCCACTAGGGACGCCTATTGGGTAAGAGCTCTGTGTTATGCGTGCTTAGTTACTAACACTTTGCTAGCTATTTAGTATTATCACTAATCAGTAATAAGTTTATATTATCGCTGTAGTATTTTAATTAAAGTTGTTTTTGTAGTCAATCACTATCACCGGCTATCCTTGAACCTGTATTCTGTCACAAATAAAATATATATGTATGTTTCCGGAAACTTTTGAATTATTATAAGGAGTTGGACCATAGTACTACTAGTGACGGTCCCTAATAAGTGGGCGAACCACTCTCTGGTTCACCGAGCTGCCAAAAGGAGGCAGGGGGAGTCGGACCCAAGAGTCTCGCCTGACTTGGGAACTGGTATACTGGCCAAATTACCTCCTGTTCGTCTATTAGTGCCGGGTCCCATGATAAGCCAGACGAACAACCCTCCAATTCACTGGGCTGCTAAGGGAAGGCAGAGCGAGTCTCGCCCAACTTGGGACACTGATAGACTGGTCTTTTGACCTCAAAACGTGACAAGGGGTAATGGCTTTAAACTGAAAGAAAGTGGATTTTGATTAGATCTAAGGAAGAAATTCTTCACTCTGAGGGTGATGAGGCACTGGAACAAGTTGCCCAGAGAAGTTGTGGATGTCCCATCCCTGGAGGTGTTCAAGGCCAGGTTGGATGAGGCTTTGAGAAACCTGGTCTAGTGGAAGGTGTTGCTGATACTTAGAATTTTTGGTGATTAAAATTTAATCAATAGTTTGTAATTAATAGTTAGTAGTTGATTTTAATAATATAGAATTATAAGAAATCTTTTTAATGAAAAGTATGCTCATATAGTAATTACATGCTGCTATGAAACTCCCTGTACAGCCCTGTACCAGGACCAAAGGGATAGGTCAGAATCATTTAGTAAGAACATGTAGTACAAAGCACAAGTTGATTTGTAAACTGATTTATGATACCTACATAGAACTAGAAGAATGCATGTAGCTATCAAGGTCTAGATTAATGAAGATGAAGAAAGCCAACCGTAACGGTTCGTAATGGTCTATGGGTACCTGCCAGAAACCGTGAACTTAAGCAAAAGGTAATTCCGGCAGGGGGAGATCGCAACCACCGACTCACAGACCACCTACCCATATTACACCCCAGACTCATTTCTAGATGATTCTAACTTTTATTGCGCAGAATCGGAAATGGGAGGAGAATATGCTAACGATTTTCGGGAATTTATATGTTTATGTATGATTACCTAATGGATTTGCATATGTCAGCTCTATATAAGAAGTTTGATTTCGGTGCAAGGGGCGCACGCTAGGAGGAGATATCCCCCGTGCACCCGGCGCCGCAATAAAGAAGTGTCTGCTTATCTACATCTCATTGGTGTTGATAAGTTTCTTATTCCAGATTTTCGGTAACAGTTTTGGCGACCCAGGTGGGACCTCGCTGAAGGAGACCGGAGGAGTCGGGGACCTGATCGGTTCCAGCCGGCACCGAGGATTTCTCGGGGACACCCATCGATCCCCGATCCATAAGGTTCTTCGCGACGTCCCCTGGATTTTGGGTAAGACACTTCTTTCCTTTGTTTCAAACGAGTGGGTTCGAGTCCCACCGTTGTGAGTGGGTTTGAGTCCCACCACATAGAGGGGGTTCGAGTCCCGCCTCTGGAAAGTGGGTTCGAGTCCCACTGTGAGTGGGTTCGAGTCCCCTCACTGTAGCCTGCCTGTCAGTTGTGGCGAAAGCTGCGCAGGGTTGGGCAGAGGATCCTCGTGGAGTGGAAGCCTGGGCATCTGCCCATAAGCCATAAGCGAAAGCTATTGCAGGGTTGGACATAGCGGAGACTTGGAACCTATATGCTAGCTATAGTGTTCTATAAGTTGTGCCTCTAACGTAAGTTAGAAGTTTTCTTGTGTGCTATATTGTGGAACCGTTTATCTTGACCGAGTACTAAGGTGCCGAGTTTGTGTTTATTGTGTTGCATACTTGTGCTCAAGGTAATAAATTACAGAACTGTGCGAGTGTGACCGTGAGAGAGAGACGTGCAGATAAGCACGAAGTGAGTGCGGGGTCCGGATTTGTGGTTCTGCTATCCCGTAAGGGTTGCAGTCGAAGAAAAACAGAGTGACAGATTTGAGTGACTATATATTGTATTAACAGTTATATCATGGCATCTAAGTTAACTCGTTTGTTTAAAAGTAAAAGTATGAGTAATTTGGCTGCAAATGACAAAATCCCGAAAACTTCTCCGTTAGGATGTTTATTAGCACATTGGGGAGATATAGGAGATGATTTGTGAAAGAACAAAATGATTGAATATTGTAATCAGTGGTGGCCATTGTATACGTTAGAAGATCAAGAAGTATGGCCTGTGAATGGTACTTTGAATTATAATACTATTTTTCAGTTAATGCTGTTTTGTAGAAGGGAAGAGAAATGGGATGAAATACCTTATGTAGATTTGGTTTTCTATTTGAGACAAAGAAAAGATTGGCAGAAAGAGTGTAAACTAGCGGATGGAAATGGTTTGATATTGGCTGTTGCTACAGGGAATAAAAAGGAGAAAAAGTGTTGTTCAGTGTGTGAAATCGGGAAGGATTGTTTGAAAAAGAGGATTATTCCTGAAGTTGATGAGGGACCAGAATTAGACATATCTCCTTCTAGGAGAGAAAGAAATGGGGGTCGAGAATATCAGGAACAGATGCAAGAACCAGAAAGCAGTGGTATTGAGGATGCCGAGGAGAGTCCCTCTGAGATTGTAATTCATACTCCTGTTTCTCGGAGAACTCGACAGCAGACACACACAATAGCTCCCCTGCGGCAGGGAGTTGGCAGCAATGGGCCGGTGTATGTAAAGGTGCCTTTTTCAGTTACAGATTTGATGGCTTGGAAACAGGCAGCCGGACTTTATAGAGAGGATCCTGAAAGAGTAGGAAGAGTGGTGGATACTATAATTAGAACACAGGACCCAGACTGGAGTGATTTGCAAGTGGTCCTAGATAATTTATTGGATGATACAGAAAAGCAAATGGTGTTGAAAGCAGGTAGAGCACAGGCTGAAGCAGCAGTTCTGAATGAAAATATGACTGGAACTTTGGAACAGAATTTTCCATCTGGGGATCTGCAGTGGGATCCAAACAATGTGAAGCACAGACAGAGGTTGAGACGGTATCAAAAATGGATTTTGTATGGAATTAAACATGCCATGCCTAAATCTTTGAATTGGTCTAAATTGTATGAAGTAAGGCAGGATAAAAATGAATCTCCCTCAGTGTTTCTGGAAAGACTGAAGGAAGCTGCCAGAAAATATACTGATTTAAAGGTAGAAACTGAGGCAGCACAAATACAATTGGCTTTGATTTTTATGGGACAATCAGCACCAGACATAAGGAAGAAACTTCAGAAATTAGAGGGAGAAGACTCTAGAAGTTTAAATAAAATGATGGAAGCAGCCTGGAAAGTGTATAACAATAGAGAACAGGAGGAAAGAAAATCTCGGGAAAACAGGCTGCTAGCAGTCATGACAGGAACAGTGAATAGAGGACGAGGCAGAGGAAGAGGTTCAGGATTTGGTGGAAGAGGAGGATTTGTGAACGGTGGTGGCAGGAATTTTAACACTCCTCTAGGAATAAATCAGTGTGCTTTGTGCAAGGAAGAGGGACATTGGAAAAGAGACTGCCCCAGAAAGGGAAAGTGCTCAGCAAGAAATAGCTAAAATCATGATGCTAGATGATTGAAGGGGACCGGAGGGGAACCCAGCTGAGCCTCTGGTTGTAATTAAGCTGGGAGAAAAAGAAGTTAAATTTTTAGTGGACACTGGAGCAATGTTTTTGGTATTAAACACCTGTAAAGGAAAAATTGGAACAAAACCGGCAAATATTATAGGGGCCACTGGGAAAGAGGAAAGCAGACCATTCCTAAAACCCCTGGACTTAAAATTTGGGAAAAAGGTAATCACTCATGAATTTTTGTATGTACCTGAATGTCCGGTACCCTTATTGGGAAGAGATTTATTGTCTAAATTAAATGCTCAGATCAGTTTTGAAGAAGGAGAGATTCTCTTAAAAATACCAGAATCAAAAACAAGTGAAATTCTGATGATCCAAGAAACAACCGAAGGACAAGAAATTCCTTCGGATGTAGATTTGGCCGTGATTCCCACAGTACGGGAAACAGATATCCCCGGCAAATCAAAACTGGCAGAGCCTGTTAAAGTAGAATTAGAAGAAGGAGCAAAAACAATCAAATTGAAACAACATCCAATTAAACTGGAAATCAGACAGGAATTGAAGAAATTAATTGACAAATTCTTAAAGTATAAGATTTTAGAGGAATGTGAATCCGAATACAATACTCCTATCTTACCAGTCAGAAAACCATCCGGAGAATACCGGCTGGTACAGGATTTAAGAGCAGTGAATCAAATAGTCAAAGATATTTACCCAGTAGTAGCAAACCCGTATACATTACTAACCTCATTAAAAGAGACCTATCAGTGGTTTACAGTGCTTGATTTAAAAGATGCTTTCTTTTGTATACCCTTGGAAAAGGAAAGTAGAAAACTGTTTGCTTTTGAGTGGGAAAATCCACAGACTGGACGAAAGATGCAATTAACATGGACAAGGCTACCCCAAGGATTTAAAAACAGTCCAACAATCTTCGGGAATCAGTTGGCGAGAGAACTCGAGATATGGAAACAAGAAAAACCAAGACCTGGACATCTACTGCTACAATATGTGGATGATATACTGATGGCTACAGAGGAAAAGTCGACCTGTATCCAGGTAACAATAGACCTTTTGAACTTTCTGGGACTAAATGGGTACAAAGTATCTAAGAAAAAGGCCCAAATACCTTGCCAGACTGTAATATATCTGGGCTTTGAAATTTCTAAAGGGCAGCGACAGTTGGGAAAAGGTCGAAAAGAAGCTATTTGCAATATACCTGAACCAGAAAATATTCATGAACTCAGAGCATTTTTGGGAATGGCCGGGTGGTGTCGTCTTTGGATTATGAATTACGGGCTGATTGCTAAACCTTTTTATATGAAGCCCAGAAGATTTCTCCTTTTGTGTGGGGACCAGATCAACGAAAAGCTTTCATTGAATTAAAACGTGCTTTGATGTCAGCACCTGCTTTAGGACTTCCAGACTTAACTAAGAACTTTCAGCTGTTTGTCCATGAGAGGCAACACCTAGCATTGGGAGTGTTGACCCAGAAGATGGGCAGTTGGAAGCGACCTGTCGGATACTTCTCCAAACAACTGGACACAGTGAGTAAAGGATGGCCAAGTTGCCTGCGAGCGGTGGCAGCAACAGTGCTGCTGATACAGGAAGCTCGCAAATTGACTTTGGGAAAGACAATAACGGTCTATGTCCCACACATGGTGATAACTGTTTTAGAACAAAAGGGGGGTCATTGGTTATCCCCAAGCCGGATGATAAAATACCAAGTGGTACTAACCGAACAGGATGATGTGATTCTAAGAACAACTAACCTGGTAAATCCTGCAGTGTTTTTAAGCTCCACACAGGAAGAAGGACAACTGGAACATGATTGTTTGGCTACTATTGAGTATGTTTATTCCAGTCGTGAAGATTTGAAAGATGTACCACTGGAGCAACCAGACTGGGAATTGTATACAGATGACAGCAGCTTTATGGAGCAAGGGGTCCGATACGCTGGATATGCGGTAACGACAGACACCACAGTTATAGAAGCCAGAGCATTGGCAAGCACCACATCCGCCCAAAAAGCAGAACTTATTGCCTTAATTCGAGCCCTAGAATTAAGTGAAAAGAAGAAAGTGAACATTTGGACTGACTCCAAGTATGCCTTTGGAGTAGTGCATGTCCATGGGGTTCTGTGGAAAGAAAGAGAATTATTGTCCTCTCAAGGATCAAACATTAAGCATCAAAATGAAATTTTACAATTGCTGCATGCAGTTCAGAAACCAGAACAAGTAGCAATCATGCACTGTGAAGCACACCAAGACACAAAAAGAAACACAAAAGAAATTGTTGGAAATAATTTAGCTGATAGAACAGCAAAGAAAGTAGCAAAGAACCAAGCGTTCCAAATGGCATTAATTCCCTCCAAAACAGTAGCCCTTCCTAGGGAAAAGCCAAAATATTCGGAGGAAGATGATAAATTAAGCCAGTTATTAAATGCTAAGAAAAACTTAGCTGGATGGTGGGTAACCCCTAGTGGACAAGTAGTGATCCCACCCATTCTGTTGAGAGAAATAATTCAAAGAAAGCATCAGGAATGTCACCGGGGAGTAGAAGCTTTAGTAACTTCCTTACAGAAACAAGTAGTATCGGTTAAAATGCTAGGATTAGCTAAAATGATAACTGCAAAATGTGAAATATGTTTGAAAAATAATCCAGTAATCAAGAAAAGAGCCCAAATGGGTAAGTTAAAATCTGGTACAGAACCTGGAGATTATTGGCAAGTAGATTTCTCAGAATTACCTAGACAGAATGGGTACCGGTACATCCTGGTGGGGGTTGATACTTTTACAGGATGGCCTGAAGCCCTTCCCTGTCGCACCACACAAGCAAAAGAAGTAGTAAAATGATTACTACAAGAAATAATTCCAAGATTTGGAGTTCCAATTGGAATTTCATCTGACAGAGGTCCACACTTTGTTGCTGAAGTAGTCCAAAGCATTAGCAAAGTATTGGGTGTTGCCTGGGATTTACATGCATCCTGGAGGCCACAATCCAGTGGAAAAGTAGAAAGAATGAATCAGACTCTAAAGAGACAAATAAGTAAAATTTGTCAAGAAACAAATTTAAAATGGCCTCAAGCGTTACCTTTGGCATTACTTCGAATCAGAGTACAGCCAAAGAGTGGAACCTCTATCAGTCCTTATGAATTGTTGTACGGAAAACCTTATGAGTCCCCGGAACCAAATCCAAATATGCATGTAAAAGGAAAACAAGATGTATATAACTATTTGCTTTCTCTAGGGAAAACCTTAGCTGCAATTTGGAGTGCTGTGATTTGGAATCGACCTTTATCTTTAGACACTCCAGTGCATGATTTCCAACCAGGAGATTATGTCTACGTAAAGACGTGGACTTCTGAACCTCTGCAAGAGCGCTGGAAAGGACCTTTCCAGATACTGTTGACAACCTTCACAGCAGTCAAGATTGCAGAATCTACAGCCTGGATACATTACACCCGAGTGAAGAAAGCACCAGCACCCTGGAAAATTGTGAATCGTGACCCAGAGACTTTGAAACTGACTCTGAAACATGTCTAATTTCTCATATCTGTTTGTAATTGTTCTTTGGATCTTATGCTGGAAGATGGTACTGATGAAACCATGGACTGACTTGGTGAGTAGGAACAAAAGACAATTAGAAACAGAACAAGTGATTGAAATTCCCAAACAAACCTCTGAGGAAAATTTGATATTAGGATTAATCAAAGGATTTGCCAATTTGCAGAATGTTACACAAATTACTGCTTGTTTACCAATACCAAGAGCAGTAGGTGAATCCATTCCATGGGGAATCTTAACTATGAATTTGACAAATCAGGAACATAAAAAACGAGACCACTCACTGTGAACAACAGTCAGTGACTCAATGGTATGAACAAGTGAGATATATTAGAAAACAATGGAAGTCCCCAGGAAGTAAGGATGAATGTACAAAATTACTGAATTCAAACTTCGTAGACATCAGTGGTGGTTGGACAGGACCAGATTCAGGATATGGTTATAGATGGTGTTCTTATGATGAACCAATAAAGAAAAATGTGAGCCGTATGGTAATGGAATGGAAATGCAAAGAAAGCGTTCAGACTTCACAAAAGAACAACCTACTTGGGAATCAATTTGGTCCATGACTATATTCTCCCAATTTCAATACATGGCAAAAACCCCTTGGTGTTTTACGTGGGTAGGGTCAGTTTATGGATTTTGGCCGACAGTAACAGATAGAGGAACTACGTCACTAGAGGAGGAAAGTCCAGTATCTTGGTGGAAATGTGACAAAGTTTACAATTGTAGTACAGTAAGTAAAACAATACAAGAAATTCCCCCTTTAGCAGCTGCAGTGAGATATGGGTGTTTCTGTCGAGGACTCAAAAACGATCTTCAAGTGACTGGAGATTATCAAATTAAAAGGGGAACATTTATAAGCTGTAAGAAAAGTACAATCCAGAGTCCTGGACACCCGGTCTGGGCACTAAGTGATGGAACCTGGACAACACACTTACCGTTAGATGGTAAAGTTAAACAAATTACCTTAGGCATGCCAACATTGTGTCCAATTTGGAAAAAATCACCATTTAAAGGACCCTTAGAAAGTCTAAATCTAAAACGAACTAAAAGGTCCGAGACAGATGATATTTGGAACGAACCATCAACAGGATTGAAAATCAGCTGGGCTCTTGAGTCTCTTTTAAATCCTATAGCCTCATATAGAAACAGAGAATGGCTGTATCATTTAACAAGTCAAGTAGAAAAGTTAGCAAATGTTACAAAGAAAGGATTCAAAGAATTGAACATTCAATTGCAGGCAACATCTAGAATGGCACTTCAAAATAGAATGGCTTTAGACACGCTTTTACTCAAAGAACATGGAGTATGTGGATATCTCAAAGATAAATTAGACCACTGTTGTATACACATCCCAAACGTTACACAGGATGTGGAGCATGATTTGGATTTGCTAGAAAAATTTGAGAAAGAAACAGAATCAATCCGAGAGGACATGTCAGAAGATTGGATAGGGAAAATTTTCAAAGGACTAGGCTGGAATCTAAGCTCTTGGATCCAATCTTTGATTAAAACTCTGTTTCTGTTGCTAATTGTCTTCCTGATGATCATGCTAATATACAATTGCTTAAAGAAACAGTTTGCTAATAGAATTGCAATCAAATGCAGAATCATGAGAGAGTTACCTACTATTCCACCAGACCATGGTTTATCGCCAAGGTATGCTAAAACGAATCTTAGCTTTAAACATGATGATAATGAGTATCAAACAATAAAGGTGAAAGTGGTGAAAGTATTGAAACAGCAATTTCAACACTTTCAAAGGGGGGAAATGTTGCTGATACTTAGAATTTTTGGTGATTAAAATTTAATCAATAGTTTGTAATTAATAGTTAGTAGTTGATTTTAATAATATAGAATTATAAGAAATCTTTTTAATGAAAAGTATGCTCATATAGTAATTACATGCTGCTATGAAACTCCCTGTACAGCCCTGTACCAGGACCAAAGGGATAGGTCAGAATCATTTAGTAAGAACACGTAGTACAAAGCACAAGTTGATTTGTAAACTGATTTATGATACCTACATAGAACTAGAAGAATGCATGTAGCTATCAAGGTCTAGATTAATGAAGATGAAGAAAGCCAACCGTAACGGTTTCGTAATGGTCTATGGGTACCTGCCAGAAACCGTGAACTTAAGCAAAAGGTAATTCCGGCAGGGGGAGATCGCAACCACCGACTCACAGACCACCTACCCATATTACACCCCAGACTCATTTCTAGATGATTCTAACTTTTATTGCGCAGAATCGGAAATGGGAGGAGAATATGCTAACGATTTTCGGGAATTTATATGTTTATGTATGATTACCTAATGGATTTGCATATGTCAGCTCTATATAAGAAGTTTGATTTCGGTGCAAGGGGCGCACACTAGGAGGAGATATCCCCCGTGCACCCGGCGCCGCAATAAAGAAGTGTCTGCTTATCTACATCTCATTGGTGTTGATAAGTTTCTTATTCCGGATTTTCGGTAACAAAGGTGTCCCTGCCCATGGCAGGGTGGTTAGAACTCAATGGTCTTTAAGGTCCCTTCCAACCCAAACCATTCTACGATTCTATGAATCTATAAGAGTGTTTGGGGAAGGTTCATATTGGCAGAGGACTCCCCAGTGTGCTCATTAGGAAGAGATCTCTTGCAGACCCTGAATGTAGAATTACGTTTGTCGCCTGAAGGGATAGACTTAATAATTATGGGACTGAGTGTGATCACCGGAAGCTCATAAAATGAGCTGAAAATACCGGAAGTACTGAAAACCGTACCCACAAAGCTGTGGAGTAAAACCAGCACTGATGCAGGACTGCTGATTTCAGCTCAACCCATAAATATAAAAACAAAGGGAGGAACTCCACTGGCTGTGAAACAGTATCCTATTCTCCAAGAAGCTGAAAAGAACATTCAGAAACAGATAGACCGGTATTTGGCACAAGGAATTTTAAAAGTATGTGTGTCACTGTATAATACTCCTATACTCCCAGTAAAAAAGAACAGATTAGATGAGCATGGGGACCTGAAATACCATTTTGTACAAGATCTACGAGTAGTTAATCAGCATGAAGTGGCTCCTCATCCAGTAGTACCTGATCCCTCTGAAATACTTGTCCAAATACCACATTGGAAAAAATATTTTGCTGTGATTGATCTAACTACAGCGTTTTTTAGTATCCCGTTAGACGATGTGGAAAAATAATGGAAACTAGGGGAATGGGAGAATATTGTCCCCCAAAGTTCAGCTTACATCTTAAACAATGAGCCGTAATATTAGAGCAACTTTGAGGTGATACACAGTTGCTGTTCCCAGGAACAGAGTGCGCGGGAACGGATGTGTGAACGGGTAAGGCCTGCATCTGGCTGAATGGGATGTGCAATATCCCTGAAATGGGGAGGAGAGTGGTGCGGAGGTACCACGGCTCGTCCCTGTTGTCAGAGATAAAGAGGAAGATAACAGCACAGCTGCTGTCAAGAAAGATGGATCGCAACTGCCTCCTCAACAGCAATGGTGGGATCGTGCCCTGAAGCTGAACTTTGCTCATTATAATGTCATTGTAATATGTATGACTAGAATCACTCAAGCTCCACCTAAAAGTAAAGAAATAGTATAAAATGGTTAAAGAGAAGGGGGATGTTAGGGGTGAAGACCTGCATCGGAACATCTGGGATCAGTCGACGGGTTGGACCTCTCTTCTCCCCCCATAGGGACGCCTATTGGGTAAGAGCTCTGTGTTACGCGCATTTACTTACTAACACCTTGCTAGCTAGTTAGTATTATCACTGATCAGTTCTAGTTTATATTGTTCTAAATCAAATCTATTTTCGCAGTCAGTCCCTATCACCGGCTATCTTTGAATCTGCATCCTGTCACGAGCATCAGTATTAAAATTTGTTGTTTTCCGGAAACTTTAATATAAGGGAGGATGACCCATTGCGCTGCTGGCGAGGTCCCTGAACAGGTCAGGCAAACACCCTCCAACTTAGCGGGCTGCCCATGGTGGGCAGGCGGGTCGGATACAAGGGTCTTGTCTTTCTTGGGAAACTGGTAGACTGGTCGAATTGCTCCTGACTTTTATTGAACTGACCTCTATTGGTCGGATACTGTGTCATTCCATGACACCCCCACATTGAACTTTCAATCAATTAAGACTCACTTATTTACGACACCGCAGAGAGGATGGATGCCCTGGACAAATGGATTATTGGTATGTGTGGAATAACTGGGTGTGGGTAAGGAGGCATCCAGGCAAAGGAAGAGGAATTGGACCAGGGGTAACAATTGCGGTTGCAGAAGTTGACTCCTGAACCATGTTGGCTTCCCTCTTACTCCAGATCCTCTGAAAGAGGGACTTTACCCCATGGCTACGAAAGTAATACCTAACCCTGCGGCTGCAAGGGGACAAGCCGCAGCAGGGAACCAGATTTACATTGATAGGCCCTGGAACGCTAGCGGTTTGGCCATACGGGGGAGCAAAATGCCTAGATTGCGGGAGGATGTGGAACAATGTGCCCAGTCATTTTCTAACATTTGCACTGGACATAATCCAAATTGGGAAGATACCTAGATACTTTTGAGAGAATTGTTCTGACCTGATGAAAGAGAGAAGATACTAAACAAAGATGCGGAGTTAGCACAACAAGCGAGGGGGAATAGAAATCCCTGGCCAGTGAACAATCCAAACTGGAATTATAACAATGCTGGAGATCATGCCATGTGTCAGACAGCACTTAGAAATCTAGTAGAAGCAATTAGGGCATGCGGTGAAGTTGGAGGAAATTGGACTAAGGTACAGGAGTGCAGACAAAGACTAGACGAACACCCCAGTGATTTTGGGGGCTGACTTAGACAAACTCTGTTAAAGCATGGGGGAATGATCCCTCAAAATTTTAATGACACACTCGCAATCAGTGTCTTTGTGGATCAAGCAGCCCCCGATATACAAAAATACTTTAAAGAGCACATGCTGGGGTGGCAAGGAGAAAATTTGCAGAAGATGCTGAGTGTGGCTGTATTTGTGTATGATGGTCATGAGGAGAGGCAGAAAGATGAACTAAGGAAAGAGAAAAGGAAGACAAAGGAACAGGAGGTTAATTTGCTGGCAGCAGCTTTAGCTAGAAATTTGCAAGTGAGAGGTAGAGGTTGAGGAAGAGGAAGATCAAGAGGAGGCTTTGGGCCGGAGTCGGGAAACAGAAGAGGAATAAAGGAAGGAAATGAAGGGAGAAAATGTTATTACTGTAGGAATCTAGGGCATTTACAAAGAGAATGCCCCCTACGTCTCCGAGGGATGACAAGGGAAAGAAACTGCCATTGTGAAGAAGAACTGCCCTGTGGGGACAACCACTCACAAAGGCTAGAGGAGAAAGACCCTGAAGATCTTGGGGAATTAGAGGGGCTGGGAATCTTTAGCATGTGGGGGATTCATCTGGACCAACAAGGGCACATAATGGGCAAAGTGGAAGGTTGTGAAGTTGAAGTTTTAGTAGATACAGGAGTTACCCTATCCCTTTTGAACTTTATCCCAAAAGGATCTGAAACTAGAGATAGAGTCAAAATACACAGGGTAATGGGAGGGGGAGAGAGGAGTCTGAGTAAACCTTTAATAGTAACAATTGGGAATAAGAGTGTTTGGGGAAGGTTTGTATTGGCAGAGGACTCCCCAGCGTGCTCATTAGGAAGAGATCTCTTGCAGGCCCTAGATGTAGAATTACATTCGTCGCCTGAAGGGATAGACTTAATAATTATGGGACTGAGTGTGATCACCGGAAGCTCACAAAATGAGCTGAAAATACCGGAAGTACTGAAAACCGTACCCACAAAGCTGTGGAGTAAAACCAGCACTGATGCAGGACTGCTGATTTCAGCTCAACCCATAAATATAAAACAAAGGGAGGAACTCCACTGGCTGTGAAACAGTATCCTGTTCTCCAAGAAGCTGAAAAGAACATTCAGAAACAGATAGACTGGTATTTGGCTCAAGGAATTTAAAAAGTATGTGTGTCACTGTATAATACTCCTATACTCCCCGTAAAAAAGAACAGATTAGATGAGCATGGGGACCTGAAATACCATTTTGTACAAGATCTACGAGTAGTTAATCAGCATGAAGTGGCTCTTCATCCAGTAGTACCTGATGCCTCTACAATACTTGTCCAAATACCACATTGGGCAAATTATTTCATTGTGATTGATCTAACTACAGCATTTTTTAGTATCCCATTAGACGAGGACAGCCAAACCCTGTTTGCCTTTATGTGGAAAGGACAACAATTAACCTGGACATGTCTCCCGCAAGGTTTTGCGAGTTCTCCTACAATTTTTTCACAAATACTGGGAGATGATTTAAAGATATAAAATTACCAGGTAAATCAGCTCTTGTACAATATGTAGATGTCCTGGTTTTTAGCTGGGACAGAGTTAGCTCTTACTTTAGCAGCTAGAATAGCTCCGTGTTTTGGTTTTGCTCAGAGGCTCGCTCTGAGAAGAATGTTGATAGCAAGCTGATGTTTGTGGTTGGACGTGAGACTCCAAGGACTTTTCAGTGTGCCGGAGTGCAGAAGCACAGCAGGATAAGGGGGGAGCATAGCCAGGACAAGGGGGCCACGATTCCCCTTGTGATTTGTGGTGGAACTTAAGATTGAGGGCCAAACTGGCCAATTAGTATTCCATATCATGCAGCGTCATGCCCAGTATAAAAGTGAGGGACAGCCAGAAAGAAGGGCTTTTTTGTGTGTTTTTGCTCTCCTGCCGCTTTTGCTCTTTTGCGCTTGCTGCACTTTTGCTCTATTGCCTTTTTTTCCTCTCTCTTCCAGTACTCCTACTCTCGGAGTACTATCTCTCTCTGCCCCTCTCTGTTTCAGGGTCTCGCGTTCGTCTGGGATTGCAGCTTCGGGACGAGACGGGCTGCGGATAAGAGGGGGAGGTGAGCATCTACACTGTGTATTACTTATCTGTATTAAATTGTTCTTATCTCAACCCACAGGTTTCCGTTTCTCCTTTAATTCTCTCCCTCATTCCTGGGGGTGGAGGAGGGTGAGTGACCGGCTGTGTGGGGTTCGGTTGCTGGAGCAGCCTAACCCACGACAGTAGATGATCTGCTATTAGTGAGTAAGGATGAAAACACTTGTATAATAGACACTGTACACCTTTGCACTGCTTTAACAGAGAAAGGACATCGTGTGCCTCCATCCAAACTCCAGCTGTGTCAGAAAGAGGTTAAATATCTAGGTTTTATTTTAAGGAAAGGACAACGGGTAGCAGACCCAGAAAGACTAGAAGCTAGAATTAGGCTCCTGTGACAAGTCACAAAAAAAAGCAGTTACGAGGGTTCCGCAGAGCTGTGGAATTTTGTCAACTGTGGATCCCTGGGTTAGGAGAACTAACGAAGCCTCTGACAGATGCAACAAGAAATGAAGAAATAGAACCTATAGCATGGGGCCCAGAGAGAGAACAAGCTTTTAAAGCAATAAAAGGAGCCTTGACATCTGCTCCTGCCCTTGGGCTCCCAGATTGCACAAAGCCTTTCAATTTATACGTGCATGAATGAAAAGGGATAGCCAATGGGGTGATGATGCAAAAACTGGGACCCCACCTGTCGTGGTTTAGGCCGCTCCAGCTACTAAACTCCACACAGCCGCTCGCTCACCCTCCCCCACCCCCTGGGGATGAGGAAGGGAATTAAAGGAGAAAGGGGAAAGAGACCCGTGGGTTGAGATAAGATCAATTTAATATTACTACTACTAATATATGAATATATCTATATATATGTACAATGGTAAATATATACAAACGAGTGATGTATGGTGTAATTGCTCACCACCCCCTGAACAAAGCCCGTCTCGTCCCGAACTAACGATCCCCAAAACAGATAAGTCCTGACAACGCAATCCCAGACGAGCGAGAGGGCCGAAAATAGAGAGCAAGACAGAGGCAGCACTTCAAGAGTCCGAGAATGAGAGTTCCGGAAGAGCAAAGGCCCTTCTTTCCGGCTGACCCTCACTTTTATACTGGGCATGACGCTGCATGATATGGAATACTTCATTGGCCAATTTGGCCCTCAATCCTAAGTCTAAGTACAAATCATAAGGAGAGTCGTGGACCCCCCGTCCCAGCCGTGCTCCCCCCTATCCTGTTGTGCTCCTGCACACTGGCAAGAACATGGCAACTGAAAAGTCCTTGAGGCCTCAGTGCCAACTATAAACACCAGTGCACTGTCAGCGTTCTTCTCAGAGCAAGTGTCAGACTAAAACCAAAACACAGAGCTCTTCTGGCTACTAAAAAGAAGAGCTAACTCTCTCTCACCAGAGATCAGTTGCATACTACTCTGTGCAACTAGATCCAGTTGCAGCAGGAACACCAGCCTGTATTAAATCGATGGCAGCAGCAGCAACAATATTAGAGAAAAGCCGCCCCCTCATTCTGGGACACCCTGTAACAGTTTATGTCCCACACGAGGTGGAAATACTGCTGAAACAGTATGCAACCCAAGCATTGTCACCACAACGGGCACACAGATATGAACCGACCCTTCTAATGGCAGATAACGTAGTTTTGAAAAGATGCAATGCTCTGAATCCAGCAACCCTAATGCCTTTGCCCGATGATGGAGAACACCATCACCAGTGTGAGCAGGTGACACATTTCAAGTAAACCGCGAACAGACTTAACGGATGTTCCTTTACAGAACCCAGGTCTATCTCTGTTTGTGGATGGCTCATCCTCCTACCTGCACGGACAACGACGGACCGGATACACTGTGGTCAGCCAAGGACAAGTAACAGAAGCTGAACTGCTCCCAGCAAGGATGAGCGCACAAGGGGTGGAACTAGTAGCCTTAACGTGCACAGTGCATCTGGGAAAAGGGAAACGAGTCAACATCTATACGGACTCTCAATATGCCTTCAGGGTATGCCACGCAACAGGTATGTTGTGGAAAGAACAGGGATTTTTTTTTACATCGTCAGGAAAGAAAGTATCAAATGAAGAAGAAACACACAATTTGCTAGAGTCAGTACAGCTCCCTAAAGAAATCGCTGTGGTACATTGTCATAGAATCACAGAATCATAAAATGGCTAGGATTGGAAAGGAACTTAAAGATCATCTAGTTCCAACCCCCCTGCCATGGGCAGGGAAACCCTACACTACACCAGGTTGCCCAAAGCCTCATCCAACCTGGCCTTGAACACTTCCAGGGATGGGGCATCTACAACTTCTCTGGGCAACCTGTTCCAGTGCCTCACCACCCTCAGAGGGAAAAATTTCTTCCTTATATCTAATCTAAATCTACTCTCTTTCAGTTTAAATCCATTGCCGCTTGTCCTATCACTACATGCCCTTGTAAAAAGTCTCTCTCCAGCTTTCCTGTAGGCCCCCTTTAGGTACTGGAAGGCTGCTATAAGATCACCCCGGAGCCTTCTCTTCTCCAGGCTGAACAGCCCCAACTCTCTCAGCCTGTCTTCATAGCAGAGGTGTTCCAGCCCTCAGATCATCTTTGTGGCCCTCCTCTGGACTCGCTCTAGCAGCTCCATGTCCTTCTTGTGCTGGGGACTCCAGAGCTGAATGCAGTATTCCAGGTGGGGTCTCACGAGAGCAGTGTAGAGGGGCAGAATCACCTCCCTCGACCTGCTGGCCACGCTCATTTTGATGCAGTCCAGGACACGGTTGGCTTTCTGGGCTGCCAGCGCACCTTGCCGGCTCATGTTGAGCTTCTCATCCACCAGCACTCCCAAGTCCTTTTCCTCAGGGCTGCTCTCAATCCATTCTCTGCCCAGCCTGTACTTGCGCTTGGATTTGTCCCAACCCACGTGCAGGACCTTGCACTTGGCCTTGTTGAACTTCATGAGGGTCTCACAGGCCCACCTCTCCAGTCTGTCAAGGTCCTTCTGGATGGCATTCCTTCCCTCCAGCGTGTCCACAACACCACACAACTTGGTGTCATCTGCAAACTTGCTGAGGGTGCACTCGATCCCACTGTGTCACCAACAAAGATGTTAAGTAGCACTGGCCCCAGTACTGACCCCTGAGGAACACCACTTGTCACTGGCCTCCACTTGGACGTTGAACTGTTGACCGCAACTCTTCGAGTGTGACCATCCAGCCAATTCCTTATCCACCGAGTGGTCCATCTGCCAAATCCGTGTCTCTCCAATTTAGAGACAAGGATGTCATCCGGACAGTGTCAAATGTTTTGGACAAGTCCAGGTAGATGATGTCGGTTGCTCTTCCCTTATCCACTAACGCTGCAACCCCATCATAGAAGGCAATTTGTCAGACTTGCCAGAAGTTCTCAAGTGTGAAGCCAAATTCAGAATTGGGAGGGCGATCATGGGCTCATTTCCCTTTTCAGAGGCTGCAGATAGGTTATGCAGATATGCCACCTGTCAGTGAATACAAACATCTGTTTGTAATAACAGATCAATTGTCAGGCTGGGTAGAGGCTTTCCCTACAAGAAAGGCTGTGATAAAGGAGTGGTAAAGACCTTATTAAGAGAAATCATATCTAGATATGGAGTTCCAGAATCAATTGAATCAGACAGGGCTGCCCACTTTACAGCAAATATAATCAACCAACTATGTAAATCATTAGGAATAGAAAGGAACCTGCACACTCCCTACCACCCACAGTCTTCAGGACAGGTAGAAAGAATGAACAGAACCTTAAAAGAAAAAATAGCAAAAATATGCACACATACTGGCCTTAAATGGCCAGAAGCATTGAACTTAGCTTTATGGGATGCCCGACAACCCATAGGGCTAATGCCGGCTGAAATTCTCTTTGGGAGACATTTGGCCATACCAGGGACATGCTGCGCCCGAACCGCAGCAACCAGTGCACCAACCAAAAACCCCTCCACTGACACATAAGGTAAGTAAGAAGGCAGAAGATGCCAACAAATGGGAAGTTGTACGGCGCAGCAGGCGCAGCAGGAAGAAGCAGCAGCTTTCCCAGAACCCCACGATACCCCTGCAGAACCGCTTTGCCACCCTGCAGACCGAAGAAGTAAAACCTAACACCTCGGGGGAGGTACTGGAGAAAGACGAGGCAGCTCAACCAACAAGGGTGGTAACTAGCGCCACCAAGAAAAAAAGGCGCGTGGTGGTAGTGGGTGACTCCCTCCTAAGAGGTACGGAGGCACCCATCTGCCGACCCGATGCGATGTCTCGGGAGGTATGCTGTCTCCCGGGTGCTCGTATCAGGGGTGTTACTAAGAGAATACCTAGCCTCATACGGCCCACAGACTATTACCCACTACTGGTGTTTCATGTGGGTGCCAATGATACAGCTGTCAGCAATCTGAAAAACATCAAAAGGGACTTCAGGGCCCTGGGTGCAGCAGTCAAGGACTCTGGGGCACAGATACTGTTCTCATCAGTGCTTCCAGTCGAGGGGCAGGGACCTGCAAGGGCCAAACGTATCTGGCTGGTTAACTCATGGCTCAGGGACTGGTGCTACAGCCAGGGCTTTGGGTATTTTGACCATGGGGTAAATTTTGAGAAGCCTGGGTTGCTAGGGGCAGATGGCGTGCACCTAACCGAGAAAGGGAAGAAGGTGCTTGGACAAAGGCTTGCCAGACTTGTGCATAGAGCTTTAAACTAGTATTGCTGGGGGAGGGGGAGCACAGTTCAGCCCACCGCTGTCAGCATGGTGCCAGTGCCAGCACCGAGGGTCCAGAGGCTGAGGAAGGATCACAGGTATGTTCAAATGAACTTATGCTGCCACCCAAGAGAACCCCTGTCGCTCCAGCCAGCGAGTCGGCTTTGTCGGGAGCCCAGCTAAAGTGTATGTACACCAACGCACGCAGCATGGGAAATAAACAGGATGAGCTAGAGATGCGTGCACATGAGCAGGGCTACGACCTTATTGGCATCACGGAGACGTGGTGGGACGACTCCTATGACTGGAGTGTCAACATGGAGGGGTATAAACTTTTTAGAAAGGACAGGAAGGGGAGACGAGGAGGGGGTGTCGCTCTCTACGTCAGCAACCGACTGGAGTGCATGGAGCTTCGCCTGGGGTCGGAGGACGAGCTGACAGAGAGCTTATGGGTCAAGATTAGAGGACGGGGACGGATAGGGGATGTTACGGTAGGAGTCTGTTACAGGCCACCTGGCCAGGAGGACAGAGCAGATGAGGCGCTTTATAGCCAGATAGGAGCAGCCTCGCGGTCACAAGCCCTGGTCCTCATGGGGGACTTCAACCACCCTGACATCTGTTGGAGAGACAATACGGCAGGGCACAGGCAGTCCAGGAGGTTCCTGGAATGCGTGGATGACAACTTCCTCCTGCAGATGATAGAGGAGCCGACAAGGAGGGGTGCCATGCTTGACCTTGTGCTCACCAACAGGGAGGGACTGGTGGACGATGTGAAACTTAAGGACAGCCTTGGCTGCAGTGACCACAACACGGTGGAGTTCAAGATCCATGGGGCAGCAAGGAAACCATTCAGCAAGCTCTGTACCCTAGACTTCAAGAAGGCGGACTTCGACCTCTTCAAGGACCTGATGGGCAAAGTGCCGTGGGAGGCGGCCCTGGAGGGATGAGGGGCCCGGGAAAGTTGGTCCACATTCAAGGAGCACCTCCTCCAAGCTCAGCAGAGGTGCATCCTGACGAAGAACAAGTCGGGCAAAAAGACCAGGAGGCCTGCGTGGATGAGCAAGGAGCTCCTGGACCAACTGAAAATGAAGAGGTTAGCCTACAGAGGGTGGAAGCGGAGACAGATAGCCTGGGAGGAATACAGAGAAGCTGTACGAGTGACCAGGGATCAAGTAAGGAAGGCTAAAGCCCTGAAGGAATTGAATTTGGCAAGGGATATAAAAAGCAACAAGAAATGCTTCTATAGGTATGTAGGGGACAAAAGGAAGTCCAAAGAGAATGTAGGCCCCCTCCGGAAGGATACTGGTGCTCTGGTTACCCGGGACATAGAGAAGGCTGAGGTACTCAATGAATTTTTTGCCTCAGTCTTCACTGGTAAAGCCTCTTGTCTTACCACCCAAGCTGTGGAAAGAACTAGCAGGGACTGTGAGGATGAACCACCGCCCACTGTACTTGAAGAGCAGATTCGAGAACATCTGAGGAACTTGAAGGTGCACAAGTCCATGGGACCTGATGAGATCCATCCGCGGGTCCTGAAGGAACTGGCGGATGAAGTTGCCAAGCCACTGGCTATTGTATTTGAGAAGTCGTGGCGGTCTGGCGAGGTCCCCGATGACTGGAAGAGAGGGAACATAACCCCCATTTTTAAAAAGGGGAACAAGGAGGACCCGGGCAACTACAGGCCGGTCAGCCTCACCTCTGTGCCTGGCAAGGTCATGGAGCAGATTCTCCTGGGAACCATGCTAAGGCACATGGAGAGCAAGGAGGTGGTGGGTGACAGCCAACATGGCTTCACCAAAGGCAGATCGTGCCTGACCAACTTGGTGGCCTTTTACGATGGGGTGACAATATCGGTGGACAAAGGTCGACCAACGGATGTCATCTACCTGGACTTGTGCAAAGCTTTTGACACTGTCCCGCACGACATTCTTCTCTCTAAACTAGAGACGCATGGGTTTGATGGATGGACCACTTGGTGGATAAGGAATTGGCTCAATGGCCGCACTCAGAGAGTAGTGGTCAACGGCTCGATGTCCAAGTGGAGACTGGTCACGAGTGGCGTCCCTCAGGGGTCCGTGTTGGGCCCGGCCCTCTTCAACATCTTTGTCGGTGACGTGGACAGTGGGATCGAGTGCACCCTCAGCAAGTTCGCCGATGACACCAAGCTGTGTGGTGCCGTCGACACGCTGGAAGGGAGGGATGCCATCCAGAGGGACCTCGACAGGCTGGAGAGGTGGGCCCGTACCAACCTCATGAAGTTTAACCAGGCCAAATGCAAGGTCCTACATCTGGGTCGTGGCAATCCCAGGCACAAATACAGACTGGGCGGAGAATGGATCGAGAGCAGCCCTGAGGAGAAGGACTTGGGAGTACTGGTGGACGAGAAGCTCAATATGAGCCGGCAATGTGCTCTTGCGGCCCAGAAGGCCAACCGCGTCCTGGGCTGCATCAAGAGGAGCGTGGCCAGCAGGTCGAGGGAGGTGATTCTTCCCCTCTACTCTGCCCTCATGAGACCTCACTTGGAGTATTGTGTCCAGTTCTGGAGTCCCCAACATAAGAAGGACATGGACCAGTTGGAGAGGGTCCAGAGGAGGGCCACGAAGATGATAAGAGGGCTGGAGCACCTTTCCTATGAGGACAGGCTGAAAGAGTTGGGACTGTTCAGCCTGGAGAAGAGGAGGCTCCGGGGTGACCTTATAGCGGTCTTCCAGTACCTCAAGGGGGCCTACAAGAAAGATGGGGAGAGGCTGTTCAGGAGGGCCAGTTGTGATAGGACAAGGGGTAACGGTTTTAAAATAGAGGGAGGTAGGTTCAGGTTGGATATTAGGAAAAAATTTTTTACCATGAGAGTTGTAGAACACTGGAACAGGTTGCCCAGAGAGGTGGTGGATGCTCCATCCCTGGAGACATTCAAGGCCAGGTTGGACGAGGCCCTGAGCAACCTGATCTAGTTGGAGATATCCCTGTTCCTTGCAGGGGGGTTGGACTAGATGACCTTTGAAGGTCCCTTCCAGCCCTAACCATTCTATGATTCTATGATTCTATGTATCCCAGCTAAGACCAGCCTATTAGACGGAGATGAATGACTAACCCAGTATGTTGTAAGTATGCAGAAACAGTTTGTGAGCCATAGAAAATATTACTCAATGGTACCAATCTGCACCACCTGAGGTGCAGGTACATGATATAGAGCCTGGGAAAAAAGTTCTAGTAAAGGTATTTTCTCGAAAGTCTAAGCTAGAACCGAAATGGGAAGGGCCATATACTGTCTTACTATGTTCTTGCTTTGCTGTTAAAGTTTCAGGAAAAGGAAACTGGATACATCACTCGCACGTAAAACAAGTGGTGGATGGATGGCCAACCAGCTGACAAATAATTGATTTCTGGAGAACCCTTACAACAGCAACAATGGAGCGAGGCATCTCACTACTCTTGATGATGACAACCCTGTCAACTGCAATGACATGGCTAAGTTTACATAAGAAGGGTGATCCCGAGTGGATGAAAGTTGTCAGTAATAAAGAAAAGAGAATCTACTTAGGTTATGGGGGAATAGCTGTTCCAGTCCCTAGAGAACCAGAAAGATAAACTCTCGTTTTCTGCTGTGATACAGATACAGCTCGGGATTTAATTCTGGTCAAACTAGCTAGTAAGACAAAGTCACAATGTTTTGGTAAAACCAGCTCCTGTTTAATGCTAGACTCCAGGTGTTGTGGGGGGGAGAATCCTAGATTAAATGTTAACAGGCCATGTGTCAATGTATCATGTGGAATTACTATGCCAGTATTGAGAACTGTCTCTCCAGCCTCTACATTATCAACTTCAGCTCCCTCGAGAATGAAGAAACTGACCCCACAAATATTTGAAATTGGGCCATATGCTATCAAAAAGGTGGGTCAGCAACAAGTATTGTTTAATCCCTCATGGTCATTGAAGCGAGTAGAGTTGTCAATGCAGGTAAATGTCTCCTCCGTAAAACCGACTTGTGCACCATTCGTAAGCACGTCCTCCACGGGGTGGCTAGCTTGGCTACATGGATGAACTCTGTCCCCTGTCAAACAAACAAAAAGAAGCATGACTAGTGCCCTCTCAGGATTAGGAGCAGGGCTTGGGGTACTTAAGGGTATAGATGCTGAAGTACTCGCAAACAAACTCGGTGCAACATCTAGCGAGTTGGACAAACCGGAACACCCTTTGGGATCCTCTCTATTAGCATTAGAGGCTCTTGTCTGATATAATGCCCCAATGGGAAAGAATTAATGAAAAAGACCACCAGTTAATAGTAGATGCACTTGGAACAACCCCAAACAATATTTTGTTAGCTCTTAGCTGTATACAGGCACAATTATGGGTACAATCGACAGTAGCAGCAATTATAAGGGAGGATGAAGAAGGTACTTTACCCACTGAGATTCAAAAAAGTAATTTGGGATAACACAACTGAATTTGAAAGGGAATTCCAATCCTGGTGGTATTTAGTTAATTCCACTTATGACCCCAACAGCCAAAAAGCCATAGCTTTCTTCTCAACAATATACAGTGCATCAGTACTTACTATATGTCCCATCATAGCATTAGGGGGAGAGAGAGCTGCACCATGGGAGAGCTGCACTTTATCCAATAGAACATAGAGTATGGGCCCAACAAAAAGAGAATAAATGGCAAACAATTGACACCGACGCATGTATTATGCGAGAACAAGGGTTTATCTGTGAAACTAATACTGTTCAAGCTCAAGATATATGTCTGGATACCGAGACAAACCTCTGTCCGTTTGAAATACATCCGGATGAAACCATAAGAACTAAACTTGTATATGTCGGGAAAGGATGCGTCTGTATGAGAACTCTTTGTTATTTTATATTTGTAGATGATGATTTTGTGCGTACAGATAATTATTCTAATATTTGTATTTGTAACTTAACTATGATTTTACTATGATCATGGGTTGCGATTTTAATTATTCAGCTCCCGTTCCATCCCATCAATTATTGCAATCAGATTATTCCTTATATCAAGACTTGTCACCGAATTCCATTGGAATAAATCCAATGATACTAAGAAAATTGTTGCACCATAGAGAACTGAAGGAGATATTAAAGGAAGCAAAAAAGAATGGGAAAAAAAACCCTCTGGCCACCATTCACCATGATGTAGAAGAAATCCACCAGGTCTTTGAAAGGGTAGAAAAGAACAGTGACCACCATTGGTGAGAATCCCTTTTTGGATGGTCACCCATGACCACTAGTCTATATAATCACATGTTGCACCCCATGATAATAGCATTAGGCTTAGCTTTATGGTGTTTGTCACTTATGATCATCTTATGCGTAAGAATAATTTGGAAGGACAACACAGCAGGGCATAGGCAATCCAGGAGGTTCCTGAAATGCATGGATGATAACTTCCTTCTCCAAGTGGTAGAGGAACCAACGAGGAGAGGTGCTTTGCTGGATATTGTTCTTACCAACAAGGAAGGGCTGGTGGGGAACGTGACGCTCAAGGACAGCCTTGGCTGCAGTGATCATGAAATGGTGGAATTCAAGATTCTTAGGGCAGCAAGGAGGGTGCACAGCAGGCTCACTACCCTGGATTTCAGGAGAGCAGACTTTGGCCTCTTCAGGGATCTCCTCGGTAGAGAACAATGGGATGAAGCCCTGAAGGGAAGAGGGGCACAAGAAAGCTGGCTAATATTCAAGGATCACCTCCTCCAAGCTCAGGAGCGGTGCATCCCAACAAAGAGAAAGTCAGGTAGGAACACCAGGAGGCCTGCATGGATGAACAAGGAGCTCCTGGACCAACTCCAGCACAAAAGGAAGGCCTATAGAGGGTGGAAGGAAGGACAGGTAGCCTGGGAAGAATACAGAGCAATTTTATGAGCAACCAGTGATCAGGTTAGGAAAGCTAAAGCCCTGATAGAGTCAAATCTGGCCAGGGACATCAAGGGCAACAAGAAAAACTTCTATAGATATGTCAGTGAGAAAAAGAGATCTAGGGAAAATGTAGGCCCTCTCCGGAAGGGAACGGGAGACCTGGCTACCTGGGATATGGAGAACGCTGAGATTCTCAATGTTTTCTTTGCCACAGTCTTCACTGGCAAGATCTCCAGCTGCACAGCCCAAGCCACAGAAGACAAAGGCAGGGACTGGGAGAATGAAGAACCGCCCACTGTAGGAGAAGACCAGGTTCGAGACCATCTAAGGAATCTGAAGGTGGACAAGTCCATGGGACCTGATGAGGTGCATCCACGGGTCCTGAGAGAACTGGCAGATGAAGTTGCTAAGCCACAATCCATCATATTTGAGAAGTCTTCACAATCTGGTGAAGTTCCCAATGACTGGAAAAGGGGAAACATAGCCCCCATTTTTAAACAGGGAAAAAAAGAAAACCCAGGGAACTACAGGCCAGTCAGTCTCACCTCTGTGCCTGGCAAGATCATGGAGCAGATCCTCCTGGCGACTATGCTAAGGCACATAGAAAATAAGGAGGTGATTGGTGACAGCCAACATGGCTTCACTAAGGCAAATCCTGCCTGACTAATTTGGTAGCCTTCTATGATGAGGTTACAGCATTGATGGATAGGGGAAGAGTAACTGACATCGTCTACCTGGACTTATCCAAAGCATTTGATACTGTCCCACACGACATCCTTGTCTCTAAATTGGAGAGACATGGTTTTGATGGATGGACTACTCGGTGGATAAGGAATTGGCTGGATGGTTGCACTCAAAGAGTTGCGTCATCACTGCTCCATGATCTTGCCAGGCACACAGGTGAGACTGACAGTCATAGGATTCATCCCACCACATCTCCATGATGCCAGTAAGATCATAATCCTGCAGATTTCAGGTTAAAAATAAATAATTTAATTGAGCGGTACAGCAACAGGAGCAGCTCGAGCTGGTTGCCACTGGAGAGGGACCCTGAACAAAGGAATCCCTGGGCATTTATACCCTTACAGTCAATGCACCGGTTCTTCGTGCGCTGTTCACGAGCCTTGCATGCACCTCTTGGTGCAATGGTAATTTTTGGTCTCGGGTCTTCTTTGTTCCTTATTAGATTCTTTCTCTGTCTCCAGGCGGGCTGTTAGCTGTTTCTTATCTGGAGGAGTTGCAGCTTCTCCTAACAGTCGTGACCCCCTTGTCTTCCAGCTTGCACTGGTCTCAGGGCTTCCCTTCATGTAACTAGGCAACAGTTCAAGATAAGTAGTTCCACTTTCCTAGGTGATAGTTCCCAGCTTGTGGCCTAAGGCTCAAAAATCCCCCAAACCCCAGAAACCCCAAGTAGTTGAATTGGAACGCTTTTCTGATATCCACCTAAAATGAGAGGAGAGATGACTGACTTTGGTACTCAAGGTCTGAAATACTAACGAGATATTCTTAATCATCTCAGTATATTTTTTGGTTTTAAGAAAAGATGAAAAATAAAGTTACCTTTATGACAGACTTATTTGTCACTGTTAATTAATTAACTAAAGAAGAAAACAACACAACGGCACTATATCCAGAAAGAATTAACAAATTAAGTCCATGGGTCCTGATGGGATGCACCCGCGGGTGCTGAGGGAGCTGGCAGATGTCATTGCCAGGCCACTCGCCATCATCTTTGCTAAATCGTGGGGAATGGGAGAGGTGCCTGAGGACTGGAGGAAAGCAAATGTCACTCTGGTCTTCAAAAAGGGCAAGAAGGAAGACCCAGGTAACTATAGACTGGTCAGCCTCACCTCCATCCCTGGAAAGATGATGGAACAACTTATCCTTGGTGCTGTCTCTAGGCATATCAAGGATAAGAGGGTCATTAGGGGCAGTCAACATGGCTTCACTAAGGGGAAGTCGTGCTTGACAAATCTGATAGCCTTTGATGAGGACATCACCCAGTGGGTGGATGATGGTAGAGCAGTGGATGTGGTCTATCTTGACTTCAGTAAAGCATTTGACACAGTCTCCCATGGCATCCTCACAGCTAAACTGAGGAAGTATTGTCTGGATGATCGGGTAGAGAGGTGGATTGTGAACTGGCTGAAGGAGAGAAGCCAGAGAGTAGTGGTCAATGGGACAGAGTCCAGTTGGAGGCCTGTATCCAGTGGAGTCCCTCAAGGATCAGTACTGGGACCAGTATTGTTCAACATATTCATCGATGATTTGGATGAGGAAATAGAGTGCATGGTCAGCAAGTTGGCTGATGACACTAAACTGGGAGGAGTGGCTGACACACCTGAAGGCTGTGCTGCCATTCAGAGAGACCTGGACAGGCTGGAGAGTTGGGTGAGGAGAAATTTAATGAAATACAACAAGGGCAAGTGTAGAGTCTTGCATCTGGGTAAGAACAACCCCATGTACCAGTACAAGTTGGGGACGGAACTGTTGGGGAACAGCACAGGGGAAAGGGACCTGGGGGTCCTGGTGGACAGCAGGATGACCATGAGCCAGCAATGTGCCCTTGTGGCCAAGAAGGCCAATGGCATCCTGGGGTGTATTAGAAGGGGTGTGGTTAGTAGGTCGAGGGAGGTTCTCCTCCCCCTCTACTCTGCCCTGGTGAGGCCGCATCTGGAATATTGTGTCCAGTTCTGGGCCCCTCAGTTCAAGAAGGACAGGGAACTGCTTGAGAGAGTCCAGCGCAGGGCCACAAAGATGATGAAGGATGTGGAGCATCTCCCTTATGAAGAAAGGCTGAGGGAGCTGGGTCTCTTTAGCTTGGAGAAGAGGAGACTGAGGGGGGACCTCATTAATGTTTATAAATATGTAAAGGGTGACTGTCATGAGGATGGAGCCAGGCTCTTCTCAGTGGCATCCAATGATAAGACAAGGGGAAATGGATATAAGCTGGAACATAGGAGGTTCCGCTTAAACATGAGGAAGAACTTCTTCCCAGTAAGGGTAACAGAACACTGGAACAGGCTGCTCAGAGAGATTGTGGAGTCTCCTTCTCTGGAGATGTTCAAAACCCGCCTGGATGCGTTCTTGTGTGATCTGATCTAGGTGGTCCTGCTCCGGCAGGGGAATTGGACTAGATGATCCTTTGAGGTCCCTTCCAATCCCTAACATTCTGTGATTCTGTGATTAAAATAACCCTTGAAAGTCCATTTTTGGCTGCTCTTTATAGCAAATCGTCTGATACGATCACTTTGCAGATTTTCATACGTTAATCCAGAATACATCAAGAGAGCTGAAATATTATTTAAATATTCAAATGCTTTTTTTGTTTGTTTTATAATGCTCGGAAGAGGTTCACTTTAAATAGGAAAAGTAATTTTTTGGTCTCAGTTGGAGAAAGAGTAGTTTCGAATGGCCCAGAACTTATCTCTGTTGTTGATTAGCTTTGCTTAGGTTTACTACTCTCTGCACCAGCACTGTGGTTTTTATATAAAGAGTCTAAACCCAAAAATCACTGTGCTTACTTTTTTATCCCAGTATAAACTTGGGAGAAGACTTGTATCAGACTCTAAGCAGATCTCACAAAACACCACAAAGTTGTAACATGTCGTTACAAAGTTTTATGTCATGTCGAAGAATTGGAAGCAGCAGTTCCAAAACTGTGGCCTGTTTTGATTTAGTATCAAAATAAATAATGCAAACAACATTGTGTTGACGTTATCACTTGTTTCCAAATGTAATTCAATAAAGTTGTTTTGTTTTTTTAGTTTACTTGCTGATTTTGTGCTGGCTAGTGCCTTCAGTGCAATACCCATGCAACAAACCTAGTCCATTTTCATACAACTTGTCTTTTTAATTATAGTGAAAGGCTCTGCTGCTGCTGTACTGGTGGTTGTGATCTAAATTATATGGGGAAGGGGAAATAAAAATAAGTGGCGGTCTTGCGGAGGTCTAAACAGTGGTACAAGAAGATATAAATGTTTCTCAATGATATGTTAATTTTCTGTTTTTCATCTATCCCCAAAAACATTACACAGCTTTTTCCATTTGTATTCAAGACCCTTGAAGTTATTGTCAAGTTTGAATTAAATTAGTATGGTCTGAGGAGTGGTTTTTGGTGCTAATCCAGGATTTGCTATTTGCATGTGGATATCAGTCCTGTCTTAACCTGTTCAGATTTTCGGTACAGGAAATTATTTCTGTAATGTCTCTACGTGGAAGTAGTGTGGTCATTGTGTTACCTGGTTTTCTGAGCTGTGATAAAAAGCAAAAGTAGTTAAAAATTATATTAATTTAGAAGCTATAATCCTATAATCCTTTTACTATTAAGGAGACAATCCAGTTCTAATTTTTCAAGAGTGAGCAAACTAAAAATCATTATAGTAAATTACAATATCTTAATTAATCTTGTTGGTTGCCATATCAGTAATTCAACATACACATTTGTTATTGTTTTTAGTTTGTAATGTCACTTGTTGAAAATCTGTTGCCTCTCTTCCTGTCTAATCTGCTTTTCTCCTTATGCAAAGTATAGTAGTAATGTACAAATTAAAAAATTTCAAGGAATGCACTGCCTTGCTGTCCTGGTTTTAGCTGGGACAGGGTTAGCTCTTCTTTTTAGCAGCTAGAAGAGCTCCGTGTTTTGGTTTTACTCAGAGGCTCGCTCTGAGAAGAATGCTGATAGCAAGTTGATGTTTGTGGTTGGACATGAGACTCCAAGGACTTTTCAGTGTGCCGGAGTGCAGAAACACGGCGGGATAAGGGGGGAGCATAGCCGGGACAAGGGGGACACGATTCCCCTTGTGATTTGTGGTGGAACTTAAGACTGAGGGCCAAACTGGCCAATTAGTATTCCATATCATGCAGCGTCATGCCCAGTATAAAAGCGAGGGTCAGCCGGAAAGAAGGGCTTTTGCGCTTTGGCTCTTTCGCCGCTTTTGCTCTTTTGCGCTTGCTGCGCTTTTGCTCTATTGCCTTTTTTTTTTTTTCCTTTTTTTTCTTTTTCTCTCTCTCCCAGTACTCCCACTCTCGGAGGACTATCTTTCTCTGCCCCTCTCTATTTCGGGGCCTCGTGTTCGTCCGGGATTGCAGCTTCAGGACGAGACAGGCTGCAGATAAGAGGGGGTGGTGAGCATCTACACTGTGTATTAGATCATCTGTATTAAATTGTTCTTATCTCAACCCACGGGTTTCCTGTTTCTCCTTTAATTCTCTCCCTCATTCCTGGGGGTGGGGGAGGGTGAGTGACCGGCTGTGTGTGGGGGTCCAGTTGCTGGAGCAGCCCAACCCACAACACTTGCTCACCTATAAGTATTAAGTCCTTTTTAGCATTTGCTTCAGTCTTTCTGCTTATGTGAGCTATGTCCATTCTATAAAATTCAGGTGGTAAGTTTTTAAATAATCACTTTAAGTTAAAGCCAACTTGCCCTTGTGTTTGTTCTGTTCTGTATCATGGTAGTTTTATTCTGAGCCTGTTTAGTTCTGGTTTATGCTGTTTCACAGTTGCAATGCTTTCTTGGATTATTGTCCCACAGTTTCTAGCCTGGCTTTTGGAAGAAGCTGTTTCTAGGAAATTTCAAAAGGCCACAAGGCTATGTCTGCAGCTGGAGGATTAGCTGAACTACTGTAGAACTATTCATGTAACACAAAAGCCTGTTAGTCCCGCTAAAAGCCAAGCTATAATATGAAAGATTTTGATGTACGGTTGTTTGAAGAAGTTCTGTGTGTAAACGTGTTAGAACTGTACCAAGGAAGCCCTGAATCTGAAGAGATGCCTGTACACAAAGTATTAAGGCAAAGCCAGAAACTGGAATTAATGATCAAAATATGACAACAACAACAAAACAGAAATTTAAATTTAAACTTTCTTCCTGTAAGAAGTAATTTATTAGCTGATGTTAGAACTCTTGAGTGGGCAGAAGTGATGTTTAGTGCAATCTCGGTTTGCACTGTTGTACTTAGTTGCTGCTGTAACTTCTATAGTAATTTCTTAATATTTACTTCTGTACAGTATTTCTCTCTGGAACTCTCCAACCAATTGCAAATATTAGTTTAGCCCCATACCCTTCTTGTGAGTGAAAGGGGAGACGTTATCCCTGTTTTTTCACATGAAGAATATTTTAAAGCAGGGAATGACTTACATTTTCGTGTGTCTTCCAATATTGAGTACATCAATACAGAGCTATGCTTACTAGGTTTGTGACCTGTGGAAGCTTTCAAAAAGTTTGGGCACTAGTGTTTCCTTCTGAGCTGTAAAGAAAGTCAGTGATAGAGCCAGAATCAAAGCTACTGCTTTTAACTGATAGAGTTAACGTGAGTCACCATCCACGCTTCTGCTGGCAGAGGCTATAGATCATTCAGACTTTTGCAGCTCATAATCAGAAATAGTTGTTAGTCTGGAGATTTAACATCAACACTTTTTATTGTTGTTGGATACAATATATGTAAACGTTTTGGATGAGATTCAGAAAGTTTTTAGGCTCCTAAGTCTTTTTTAAGTTCCTACCTCTCTACTGAACTTAATGAGAGATAAAAGTCTAACACTTCTTGAATTCAAGCTTTAATAATAAATTTTCATGATATCTTAGAGGACGGCAGCATAACTAAGGCATATGTTTTCTGATTTTGAATTGCATTTGTATTATGCATTTTTCTTTGACATGGATTGAATAAATATAAACCTGTTTGTTCTTTCAGGAGTGCATTAGAGCCTTAGGCCGAAATAAACCTCATACACCATTCAGAGCGAGTAAACTTACTCAGGTGCTAAGAGATTCCTTCATAGGAGAAAACTCCCGTACCTGTATGGTAAGTTTGTTTAGTTAACTGTATGTTTTAACAATCACAAAGAGAAAAGAAGCTGAGAATTTAGGATCTTATGTTTAGAACTGCTACTGGCAATGTGTTAGACTTAAGTTTATAACTTATTAACTTATTAACTGACGCGATATTTGGAGTGAGTCTTTCAGCAGAGACGTTTCAGATAACTTGCTCCCTTCTCACTTTTTTTATTGGCCTTTCTTATTCCTTATTCTAGTTTTCTAGCTAGGCACCTAGTTAGAAGCACTTCTAGCTTGTGGGGTTTGTTTGTTTGTTTTAAATAATGTCTTAATTATATGAGAGTATTGTCTGTTGAATCAGAATTTTTGAAAAGGTGGTGTAGGCCGGAAGTATAGTGGTGAGTTCTGATCTTTAAATGACAAAGGCAAATTTGGAATTGGTATCAAAGGCATCAGAATATGGTCTAGGCTGTTGAGGGGAGAAGTAGTTGGGATGGATGGGATGAATAGTTGCGTACTGCATAAATGTGCATTTGCATCAATCTGAGAAACAGAATTCTTCTGTCAGATGATGGAAAGGACAGATAAAAGCACAGATGTCCAGTAGTTTTGTTTGTGCATCCTTAACATTTCTCTGTATGGAAATGCAAACTCTCTGCAGTGGACACTGACTGTTAGGCTTGTTTGCTGTGGTGGGTTGACCTTGGCTGGTGTTAAAGAAATTCTTTGTCCTAGGTTTCCTGCAGCAGAGGCAGGACAATAAATAATTTAATTGAGTGATACAGCAATAAGAGCAGCTCGAGCTGGGTGCCACTGGAGAGAGAAGCTCAACATGAGCCGGCAATGTGTGCTTGCAGCCCAGAAAGCCAACCGTATCCCGGGCTGTATCAAAAGAAGTGTGGCCAGCAGGTCAAGGGAGGTGATTCTGCCCCTCTACTCTGCTCTCGTGAGACCCCACCTGGAATACTGCGCTCAGGAGTCCCCAACACAAGAAGGACATGGAGCTGTTGGAGCGGGTCCAGAGGAGGGCCACAAAGATGATCTGAGGGCTGGAACACCTCTGCTATGAAGACAGGCTGAGAGAGTTGGGGCTGTTCAGCCTGGAGAAGAGAAGGCTCCGGGGTGATCTTATAGCAGCCTTCGAGTACCTGAAGGGGGCCTACAGGAAAGCTGGAGAGGGACTTTTTACAAGGGCATGTAGTGATAGGACAAGGGGCAACGGATTTAAACTGAAAGAGGGGAGATTTCAATTAGATCTAAGGAAGAAATTCTTCCCTCTGAGGGTGGTGAAGCACTGGAACAGGTTGCCCAGAGAAGTTGTGGATGTCCCATCCCTGGAGATGTTCAAGGCCAGGTTAGATAAGGCTTTGGGCAACCTGGTGTAGTGAAGGGTGTCACTGCCCATGGCAGGGGGGTTGGAACTAGATGATCTTTAAGGTCCTTTCCAATCCTAGCCATTCTATGATTCTATGATTGTTCCTGCATATAGAATCATAGAATCATAGAATGGTTAGGGTTGGAAGGGCTCATTATTAATATGATTATTGTGGCTCTGTTTGACTGTCCTTTTAGCCTCGTTTGCAGTGCCCTACAGCAGTGCCTGTGCCTCCTTCTTAGCCTACCTCCTTATCCTCCTTTCTTGATAGTCTTGCCCAGAAGCATGGCACTGGTTTGGCCATGCCTTTCATCGGTCCTGGCCTTGGAGGTTGTCCCCTGTCCCATCCCTGTGCCTTCAGTGCATTCAGGTCCATGGCATGGACAGAGCTGTTTGTCAGCTCTTCCGGTGGCCCTGCAATGTACTGCACCTCCCCTCTGACGGTGAGGAGTGATGCGTGAGAATAATTTACAGGGTTAGAGTGAGATAAAAAATTGAAAATAGGAACAAGGGGCCAGATTCAGAGCATCCGTTTGGGGCTTCCTGTGTAGACCTTGCACTGTCCAAAATTTCAGGTGTCCAACCCTAGGAGGGTGTCGCAGCCGTCTCGGGGACGGAGAGAAGAACGACACAGAATTCAGGTGCAGGAGAAAGAGCCAACGCCAACAGCAGGAGCAGCAGCAGCAGTATCAGCAGCGGCAGCAGCAGCAGCAGCAGCATCAGCCGTTTATTAATTACAAATCCGTATATATATATAATATGGTTCACAAGGATGGCCAAGGCAATTGGTCGCTTGACCATCCACCTCCCAGAGTGATTGGCTAAATGCTACAACACCCATTTCAAAACAACTTTCCCAGTGTGCCATAAACAAGACTGCATAACAAGCTACAGGTGCAAGATAAAGTCTTAGTTTACAAAAACCTCAAACTGTTTCTCAGCTAGCCTGCATGGGAAAAAGAACTTTCACAGGACGCTGCAGTAGCTGGAAAATTTCTGCTTCTAGCCTTTTTGTATCCACAATTCCCCCTTTTTGTTTAAGACTAATTTAAAGTAGGCAGAGAGATTCTCCAGCAATGCCATAAGAGATACACATATAGCAAACCCAGTTATACGTCCAGTCATTAATTCTAAATAGCCTTAAGGGCTCTACATTCTGACTCCATAACATAAGAAACTTTAAGTTCAGTCTCTGCTTGTAGAAGGACCGGGCTGATGGTCGATGTCTTGGTCGTCATCAGGAGGATCATCAATCGAATGATCTGCATTCTGGCCGTCATTTGAAGGTTGCCTTGGAGGTTGCCTGTTCTGCTTCTGGTGCCGCAGGTCAGGGCGAACGCATCTTGCAGGTAGCCATCGTACCCCAGTATCTGTGGAAACGCAAGCATACCCACGACCCCAAGCAATAAGCTCACACGGGCCTTCCCACTTCTTAGTGAGTAGGTCCCGTACCCAGACTTTCGCTCGAGGCAGGTGCGTCTCGCCTGAAGACTGCAACGAAAGAAAATGATTCAGAATAACAGGATTATTTGAATTTGGTGGCACTGTAAGATGATTAATTGTATATAATGCTTTTTCTAGTCGACTCTGTGGGGTTTCTCCATGCATTCCCCCTTTTTGTTTATCTAAAACACGCTTCAAAGTGCCATGAGCCCGTTCAACAATGGCTTGGCCAGTAGGAGAATGCGGAATACCCAAAGTATGATTTACACCCCATAGGTGTAAAAACTGCCGTGTCTTCTGTGAGACATAGGCCGGGCCATTATCGGTTTTCACAGAAAAAGGCACGCCCAAGACCGCGAAGGCGAGTTTCCAATGGGCAATGACATCGCGACCTTTCTCCCCAGTATGAGCAGACGCCCACATAGCTGAGGAGAAAGTGTCAATAGACACGTGCACATACTTAAACCTGCCAAATTCAGGAACATGCGTTACATCCGTCTGCCAAAGCTGCAGGGCCTTTAGGCCCCTGGGGTTTACCCCCGATGGCAGAGGTGCCGCAAGTCCGTGGCAGTCAGCGCAAGCGCTGACAATGTCCCGAGCCTCAGTGGGCGTTAAGTGGAACTGCTTCTGCAGGGTATGCGCACTTTGATGGAAAAAACTATGCGATGCCTTGGCTTGTGCAATTTTGTCAGGCTGAGGCGCTACCCACGCAGGGTTAGCTAGCATGTCAGCCCTGGCATTGCCTTCTGTTATAAAACCTGGCAAGTTGGTGTGACTATGGATATGCAAAATGTAATACGGATGAACTCGAGCTTGAATTGCACACCACAAAGTTTTCAATAGTGAAAACAGAGCCGCATTATTCACTTCCTTCAAAAGTGAACAATCTAAGCGTTGGGTTATGTCTGCTACGTAGGCAGAATCAGTGACCAAATTCAAAGGTACCTGAGAGAACCGCTGAAAAGCCATGGCAACAGCCCTCAGTTCAACCAACTGGGCTGAGCCTGACTCGTGGCCTTCCAGCACCTGCCACTCAGATTCCTCCTTCCAGGTAACAATAGCTTTCCCGGTTTTCCCGGACCCATCGGTGAAGACGGTGGGTCCTTGCACTGGCACCCGACTATTTTTTGGCCGCAAGGTAAAGCTTGTCGATTTTGCCAATTGCAGTAATTTATGGCTGGGCAGATGATAAGCAATCTGTCCCGAAAAGTTTTGCAGCGCACTTTGCAGAGGAGCACTGTTAGTAAGGCTCCACTCAAAGTGTTCCTGCTGTACTGGAAGAACAATTGTTGCAGGATCCGCTGCCATTAATTGCAAACACCGTTGGCGGCATTTGATTATCAGACAAGCGATCAATTCAAACAATGTGGATGCTGTCTTTTTTGGCTGATGTGGCAAAAAGACCCATTCCAGAATATGCAAAGGGTCGGGCCACTGTTTATTCCACTGGCCAATGATACCTGTAGGATGAAAATCTGGAGTGGTAATGAAAACAGTGATATCAATGGAGGGATCCACTCGATAAACCTGACGAGCAGAAACAGCCTGTTGAACCTCCTCCAGCGCTCGTCGCGCTTCAGGAGTCAATTTCCGAGCTGAATTCAACTCGGGGTCCCCCTTTAAAATATTAAAAAGCGGGGAAAGTTGTGCTGTGGTTAGCCCTAGATAGGGACGTAACCAATTGATGATACCCAGCAATTTCTGAGCATCATTCAGGGTTTTAATAGAACCCGAGAATTGCACCTCTTGGTGTTGTATAGTTTGATCCAGAATTTTGACTCCTAAATATTTCCAAGGAGGATGCTTTTGAACTTTCTCCGGAGCCACCTGCAATCCATAAGAATGCAGAGCAGCGAGCAGCCGAGGCTGTATCCTCAGCAGCTCGTCCTGGGTAGATGCTGCCACCAGGATATCATCCATGTAATGGTAGCAGTATGCCTCAGGAAACTGCTCGCGGACTCCGGACAAAGCTTGAGCGACATACCATTGGCAGATAGTCGGGCTGTTCTTCATGCCCTGAGGTAGAACCTTCCATTGATACCTCTTCGCAGGTTCGGCATTGTTAACTGCAGGCACAGTAAAAGCAAATTTTGGCTTGTCATCAGGATGTAAAGGAATAGTGAAAAAGCAATCCTTCAAATCAATGATCAGGATTTCCCACCCTGCTGGAATCATGGTGGGTGAGGGCATACCAGGCTGCAATGCCCCCATACTTTCCATCACTGCATTGATTTTCCGGAGATCCTGCAACAATCTCCATTTTCCTGATTTTTTCTTAATTACAAAAACAGGAGTGTTCCAGGGACTAGTGGAAGGCTCAAGGTGTCCCTGTTGTAATTGTTCCTGAACTAACTGATGAAGGGCGACTAGTTTCTCTTTTGGTAGGGGCCACTGGGGTTGCCAGATGGATTTGCTTACTAGCCACCGCAAAGGCAGCGTAGGATACTCTGCGCCCTTCAGCACAGTGGCCCCCATCAAAAATTTGTCCCAATCCGTACCCCCCAAGCCGCCAATACATCCCGCCCCCAGAGGTTAAGCGGAGCTGCAGTGACATAGGGCCGAACTGTAGCTGTTTGCCCCTCTGCATTTTTCACCACCACAGGTTGTTCGCTTAAATAGCTCTGTGTGGTTCCCCCCAACCCTGCAATGGCTGACCCCACAGGGGCTAAAGGCCACGTAGGAGGCCACGCAGAGAAGGAGATGATTGTCACGTCAGCGCCCGTGTCGATCAAACCTCGGAGCTGAATCCTGGACGGCTGGGCATTTGGCAGGATTAGGGTACATGTCATCTGTGGCTTTTGGCTAGAGATGTCTGCGGTCCAGAAGACCTGCGGAAGTCCCGTAGATCCAAAGCCGCCATCTCCACGACTTCGTTGTTCTGTCCTGGGAACACACGACTTGAAAGGCACAAGTTGAGCAATTTGAGTCTTTTCAGGAATAGTGACAGGGAGGGTGGGTGTGGAAACCATAGCACAAATCTGGCCTGTAAAGTTAGCATCAATAACTCCTGGGTGTACAAAGATCCCTTGAGGGGTGACACTAGATCTTCCCACCAGCAATGCACTCAGTCCCTGTCCTAGGGGCCCGAATACGTTCAAGGGAACCTTATAAACATGACAGGATTCTAAGATGACTGTTGCTGCGGTGTGCACATTCACTCCGATTGATCCCTGGGTGCCGGCTCTAAGCTGGCTGAGTAGGCCTGTGTCGGTGCCATGCCCTGGGGAAGTATTTGTGTCTGAGCGCACATCCCCTTTGCGCTCCTGGTCGAGTTTCCCGAGTGTGTCAAGGGTTGACCATTGGCATGGTACATAGATCGACAATATTTTGCAAAATGACCTGGCCTATCGCATCTCTCGCAGTGAGCAGCTTCCCTGTTCTCCTTCTTCTTCTTCTTTTGTCTAATCTGTTTCTGCTTGCTCTCAACCTTAGGTTGCCTTTTTAGTCCACGATCAGAATTTAATTGAATAGGCTGCAGAACTGCAGCCAGAGCAGACTTAGGATTATCAGATTGTCGGGGGAGTTCCTGGCTGCTACATGGGAAGCACCTGTGCCTTGTCGAGACAGGTGCTGCGAGTCACAGTGGTCAGCTGGAGACCACGTGACCTATGGGAGGTTTAAAGGTGGGGCACTCCCAAGAGGGAGTGGGGCAGTTCCCTCCTGGAGGTTGGAGTGATAGGAGCTCCTGGAGAGCAGTGACTTGGAGCTCTTTGTTGGAGATTAGAAGAGCCTTCTGATTGTGAGACACATTGTGGTTGCAACAGCTGTTTGGTTGTGACCCACTGTGGGAAGGTACAGGTGGTCCGTGACATCTGGTGACCCCAATGTGATTTGTTGAAGCGTGAACTGCCTGGACTGCAGGGTGAAGTGTGGTAGATACAAGATACAGAGTCCAGCGAAGCTTGAGAGTGGCAGGAGCTGTGGATTGACCAGTTTTGACCTAGACACCTGGAACAAGGTGAGCTGCTGGGAATGGACATGAGACAGAACTTTGTAAAGGAAGGCCAGACTTTTGCATTTCTTGAATTCGTGATAATGGCTGTGGGGGCAAATATAAGAAGTGAGGATTTATATAATTTACTCAACTGGGTGCCGGAGTGTGAAGACCTAGTGAGTCTCAGTGCCTCCTTTAACCTAGAGCTTTGGAAAAAAATGGGGGATAAGTTGCTTTGTGAAGTAGTCTTTGAGAATGAGGACTTAACCAAAACTGACCTATTGCGTACATGGGGGGTCTTGGATAATATAATTCAAGCAACAGATTGTGTATCTGTGGGCAAAGGTTTTGAAGAAGACTATGAACTGTCTGAGGGAGGATTGGCCTCAGACAGCATGGACAGTGAATCAGGTCTATCTTCACTGTTCAAGGAGATCAAGAAAGTTGCGGGGACTGTGCAGGGACTCTGCCCCACCCTGCAGGAGGTGTTAAAGCGTCCCCCACCCTTTGCCCCAACAGCCCCCTCTTCCCCCGTTATTATGCCTACGGCTCCACCATTTGAGCAATTGGCCCCACCCTTGGCAACTTCATATCCCGCAGTATCTGCTTATCCGGCCCAGGTACGTTTGGAGCAGCCAATAATACTACAGCAAGTTATGACACTATTACAAGGAGTATCCCGGCAGTTAGCAGCTGTAGTGGAGATGCTGCAGCAGGCCATGACCCACCCTGCAGCAAGAGAGACTATAAGAAAGACCTCTGAAGCAAGTGATAGTTCTGCTGGGAAGTTACCAACCGCACCTAGACCGAGGAGAAAGTCGCCAGAATCCACCTGTTCAGTGCAACCAGACCCCCTGGGAGCGACTACAGGAACAGTTCAACCTCATGACCCAGTTCGCTTCTGGGATGAGGTTAGAACAAAAGCAATAGAGGCCAGGGACTGGGACCTGGCTGAAGCTCTGGGGGTACCAGTTATCAATAAACAATCATCTATAACAGAAATGGGGGGAGGGCCTAGTGCGTTCCCCGTGGCACTAGCCCTCCCGGGTTCCTTGCGTGTTAGGAAGCAGAAGTGTTATAGATGTGGAAACCTGGGACATATAAAATTGGAATGCCCAGGGCGGAAGGGTCAAAGGCGGATAATAAATGCTGGAAAAGTTAATGGCCCAGTTACTCATCATAAATGTGGGAAACAGATGTTACAGGTGCGGAAAGATGGGCCATTTTGTTAAGCAATGCGAGTCAGAGGTTTACACTAACGGCTGGCCGAGAAATAGAAGAATGAGAAAGCGTACGCAGATGCATGATGGTCCGGACAAAGCTTTTGCAGGAGCATTACTGCAGCCACAGGTTGATCAACAGAAAGAGCAGCCAGGGTGGATGTATCCATCGTCGCCGGATCAATGGATATATCCGCCGTCATAGCATGACAAAAAATGAGAACGATTCCCCCATGATTTCGTTCCAAGGCATCTGACAAACGGTGACGAAAAATGGAATCGGAACATTAGAAACCCCTAAAGGCTATTAGGCCTTTTTTTCAAAAAAGAAAGGGGGAATTGTTGGGGGAGTTCCTGGCTGCTACATGGGAAGCACCTGTGCCTTGTTGAGACAGGTGCTGTGAGTCACAGTGGTCAACTGGAGACCACGTGACCTATGGGAGGTTTAAAGGTGGGGCACTCCCAAGAGGGAGTGGGGCAGTTCCCTCCTGGAGGTTGGAGTGATAGGAGCTCCTGGAGAGCAGTGAGTCGGAGCTCTCTGTTGGAGATTAGAAGAGCCTTCTGATTGTGAGACACATCGTGGTTGCAACAGCCGTTTGGTTGCGACCCACTGTGGGAAGGTACAGGCGGTCCGCGACATCAGATCCCATTTTGGAACAGGCTTCAACCATGTCTGTTAGCTTGGGATCCCCTGGCAAAGCATCTATGATCTTTCTACACTCATCATTGGCGTTATCTCTTGCTAGTTGTCTGCACAACAGCTGCCGCAAGGTCTCATCTTCGACCTGCTTCTCGAGGGCGGCAGCAATCTTTTCTACGAAAGATAAAAAATGCTCTTTCTGCCCCTGAGTTATTTTCACATATCGTGTTTTAGGAGCAGCCATGTCTATGCCTTTTAATAGGGCTCCCATACCAATCTTCTGAGCCTGCTCAAGGACCTGAGGATGCCAGGTGGCTTGAAGATCAGGATCAGAAAAGGCATTAGCTCCCATAAGAGCATCTGCTGGAACTCCATGTCTAGGATCAGCTGGAGGTAGTTGCATATTCCTAGCCGCAGCTTTCTCAGCCATCTTTCTCCAATTGACCTCAAAGACTGAATATTGTACAGGTTGAAATAATACCTGACCTAAATGCTTAATATCAAATGGAGGGAGCAGCTCAGTATTCAGCACTCTAATAATCTGCATGACTTCAGGAGACCCTAGCCCATATTGTGCCACTTTGGATTGCAAATCTTGGACCACTTTCCAAGCGATAACTTCATGTGTGTCAGACTGACCTGAGTTAGGAAGAGCTTTCTGTACAGGAAAGACTTGGATGATACCCTCTGTGGGTTCACTACCACCTTGATCTACCTGCACAGCACTTTGAGGCACTATAATAACCCGCTCAGGTCCCTTTTCATCTTTAGGCATCCCGACTTTCTCTATTAAATCCCAGTCCCCAACCTCCAGAGCCCGCCTCTTGACCGATTCCCAAAACTGCTTTGAATTTTTTGGACGCACAGTCACACTACATTCGGGAAGCATCCATGGATGGTTGTAGGTCAGCTGTGTTACTGGTTGCCGATGTCTGACCACCGCCACAGTTTCCCGCAGTGTAGTAAGTGAGTCCGCAGTAACACTGCTTGCATCGTCGGGCCTCATGGATGAGGAAGGCTGGCAGGGCACAGGCGTCGGGCCAGCGGGCAGTGTAGCGGCAGAGGCTGTGGACGGTTGCGGAGCTACGCACGGCAATGCAGCTTGGGGGGCTGCGGCTTGCGGCGGCATCACTGTCCGTGCAGGCGCCGCGTTCGGGGCCGCGTCCGGGGCCGCCGTCGCGGTCGGGGGGGCTGCCGGCGCCGCGCTCGGGGCCGCCGTCGGGGGGGCTGCCGGCGCCGCCCTCGGGGCCTGTCGTACCGCCTCCGTCAACACCACTAGTTGCTGTAGTATTTCCCGCAAAAGCGTCGTAGGCTGGTGTGCCGAGAGATCCATCACCGGCGTTTGCGCCGGGAAATGCGCGGATGCTGGCGCGGGACGCAAAAAGGCGCCGGAGCCGACGCCGCCGTGATACCTCCTGCCCCTCCCGCTTGCGGTAGAACCCCGGCTGCCGTGCCTGGCTGCGGCAATGGCAGAGCCGTAGGAAGGACAGATCCCGCTGCAGTAACTGAAGCAGCCGGCTGTACGGGCGGCCGTAGTGCGGAGGAGGAGGGGGGGGCCGCTGGGGCGGAGGGTGGGGGACGCTCCAAAGCTTTGCTTTGACCGGTTAGTTTTGCTAACTGTTCCACTGGTGAGGAGTACTCAGGCGGAACATAATCCCGCGGGGAGGGGTAGGACCTCCGCGCAGTCCCCGCGAGTCTCTCAGTGCCCGAGGGCAGCGGAGACGCGGCAGGTACGCTGCCTGTGTTGTCCGGGGTCAGTGATCCCTCAAATAACTCATCGTCCCCTTCAGAGCCTTCACCCACAGATTCGTCAGAGCCCGGTAATTCTTTTCCTTCTCTTCCTGCTGTCCACTTCCGCATTATACCGTATAGGGACCACCACGTACATAGCAGGTCAAGTACGCTCTTATCTCCAAGCATTATCTCATGAAATAACTTATCCCCTAACAGTTCCCAAGCTTCTGGGTTAAGGGCAGTGTCCGAATCAGCTACAAACTCATGTTCTGCTGCCCAGTTTAGCAATTCACAGAGAGCTTCATCACTTATGTCAGCTCCTGCGATCGTTATCACATTTTTGAAGGCAGAAAATATCGTGCTTTCTTTCATGGAGCTTTGCCCCATCTTCTCAGTCTAGAGTTTTGTCCCCGGAGCCTCGGAGGGAGCACGTACCTTCTAAATTCAGTTGCGGTTGTATCACGTCGAGGTCACCAAATGTCGCAGCCGTCTCGGGGACGGAGAGAAGAACGACACAGAATTCAGGTGCAGGAGAAAGAGCCAACGCCAACAGCAGGAGCAGCAGCAGTAGTATTAGCAGCGGCAGCAGCAGCATCAGCCGTTTATTAATTACAAATCCGTATATATATATAATATGGTTCACAAGGATGGCCAAGGCAATTGGTCGCTTGACCATCCACCTCCCAGAGTGATTGGCTAAATGCTACAACACCCATTTCAAAACAACTTTCCCAGTGTGCCATAAACAAGACTGCATAACAAGCTACAGGTGCAAGATAAAGTCTTAGTTTACAAAAACCTCAAACTGTTTCTCAGCTAGCCTGCATGGGAAAAAGAACTTTCACAGGACGCTGCAGTAGCTGGAAAATTTCTGCTTCTAGCCTTTTTGTATCCACAGGAGGGTGGTTTAGAGGTCAAAACAAGACCTGTGCAATAAATGGGGGGAATGATACCTTACAAATCAGCAGAGAAAAACCCTCTAAGACTTATTTTGAAGTTTTAGAAGGTAGGCATTCTTTATTGCAGTGCTGGGCAGCGCTGGGCAGCACTGGGGATCACTCCTCCACAAGTGCTCCACCAGATTCGCAAAATCGTAGAGATTATATGTTACACAATCATACATATTCATAAAATTTCTGAGAACTAATTTACTTAAACATGAGATTTCCTGGAAATTATTAATATGTGTACATGTCCATCTCACATGTGCAGTTGTCTGCCTCAGTGGTCTTTGGGAGTCTTCGGGGGTCTCTGATAGTCTTCCTCATTTGTCCATTAATTGACCTCTTTTCTTGATTCTGCGCAGTGAGAAGTTTTCTAGGTGCTTTGGATGGCACGTTTGAAAGAATGCTTGTTAGTAGCTTCATTATCTACACTTCCTTGATTATCTTCCTTTAACATAAACAGTGTTGACTCAGTAGTCTGAATTATGTGCAAAGGGTTAAAAGGCTATCATCTTCCCAGAGAGTGAAAAGAAACATGCTCTTGAGTTAATCAGCTAAGATATTTACAACGTCATTTGAGTCCTTGGTTGGGTATCTTTTTCAAGGGTAACACAGCTCCAAAGGGTAACCCTCAAATTCCCCATATCGGGTAGGCAGCAACCTGGAGCCAGTCAGCAGGAGACATGGCACCAGACGTTCTCCTCCATTCCTGCTCCTCCCAGGTGCCTGAATCAAAGCTGTACCCTTGGTGCTCTCTATCTCCTCTGGACCCAGAGTGTAGTGACTGCTTTGGTGCTGGGTGAGCAGGCCTTGCTGCTTGGAAGATGTTTTTCACCATGCTACTGCTACCCTCTGCCATTTCCTTTGCTGTGGTTGAGAGGGTTTCTCCAGAAAAGGGCTTCAGGTCATGGCTACCTTCTCCCACCAGCTGCCAGGCTACAAGGTTACAAAATCAGGTTTTCATGAGTTTTTTTTTAACTCTTCACACACACACCCCGCCCTGGCTTCAGGACATTCATCACTTTGACTGGTGAAAGGAAAAATTTAAAAATGAAGGATGAGAGATGTTGACATCTGGAGGACTCAGCTGGGGAAGGATGCCTTCAGGCTGAGAAGGAAGCTGAACGCAGATTTCCCATTTCCTAGGTAAGTATTCTACCTGCTAGGCTAAGAGCTGACTTTATTTATTTATTCATTTACATTTACAATTATGTTTGACATTTTATTGGCTGCACATGTGAACACACAAAATTTATTCTCTTAGGAATGTGAGAAAGAATTGGAAATGTCATGAGTATTGGTGAAAAAGTACATATGGCTGATTATTCTCATTTTTAAAACATGCAACTTGAAGATGCTTCTTGAGCTGGGCGGGCTACAGGGAGAGCAAAAATAATACTGATTGGCTTTGATGACTGTTCTGGTTTCAGTCTGGACTGGAACTATCAGACAATGAGAAGAAATATGCTCTGTTTACTGATGGATCCTGTCGTCTTGTAGGAAAACATCAAAAATGGAAAGCTGCTGTATGGGGTCCTACTCGATGAATTGCAGAGGCTACTGAAGGAGAAGGTGAATCGAGTCAGTTTGCAGAGGTGAAAGCTGTCCAACTGGCTTTAGACATTGCTGAACGAGAAAAGTGGCCAATGCTCTATCTCTACAATGACTCATGGATGGTGGCAAATGCCCTGTGGAGGTGGCTACGGCAATGGAAGCAGAGCAACTGGCAGCGCAGAGGCAAACCCATCTGGGCTGCCTCGTTGTGGAAAGACATTGCTGCACGGGCAGAGAAGCTGGCTGTAAAAGTACGTCATGTAGATGCTCATGTACCCAAGAGTCACGGCACTGAAGAACATCAAAACAATCAACAGGTGGATCAGGCCGCTAAGATTAAAGTGGCTCAGGTGGATCTGGACTGGCAACACAAAGGTGAAAAATTTTTAGCTCATTGGGCCCATGATGCCTCAGGCCATCAAGGAAGGGATGCAACATACAGATGGGCTCGTGAGCGAGGGGTGGACTTAACTATGGACACTAATGCACAGGTTATCCATGAATGTGAAACATGCGCTGCGATCAAGCAAGTCAAGCGGTTAAAACTTCTTTGGTATGGAGGAAGTTGGTTAAAATATAAATATGGGGAGGCCTGGCAGGTTGATTATATCACGCTTCCACAAACCCACCATGGCAAGTTCTATGTGCTCACAATGGTGGAAGCAACCACTGGATGGCTGGAAACCTATGCTGTGCCCCATGCCTCTGCCCGAAACACTATCTTGGGCCTTGAAAAGCAAGTCTTGTGGCGGCACGGCACCCCAGAGAGAATTGAGTCAGATAACGGGACTCATTTCCATAGCAATCGTATAGACACTTGGGCCAAAGAGCATGGCATCGAGTGGGTATATCACATCCCCCATCATGCACCAGCTTCCGGGAAGATCGAACGATATAACGGACTGCTAAAAACCACACTGAAAGCAATGGGTGGTGGAACTTTCAAACATTGGGATACCCATTTAGCAAAAGCCACCTGGTTAGTCAACACTAGAGGATCTGCCAATCGAGCTGGTCCTGCCCAATCAGAACTTTTACGTACTGTAGAAGGGGATAAAGTCCCTGTAGTGCACATTAGGAATATGCTGGGGAAGACAGTCTGGGTTATTCCTGCCTCGAGTAAAGGTAAACCCATTCGTGGGATTGCTTTTGCTCAAGGACCTGGGTGCACTTGGTGGGTGATGCAGAAGGACGGGGAAGTCCGATGTGTACCTCAAGGGGATTTGATGTTGGGTGAAAATAGATGATAAAATGTATTGAATTGTGTGATATTAATTGCTGAATAACCCTGTCCCTGCATACCATCATTGCTATGGTTGTCATATATTATACTAATGACATTATATTAAGAATCATCCAGGTTAATGAAGAATGAACTTTGACGGAACCAGAACTGATTCCAGACACCCAGCAACTTCCTCGAGGTTGACATCTTCAACCTGCAGACTGCGGACATGGACTGTTGCCGGATACACCAACTACGAGCTCCGGATGTCACATGCAACAGAGACTACATCATCTGTTTTACCGACTGAGCGAATTCCACATTATCTTTCCTGCCCTGAGAGGCTACTACAACAGATGAAGACCGGAGTTACGGACTAAATGAACTCAACACACACATTTTGGAGGAATGACCCATGGACTAAGGGAATAGTATCCATGTATATATGTGAGGTTTGAACATGACGTGCATGGTATGGAATAAGGGGTGGATACTGTCCTGGTTTTAGCTGGGACAGGGTTGTTTGTTTTAGCAGCCAGAAGAGCTCTGTGTTTTGTTTTTAGTCTGAGACTTGCTCTGAGAAGAATGCTGACAGCGCACTGATGTTTATAGTTGGTACTGAGGCCTCAAGGACTTTTCAGCTTCCTGCGTTCTTGCCAGTGTGCAGGAGCACAACAGGATAGCGGGGAGCATGGCTGGGACAGAGGGTCCACGACTCTCCTTATGCCTTGTACTTAGGATTGAGGGCCAAATTGGCCAATGAAGTATTCCATATCATGCAGTGTCATGCCCAGTATAAAAATGAGGGTCGGCCAGAAAGAAGGGCCTTTGCTCTTCCAGGGCTCTCACTTTTGGGCTCTCGGAGTGCTCTCTTTCTCTTGCTCTCTATTTTCAGCCCTCTCGCTTGTCTGGGATTGCAGTGTCGGGACTTATCTGTTTTGGGATCGTTAGTCCAGAACGAGATAGGTCTTGGTCAAGGAGTGGTGAGCAATTACACTGTGCATCACTTGTTTGTATATATTTATCATTGTACATATATATATATTTATATATTATTAGTAGCAGTATTATATTGTTCTTATCTCAACCCACGGGTCTCTCTACCTTTTCTCCTTTAATTCCCTTCCTCATCCCCAGGGGGTGGGGGAGGGTGAGCGAACGGCTGTGTGGAGTTTAGTCGCCGGAGCGGCATTTTTAAAACATGCAACTTGAAGATGCTTCTTGGGCTGGGAGGGCTACAGGGAGAGTAGAAAAAATAGTGATTGGCTTCGGTGACCAATCACACAGTCCAACTAGTGAACAAGCAATAACTGTGGCACAGCATTCACAAGTAAGTACACAGTCTCTAAGATGGTCCTATGAATTATTCAGTGAATAATTCTATATAATGAAAACACTGACATCTGTGTGTAGATGTAATATGAGAGACCAAATTAAATACCTTGTTCAATAGGAGAAGCTGACCCAGCTCTAGTGAAGAACAGCAGCAGCAGTTTAGAAAAACCTGTGAGTCTATGTAACATGAATTTACGGTGAGCTACCAACAGTAATCCAATTCCAGCAATCTGTAGTGGCTGGTAGGTTTCACTCAAAATGACGAAGCAGTTGCCAGACTACATAAGCTTCACTCAGAGGCTACATCTTCACTGCAAAGTCACCTTCTGAGTCATTTTCATTTTCCACATTGACTCCTCTGGAATTGACAGCAGTCAGCTGAGAAACAGCTGTGGTGCTGGGCACCACCTGCATGGCACCAATCAGGAATTTGCAGCACATGGTGATCCCAGTCACAGCTGATGAGCTGTGAGTACTCAGACTCTAGCCTGTCCCCTCACTTGACATTACATATGCGTTGAGACTTTTGTATGTAGATTAACCTTGAATTAATGGAAACGCAGAGGTTATAATCTGAATCAATTATTGCAAGGAAGATAGGTGCTTATTTATATCAACTTGGAGATGTTACAGTTTTGCATGCATTTAGTTATTTTATTCTGAGCTCTAGCACATATTCAAATAGAGCAGAACGATAACTCTTTCTTCCCTTAAGGTACCTATCAAAGTAATCATATGGGTAAAAAAAACCTGAACCACAGAGGTAAAAATAGCTCATGACCAACACTGCCTTGGAATTTTATTTGCCACATTATGATCTAGATGAGAGGGGCTAAAGCTCTTAGCTGTTGTAGCAAACTTCCCTGTTGTTTTTGAAATGTTTCTACCTGATGCAAGGCAAAACCTTAGGAAAGTTACTGAAGGGCAGTGGGGAATAGCAGTGGATTTATATTTCAACAAGAAAACTTGATAAGACATTTTGACAAGCCATAACTTGTCATAAAGCTAAACAAAGGTGAGTAAATTGCAGAAAAAAGTTGCACATGCTTTTATTGATTTTTTTCTTCCATTTTTAATTTTGTCCATGCAGCCAATGTGTTGCTGGCTTGCAATTAAGACCTGGCAGTGGGAGAAAGAACAGTAACAAGAAATTTAATCAGTCATTTGTTTGAAAGTAAGCCAAAAACAACAGTACGGAGAGAAAGGAAGTAACTTGTGAAAGATCTACTTACTGTTATATTTCCAACATTCAACTCCTTAGCTTTGACAGCTCTTAAAACACTAGTCACAATTTGTGGTTGTGAAGGAAAATAGGCAATGATTTCGATGACTGAGTGGTTTATTCTAAAGGCACCACAGGAGAAGAATGTTTTCGGGCTTCAGCAAGATTTAAATGTTGTACAAGAAGTCAGAAAGAAATTGGTCTAAAAGATGCAGTAAATGGATTTACAAGTCTTATTGACTACCCTGCTGAGTTATAGTTTCCAAAAAGTTCTCAAGTCCAGATCTGTAGTAAAGGCTTTCCTTTCAGATATTCAGCCTGCACAGTCTGCTGGCATTCAGCATTGATATGTGCTTTTATTTTTATTGGAAAAATACAAGAGAAAAGTTGATGGAGTTTTGTTTTTCTCAGATTTTGGTGATCTGAAATCATAAGTGTTTTCACACAGAATCACAGAATCACAGAATGTTAGGGATTGGAAGGGACCTCAAAGGATCATCTAGTCCAATTCCCCTGCCTGAACAGGACCGCCTAGATCAGATCACACAAGAACGCGTCCAGGCGGGTTTTGAACATCTCCAGAGAAGGAGACTCCACAACTTCTCTGGGCAGCCTGTTCCAGTGTTCTGTTACCCTTACTGGGAAGAAGTTCTTCCTCATGTTTAAGCAGAACCTCCTATGTTCCAGCTTATATCCATTTCCCCTTGTCCTATCATTGGATGCCACTGAGAAGAGCCTGGCTCCATCCTCATGACAGTCACCCTTTACATATTTATAAACATTAATGAGGTCCCCCCTCAGTCTCCTCTTCTCCAAGCTAAAGAGACCCAGCTCCCTCAGCCTTTCCTCATAAGGGAGATGCTCCACTCCCTTCATCATCTTTGTGGCCCTGCGCTGGACTCTCCCAAGCAGTTCCTTGTCCTTCTTGAACTGAGGGGCCCAGAACTGGACACAATATTCCAGATGCGGCCTCACCAGGGCAGAGTAGAGGGGGAGGAGAACCTCTCTTGACCTACTAACCACACTCCTTCTAATACACCCCAGGATGCCACTGGCCTTCTTGGCCACAAGGGCACATTGCTGGCTCATGGTCATCCTGCTGTCCACCAGGACCCCCAGGTCCCTTTCCCCTGTGCTGTTCCCCAACAGTTCCGTCCCCAACTTGTACTGGTACATGGGGTTGTTCTTACCCAGATGCAAGACTCTACACTTGCCCTTGTTGTATTTCATTAAATTTCTCCTCACCCAACTCTCCAGCCTGTCCAGGTCTCTCTGAATGGCAGCACAGCCTTCAGGTGTGTCAGCCACTCCTCCCAGTTTAGTGTCATCAGCCAACTTGCTGACCATGCACTCTATTTCCTCATCCAAATCATCGATGAATATGTTGAACAATACAGGTCCCAGTACCGACCCTTGAGGGATTCCACTGGATACAGGCCTCCAACTGGACTCTGTCCCATTGACCACTACTCTCTGGCTTCTATCCTTCAGCCAGTTCACAATCCACCTCACTACCCGATCATCCAGACAACACTTCCTCAGTTTAGCTGTGAGGATGCTGTGGGAGACTGTGTCAAATACTTAGGGATATGGTTTAATGGGAGATTAGGGACGGTTGGCCTGGATGATCTCTAAGGTCTTTTCCAACCTAGAAAATCTATGAAATCTATGAAAATCTATGAAAATCTATGAAATGCTTTACTGAAGTCAAGATAGACCACATCCACTGCTCTACCATCATCCACTCACTGGGTGATGTCCTCATAAAAGGCTATCAGGTTTGTCAAGCACGACTTCCCCTTAGTGAAGCCATGTTGACTGCCCCTAATGACCCTCTTATCCCTGATATGCCTAGAGACAGCACCAAGGATAAGTTGTTCCATTATCTTTCCAGGGATGGAGGTGAGGCTGACCGGTCTATAGTTACCTGGGTCTTCCTTCTTGCCCTTTTTGAAGACCGGAGTGACATTTGCTTTCCTCCAGTCCTCAGGCACCTCTCCCGTTCCCCACGATTTAGCAAAGATGATGGAGAGTGGCCTGGCAATGACATCCGCCAGCTCCCTCAGCACCCGCTGGTGCATCCCATCAGGATCCATGGATTTATGGATGGCCAGGTTGTTTAACTGGTCCCTAACCAAGTCCTCATCAACCAGGGTAGACTCCTCCTCTATCCTGACTTCCTCAGGAGCCTCAGGGTTCCGGGGCTCATCAGGGTAGCCTCCAGCAGTATAGACTGAGGCAAAGAAGGCCGCCTTCTTATCCTCTGTCACCAGGGCACCCTCCTCATTCGCCAGTGGGCCTACATTGCCTCTAGTGTTACTTTTATCTGCAATGTATTTGAAGAAGCCCTTTCTGTTGTCCTTGACCTTTCTTGCAAGGTTTAATTCCAAGGAGGTCTTAGCTTTCCTAGTTGCCTCCCTACAGTTGGCCCTACTGAAGTCCAGGGTTCTAGTTCTGCTAGGTATTCTCTTCCTGCCACATGAGATCCTGAACTCCACCATTTCATGGTCACTACAACCAAGGCTACCCTCGACCTTCAGCGCTTCAACCAGACCCTCCTTATTAGTGAGAATAAGATCCAGCAGCGTTCCTCTCCTAGTAGGCTCATCCACCATTTGCATCAGGAAGTTATCATCAATGCACTGAAGGAACCTCCTGGACTGTGGATGGCTGGCTGAGTAGGCCTTCCAGCAGATATCAGGATAGTTGAAGTCCCCCATGACAATCAGGGCCTGCATTTGCGAAACTGCTATCAGCTGCCTGTAGAAGGCCTCATCAACCTCCTTGTCCTGATAAGTAGAAATAATTCAGGCATTTTATAAACATGGTTCTGACTTCACATGGAAGTTTGTGGGTCATTCTCTCCCAGTAGCCTAGAATACTGTCCTAGTTTTAGCTGGGACAGTGTTAGCTCTTCTTTTTAGCAGCTAGAAGAGCTCCGTGTTTTGGTTTTACTCAGAGGCTCGCTCTGAGAAGAATGCTGATAGCAAGCTGATGTTTGTGGTTGGACATGAGACTCCAAGGACTTTTCAGTGTGCCAGAGTGCAGAAGCATGGCGGGATAAGGGGGGAGCATAGCCGGGACAAGGGGGCCACGATTCCCCTTGTGATTTGTGGTGGAACTTAAAATTGAGGGCCAAACTGGCCAATTAGTATTCCATATCATGCAGCGTCATGCCCAGTATAAAAGTGAGGGTCAGCCGGAAAGAAGGGCTTTTGCGCTTTGGCTCTTTCGCCGCTTTTGCTCTATTGCCTTTTTTTTCTCTCTCTTCCAGTACTCCCACTCTCGGAGTACTCTCTCTCTCTGCCCCTCTCTATTTCGGGGCCTCGCGTTCGTCCGGGATTTGCAGCTTCGGGACGAGATGGGCTTCGCATACGAGGGGGTGGTGAGCACCTACACTGTGTATTAAATCATCTGTATTAAATTGTTCTTATCTCAACCCACGGGTTTCCCGTTTCTCCTTTAATTCTCTCTCTCATTCCTGGGGGTGGGGGAGGGGGAGTGACCGGCTGTGTGTGGGATTCGGCCTAACCCACAACAAATACACACAAAGATTTACCTGGACTCTGAGGTTAAAATATACTTATGTCAACTCAATAATATTACATCTTTTCAAGTCTTTAATCTGTGCTAAAATTTCTGCAGAGCTAACTTGAAATCAGCTTGGTTTCTGATAAAGACTCTCACTCTTTGGGCCTCCTTTCAATTTTAATTCTAGAATCTCCCGCAAGTAAGCAGGCACACCTCTGGCACGGTTGCTAATTCAACTTTGATTTATGATTGCATCTCTAACAAAGTCTTCAAGCTAAGATACTAAAATTAATACTGGAAAATAGACTACTTGTCATGCTTTACTTCTGTTTTTTATTATGGTGGGTTGGCCTCAGTGCCAAGCACCCACATAGCTGCTCACTCACCCCACTCCAGTGGGATGGAGAATAAAATAAGAGCGACAAGGCTCATAGGTCAAAATAAAGACAGGAAAATCACTTATCAAGTACTGTCATGGGCAAAACAGACTCGAGTTTGGGGAATTTAAATTAATTGATTTCCACCTAATATAAATATTTGAGTACTGATTATGGTATCATGGGAAGCAAAACAAACAAACAAGAAACAAACATTTACACACTTAGGAAAATCACCTTTCATCCCCTTTTCCCAGGCTCAACTTCACTCTTTCCTTCCAGACTCCTCTCCTCCCCACTTGTTATCACTGCAAGTTACACTCAATCCCTTCAGTGAGGCAGTCAGCAGCATAGTGGGGAGTTGCGATTGAGACGTAGCAGTTTCTCTCTGACAAACCTTCCTTCTCACTTGTTTCCTATGCTCTGGCATGGGCCCTTCACAGGCTGCAATCCTTTTCAGAGTGTTCCTGCTCTGGTATAGGCTCATCTATGGGCCACAGTCTGTTCAGGGAAATATCTGCTCTGGCATGCACAGAGATGGACAGACAGACGCACAGAGATGGACACACAGAGACCAATCGACAGATGGACACACAGAGAATGACACAGACTGACAGATACATACACGCACGCATGCACACAGAGACTGATTGACATAAGCTAAGAGACTGACAGACACACAGAGACAGACTGAGCTGACAGACACAGAGACATAGATGGACACAGAGACTGACAGACAAACACACATAGACTGACTGACAGACACACAGAGACTGACCGACAGACAGACAGACATACTGTGGTAGAAATTTATTAAATAATGATTGATTACTGCTTATGAAAGAGTCTTTGATCATGTATTTAATAAAGAATTGTTTAACTTGGACAGTGAGCTCAAGGAGCTCAAGGACAAATATAAATCTCATTTAATGAATCCGACAGGTGGTGCTTGTTCTGCGCCCCCTGAACAGGCAGGATGTGAGCAGGACCATTCGGACAATAAATATTACTGTGTCATGACAGTAACTCTACTGCACTCAGATGTCTGGCCAACGTCCCTGGGTGTGTGGACCTTATGGATCATGAAACAGTGCACGCCTGCACTTGGCACAAATTTAAAAGCTTACAAACACTAGTTATGTAAGCTGGTTTTGTTTTCACTGAGTATAAAGGTGGGCAAACTCTGAGACTGGGCCAGAAGCCTCACCTACCGGTGGACGCACCGTGTAGGAACTTCCCAGTTGCTGAGAGACTCCTGGCACCGACTGCAACTGGGCTTCCCAGCCAAAGTGTGGGCCTGGAAGATGTTAAGGTGGTAATTGGTGATGTATCCTTTTCTTCATCACTGTAACGCTTTGCTGCATCGCTCATATTGCTCTTTTATCATATTGTGCATAATAACTAGTACTGTTTCCTTTTATCATATTGCATGTTATTCTCCTTTATTATATTGCAGTATAATAAACTACATTAAACTTTTGGCTAGTCTGGGCACTGTTGATGATTCTTTTTGCAGCCTCATAGATTCCTGGCACTGACCATATCCTCTGTACTTGATTAGCTACTGCCTCTGCCTCCGCCATGTGCTTTGTCATAGAACCATCTAGCTGCAGTAATTGTATATTTCTTTGGCAGTGTAGGCTTTCCTGACTGTCCATATTCCCTCGTCATCTTGTTTTGCTTCCCATTTTTCCCATTGTTTCTTTTCTTCTGCTGAACAGTCCTTCTCATACATGGTTTTGGGGTCGGTTAAATTTGGCCATTTGTTCTGGCTTGCCACTGGAACTGCAACCATACATTCTCTCAGAGGCTGTCGGACTGCAGCTTTTGCAGCTGTGTTAGCTAAGGCATTCCCTTCACTAATTTCTGTAGTGTCCTTTGTATGGGCTGGACAATGTATCACAGCAATTTCTTTAGGGAGCTGTACTGACTCCAGCAAATCGTGTGTTTCTTCTCCATTTGATACTTTCTTTCCTGACGATGTAAAAAAAATCCCTGTTCTTTCCACAACATACCTGTTGCGTGGCATACCCTGAAGGCATATTGAGAGTCCGTATAGATGTTGACTCGTTTCCCTTTTCCCAGATGCACTGTGCACGTTAAGGCTACTAGTTCCACCCCTTGTGCACTCATCCTTGCTGGGAGCAGTTCAGCTTCTGTTACTTGTCCTTGGCTGACCACAGTGTATCCCGTCCGTCGTTGTCCGTGCAGGTAGGAGGATGAGCCACCCACAAACAGAGCTAGACCTGGGTTCTGTAAAGGAACATCCGTTAAGTCTGTTCGTGGTTTACTTGAAATGTGTGTCACCTGCTTACACTGGTGATGGTGTTCTCCATCATCGGGCAAAGGCATTAGAGTTGCTGGATTCAGAGCATTGCATCTTTTCAAAACTACGTCATCTGCCATTAGAAGGGTCGGTTCATATCTGTGTGCCCGTTGTGGTGACAATGCTTGGGTTGCATACTGTTTCAGCAGTATTTCCACCTCGTGTGGGACATAGATTCATAGATTCATAGATTTCTAGGTTGGAAAAGACCTTAGAGATCATCAAGTCCAACCGTCCCTAATCCCCATTAAACCATATCGCTAAGTAGATCATCCACCCTAGTCTTAAACACATCCAGGGATGGGGACTCAACCACCTCCCTGGGCAGCCTATTCCAGTGGCTGACAACCCTTTCAGAGAAGAAATACTTCCTAACATCCAACCTGAATCTCCCCTGACTAAGCTTATACCCATTTCCTCTTGTTCTATCACCCAACACTAATGTAAAGAGCCCTTCCCCTACCTCCCCACCATCCCTTCTCAAGTATTTGTAGGCTGTAATCAGGTCTCCCCTCAGCCTCCTCTTCTCCAGGCTAAACAGCCCCAACTCCCTTAGCCGCTCCTCATAAGTTTTATTTTCCAGCCCCTTCACCAGTTTAGTCGCCCTTCTTTGGACTCGCTCCAGGAGCTCAATATCTCTCTTAAAGCGAGGAGCCCAAAACTGGACACAATATTCCAGGTGAGGCCTCACCAGTGCCGAGTACAGGGGCAGGATCACTTCCCTATTCCTGCTGGTTACACTATTCTTGATACACGCCAGTACCCCATTGGCCTTTTTGGCCACCTGGGCACACTGCTGGCTCATATCAAGCCAGTAGTCAACCAACACCCCCAGGTCCTTCTCCGCCAGGCAGCTCTCCAGCCACTCTTCCCCGAGCCTATAGCGATGCTTGGGGTTTTTATACCCCAAGTATAGGACTCTGCACTTGGCCTTATTAAAGCTCATGCCATTGGCCTCAGCCCAACTATCCAGTCTGTTCAAATCCCTCTGAAGGGCCTCCCTACCCTCGAGCAGATCGACACAGCCTCCCAGCTTGGTGTCGTCCGCAAATTTACTGAGGGCACATTCAATCCCCTCATCCAGGTCATTGATAAAGATGTTAAACAGAACTGGACCCAGCACTGAGCCCTGGGGAACCCCACTGGTGACCGGCCTCCAGCCGGATTTAGCCCCATTTACCACCACTCTTTGAGCCCGGCCATCCAGCCAGTTTTTAACCCAAAGGAGGGTGTGCCTGTCCAGGCCAGCAGTTATCAGTTTCTCAACCAGAACACTATGAGAAACTGTATCAAAGGCTTTACTGAGGTCAAGGAAAACTACATCCACAGCCCTTCCCTCGTCAACCAGGCGGGTCACCCTGTCATAGAAGGTGATCAGGTTTGATTGGCAAGACCTGCCTTTCATAAACCCATGTTGACTGGGCCTGATCACCCGGTTAACCTGTATGTGCTCATTAATAGCACTCAAGATAACCTGTTCCATGACTTTGCCCGTCACCGAGGTCAAACTGACAGGCCTGTAGTTCCCCGGATCCTCCTTCCGCCCTTTTTTGTAAATGGGGGTAACATCCGCCAGCCTCCAGTCCAGCGGAACTTCCCCAGTGAGCCAAGACTGCCCAAAGATAATGGACAGGGGTTTGGCAATGACATCCTCCAGCTCTCTCAGGACTCTCGGGTGGATACCATCAGGCCCCATAGACTTCTGGGCATCCATCTGAAGAAGCAGATCCTTGACCCGTTCCTCTTGGATCACAGGAGCTTCGATTTGCTCTGCCTCCCTGCTCTCAGACACCAAAGGCCAGTTCACCTGAGAACTACTAACCTTATTATTAAAGACTGAGGCAAAGAAGGCATTAAGGACCTCAGCCTTGCCCTCATCCCTAGTGACTAACGTTCCCCCTGTGTCCAGTAGGGGCTGGAGGTGATCTTTAGCCCTCCTTTTGTTATTAATGTATTTATAGAAAGACTTTTTGTTGTCCCTTACGGAGCAGGCTAGTCTAAGTTCCAGTTGGGTTTTTGCCCCCCTGATTATTTCCCTACATGCCCTAACTTCCTCCCTGTATTGATTCCTGGATGCCTGCCCATTCTTCCAAGACTTATAGACATCCCTTTTTCTTTTGAGATGTTCCCAAATCTCCTTTGTCATCCAAGCTGGTTTTCTACCCCGGCGGCTCGATTTCCGGCACACAGGGACAGCTCGCTCCTGTGCCTCCAGAATTTCCTTTTTGAGTAGTAACCATCCCTCCTGCGCCCCCTTACCCTTGAGAGCTGTCTCCCATTGGACTTTATTAACCAGACTTCTAAATGGCCCAAAGTCAGCTCTCCCAAAGTCCAGCTTGGCCGTTTTAGTGTTCCCCCTCCTAACTTCCCCTAGAATTGAGAATTCTATTATCTCGTGGTCACTATGCCCCAGGAGTCCTCCAACCTTCACATCTCCCACAAGACCTTCTCTGTTCACAAACAGCAGGTCTAGGGGAGCACCTTCTCTAGTCGGTTCACTGACCAGTTGTGATAGGAAGTTGTCCTCCACACTCTGCAGGAATTGCCTAGACTGTTTCCTGACTGCCATGTTATACTTCCAACAGACATCAGGTAGGTTAAAGTCACCCATAAGGACAAGGGCTAGTGAGCACGAGACTTCCCCCAGTTGTTTAAAGAATAACATAAACTGTTACAGGGAGTCCCAGAATGAGGGGACGGCTTTTCTCTACTATTGTTGCTGCTTCTGCCACCGATTTAATACAGGCTGGTGTTCCTGCTGCAACTGGATCTAGTTGCACGGAGTAGTATGCAACCAGTCTCTGGTGGGGTCCTGGTTTCAGCTGCGACAGAGTTAGCTCTTCTTTTTAGTAGCCAGAAGAGCTCTGTGTTTTGGTTTTAGTCTGACACTTGCTCTGAGAAGAACGCTGACAGTGCACTGATGTTTATAGTTGGCACTGAGGCCTCAAGGACTTTTCAGTTGCCATGTTCTTGCCAGTGTGCAGGAGCACAACAGGATAGGGGGGAGCATGGCTGGGACGGGGGGTCCACGACTCTCCTTATGATTTGTACTTAGACTTAGGATTGAGGGCCAAATTGGCCAATGAAGTATTCCATATCATGCAGCGTCATGCCCAGTATAAAAGTGAGGGTCAGCCGGAAAGAAGGGCCTTTGCTCTTCCGGAACTCTCATTCTCGGACTCTTGAAGTGCTGCCTCTGTCTTGCTCTCTATTTTCGGCCCTCTCGCTCGTCTGGGATTGCGTTGTCAGGACTTATCTGTTTTGGGATCGTTAGTTCGGGACGAGACGGGCTTTGTTCAGGGGGTGGTGAGCAATTACACCATACATCACTCGTTTGTATATATTTACCATTGTACATATATATAGATATATTCATATATTAGTAGTAGTAATATTAAATTGATCTTATCTCAACCCACGGGTCTCTTTCCCCTTTCTCCTTTAATTCCCTTCCTCATCCCCAGGGGGTGGGGGAGGGTGAGCGAGCGGCTGTGTGGAGTTTAGTAGCTGGAGCGGCCTAAACCACGACAGGTGGGGTCCCAGTTTTTGCATCATCACCCCATTGGCTATCCCTTTTCATTCATGCACGTATAAATTGAAAGGCTTTGTGCAATCTGGGAGCCCAAGGGCAGGAGCAGATGTCAAGGCTCCTTTTATTGCTTTAAAAGCTTGTTCTCTCTCTGGGCCCCATGCTATAGGTTCTATTTCTTCATTTCTTGTTGCATCTGTCAGAGGCTTCGTTAGTTCTCCTAACCCAGGGATCCACAGTTGACAAAATTCCACAGCTCTGCGGAACCCTCGTAACTGCTTTTTTTGTGACTTGTCACAGGAGCCTAATTCTAGCTTCTAGTCTTTCTGGGTCTGCTACCCGTTGTCCTTTCCTTAAAATAAAACCTAGATATTTAACCTCTTTCTGACACAGCTGGAGTTTGGATGGAGGCACACGATGTCCTTTCTCTGTTAAAGCAGTGCAAAGGTGTACAGTGTCTATTATACAAGTGTTTTCATCCTTACTCACTAATAGCAGATCATCTACTGTCGTGGGTTAGGCTGCTCCAGCAACCGAACCCCACACAGCCGGTCACTCACCCTCCTCCACCCCCAGGAATGAGGGAGAGAATTAAAGGAGAAACGGGAAACCTGTGGGTTGAGATAAGAACAATTTAATACAGATAAGTAATACACAGTGTAGATGCTCACCTCCCCCTCTTATCCGCAGCCCGTCTCGTCCCGAAGCTGCAATCCCAGACGAACGCGAGACCCTGAAACAGAGAGGGGCAGAGAGAGATAGTACTCCGAGAGTAGGAGTACTGGAAGAGAGAGGAAAAAAAGGCAATAGAGCAAAAGTGCAGCAAGCGCAAAAGAGCAAAAGCGGCAGGAGAGCAAAAACACACAAAAAAGCCCTTCTTTCTGGCTGTCCCTCACTTTTATACTGGGCATGACGCTGCATGATATGGAATACTAATTGGCCAGTTTGGCCCTCAATCTTAAGTTCCACCACAAATCACAAGGGGAATCGTGGCCCCCTTGTCCTGGCTATGCTCCCCCCTTATCCTGCTGTGCTTCTGCACTCCGGCACACTGAAAAGTCCTTGGAGTCTCACGTCCAACCACAAACATCAGCTTGCTATCAACATTCTTCTCAGAGCGAGCCTGTTGCGGCCGAGGACGGGGAAGCAAGACGCATCAATATGATGAGTAAAAAGGCTTCAGCTTTATTCTGTGATACTGCTCTTTTTATAGCATAGCTCGGTTCTGTGCACGCTTTCATGCGCTGTACTTAGCAAGCTAATTGGTCTAACACTACTGTTCACGCGACAAGCACGAGTATGATACACACTGTGATTGGATACAGATTTCTATATTTGTTACAATATTTTAATATTTTTGCAGTTAGTATGTTTTGCTCAGAATCTTGTTTTTCATAGTTTCATCCTTCTTGTTTTTTTCCCAGGGACAGTGTGTTTTTCACAGCTTCAACCTACCTTCTTATCTCAAGGACAGTGTTCTTTTTGTATTCGCTGATACACATTCCTTACTGTTAACACTTTGGCTGCAACATCTCCCCCTCTTTTTTCAGAAACGGCGTGCGCTATAGCTGACAAGCGTTGGGTCATACATTGCATTAAGCATGGTCCAAAAAGCAAGAGAAAGCCTAACAACAAAAGAGGCCCCAAGCACGTTTTGATGAGATCTCTCACCCAACCATCTATTCCCCAGGAAGTCAACCATCCATCGATGCCATCTACCTCTTTCAAGGCATGTAGTTTGTCCTTTAGTTGTTTAAGTTTTCTATGCACTGACTCTCCTGGACCTGTTAAATTCATACAACACATTCCTTCGATCTCTTCATAACCATGCCCATGGGCTAAAAGCAAATAGTCAATCGCTGCTCTGTTTTGCAATACTGCATGATTGACACTTTCTACATCTTTCGTTAATTCATCTAGAATGCTGGATGTTAAGTTTATCTCGTCACGAGCCCAGCAACCTAGTTGTTTTGCTAAGGTGAGCGCTTTTGCTGCTGCTAACCCTGGGAAAAGTGTGGAGGCAGCTACTCGTCCAAATTCACTCCAAAACGTGGGATTGCCTACACTGCTACAGTCTAGATCATGTAGGCTTCTTTTTCTCCTGGTGTGATTTTCACTCCATTTTCTTAATAGGGATATATTAGGATGGAATAAGGCTAGTTGGCCTAAATAACAAGGACTTCCTTGTGGTTGTTTTGGAATGCCATTCCATGCCCTGTCTCCACAAATTAAGAAAATTCCTTCGGGCAACCTTCGAGGTTCAGTAATGTTGCTGCCATTGCAGCTCGAGTATAGAAAGCGAAATACCGATGCGCTGTCAAGATTAGAATCTAAGGTTGCCCATAGTTTCCTGTTTTTATTCAAGTTGTTTGGGTCTAATGGCAAAAATGAAAACCATCCTCCTATTTTCCCAGCGGTAGTGTTTGCATGCATACTACCAAGCAGGTCTAGTTCTTCTAGATTAGACTGGAGGGAAGCATTAAGTGCATGAATAAGCCGGCATTGTACTGCTCCGTCATACTGTTGAGGGGTTGCTCTATAGATCGTTGTGGTATTGAAGTTGCTATATGTTAGGTTGGTGGCGTTTACCAGCCCTCTAAAGGCTGCCACTTTCCATGTTGGCACTCCTATGAGACAGGTACGGAATGGGTTTCCAATACCACCCAGGGCTAGGCAGATTGATGACTGATTTGTTTTGTTAGCAATGGTTACCTATATGTTGTCTCTCGGGCTGATGGAGTTGATTCCGTAGGTCATTTGGCACCAAACTAAGATTCCTGTTACTATAGGTATTGTCTTACCAATAAACTCCTCCATTCTTATCATGATGTCTACACTGCTTCTGATATCTGGTACCCATCACTTGTGTCTTTTTGTGCTACTTCTACAACAGTCAGTAGTTTTTGTAACCTAAAGGCTGCGTATGCTAATATAGCTTCTTCTGCACTTTCAAACAACGCAGTTAACCTTTGTCGTGAAGCGTTCTCTATTTTAAGCCAAGCAGCGAGCGCCTGGTATGGGTTAATATCTAAAGCGCGTCTACAATCTGCACAGCCTTGCACTGCGTCACGTTGCGATTCATGACATATGCGACTACAACCTCCACACTCTATAGTTATAACCTGTAACCTTCTACATCTACACCTACAGTGCGTTAGCGGGTATAATTTTGCAGCTTTGCGCGTGCGTATCAAACTACGGATAAAGGCAAAATCTATCTCGTCTAGATCAGAGTCGTCTAATATGTTCTTTGGAAGATTTAGCACTTCTTCTATTCTTCTGCAGAGAGGTCCGAGTCTTTGGGAGCTCCTGAATTGCCTTCGCCTTAGCCTTTCAGTTCGCGCGTTGGGGGACATGTCCCCCTCTTTTTTCAAAATGGCAGCGAGTCGCTTTACATCTTGATGGCACTGTTCAACAATAGCCTGACCCGTGCTGTTGTACGGAACACCTTTTCTATGTTCAATTCCCCAATCCGCTACAAATGCAGCACATGTTGTTCCTGTGTATGCAGGAGCATTGTCTGTTTTGATGACTTGTGGTAAGCCAAGGGCAGCAAATGCTGAAAGCCAATGTTGTTTCACACATCAGAAGGCGGTAGAAGGCGCTGGTGTCGCCCATACAGCTCTGCTGCAAGTGTCCACGGTGACGTGGATATGGCGCAGTCGACCAAAGGTGGGAAACTCAGTTACATCAGTTTGCCACACTCCTCTTGGTTGCAGTCCTCGAGGGTTGGTGCCTTGCAGTGACGATGGCACGGGCTTGTGCTCGCGACAGTGCAAACTCTTTCTGAAGAGGTCGAGCAGATTGGTGAAAAGATTTGTGTGATCGATCAGTGACAGCGTTGCCCCTTTTTTTTTTTTTTTTTTCTTGCACGAATAAAACTCTGTGTAGGAGACTGGCAATTTCAGTTACTAGCATATTGTTTTGGTACAGCCTTGCAAAAGCAGTTTCTAGCATACTACTTCCCTTTCCGAGGGCCTTACTATTTCCACTATACCCAAGATTTCGCTGAGCAGGAGGGTGTCAATCGGCAGGGTCGTTGTGGAGAAGGGAGGCAGGCACGGCACCTTCAGGGCGTCCCCTGTTTATCTACACAGTGTGCTCTGCAGCCTCCCTCAGCTCCGCTCTGAGCCATCTCTTTTTACCCTCAGCAGAGTCTACGACAAAGGTACTGACACGGCGTTGCCGCACGCGTGGCCAGTGCGCGCAACAAGGCTGCCCAGTATGTGCTCTGCCGGCTAACAGCGGTTTTTGCGAATCGCAACATGTTGTTCAACAACAATCCTCTTAGCTTCTCTTTTCAAAGTTACGTGCTTACAACTAAGTCCAGTTAGTAATTCTTTGTCATTAATTTGGTACCAGTTAATTCTTTTCCTTCCAGTAGCTACGGGTGGAATCCATACACTTTCCGATCGGAGAAAAGACACAAAGCATATATACAAGCAATATATACAAGCAACTTTCACACACATAATATACCTAACAATGAGAAACATAAGAACAGTTGATATATTAACATGAAATCTTCTATTACAAGTCTGTCCATTTGAACCATTCTCTTCATTCGGTGTTTCTGTGATCTCTGCTTGCTCTGCTAATTCCTGGATCTCCCCTTCTCTATTTGTAGTTTCAAAAGTCCTGGTTGGCTTTACGTTTCTTGCTGGTAACCAGTATGGACCTGTGGGAAGAACACAAACATACCCTCTTCCCCATGTAAGCAGAGGCGCAGGGCCATCCCATGAGTTGAGTCCAGCTTCTTATAACATGCTGTTGATTTTTCTGCAAAAATGGCACTGGGTTTAAAATTGTGATCCACAGCCATAGTATGTTGCCTAGAAGCAGACAAATTAAGAAAATTTAAAACATATGTAGCTTTGTCCAAGGATTCTTGCGGGGAAATATACGGAAGACTGCCCCTTTTTGTTTATCAAACATTTGTTTTAACGTTAAATGAGTTTGTTCAATAACAGCTTGTCCCATAGGTGAATGAGGGATGCCGGTAGTGTGAGTCACTCTCCAATCCTGTAAAAAGGCACCATACCGGATCACTGTCTGACCCGATTTTCTTTGGTACTTCCATGGTTTTCTTCAGTGTGAGCAGTAGCAATAACAAGGGCAGAAAACATATCAACAGTTACATGCGCATATTTAGATCGATTAGACAATTGAATATAAGTAATATCAGTTTGCCATAATTCATTGGCACATAAACCTGTTGGATTTACTCCTGCTGGAGTATTTGAAGGCACAATACGTTGACGGTCAGGGCAGGCACGTACAATTTGCTAAGCTTGATTTACTGTCTGACCTGACAGAGAGCATCATCTACTACCAATTGACAAACTGTAGGATTATTCATCATTCCTTGAGGCAGTACAATCCAATGATATTGTTGCGTGGGTCGTTCATTGTTAAGCACTGGAACTGAAAAGGCAAATCTAGGACAATCGTTAGGGTGTAAATGAATAAAAAAGTAAAAAGGTGAAATAACTCAATCTTTTAAATCAATCGCCATCAAATGCTAACATTCTGGAATCATAGTAGGATTTGGTACACCCGGTTGTAATGCACCCATTGGTAAAATGATTGTATTAATAGCTCTTAAATCTTCTAACATAAGTCTCCATTTTCCTGATTTCTTTGGGGTAACAAATATTGGAGGGAATTATATGTCCTAATTTGAGCTGTTCATTGACTAATTTTTGAGTTCAGTTCAGTCGCTCACCTTTTAGTGGCCACTGATCGACCCAGACCGGCTTGCCAGCTTGAGTCAGGGCTGGACATCAGTGACGTGCTAAAAATTTGAGGTTAGCCTCACATTCCACTGATTCAACAAATCCCGACCTCATAATGTACGTGGGACATCAAAAACATATGGTTTCAAAACAGCTTGTTTGTTACCTGGGCCTACTACTAACAAGGTCTGTGCACTCTGCTGTGGGATCTGTGTTCCACCTACTCCGATCACAGCTGCCAGGGCTTGTATCAGAGGCCGAGAGGGCGGCCAGTCAGGATTTTTCACTATAGATACATCAGCCTCTGTGTCAACTAGGCCAGAAAAGCCTTCCCATTAATGATTACTGTTAAAGGAAGCTGTGCAGCTGTGACTGTCTGTGTCCAAAATTCTTTTGTGATAGCAGAGTGACCTTTATTGTTGTTATACACGCAGCTTTTATAGATTATTACTCAGGCCACGATGTGTCTATGCGGCCCTCGCCCAACTGTGATTGATTACAAACAATAGTGCACGCACCTATTTTAACTTTACTATTGGCTATGCCTAAAAAGGAGCTATTTTTTACTTGCTAAACTAAACATCATTTTCTCACACACTCTATATCAACTTCCCAAACTCCCATGTCAACTTCTCACACTCCCTGCACCAGCTGTTCACACTCCCTTTTCTTTCTCATCCTCTTTATCGGTGTTTCCCAACTTCAGAAAAGAGCACAGGCTTAAATCATCAAGGTCAAACCTCAACTGTAGCTGTGTGTATGATGCCACAACAACTCCCCCCTTTTTTGTTTTTCTGTGATCATTACTTGATTAACCGTACTCTGTACCGTCTGCTGGGAGCGTGACAATAGGCAGGGGATGATTATTACTATGCATAAAAGAACTACTAGCAATATAATGTCTGCTTTATTAAAGATTTTAACCATCCTGTCAATTAAGAGCATTGATAAAGCAGAAGCTGTAGCATTAATTTGTTTTGCAAGCTAACAACCCAACTTATTCAGTGTAGTTAACACCTGTGCCACTCCAACTCCTGGTGCAAATATTGAAGCTGCAATGATTTTAGCTGGTTCCCAAAATTTTGCTTTATAGTGTTCCGAGCCTACATTGTGACACACCTTTACTAAATCTGCAATCGTTTTTGTCCGATTTCTGATAAGATCAAGAGCTTGTTGGCAGTCTGTGTTAGCATTTTCAATGGCTGACTGGAATACCAACACATCTGCAGTAGCCGGATTTTCTGTTTATCTCTGAACTGCCATTTGTAGCTGATCAAAGAAATGCTCATAAGGTTCCTGTGCTCCCTGCCGAATGGAAGCAAAGGAAGCCTCCCCTGTCCCAAAAATCAGGGACACGTCTTAATGCTCTCGTAGCCAATTCAGTCAGCTGTTGGAAAGCCACTTGCTGTAACCCTGCCTGTGCCTGATTTTGACATGAGTGACATTTTATTCATCCCAAAATATTTAGCTCTCGATTTAAGAGATTTAACACCTATAACACTTTAGCTATTGTTTCATTGGGAGATTTCCCCATCATTCCTGTTTCTTGTTTCAAAAGCATATTCTCCAAAGTACCATGTGCGTGTTCTATGATCGGTTGCCCAGTAGGATTGTAAGAAATACCAGCAACATGCTCAATACTTTATGATGACAAAAATACATATGTCTGATAAGAAGTGTATGCCAAAGTTCCTGCGAGCGTAAACCACGAGGATTAACACCATTCACTGGTGGCACGATCGTATTTTGACAGGTACTACACAATTGTACAATTGAGCGGGCTTACTCTCTCGTTATACCAAATTGTCACCTAATAGCATTCTGATGGTAGAAGTCATGCAAGATGTTTGCCTGCATGAGCGAGTTTGGTACCAGAGCTGCACTCGTGAGAGGCTCAGCTCACCTGCTCCCTTCTGCTATAGGCCCTGGAAGCGCGGTGTGCGCTCGCAGATGTACAATGGAATGTGCATGTTTACGGTTTTGCAACACTGATATTAACTGTTGAAATTGCTGGAACAAAAGAGGATTAGTTATTTCCCGCGATGCCGATCGAGACGATCCAAGTTACGATGTGCTGTCTCTCGGGGGGGTTCAGCAGCGGCGGGGGGGGGGGGGGGTCAGCCCTCCCTCGCCTCAGCCGGGCGGGGTGGCGATGACGACCCAGCAGCCCTGTGCCGCCCCCCCCCTTGTTGTTGTTGCTCTTGTTGTTGTTGCCGCAGCTCCGACCGCTCGCGCTCCGTAAGCGCCGCCGCCCCCTCCCGCCGAGGGGACCATCAGCCGCGAACGAACCGGCGCAGCGGGGCCCGCAGCGCGTCTCCGTCCTTTCCAGCCGCGGTTCGTTCCTGCACACGAGCGGCAGCGCCGAGACAAACGCCGCCCGCGGCCCCGGCCGGCAGCAGCAGCGGCGTTCCCGGGGCGCCGCCGGGCGCGGTGGGCGGCGCGGCGCGGGGGTGCCGGTGTACCGACTTCGTTGGAAGAGGGGGAAAGAAATAAGTCTGTCTTTCGTTCGGGATCCTGGATCAAAAGCATTCGATGATGACTTTTCCAGGCCGGCAGCATCCCCACGGGTGGCTGCACGCCAAAGTTTAACGTCTATAGTGTCCCAAGTCCTTGTCAGGTATATATTTGAAGAGCTTGCCTCCGGTACATGGGCTGATACCCAAACCAGGAGTACTGGGAGTTTTATCAAGTTAGAACTGTTAGTAGTGCTGGTTTCTCTAGCACTTTGTCCCAGTCGCTTACCTCCTCCTGTTGAGGCAGTTGTCGCTTTTTTGTGGTGTGGTTTTTTTTTTTTTTTTTTTTTTTTTTTTCAGTCACTTGCTTCTTCTTTCCTTTGGTTCCTAATTCTTCGTGTTTCTGATAATGTCTTTTGCATACCCCCCTGCAATCAGGGGCCAATATCTTTTTCCAAGTTTTAGTCCACGCTCCTCTAAGAAGCTTCCCAACAACGACAATGCAACGTCCCGTTCCATCATCTCGTTCCCAGGCTGTCATTGCAGCATTCCCATCCCGAACCAGACCTCGGTCTGCCTGACTCACCGGTCAGTCCGTAGCGCTACGATTCCGCCTCTCTCGGACGATCCGCCTCTCGGGCTATCCGCCTCTCTCGGGCTATCCGCCTCTCTCGGGCGCCGGGATGGCCGTCCTCTCTCTCGTCCGCGTTGTGGTCGTTGAAAACCCTCTTGATCACGTCGGGGTCACCAGATGTTGCGGCCGAGGACGGGGAAGCAAGACGCATCAATATGATGAGTAAAAAGGCTTCAGCTTTATTCTGTGATACTGCTCTTTTTATAGCATAGCTCGGTTCTGTGCACGCTTTCATGCGCTGTACTTAGCAAGCTAATTGGTCTAACACTACTGTTCACGCGACAAGCACGAGTATGATACACACTGTGATTGGATACAGATTTCTATATTTGTTACAATATTTTAATATTTTTGCAGTTAGTATGTTTTGCTCAGAATCTTGTTTTTCATAGTTTCATCCTTCTTGTTTTTTTCCCAGGGACAGTGTGTTTTTCACAGCTTCAACCTACCTTCTTATCTCAAGGACAGTGTTCTTTTTGTATTCGCTGATACACATTCCTTACTGTTAACACTTTGGCTGCAACACGAGCCTCTGAGCAAAACCAAAACACGGAGCTATTCTAGCTGCTAAAGTAAGAGCTAACTCTGTCCCAGCTAAAAACCAGGACATCTACATATTGTACAAGAGCTGATTTACCTGGTAATTTTATATCTTTTAAATCATCTCCCAGTATTTGTGAAAAAATTGTAGGAGAACTCGCAAAACCTTGCGGGAGACATGTCCAGGTTAATTGTTGTCCTTTCCACATAAAGGCAAACAGGGTTTGGCTGTCCTCGTCTAATGGGATACTAAAAAATGCTGTAGTTAGATCAATCACAATGAAATAATTTGCCCAATGTGGTATTTGGACAAGTATTGTAGAGGCATCAGGTACTACTGGATGAAGAGCCACTTCATGCTGATTAACTACTCGTAGATCTTGTACAAAATGGTATTTCAGGTCCCCATGCTCATCTAATCTGTTCTTTTTTACGGGGAGTATAGGAGTATTATACAGTGACACACATACTTTTTAAATTCCTTGAGCCAAATACCAGTCTATCTGTTTCTGAATGTTCTTTTCAGCTTCTTGGAGAACAGGATACTGTTTCACAGCCAGTGGAGTTCCTCCCTTTGTTTTTATATTTATGGGTTGAGCTGAAATCAGCAGTCCTGCATCAGTGCTGGTTTTACTCCACAGCTTTGTGGGTACGGTTTTCAGTACTTCCGGTATTTTCAGCTCATTTTGTGAGCTTCCGGTGATCACACTCAGTCCCATAATTATTAAGTCTATCCCTTCAGGCGACGAATGTAATTCTACATCTAGGGCCTGCAAGAGATCTCTTCCTAATGAGCACGCTGGGGAGTCCTCTGCCAATACAAACCTTCCCCAAACACTCTTATTCCCAATTGTTACTATTAAAGGTTTACTCAGACTCCTCTCTCCCCCTCCCATTACCCTGTGTATTTTGACTCTATCTCTAGTTTCAGATCCTTTTGGGATAAAGTTCAAAAGGGATAGGGTAACTCCTGTATCTACTAAAAATTCAACTTCACAACCTTCCACTTTGCCCATTATGTGCCCTTGTTGGTCCAGATGAATCCCCCACATGCTAAAGATTCCCAGCCCCTCTAATTCCCCAAGATCTTCAGGGTCTTTCTCCTCTAGCCTTTGTGAGTGGTTGTCCCCACAGGGCAGTTCTTCTTCACAATGGCAGTTTCTTTCCCTTGTCATCCCTCGGGGACATAGGGGGCATTCTCTTTGTAAATGCCCTAGATTCCTACAGTAATAACATTTTCTCCCTTCATTTCCTTCCTTTATTCCTCTTCTGTTTCCCGACTCCGGCCCAAAGCCTCCTCTTGATCTTCCTCTTCCTCAACCTCTACCTCTCACTTGCAAATTTCTAGCTAAAGCTGCTGCCAGCAAATTAACCTCCTGTTCCTTTGTCTTCCTTTTCTCTTTCCTTAGTTCATCTTTCTGCCTCTCCTCATGACCATCATACACAAATACAGCCACACTCAGCATCTTCTGCAAATTTTCTCCTTGCCACCCCAGCATGTGCTCTTTAAAGTATTTTTGTATATCGGGGGCTGCTTGATCCACAAAGACACTGATTGCGAGTGTGTCATTAAAATTTTGAGGGATCATTCCCCCATGCTTTAACAGCGTTTGTCTAAGTCAGCCCCCAAAATCACTGGGGTGTTCGTCTAGTCTTTGTCTGCACTCCTGTACCTTAGTCCAATTTCCTCCAACTTCACCGCATGCCCTAATTGCTTCTACTAGATTTCTAAGTGCTGTCTGACACATGGCATGATCTCCAGCATTGTTATAATTCCAGTTTGGATTGTTCACTGGCCAGGGATTTCTATTCCCCCTCGCTTGTTGTGCTAACTCCGCATCTTTGTTTAGTATCTTCTCTCTTTCATCAGGTCAGAACAATTCTCTCAAAAGTATCTAGGTATCTTCCCAATTTGGATTATGTCCAGTGCAAATGTTAGAAAATGACTGGGCACATTGTTCCACATCCTCCCGCAATCTAGGCATTTTGCTTCCCCGTATGGCCAAACCGCTAGCGTTCCAGGGCCTATCAATGTAAATCTGGTTCCCTGCTGCGGCTTGTCCCCTTGCAGCCGCAGGGTTAGGTATTACTTTCGTAGCCATGGGGTAAAGTCCCTCTTTCAGAGGATCTGGAGTTAAGAGGGAAGCCAACATGGTTCAGGAGTCAACTTCTGCAACCGCAATTGTTACCCCTGGTCCAATTCCTCTTCCTTTGCCTGGATGCCTCCTTACCCACACCCAGTTATTCCACACATACCAATAATCCATTTGTCCAGGGCATCCATCCTCTCTGCGGTGTCGTAAATAAGTGAGTCTTAATTGATTGAAAGTTCAATGTGGGGGTGTCATGGAATGACACAGTATCCGACCAATAGAGGTCAGTTCAATAAAAGTCAGGAGCAATTCGACCAGTCTACCAGTTTCCCAAGAAAGACAAGACCCTTGTATCCGACCCGCCTGCCCACCATGGGCAGCCCGCTAAGTTGGAGGGTGTTTGCCTGACCTGTTCAGGGACCTCGCCAGCAGCGCAATGGGTCATCCTCCCTTATATTAAAGTTTCCGGAAAACAACAAATTTTAATACTGATGCTCGTGACAGGATGCAGATTCAAAGATAGCCGGTGATAGGGACTGACTGCGAAAATAGATTTGATTTAGAACAATATAAACTAGAACTGATCAGTGATAATACTAACTAGCTAGCAAGGTGTTAGTAAGTAAATGCGCGTAACACAGAGCTCTTACCCAATAGGCGTCCCTATGGGGGGGAGAAGAGAGGTCCAACCCGTCGACTGATCCCAGATGTTCCGATGCAGGTCTTCACCCCTAACATCCCCCTTCTCTTTAACCATTTTATACTATTTCTTTACTTTTAGGTGGAGCTTGAGTGATTCTAGTCATACATATTACAATGACATTATAATGAGCAAAGTTCAGCTTCAGGGCACGATCCCACCATTGCTGTTGAGGAGGCAGTTGCGATCCATCTTTCTTGACAGCAGCTGTGCTGTTATCTTCCTCTTTATCTCTGACAACAGGGACGAGCCGTGGTACCTCCGCACCACTCTCCTCCCCATTTCAGGGATATTGCACATCCCATTCAGCCAGATGCAGGCCTTACCCGTTCACACATCCATTCCCGCGCACTCCGTTCCTGGGAACAGCAACTGTGTATCACCTCAAAGCTGCTCTAATATTACAGCTCATTGTTTAAGATGTAAGCTGAACTTTGGGGGACAATATTCTCCCATTCCCCTAGTTTCCATTATTTTTCCACATCGTCTAACGGGATACTAAAAAACGCTGTAGTTAGATCAATCACAGCAAAATATTTTTTCCAATGTGGTATTTGGACAAGTATTTCAGAGGGATCAGGTACTACTGGATGAGGAGCCACTTCATGCTGATTAACTACTCGTAGATCTTGTACAAAATGGTATTTCAGGTCCCCATGCTCATCTAATCTGTTCTTTTTTACTGGGAGTATAGGAGTATTATACAGTGACACACATACTTTTAAAATTCCTTGTGCCAAATACCGGTCTATCTGTTTCTGAATGTTCTTTTCAGCTTCTTGGAGAATAGGATACTGTTTCACAGCCAGTGGAGTTCCTCCCTTTGTTTTTATATTTATGGGTTGAGCTGAAATCAGCAGTCCTGCATCAGTGCTGGTTTTACTCCACAGCTTTGTGGGTACGGTTTTCAGTACTTCCGGTATTTTCAGCTCATTTTATGAGCTTCCGGTGATCACACTCAGTCCCATAATTATTAAGTCTATCCCTTCAGGCGACAAACGTAATTCTACATTCAGGGTCTGCAAGAGATCTCTTCCTAATGAGCACACTGGGGAGTCCTCTGCCAATATGAACCTTCCCCAAACACTCTTATAGATTCATAGAATCGTAGAATGGTTTGGGTTGGAAGGGACCTTAAAGACCATTGAGTTCTAACCACCCTGCCATGGGCAGGGACACCTTTGTTACCGAAAATCCGGAATAAGAAACTTATCAACACCAATGAGATGTAGATAAGCAGACACTTCTTTATTGCGGCGCCGGGTGCACGGGGGATATCTCCTCCTAGTGTGCGCCCCTTGCACCGAAATCAAACTTCTTATATAGAGCTGACATATGCAAATCCATTAGGTAATCATACATAAACATATAAATTCCCGAAAATCGTTAGCATATTCTCCTCCCATTTCCGATTCTGCGCAATAAAAGTTAGAATCATCTAGAAATGAGTCTGGGGTGTAATATGGGTAGGTGGTCTGTGAGTCGGTGGTTGCGATCTCCCCCTGCCGGAATTACCTTTTGCTTAAGTTCACGGTTTCTGGCAGGTACCCATAGACCATTACGAAACCGTTACGGTTGGCTTTCTTCATCTTCATTAATCTAGACCTTGATAGCTACATGCATTCTTCTAGTTCTATGTAGGTATCATAAATCAGTTTACAAATCAACTTGTGCTTTGTACTACGTGTTCTTACTAAATGATTCTGACCTATCCCTTTGGTCCTGGTACAGGGCTGTACAGGGAGTTTCATAGCAGCATGTAATTACTATATGAGCATACTTTTCATTAAAAAGATTTCTTATAATTCTATATTATTAAAATCAACTACTAACTATTAATTACAAACTATTGATTAAATTTTAATCACCAAAAATTCTAAGTATCAGCAACATTTCCCCCCTTTGAAAGTGTTGAAATTGCTGTTTCAATACTTTCACCACTTTCACCTTTATTGTTTGATACTCATTTATCATCATGTTTAAAGCTAAGATTCGTTTTAGCATACCTTGGCGATAAACCATGGTCTGGTGGAATAGTAGGTAACTCTCTCATGATTCTGCATTTGATTGCAATTCTATTAGCAAACTGTTTCTTTAAGCAATTGTATATTAGCATGATCATCAGGAAGACAATTAGCAACAGAAACAGAGTTTTAATCAAAGATTGGATCCAAGAGCTTAGATTCCAGCCTAGTCCTTTGAAAATTTTCCCTATCCAATCTTCTGACATGTCCTCTCGGATTGATTCTGTTTCTTTCTCAAATTTTTCTAGCAAATCCAAATCATGCTCCACATCCTGTGTAACGTTTGGGATGTGTATACAACAGTGGTCTAATTTATCTTTGAGATATCCACATACTCCATGTTCTTTGAGTAAAAGCGTGTCTAAAGCCATTCTATTTTGAAGTGCCATTCTAGATGTTGCCTGCAATTGAATGTTCAATTCTTTGAATCCTTTCTTTGTAACATTTGCTAACTTTTCTACTTGACTTGTTAAATGATACAGCCATTCTCTGTTTCTATATGAGGCTATAGGATTTAAAAGAGACTCAAGAGCCCAGCTGATTTTCAATCCTGTTGATGGTTCGTTCCAAATATCATCTGTCTCGGACCTTTTAGTTCGTTTTAGATTTAGACTTTCTAAGGGTCCTTTAAATGGTGATTTTTTCCAAATTGGACACAATGTTGGCATGCCTAAGGTAATTTGTTTAACTTTACCATCTAATGGTAAGTGTGTTGTCCAGGTTCCATCACTTAGTGCCCAGACCGGGTGTCCAGGACTCTGGATTGTACTTTTCTTACAGCTTATAAATGTTCCCCTTTTAATTTGATAATCTCCAGTCACTTGAAGATCGTTTTTGAGTCCTCGACAGAAACACCCATATCTCACTGCAGCTGCTAAAGGGGGAATTTCTTGTATTGTTTTACTTACTGTACTACAATTGTAAACTTTGTCACATTTCCACCAAGATACTGGACTTTCCTCCTCTAGTGACGTAGTTCCTCTATCTGTTACTGTCGGCCAAAATCCATAAACTGACCCTACCCACGTAAAACACCAAGGGGTTTTTGCCATGTATTGAAATTGGGAGAATATAGTCATGGACCAAATTGATTCCCAAGTAGGTTGTTCTTTTTGTGAAGTCTGAACGCTTTCTTTGCATTTCCATTCCATTACCATACGGCTCACATTTTTCTTTATTGGTTCATCATAAGAACACCATCTATAACCATATCCTGAATCTGGTCCTGTCCAACCACCACTGATGTCTACGAAGTTTGAATTCAGTAATTTTGTACATTCATCCTTACTTCCTGGGGACTTCCATTGTTTTCTAATATATCTCACTTGTTCATACCATTGAGTCACTGACTGTTGTTCACAGTGAGTGGTCTCGTTTTTATGTTCCTGATTTGTCAAATTCATAGTTAAGATTCCCCATGGAATGGATTCACCTACTGCTCTTGGTATTGGTAAACAAGCAGTAATTTGTGTAACATTCTGCAAATTGGCAAATCCTTTGATTAATCCTAATATCAAATTTTCCTCAGAGGTTTGTTTGGGAATTTCAATCACTTGTTCTGTTTCTAATTGTCTTTTGTTCCTACTCACCAAGTCAGTCCATGGTTTCATCAGTACCATCTTCCAGCATAAGATCCAAAGAACAATTACAAACAGATATGAGAAATTAGACATGTTTCAGAGTCAGTTTCAAAGTCTCTGGGTCACGATTCACAATTTTCCAGGGTGCTGGTGCTTTCTTCACTCGGGTGTAATGTATCCAGGCTGTAGATTCTGCAATCTTGACTGCTGTGAAGGTTGTCAACAGTATCTGGAAAGGTCCTTTCCAGCGCTCTTGCAGAGGTTCAGAAGTCCACGTCTTTACGTAGACATAATCTCCTGGTTGGAAATCATGCACTGGAGTGTCTAAAGATAAAGGTCGATTCCAAATCACAGCACTCCAAATTGCAGCTAAGGTTTTCCCTAGAGAAAGCAAATAGTTATATACATCTTGTTTTCCTTTTACATGCATATTTGGATTTGGTTCCGGGGACTCATAAGGTTTTCCGTACAACAATTCATAAGGACTGATAGAGGTTCCACTCTTTGGCTGTACTCTGATTCGAAGTAATGCCAAAGGTAACGCTTGAGGCCATTTTAAATTTGTTTCTTGACAAATTTTACTTATTTGTCTCTTTAGAGTCTGATTCATTCTTTCTACTTTTCCACTGGATTGTGGCCTCCAGGATGCATGTAAATCCCAGGCAACACCCAATACTTTGCTAATGCTTTGGACTACTTCAGCAACAAAGTGTGGACCTCTGTCAGATGAAATTCCAATTGGAACTCCAAATCTTGGAATTATTTCTTGTAGTAATCATTTTACTACTTCTTTTGCTTGTGTGGTGCGACAGGGAAGGGCTTCAGGCCATCCTGTAAAAGTATCAACCCCCACCAGGATGTACCGGTACCCATTCTGTCTAGGTAATTCTGAGAAATCTACTTGCCAATAATCTCCAGGTTCTGTACCAGATTTTAACTTACCCATTTGGGCTCTTTTCTTGATTACTGGATTATTTTTCAAACATATTTCACATTTTGCAGTTATCATTTTAGCTAATCCTAGCATTTTAACCGATACTACTTGTTTCTGTAAGGAAGTTACTAAAGCTTCTACTCCCCGGTGACATTCCTGATGCTTTCTTTGAATTATTTCTCTCAACAGAATGGGTGGGATCACTACTTGTCCACTAGGGGTTACCCACCATCCAGCTAAGTTTTTCTTAGCATTTAATAACTGGCTTAATTTATCATCTTCCTCCGAATATTTTGGCTTTTCCCTAGGAAGGGCTACTGTTTTGGAGGGAATTAATGCCATTTGGAACGCTTGGTTCTTTGCTACTTTCTTTGCTGTTCTATCAGCTAAATTATTTCCAACAATTTCTTTTGTGTTTCTTTTTGTGTCTTGGTGTGCTTCACAGTGCATGATTGCTACTTGTTCTGGTTTCTGAACTGCATGCAGCAATTGTAAAATTTCATTTTGATGCTTAATGTTTGATCCTTGAGAGGACAATAATTCTCTTTCTTTCCACAGAACCCCATGGACATGCACTACTCCAAAGGCATACTTGGAGTCAGTCCAAATGTTCACTTTCTTCTTTTCACTTAATTCTAGGGCTCGAATTAAGGCAATAAGTTCTGCTTTTTGGGCGGATGTGGTGCTTGCCAATGCTCTGGCTTCTATAACTGTGGTGTCTGTCGTTACCGCATATCCAGCGTATCGGACCCCTTGCTCCATAAAGCTGCTGTCATCTGTATACAATTCCCAGTCTGGTTGCTCCAGTGGTACATCTTTCAAATCTTCACGACTGGAATAAACATACTCAATAGTAGCCAAACAATCATGTTCCAGTTGTCCTTCTTCCTGTGTGGAGCTTAAAAACACTGCAGGATTTACCAGGTTAGTTGTTCTTAGAATCACATCATCCTGTTCGGTTAGTACCACTTGGTATTTTATCATCCGGCTTGGGGATAACCAATGACCCCCCTTTTGTTCTAAAACAGTTATCACCATGTGTGGGACATAGACCGTTATTGTCTTTCCCAAAGTCAATTTGCGAGCTTCCTGTATCAGCAGCACTGTTGCTGCCACTGCTCGCAGGCAACTTGGCCATCCTTTACTCACTGTGTCCAGTTGTTTGGAGAAGTATCCGACAGGTCGCTTCCAACTGCCCATCTTCTGGGTCAACACTCCCAATGCTAGGTGTTGCCTCTCATGGACAAACAGCTGAAAGTTCTTAGTTAAGTCTGGAAGTCCTAAAGCAGGTGCTGACATCAAAGCACGTTTTAATTCAATGAAAGCTTTTCGTTGATCTGGTCCCCACACAAAAGGAGAAATCTTCTGGGCTTCATATAAAAAGGTTTAGCAATCAGCCCGTAATTCATAATCCAAAGACGACACCACCCGGCCATTCCCAAAAATGCTCTGAGTTCATGAATATTTTCTGGTTCAGGTATATTGCAAATAGCTTCTTTTCGACCTTTTCCCAACTGTCGCTGCCCTTTAGAAATTTCAAAGCCCAGATATATTACAGTCTGGCAAGGTATTTGGGCCTTTTTCTTAGATACTTTGTACCCATTTAGTCCCAGAAAGTTCAAAAGGTCTATTGTTACCTGGATACAGGTCGACTTTTCCTCTGTAGCCATCAGTATATCATCCACATATTGTAGCAGTAGATGTCCAGGTCTTGGTTTTTCTTGTTTCCATATCTCGAGTTCTCTCGCCAACTGATTCCCGAAGATTGTTGGACTGTTTTTAAATCCTTGGGGTAGCCTTGTCCATGTTAATTGCATCTTTCGTCCAGTCTGTGGATTTTCCCACTCAAAAGCAAACAGTTTTCTACTTTCCTTTTCCAAGGGTATACAAAAGAAAGCATCTTTTAAATCAAGCACTGTAAACCACTGATAGGTCTCTTTTAATGAGGTTAGTAATGTATACGGGTTTGCTACTACTGGGTAAATATCTTTGACTATTTGATTCACTGCTCTTAAATCCTGTACCAGCCGGTATTCTCCGGATGGTTTTCTGACTGGTAAGATAGGAGTATTGTATTCGGATTCACATTCCTCTAAAATCTTATACTTTAAGAATTTGTCAATTAATTTCTTCAATTCCTGTCTGATTTCCAGTTTAATTGGATGTTGTTTCAATTTGATTGTTTTTGCTCCTTCTTCTAATTCTACTTTAACAGGCTCTGCCAGTTTTGATTTGCCGGGGATATCTGTTTCCCGTACTGTGGGAATCACGGCCAAATCTACATCCGAAGGAATTTCTTGTCCTTCGGTTGTTTCTTGGATCATCAGAATTTCACTTGTTTTTGATTCTGGTATTTTTAAGAGAATCTCTCCTTCTTCAAAACTGATCTGAGCATTTAATTTAGACAATAAATCTCTTCCCAATAAGGGTACCGGACATTCAGGTACATACAAAAATTCATGAGTGATTACCTTTTTCCCAAATTTTAAGTCCAGGGGTTTTAGGAATGGTCTGCTTTCCTCTTTCCCAGTGGCCCCTATAATATTTGCCGGTTTTGTTCCAATTTTTCCTTTACAGGTGTTTAATACCAAAAACATTGCTCCAGTGTCCACTAAAAATTTAACTTCTTTTTCTCCCAGCTTAATTACAACCAGAGGCTCAGCTGGGTTCCCCTCCGGTCCCCTTCAATCATCTAGCATCATGATTTTAGCTATTTCTTGCTGAGCACTTCCCTTTCTGGGGCAGTCTCTTTTCCAATGTCCCTCTTCCTTGCACAAAGCACACTGATTTATTCCTAGAGGAGTGTTAAAATTCCTGCCACCACCGTTCACAAATCCTCCTCTTCCACCAAATCCTGAACCTCTTCCTCTGCCTCGTCCTCTATTCACTGTTCCTGTCATGACTGCTAGCAGCCTGTTTTCCCGAGATTTTCTTTCCTCCTGTTCTCTATTGTTATACACTTTCCAGGCTGCTTCCATCATTTTATTTAAACTTCTAGAGTCTTCTCCCTCTAATTTCTGAAGTTTCTTCCTTATGTCTGGTGCTGATTGTCCCATAAAAATCAAAGCCAATTGTATTTGTGCTGCCTCAGTTTCTACCTTTAAATCAGTATATTTTCTGGCAGCTTCCTTCAGTCTTTCCAGAAACACTGAGGGAGATTCATTTTTATCCTGCCTTACTTCATACAATTTAGACCAATTCAAAGATTTAGGCATGGCATGTTTAATTCCATACAAAATCCATTTTTGATACCGTCTCAACCTCTGTCTGTGCTTCACATTGTTTGGATCCCACTGCAGATCCCCAGATGGAAAATTCTGTTCCAAAGTTCCAGTCATATTTTCATTCAGAACTGCTGCTTCAGCCTGTGCTCTACCTGCTTTCAACACCATTTGCTTTTCTGTATCATCCAATAAATTATCTAGGACCACTTGCAAATCACTCCAGTCTGGGTCCTGTGTTCTAATTATAGTATCCACCACTCTTCCTACTCTTTCAGGATCCTCTCTATAAAGTCCGGCTGCCTGTTTCCAAGCCATCAAATCTGTAACTGAAAAAGGCACCTTTACATACACCGGCCCATTGCTGCCAACTCCCTGCCGCAGGGGAGCTATTGTGTGTGTCTGCTGTCGAGTTCTCCGAGAAACAGGAGTATGAATTACAATCTCAGAGGGACTCTCCTCGGCATCCTCAATACCACTGCTTTCTGGTTCTTGCATCTGTTCCTGATATTCTCGACCCCCATTTCTTTCTCTCCTAGAAGGAGATATGTCTAATTCTGGTCCCTCATCAACTTCAGGAATAATCCTCTTTTTCAAACAATCCTTCCCGATTTCACACACTGAACAACACTTTTTCTCCTTTTTATTCCCTGTAGCAACAGCCAATATCAAACCATTTCCATCCGCTAGTTTACACTCTTTCTGCCAATCTTTTCTTTGTCTCAAATAGAAAACCAAATCTACATAAGGTATTTCATCCCATTTCTCTTCCCTTCTACAAAACAGCATTAACTGAAAAATAGTATTATAATTCAAAGTACCATTCACAGGCCATACTTCTTGATCTTCTAACGTATACAATGGCCACCACTGATTACAATATTCAATCATTTTGTTCTTTCACAAATCATCTCCTATATCTCCCCAATGTGCTAATAAACATCCTAACGGAGAAGTTTTCGGGATTTTGTCATTTGCAGCCAAATTACTCATACTTTTACTTTTAAACAAACGAGTTAACTTAGATGCCATGATATAACTGTTAATACAATATATAGTCACTCAAATCTGTCACTCTGTTTTTCTTCGACTGCAACCCTTACGGGATAGCAGAACCACAAATCCGGACCCCGCACTCACTTCGTGCTTATCTGCACGTCTCTCTCTCACGGTCACACTCGCACAGTTCTGTAATTTATTACCTTGAGCACAAGTATGCAACACAATAAACACAAACTCGGCACCTTAGTACTCGGTCAAGATAAACGGTTCCACAATATAGCACACAAGAAAACTTCTAACTTACGTTAGAGGCACAACTTATAGAACACTATAGCTAGCATATAGGTTCCAAGTCTCCGCTATGTCCAACCCTGCAATAGCTTTCGCTTATGGCTTATGGGCAGATGCCCAGGCTTCCACTCCACGAGGATCCTCTGCCCAACCCTGCGCAGCTTTCGCCACAACTGACAGGCAGGCTACAGTGAGGGGACTCGAACCCACTCACAGTGGGACTCGAACCCACTTTCCAGAGGCGGGACTCGAACCCCCTCTATGTGGTGGGACTCAAACCCACTCACAACGGTGGGACTCGAACCCACTCGTTTGAAACAAAGGAAAGAAGTGTCTTACCCAAAATCCAGGGGACGTCGCGAAGAACCTTATGGATCGGGGATCGATGGGTGTCCCCGAGAAATCCTCGGTGCCGGCTGGAACCGATCAGGTCCCCGACTCCTCCGGTCTCCTTCAGCGAGGTCCCACCTGGGTCGCCAAAACTGTTACCGAAAATCTGGAATAAGAAACTTATCAACACCAATGAGATGTAGATAAGCAGACACTTCTTTATTGCGGCGCCGGGTGCACGGGGGATATCTCCTCCTAGCGTGCGCCCCTTGCACCGAAATCAAACTTCTTATATAGAGCTGACATATGCAAATCCATTAGGTAATCATACATAAACATATAAATTCCCGAAAATCGTTAGCATATTCTCCTCCCATTCCCGATTCTGCGCAATAAAAGTTAGAATCATCTAGAAATGAGTCTGGGGTGTAATATGGGTAGGTGGTCTGTGAGTCGGTGGTTGCGATCTCCCCCTGCCGGAATTACCTTTTGCTTAAGTTCACGGTTTCTGGCAGGTACCCATAGACCATTACGAAACCGTTACGGTTGGCTTTCTTCATCTTCATTAATCTAGACCTTGATAGCTACATGCATTCTTCTAGTTCTATGTAGGTATCATAAATCAGTTTACAAATCAACTTGTGCTTTGTACTACATGTTCTTACTAAATGATTCTGACCTATCCCTTTGGTCCTGGTACAGGGCTGTACAGGGAGTTTCATAGCAGCATGTAATTACTATATGAGCATACTTTTCATTAAAAAGATTTCTTATAATTCTATATTATTAAAATCAACTACTAACTATTAATTACAAACTATTGATTAAATTTTAATCACCAAAAATTCTAAGTATCAGCAACACCTTCCACTAGACCAGGTTTCTCAAAGCCTCATCCAACCTGGCCTTGAACACCTCCAGGGATGGGACATCCACAACTTCTCTGGGCAACTTGTTCCAGTGCCTCATCACCCTCAGAGTGAAGAATTTCTTCCTTAGATCTAATCAAAATCCACTTTCTTTCAGTTTAAAGCCATTACCCCTTGTCACGTTTTGAGGTCAAAAGACCAGTCTATCAGTGTCCCAAGTTGGGCGAGACTCGCTCTGCCTTCCCTTAGCAGCCCAGTGAATTGGAGGGTTGTTCGTCTGGCTTATCATGGGACCCGGCACTAATAGACGAACAGGAGGTAATTTGGCCAGTATACCAGTTCCCAAGTCAGGCGAGACTCTTGGGTCCGACTCCCCCTGCCTCCTTTTGGCAGCTCGGTGAACCAGAGAGTGGTTCGCCCACTTATTAGGGACCGTCACTAGTAGTACTATGGTCCAACTCCTTATAATAATTCAAAAGTTTCCGGAAACATACATATATATTTTATTTGTGACAGAATACAGGTTCAAGGATAGCCGGTGATAGTGATTGACTACAAAAACAACTTTAATTAAAATACTACAGCGATAATATAAACTTATTACTGATTAGTGATAATACTAAATAGCTAGCAAAGTGTTAGTAACTAAGCACGCATAACACAGAGCTCTTACCCAATAGGCGTCCCTAGTGGGGGGAGAAGAGAGGTTCAGCCCGTCGACTGATCTCAGACATTCCGATGGGGGGGTGTTTCTCTCTAACATCCCCTTTGTCTGCTGCTATTTTATACCTTTTTCATATCTTTTAGGTGGAGCTCGAGTGACTCTAGTCATACATAACTTTTATTAGGATTGGTGCAAATTACTCTTGTGAGGGGTGGTCGCAGCTCAGAGGCGGGTGGAGGTGTGATTTAGTAGCTGAAGGACACAATTTCGCCATCACTGCTGAGGCAGCGGTTGTGATTCACTTCCCTTGATGGCATTTTTATGGTTATCTTTACCAGGTGCCTCTCATCCCTGATAACAGGGATGAGCCATGATACCTCCATACCACTCTACTACAACTGATACCGTTGTAGTCTGAGTAGCTATAGTGCTTGTCATGGGAGTTGAGATGGCAAGCACAATAACCCGAGAAATAAATTGATATATACCCCTAAATGGCCGATTGACTTTGAATATATAGATAATTAAACATATATTCAGGAGACCTTGCAGGACAACCAAACCGGTTAAATTATTCCAATGATGTTCAGCATTATCAAAATCAACGTAAGCTTTTGTGAATGAAAAGTCACCGGTATAATTGGCGATGACATCCGCCAGGTGACGCTCAAAATTAATAAACGAGCTCCACATCACCATCCCCCTCTGCACCGCCGAATACAAAGACTGGGCCGGTCCCAGCACCGATGATCTTATCAGAGTTACACCATACAGTATAGCAAGACCCTTAATTACCGATAACATACTTTTCATGCCGGTCCAACACCCAGAGCCAGAAAACCGCATAAACATTCCGCCTAACATCATATAGGGTAAATAAGGCAATAAATTATAAATGTCCGGTAACATGTATGCGAGCATAACAAACAGCATTCCAGCCAGCAACATCGTTATCTCAACCCCTTCGGGCCCCACGTTGGGCGCCAATTAAGACTGTCATGGGTTAGGTTGAAAACTTCCTCCCCCCCACACACACACAGCCGGTCACTCCCCCTCCCCCACCCCCAGGAATGAGGGAGAGAATTAAAGGATAAACGGGAAACCCGTGGGTTGAGATAAGAGTGATTTAATACAGATGATTTAATACAGTATAGGTTCTCACCACCCCCTCGTATGCGAAGCCCGTCTCGTCCCGAAGCTGCAATCCCAGACGAACGCGAGGCCCCGAAATAGAGAGGGGCAGAGAGAGAGAGAGAGAAAGAGAGAGAGAGAGAGAGAAGGAAAAACAGCAGAGCAACAGCGCAGCAAGCGCAAAAGAGCAAAAGTGCAAAAGAGCCAAAGCGCAAAAGCCCTTCTTCCCGGCTGCCCCTCACTTTTATACTGGGCATGACGCTGCATGATATGGAATGCAGTTTGGCCCTCAGTCTTAAGTTCCACACAAATCACAAGGGGAATCGTGTCCCCCTTGTCCCAACTATGCTCCCCCCTTATCCTGCCGTGTTTCTGCACTCCGGCACACTGAAAAGTCCTTGGCAGCTTGCTATCAGCGTTCTTCTCAGAGTGAGCCTCTGAGTAAAACCAAAACACGGAGCTCTTCTAGCTGTTAAAAAAAAACTCTGTCCTAGCTAAAACTAGGACAGTATCCACCCCTTATTCCATACCATGCACGTCATGCTCAAACCTTACATATATACTATTCCCTTAGCCATGGGTCATCCCTCCAAAATGTGTCTTCATCTGTTGTAGCAGTCTCTCAGGGCAGGAAAGATGACTTGGAATTTGCTCAGTCGGTAGAACGGATGACATGTAGTCTTTGTTGCGTGTGGCGCCTGGAGCTCGTAGTTGGTGTATCCGGCCGCTGTCTGCAGGTTGAAGATGTTGATCTCGAAGAAGTTGCTGGGTGTTTGGAATCAGTTCTGATTCTGACGAAGTTCATTCTTCATTAACCTGGATGATTCTTAATATAATGGAATTAGTACAATGTGACAACCATAGCAATGATGGTATGGAGGGACAGGGTTATTCAGCAATTAATATCACACAATTCAATTCATTTTATCATCTATTTTCACCCAACATCAAATCCCCTTGAGGTACACATCAGACTTCCCCGTCCTTCTGCATCACCCACTGTGGAAGGATACCTGAGACATGTGAACAATCCAGCCTTTCCTGGGAGCACGTGCCTGGATGCAGAAAGGGAATTCGACACCATGATGACGTTGCTTCCGGGATGCAACCAATCATACTCAGGGGTGGGCTATTGTTTGTATTGTAACCAATCATAGATTGCCAAGTCTTGTTTAGAAAGCTATAAAGCACACAGAGTGTACGCAAATAAAGGTTCACTTGTTTGATCACATTGATCGTGTCAGGTGTCCTCACTCATCTCCCGCAACCCACCAAGTGCACTCAGGTCCCTGAGCAAAAGCAATCCCACGAATGGGTTTACCTTTACCTGAGGCAGGAATAACCCAAACTGTCTTCACGAGTATATTCCTCATGTGCACTGCAGGGACTTTATCTCCTTCTACAGTATGTAGAAGTTCTGATTGCGCAAGACCAGGTCGATTGGCAGATCCTCTAGTGTTGACTAACCAGGTGGCTTTTGCTCAATGTGTATCCCAATGTTTGAAGGTTCCACCACCCATTGCTTTCAGTGTGGTTTTTAGCAATCCATTATATCGTTCAATCTTCCCAAAAGCTGGTGCATGATAGGGGATGTGATATACCCACTCGATGCCATGCTCTTTGGCCCAAGTGTCTATAAGATTGTTACGGAAATGAGTCCCGTTGTCTGACTCAATTCTTTCTGGGGTGCCATGCTGCCACAAGACTTGCTTTTCAAGGCCCAAGATAGTGTTCCGGGCGGTGGCATGGGGCACAGCATAGGTTTCCAGCCATCCAGTGGTCGCTTCCGCCATTGTAAGCACGTAACGCTTGCCACTGCGAGTTTGTGGAAGTGTGACATAGTCAATTTGCCAAGCCTCTCCATATTGATATTTCAACCAACGCCCTCCATACCAAAGAGGTTTTAACCGCTTGGCTTGCTTGATTGCAGCACACGTTTCACATTCATGGATCACCTCTGCAATGGTGTCCATAGTTAGGTCCACCCCTCGATCACGAGCCCATTTGTATGTGGCGTCCCTTCCTTGATGGCCTGAAACATCATGGGCCCAACGAGCTAGAAATTTTTCACCTTTATGTTGCCAGTCCAGATCCACCTGAGCTACTTTAATCTTAGTGGCCTGATCCACCTGTTGATTGTTTTGATGCTCTTCTGTGGCCCGACTCTTGGGTACATGGGCATCTACATGTCGTACTTTTACAATCAGCTTCTCTACTTGAGCAGCAATGTCTTTCCACAATGGGGCAGCCCAGATGGGTTTACCTCTGCGTTGCCAGCTGCTCTGCTTCCATTGCTGTAGCCATCCCCACAGGGCATTTGCTACCATCCAAGAGTCGTTGTAGAGATAGAGCATTGGCCACTTTTCTCGTTCAGCAATGTCTAAAGCCAGTTGGATGGCTTTCACCTCTGCGAACTGACTTGATTCACCTTCTCCTTCGGTAGCTTCTGTGACCCGTGAATGACCCAAGAATGAGGGAGAGAATTAAAGGATAAACGGGAAACCCGTAGGTTGAGATAAGAATGTTTTAATACAGATGATTTAATACAGTGTAGGTGCTCACCACCCCCTCATATGCGAAGCCTGTCTCGTCCCGAAGCTGCAATCCCGGACGAACGCGAGGCCCCGAAATAGAGAGGGGCAGAGAGAGAGAGAGAGAGAGAGAGAAACAGCAGAGCAACAGCGCAGCAAGCGCAAAAGAGCCGGAGGGCAAAAGAGCCAAAGCGCAAAAGCCCTTCTTCCCGGCTGCCCCTCACTTTTATACTGGGCATGACGCTGCATGTTATGGAATACTAATTGGCCAGTTTGGCCCTCAGTCTTAAGTTCCACACAAATCACAAGGGGAATCGTGTCCCCCTTGTCCCAACTATGCTCCCCCCTTATCCTGCCGTGTTTCTGCACTCCGGCACACTGAAAAGTCCTTGGCAGCTTGCTATCAGCGTTCTTCTCAGAGTGAGCCTCTGAGTAAAACCAAAACACGGAGCTCTTCTAGCTGTTAAAAAAAAACTCTGTCCTAGCTAAAACTAGGACAATCCCTACATGCTAAAGATTCCCAGCCCCTCTAATTCCCCAAGATCTTCAGGGTCTTCCTCCTCTAGCCATTGCGAGTGGTTGTCCCCACAGGGCAGTTCTTCTTCACAACGGCAGTTTCTTTCCCTTGTCATCCCTCAGGGACATAGGGGGCATTCTCTTTGTAAATGCCCTAGATTCCTACAGTAATAACATTTTCTCCCTTCATTTCCTTCCTTTATTCCTCTTCTGTTTCCCGACTCCGGCCCAAAGCCTCCTCTTGATCTTCCTCTTCCTCAACCTCTACCTCTCACTTGCAAATTTCTAGCTAAAGCTGCTGCCAGCAAATTAACCTCCTGTTCCTTTGTCTTCCTTATCTCTTTCCTTAGTTCTTCCTTTTCTCTTTCCTTAGTTCATCTTTCTGCCTCTCCTCATGACCATCATACACAAATACAGCCACACTCAGCATCTTCTGCAAATTTTCTCCTTGCCACCCCAGCATGTGCTCTCTAAAGTATTTTCATAGATAATTTAGCTGTAGCATAACTCTTTTCCCAGTTTTGCAATACTTTGGACAAGGACGTCCCCTTGTTGTTTAGTCCAGCCAGCAACTAAAGACCACACAGCTGCTCGCTCACCCTCCCCCACCCCGGGGAATGGGGAAGAGAATTAAAGGGCAAAAGGGAAGGAGACTCATAGGTTGAGATAAGAACAATTTAATAACAATAAATTAAAAATAACAATTATTAAATAATAATTTATGAATACATATAGATAATATATATTAGATACTGATACTGGATTTACTTTTATTTTACAAATAAGGCACTTCAGAAATTAACTCCATCTAAACTCTCTATTTATTTTCCTTTTTCATGGGATTTGGTTACTGCATAGTTGTAGAATGAGAAGATGGTTACTGCTCCTCGAAGTTACGTAAATGAATGCAGATTTACTCAAAACCTGGGCAGGTGTGCGCCTGGGTCCTGCTCAGAAGGGACTTCCTGCTCCTGCCCCACCATCTGCATAGCCGTGCAGGCACCTTGCAAGGGACAAGATATTACCCAGGGTCAGATAGGTCCCTTGACACCACTTGGATGTCTGACAGGCAGCAAGAGATGATGGACTGACATAGACATCTTCTTGTTAAACCAGTTCTCCTTTGATTCAGTGGCAGATAATTCTCCCTGAGTTCAGTGGAAACAGGACCAGGTCTTTGCTAGAACTCATCCCAGAGAGAAGAGTGAGTTTTTTTAAATGGTTTCAAAGATTCCTACTTGATTTACTCTTAGCTAGCCCATCTCAATAGCTCTCTGAATTTTTGTTAAAATCACTGGAATTTTCCCATAAACTGAGTAAGAAGCACTGGGAGAGATGGCTGCAAATGCAAGGGAGGGCTCCCAGGGGTCACTCTGACATAGAGCCAAACACTGAGCTTCGCTTATGAACCAGTCTAAGGATGCTGGTGCATCACCAGACAGGGCTCTGCTGCCCTGCTCTGCCTCACTGCACTTGCTGCATGGTGGGAGCACTTTGGGATACCAAACACATGAGCTGGTAGGCAGAGGGGGTTTTATTACAGATTCCAACATGTAGACCCCCAAAATGTAGGATGAGCAAAATCAACAACACAAAGTAATCTCAGCCATAACTCCCTTGCTTTAGCCAAATCCTCCACTGAAGCCTCAGGGAGGAAAGGGAAGATGTAAGCCCATCACCACCCTTACTCGAGGCTCACTCCGTGGTGGTGTGACTCTTCTGGGCTTCGCTAGAGCCACCCAGAGAGCAGCACCACGGTATAGAGTGGGGCTGGAGTTGCTCTCTCAATACAGCTGCAAGTCTCTATAGGGACGTGCTCCAAAGACTGGGATTCCCTCTGGAATTACTAGGGACCAAGATGAACAAGATGAAATATGATCAACTGTGTCATGTCAAATAATTGACCATGTTGTTGGATGGATGCAGTTCCAAAGATAGCGTCTACCATCAGTAACAAAAATGACATTGCTACCCCATATTCTGGGTTATATTTCATCTTCTAAAGGGTGCAATGTGCAGCGTTACAGGCTGCTGCACAGAGATTTACTGAGGGTAGCACCTTAATGTTGTTACTGCTGAAATATTTCTAAGCCCATGGGAATCCCTGTTTGTCTCTAGTAGAGAGTATAGCAACAAACAAGCAGTAGACAGACTGCAAGAGGACTGAGACAGTCACTGAGGATTCGAAATCTGTGTCTTTTTCTATATAATCATCAGAATAGTCAAATAAGAAGAGAAATAAGAATGGGATCATCTGGGACTTGAATCCTAGAAATTTACTAGAGACTGTTCCAGGGGGAGCAGCGAAGACAAAGGCATCAGAGAGATGGATTTGCCTAATGTTAATACAAAATGGTAGCTCCCAGTTGGTTTTAAAATTAATATGGAAAGGGTTCACTGCTTTTTTCCCTTGTTCTCCTACCACCATCTTTTTTTCTCCCTTTCTTTTTATTTGGACATCCTTTCTCCAGTTCCAGGCTCTGCAGAGATCCAGAAGGGATCCCCACTGCTTTCCTTCCAGTGCATCCTAAATAGATCTGTTACACTGAGCTTTAGACCTGTCCTGGTTTTGACTGGGACAGAGTTAGTTTTTCTTTTTAGCAGCCAGAAGAGCTCTGTGTTTTGGTTTTAGTCTAAGACTTGCTCTGAGAAGAATGCTGACAGCGCACTGATGTTTAGAGTTGGCACTGAGGTCTCAAGGACTTTTCAGCTGCCGTGTTCTTGCCAGTGTGCAGGAGCACAACAGGCTGGGGGGGGAGCATGGCCGGGACGGGGGGTCCATGACTCTCCTTATGATTTGAACTTAGACTTAGGATTGAGGGCCAAATTGGCCAATGGAGTAATCCATGTCATGCAACATCATGCCCATTATATAGATGAGAGTGGACCAGGAAGAAGCTCTGGTAGAGGTTTTTGAGCTTTTGAGGTGGAGGTGTCAAAATCATGCCCATTATATAGATGAGAGTGGACCAGGAAGAAGCTCTGGTAGAGGTTTTTGAGCTTTTGAGGTGGAGGTGTCAACATCATGCCCATTATATAGATGAGAGTGGACCTGAGCTTTGAGGTGGAGGTGTCAACCTGGTAGCTTTTGAGGCGGAGGTGTATTTTGGCATTCTATTGACGTTATAATGAGCAAAGTTCAGCTTCAGAACATGATTTCACCATCATTGCTGAGGCAGTAGTTGCGATCCATCTTCCTTAATAGTAAATATGTGGTTATCTTCGCCAGACATTCTTTCTCCATGATAACAGGGATGAGCCGTGGTACCTTCGTACCACTCTGTTACCCACATCACGGATATTGCGCATTCCATCCGACTACATGCAGGCCTTGTCCATTCCAAGTGCATTCTGTTCCTGGGAGCAGCAACCGTGTCTTATCTCAAGGCTGCTCTAATATTACAGCTCATGTTAAGACATAAGCTGAACTTACTATGACTATGAACTTACTTATGACTATGTTAAGTCATAAGCTGAACACACATAAGGTGTCACCAGGGTCAGAGAGGGCAATTCCTGTTATTTTTCCACAGGGGGCCAAATTCCCTGGTGGCCTCCACCAGCTGTCCTAGTAATATATGGTCATTTCTCCTGGCACAAGGCCACTGCATGCTTTTTAGATACTTTGGCTGTACCATAACTCTTTTCCCAATTTTGCAATACCTTGGCCAAGGGCGTCCCCTTTTCTATGCCAACTTCATTTCCCATCTTTAGAGAGAAGGAAAAACTGTTAGGGAGACCTTCCCGTTGAGTCACGAGGTTCAGCAAGGACCCTCTTGCTTTCTAAACTCCCTCTCAGAGAGGAGTCTAGGTGCGGCTGGATCCAATCCTAGTCCCAGATCTGGTCAATGGTTTATGTCTAAACGATTATATTTTCCGTTACTAAGAGGGACTCAAACTCCCTTCTACGTGTGCCTTACACTGATCAGGCTGTGCACAAATCCCTTCTTCTTGTATGCTTTACGCTGATGAGGCCATGCACCACCAAAAGCTGCAGCAAAACTTTCTCTATTTCCACTCAGTCTGCTTAGGGTATTTTAACACTCACCCTTCGATGCCTCCTGCTCCAAAGGTCCCAGGTGAACTCACCTAATGCTGGCAGTTGGATATTTGGAGACGAGAGGATCCAAAGATGGTGACCTAGCGTCCCATCTGGGTCACCAAACTGTTAAAGTAATTCTTTATCCTAGATTTCCCACAGCAGAGTCTCAGATTTCAGATTCCAGATTAAAAAAAAAGAAATAATTTAATTGAGTGGTACAGCAATAGGAGCAGCTCAAGCTGGGTGCCTCCGGAGAGGGATCCTGAACAAATAAATCCCTGGGCATTTATACCCTTACAGTCCATGCACCTGTTCTTCATGCGCTGTTCAGGTGCCTTGCACGCGCCTCTTGGTCCAATGGCAATTATTTTTGGTCTGGGGTCTTCTTTGTTCCTTATTGGATTCTTTCTCTGTCTCCAGGCGAGCTGTTAGCTGTTTCTTATCTGGAGGAGTTGCAGCTTCTGCTGACAGTCGTGACCCCCTTGTCTTCCTGCTTGCACTGGTCTCAGGGCTTCCCTTCATGTAACTAGGCAACAGTTCAAGATAAGTTCCACTTTCCTAGGTGAAAGTTGGCAGCTTGTGGCCTAAGGCTTCAGCAAACTTAGCTACTAATGCTAAACAAGGCTATTAGTCCTAACGATTCTTAACAGTGCTAAGCAAGACTATTCAGACAAAAGAATACAGTTAAAAGAATTCAGTTAACCTGAATTAATCTGCAACAACAGTAATTGGTGAGTGATCACTCCCTGTCCTTATCTCGACCCAGGAGCCTTTCATTATATTTTCTCTCCCCTGTCCAGCTGAAAAGGGGAGTGATAGAGCAGCTTTGTGGGCATCTGGCATTCAGCCAGGATCAACTCACCACAGTCCTTTTTGGCATCCAACATGGGGTCATGAGGAATTCAAGATAAGGATAGTAATTGGGAGAGGTAATGGGCAAAACATGGACTGAACACAGCTGAAGAGCGGAATGATTGTGGGGAATTTATGTTGTTGTAATTGTGGTGAAGGGATGAGGGATGGATTGTGTGTAAATTGTCCACTTTTGTTCAGTGTTGTGATGTTATTTTGATTTTGGTGTTGAGAATTCTTTTTGTTGATGTGAATGAAGTTTGTGTTGAATGTGAATTTTAATGATAATTCTTAAATACGTGATTCATAGAGGTAAGGGGTGGAATGCATTGGGTTTGTGTGGCAAGGTTTTGGTAGTGGGGAGCTACAGGGGTGGCTTCTGTGAGAAGCTGCTAGAAGCTTCCCTTGTGTCCAATAGAGTCAATGCTAGCCAACTCCAAGATGGACCCATCGCTGGCCAGCAATGGTAGTAGTGCCTCTGTGATAACGCATTTAAGAAGGAAAGGGGGGGAACTGTGCAAGAGAAAACTGCAGCCAGAGAGAGGAGTGAGAGTATGTGAGAGAAACAACCCTGCAGGGTCAGTGAAGGAGAGGGAGGAGGTGCTCCAGGTGTCAGAGAAGAGATTCCCCTATAGTCCACGGTGAAGACCACGGTGAGGCAGGCTGTCGCCCTGCAGCCCATGAAAGACTTATGATGGAACAGATATCCACCTGCAGACATGGAGGATCCCACGCCAGAGCATGTGGATGCCCGAAGGAGGCTGTGACCATGTGAGCAGCCTGTGTTGGAGCAGGCTCCTGGAAGGACCTGTGGACCCATGGAGAGGACCTCACACTGGAGCAGGTTTCCTGGCAGGACTTGTGACCTCATGGGAGACCCATGCTGGAACAGTTCATGAAGAACTGCAGAAGGGAGGGGTGGGGGGAAGGTGTTTTAAGATTTGGTTTTGTTTCTCATTACCCTACTCTGATTTGATTGGCAATAAACTAATTTCCCCAAGTCGAGTGTTTTGCCTGTGACAGTAATTAGTGAGCAATCTCTCCCTCCCTGTCCTTATCTTGACCCACAAGCCTTTCATTGTATTTTCTTTCCCCTGTCCAGCTGAGGAGGGGGAGTGATAGAGTGGCTTTGATGGGCACCTGGCTTTCAGCCAGGTTCAACTCACCACACTTCTATACTTAAAAATACTAGGAAGCCAATTTCACTTCTGTATATTAAAAAAAAAAAAAAAAAAAATCATCTGTTCTGCAAAAACTGTTGACTGGTCATCCAAAGCACTGATTGTGCATATTAGCAGATTCACTGTCTTGAAAGTGCTCCATCTGTTCTACTAGACAGCCATGGTGATATACAGTTCCAGTCTTCTAGTTGCAGCTCTAGCCTCAGAATACTACCTGCAATTTCTCTCAATCAATCTTATAAATTCTTTGTCGTGTACATGCAATCCAGGTTTAGCTTCACTGCCCTAGCATTAAAACCAAAAGATTTTGAGAATAAGACACAAAGTATTCCAAGGGAAGCTGTCTTGGGTTTCAGTTGCACCTTAGTATCTAAAGTCTGAGTCTCCCATATGTGTCTGTCTTTTTTTCATGCTGAAAAGTTGTGCCATTTTCTCTAATGGGAAAAACATACGTGGAAATTAAGTAAGCATTGAAACACCAAAAAGCTAAATGAAGGTAATGTAATTTGGGTAAGAAAAATCTCTGCTGGCTTCTGTTCTGGCAGAATCAATAGACTATAAAAGAAATCTGAAAACAAACTTATGAGTAAAAGTCAGTTTCTTGGGCTGCAAGACAGTCTCATAATACAGAAGTAATATCACATCTTTCAGGATTTCACTCAACCCATCAAAAGAATGAAGATTCAGCGGTAGCCTATGATATGGAATAATCATGCTCAGTTCCCTTCACGACTGAACAGCAATCCTGGATTTACAAAAAAAAAAAAAAGTTTCATTTAAAGGAGTGTTGAAAAGCACCATAGCATTTTGCAACAACGATAGCAAGTGTTCAGTTGCGTATCTCAAGTATATGGCTCTGAAAAGAAGATAAGGTATTTGAGACATTATATTTTGACCAGGCTTCCTTATGCTACAAAATTAATTCCAATCTATAGTTTTATAAATATTTGACACCATGATAACGTTGCTTCCGGGATGCAATCAATCATACTGAGGGGTGGGCTATTGTTTGTATTGTAACCAATCATAGATTGCCAAGTCTTGTTTAGAAAGCTATAAAGCACGCTGAGTGTAAACAAATAAAGGTTCACTTGTTTGATCACATTGATCGTGTCAGGTGTCCTCACTCATCTCCTGCAGCCGGGCTGACCCTGCTCTGAGGGAAGTCTGCTGCCTCCCTGGAGCCCAGGTTAAAGACGTCGCTAGGAAACTTCCTAGCCTGGTACAGCCCACAGACTACTATCCTTTACTACTCTTCCATGTGGGTGGAGACGAAACCGAAACACGGAGTCCATGGTCGATCAAGAGGGATTTCAGGACCCTGAGACAGCTGGTAAGAAGATCTGGGGCACAGGTAATCTTTTCATCCATCCTTCCAGTTGCGAGCAATGACACTGGAAGAAGCAAGTGCATTCAATCAATTAATAAGTGGCTCCGCGGCTGGTGTCATTGCGACAATTTTGGCTTCTTTGACAATGGCATGGGTCCATGGCACCAGGCCTACTGGCACCAGATAGAACTTGTCTTTCTCAGAGGGAAACGAGGATCTTAGCGCAAAAGCTAGAAGGGCTCACTGACAGGGCTTTAAACTAGATTCGAAGGGGGAGGGGGGTAATATCAAGAATGATAAAGATATGCTGGAAGTACCTGTAGAACAGAAGAAGGAATTCCAGCCTGCTCCAGCCAGGAAGTCAGATTCATCTGGGGCTCAACTTAAATGCCTTTATGTCAATGCATGCACAGCATGGGGAATAAGCAAGAGGAGTTAGAGGTGTGTGCACGCCTGTCGGGATATGATCTTATTGGCATCACGGAGACGTGGTGGGATGAATCCTATGACTGGAGTGTCAGAATAGAAGGGTATAGGCTCTTTAGGAAGGATAGGCAGGGGAGAAGAGGAGGAGAAGTTGCCCTCTATGTCAAGGACCAGCTAGAGTGCATGGAGCTGCACCTGGGGACGAATGAGGTCCCGAATGAGAGTTTATGGGTTAGGATTAAAGGCAGAGCAGGGACAGGGGACGTAGTAGTAGGAGTCTGCTACAGACCACCTGACCAGGAGGACTGGATGGATGAGGCCCTCTACAGACAGATAGGATCTGCCTCACGTTCACGAGCTCTGGTCCTCATGGGGGACTTGAACCACCCTGATATCTGTTGGAAGGACAACACAGCAGGGCATAGGCAATCCAGGAGGTTCCTGGAATGCATGGATGATAACTTCCTTCTCCAAGTGGTAGAGGAACCAACAAGGAGAGGTGCTTTGCTGGACCTTGTTCTCACCAACAATGAAGGACTGGTGGGGAACATGATGCTCAAGGACAGCCTTGGCTGCACCGATCATGAAATGGTAGAATTCAAGATACTTAGAGAAGAAGCAAGGAGGGTGCATAGCAGGCTCACTACCCTGGATTTCAGTAGAGCAGACTTTGGCCTCTTCAGGGATCTCCTTGGTAGAGTACAATGGGATGAAGCCCTGGAGGGAAGAGGGGCACAAGAAAGCTGGTTAATATTCAAGGATCACCTCCTCCAAGCTCAGGAGAGGTGCATCCCAACAAAGAGAAAGTCAGGTAGGAACACCACGAGGCCCACATGGAAAAACAAGGAGCTCCTGGACCAACTCAGACACAAAAAGAAGGCCTATATGGGGTGGAAGCAAGGACAAGTAGCCTGGGAAGAATACAGAGCGATTGTTCGAGCAACCAGTGATCAGGTTAGGAAAGCTAAAGCCCTGATAGAGTTAAATCTGGCCAGGGACATCAAGGGCAACAAGGAAAACTTCTATAGGTATGTCAGTGATAAAAAGAGAACTAGTGAAAATGTGGGCCATCTCCAGAAAGAAATGGGAGGCCTGGTTACCTGGGATATGGAGAAGGCTGAGGTTCTCAATGACTTCTCTGCCTCATTATTCGCTGGCAAGAGCTCCAGCTGCACAGCCAAAGTCACAGAAGGCAAAGGCAGGGACTGGGAGAATGAAGAACCGCCCACTGTAGGAGATCAGGTCCAAGATGATCTAAAGAACCTGAAGGTGGACAAGTCCATGGGACAAGTCCATGGCATCTGCGGGTCCTGAGGGAGCTGGCAGATGAAGTTGCTAAGCCACTATCCATCATATTTCAGAAGTCGTGGCAATCTGGTGAAGTTCCCACTGACTGGAAAAGGGGAAACATAGCCCCCATCCTTAAAAAGGGAAAAAAAGAAAACCCAGGGAACTACAGGCCAGTCAGTCTCACCTGTGTGCCTGGCAAGATCATGGAGGAGATCCTCCTGGTGACTATGCTAAGGCACATAGAAAATAAGGAGGTGATTGGTGACAGCCAACATGGCTTCACTAAGGCAAATCCTGCCTGACTAATTTGGTGGCCTTCTATGATGAGGTTACAGCATTGATGAATAGGGGAAGAGCAACTGACATCATCTACCTGGACTTATCCAAAGCATTTGATACTGTCCCACATGACATCCTTGTCTCTAAACTGAAGAGACATGGTTTTGATGGATGGACCACTCGGTGGATAAGGAATTGGCTGGATGGTCGCACTCAAAGAGTTGTGGTCAATGGTTCACGTGGAGGCCAGTGACGAGTGGTGTTCCTCAGGGGTCAGTACTGAGGCCAGTGCTATTTAACATCTTTGTTGGAGACATGGACAGTGGGATTGAGTGCACCCTCAGCAAGTTTGCAGACGGCACCAAGTTGTGTGTCGCTGTGGACACGCTGGAGGGAAGGGATGCCATCCAGAGGGACCTTGACAGGCTGGAGAGGTGGGCCTGTGAGAACCTCATGAAGTTCAACAAGGCCAAGTGCAAGGTCCTTGTCATGGTTTGATGTGGAGGGGGAGGTGGTTCTGGTGGCAGGAGAGGGGTTTTGCTCCCTGCGACCTCCCTGGTTTTGGAACCGGGTTAGGCTTAGTTCTGGCCACCGGATCAGACTGCCATCCCCCTCGGGGTTGAGCCAATAGGGCGCCTCTGCGAATTGCCCTATTTAAGTCAGGACAAAGGGACCGGAAAAGGTGCTTCGCCCAGGATCGACCAGAGAAGGGAGGAGGGCACTGCCCCCGCTCCCTGGCTCCCGGCCGGGCAGCTGCCTGCATCGGGCCGGCGCCGCCCACGGAGGATGGCAGCGGCGGAGCCAGCTGGGGAACTCGGGGGCACCCCACTCCCAGGGTGCCCACTGGGCTGAGTTCACCTGGAGAGGACTGAGATCTGAGAGAAACAGCTGCATCGACAGCAGGTCAGTGAGGATGGAGCGGGAGGAGGTGTGCCGGAGCCGAGTTTCCCCTGCGGCTGATGGTGAGATAGCAGGCGGCCCCCCTGCAACCAGGACGGCCTCGGTGGAGCAGAGACCCACTCGCAGCCCGTGGGGAGAAGATGCCTGAGCCTGAGGATGGTCGTGTTGGGGTGCACGACAAGGCAGAGAGGCATCTGGAGTCTGCGTGACGACCCACGCCGGAGCGAGTGGCTACAGCTCCCTAAGTACCCGAGACTGTGGTAAAGCCCACACCGGAGCAATCTGTGGGGAAGGATTGTTTCCAGTGGGCTGGACTCACGCTGGAGAAGTTTGTGGATTTTTCCTCGTGGGTAGGGGATCCATTGGAGCAGGGGAAAAGGGTGTAAGGACTCCTTCTCCTTTAAGAAAGAAGCAGCAGTAACAGCATGGAATGAACTGACCTGCACTCCCCCAGTCCCTGCCCCCTGTGCTGCTGGGGGGAGGAGGTAGAGCCGGGAGGAAAAGGAAAGGGGGGGGGAAGGTGTCGGTTTTAAGATCTGGTTTTGTTTCTTTCTGTCCTCTCAAGAAATCGTTTTTTTCTGTTTCATAGAATCATAGAATGGTTAGGGCTGGAAGGGACCTTCAAAGGTCATCTAGTCCAACCCCCCTGCAAGGAACAGGGATATCTCCAACTAGATCAGGTTGCTCAGGGCCTCATCCAACCTGGCCTTGAACGTCTCCAGGGATGGAGCATCCACCACCTCTCTGGGCAACCTGTTCCAGTGTTCTACAACTCTCATGGTAAAAAATTTTTTCCTAATATCCAACCTGAACCTACCTCCCTCTATTTTAAAACCGTTACCCCTTGTCCTATCACAACTGGCCCTCCTGAATAGCCTCTCCCCATCTTTCTTGTAGGCCCCCTTGAGGTACTGGAAGACCGCTATAAGGTCACCCCGGAGCCTCCTCTTCTCCAGGCTGAACAGCCCCAACTCTTTCAGCCTGTCCTCATAGGAAAGGTGCTCCAGCCCTCTTATCATCTTCGTGGCCCTCCTCTGGACCCTCTCCAACTGGTCCATGTCCTTCTTATGTTGGGGGCTCCAGAACTGGACGCAGTACTCCAGGTGAGGTCTCACGAGGGCAGAGTAGAGGGGAAGAATCACCTCTCTCGACCTGCTGGCCACGCTCCTCTTGATGCAGCCCAGGACGCGGTTGGCCGCCTGGGCCGCAAGAGCACATTGCCGGCTCATATTGAGCTTCTCGTCCACCAGTACTCCCAAGTCCTTCTCCTCAGGGCTGCTCTCGATCCATTCTCCGCCCAGTCTGTATTTGTGCCTGGGATTGCCACGACCCAGATGTAGGACCTTGCATTTGGCCTGGTTAAACTTCATGAGGTTGGTACGGGCCCACCTCTCCAGCCTGTCGAGGTCCCTCTGGATGGCATCCCTCCCTTCCAGCGTGTCGACAGCACCACAGAGCTTGGTGTCATCGGCGAACTTGCTGAGGGTGCACTCCAGGTGCAGAAAGGTTTCCCTTTGTCCTTCTAAGTAATCATTAATAAACTCTTTTGCTTTGAGAAAGCCCTGTCTGGTTTGCCCGGGACCATGGTTGGTGGGTGCTCCCTCTGTTCTTGTCTCAACCCTCAGTCCCTTTTTTGTTTTTTCCCTCTCCTCTCTACTTTACTGGAGAAGGAGAGACTGTGTGAGTTTTAGTAGCTAGATCAGCCTAAAACCACGACAGTCCTGCATGTGGGTCAGGGCAATCCCAAGCACAAGTACAGGCTGGGCAGAGAATGGATTGAGAGCAGCCCTGAGGAAAAGGACTTGGGAGTGCTGGTGGATGAGAAGCTCAACATGAGCCGGCAATGTGCACTGGCAGCCCAGAAAGCAAATCGTATCCTGGGCTGTATCAAAAGAAGTGTGGCCAGCAGGTTGAGGGAGGTGATTCTGCCCCTCTACTCAGCTCTCGTGAGACCCCACCTGGAATACTGCATTCAGCTCTGGAGTCCCCAGCACAAGAAGGACATGGAGCTACTGGAGCGAGTCCAGAGGAGGGCCACGAAGATGATCCGAGGGCTGGAGCACCTCTGCTATGAAGACAGGCTGAGAGAGTTGGGACTCTTCAGCCTGGAGAAGAGAAGGCTCTGGGGTGATCTTATAGCAGCTTTCCAGTACCTAAAGGGAGCCTACAGGAAAGCTGGAGAGGGACTTTTTACAGGGGTGTGTAGTGACAGGACAAGGGGCAATGGATTTAAACTGAAAGAGGGGAGATTTCGATTAGATATAAGGAAGAAATTTTTCCCTCTGAGGGTGGTGAGACACTGGAACAGGTTGCCCAGAGAAGTTGTGGATGCCCTATCCGTTGGGGAACTTTCCTGGCTGCTACATGGGAAGCACCTGTGCCTTGTTGAGACAGGTGCTGTGAGTCATGTTGGCCAGCTGGAGACCACGTGACCTATGGGAGGCTTAAAGGTGGGGCACTTCCCTTCTGGGAGTGGTGGGTGGTTCCCTCCTGGGTACTGGAGTGGTTGGAGCCTCTTGTGAGGGGTCTATTGGAACTTTTGGTTGAATAGCCTTCTGATTGGGAGAGCAGTGAATTGAGGCTCTCTGTTGGATAGCCTTTGATTGGATCCATTGGGATTGAGATCCTAAAGAGTTGAGATAAAGCCTTCTGATATATGAGGGGTATCACAATGGCCTTTTGGGTTGTGATTCCTGAAGATGAGATACCAGTGGTCTGTGACAATTGGTGACCCTGATGTGATTTGGTGAAACATGAACTGCCTGGACTGCAGGGTGAAGTGTGGTAGATACAAGAGACAACCCAGTGAAGCTTGAGAGTGGCAGGAGCTGTGGATTGACCAGGTTTGACTTAGACACCTGGAACAAGGTGAGCTGCTGGGAATGGACATGGGTCAGAATTTTGTCAAGGAGAATCAGACCTTTGTGTTCCTTGAATCTGTGGTAATGGCTGTGGGGGCCAATATAAGTAATGAGGATCTATATAGTTTACTTAACTGGGTGGTAGAGTGTGAAGACCTAGCGAGTCTCAATATGTCCTTTAGCCTTGAGCTATGGAAGAAATTGGGGGATAAGTTGCTTTGTGAAGCAGTATTTGAGAATGAGGACTTGACCAAAACTGACCTGTTGTGTACATGGGGGGCCCTGGTTAATATAATTCAAGAAGGGATGGCAGTAGAAGAGAAAGACGAATCAACAGGTTATGTATCAATGGGTGAAGGTTTTGAAGGAGATGATGAACTGTCTGAGGGAGGACTGGCCTCAGACAGCACGGGCAGTGAATTGGGTCTATTTTCACTGTTCAAGGAGATCAAGAAAATTGTGGGGACTGTGCAGGGACTCTGCCCCACCCTGCAGGAGGTGTTAAAATGTCCCCCACCCTTTGCCCCAACAGCCCCCCCTTCCCCCTTTATTATGCCTATGGCTCTGCCATTTGAGCAATTGGCCCCACCCCCGGCAACTTCATATCCTGCAGTATCTGGTTATCTGGCCCAGATACAGATGGTGCAGCCAATAATACTACAGCAAGTTATGACACTATTACAAGGAGTATCCCAGCAGTTAGCAGCTGTAGTGGAGATGTTGCAGCAGGCCATGACCCACCCTGCAGCAAGAGAGATTATAGGAAAGACCTCTGAAGCAAGTGATAGTTCTGCTGGGAAATTGCCACCCGCACCTAGACCGAGGAGAAAGTAGCCAGAACCTGGCTGTTTATTGGAACCAGACCCCTTGGGAGCCCCTACAGCGACAGTTCAACCTCGTGACCCAGTCCATTTCTGGGACGAGGTTAGAATGAAAGCAATAGAGGCCGGAGACTGGGACCTGGCTGAAGCTCTGGGGGCACCGGTCAATAAAGAATCATCTATAACAGAAATGGGGGGAGGGCCTAGTGTGTTCCCCGTGGTACTAGCCCTCCTGGGTTCCTTACGTGTTAAGAAGCCGAAGTGTTATAGATGTGGAAACCTGGGACATATAAAATCAGAATGCCCAGGACAGAAGGGTCAAAGGCGGATAATAAATGCCGGAAAAGTTAATGGCCCAGTTGCTCGTCATAAATGTGGAAAACAGATGTTACAGGTGTGGAAAGATGGGCTGTTTTGCTAAGCAATGCGAATCAAAGGTCTACACTAACGGCTGGCCGAGAAATAGAAGAATGAGAAAGCGTACGCAGATGCATGATGGTCCGGACAAAACTTTTGCGGGAGCATTACGGCAGCCACAGGTTAACCAACAGGAGAAGCAGCCGGGGTGGATGTATCTGTTGTCGCCGGATCAATGGATATATCCGCTGTCATGGTATGACAAAAAATGAGAACGATTCCCCCATGGTTTTGTCCCAAGGTATTTGACAAACGGCGATGGAAAGTGGAATCGGAATGTTAGAAACCCCTAAAGGCTATTAGGTGTTTTTTCAAAAAAGAAAGGGGTAATTGTTGGGGAAGTTTCCTGGCTGCTACATGGGAAGCACCTGTGCCTTGTCGAGACAGGTGCTGTGAGTCATGTTGGCCAGCCGGAGACCACGTGACCTATGGGAGGCTTAAAGGCAGGGCACTCCCCTCAGGGAGTGGGGGTAGTTCCCTTCTGGGTACTGGAGTGGTAGGAGCCCCCGGAGAGCGGTGTATTGGAGCTCTTGGTTGAATAGCCTTCTGATTGAGAGAGCAGTGAGTTGAGGTGCTCTGTTGGATAGCCTTTGATTGGGTCCATTAGGATTGAGACCCTTAAGAGTTGAGATAAAGCCTTTTGATATACAAGGGGAATCACAATGGCCTTTTGGGTTGTGATTCCTGAAGACGAGATACCAGCGGTCCACGCCACCCATCCCTGGAAGTGTTCAAGGCCAGGTTAGATGAGGCTTTGGGCAACCTGGTGTAGTGGAGGATTTCTCTGCCCATGGCGGGCTGGTTGAAACTAGGTGATCTTTAAGGTCCCTTCCAACCCTAACCATTCTATGATTCTCTGATTCTAACTTTGGGGGACGATATTCTCCCATTCCCCCCCAATTTCTGTTATTTTTCCACATAATCCACCCCTGAACAGGTTAGGTGAACACCCTCCAACTTAGTGGGCTGCCGGGGGGGGAGGGCAGGTGGGTCGAGTATAAGGGTCTCATCTTTCTTGGGAAGCTGGTAGACTGGTGAAATTGCTTCCTGATCTCTTTTGGTCTGATCTTATGTCATAATGTGACAATGTGTAAGAGTAAAAAGAGATGAGAGTTGTTGCCCAAAGTGGCATGTTTTGTTAGTGGTCAATCTAAAATAAGAGTCCAGATTTTCTGTTGCTCAGTCTCACTAAGTCTTTGTATTCATATAGCACTGGTTGAGGTAGCCTCAGGGAGCTACTGAGGGGATCTCCCTGACATGCTGATAACGGAAAAGTCGGTGCAATTGAACTTTCGAAGTCTCATTATTGAGTTTTAGAAAGCAGGTATTCTTTATTGCGGTGCCAAGCAGCACTGGGGATTGCTCCACCAAACAGGAAAAATCAGAGTATATATATTGTAAAATCATACATATTCAACCGATTTCCAAAAACTAATTTATATAAACATAAGATTTCCTGGAACTTATTATCACCTGTAAATGTTCACTTCATATGGTAGCTAGCAGTTACATAAACATAAGTTGTCCTGGAATTTATTATCACGTGTAAATGTTTGCTTCTCGAAGGTCAGACTACAGCTCTCCTTCGACACCTCTCCCAATTTCCTTATCTCTCTATTTTCTGCAAGGTTGGCTGATTTCATCCTGACCATCTGCCTTTAAGGTTTCTCTTTACATAATCATCAGCATTCATCAATCAATGCCTACAGTGTTTAGCAATGTTTTCATGTTGGTATTTTTCTTTCATAGTTATCCATTAGTTAGTTTATTGTTACTAAAACTTCTGTTTTACAAGGCTTTGGCCCAGTCACAATGTACATAATTTAGCAGCAGCCTTTCTATTCAATGCCAGTTAGACTGGATCAGTTTTGTCCCTAGTGTGATTGCACTGATTTAAATGAAACTTCAACTACAAAAGAGCAGTTAGGAACTTGGTCCATTGTTTCATGGATGGTGTTTTATTTGTCATAAGTTTTTGTTTGGATCATGCCTTTTTCCTGTTTCTAGTGTTGGAGAATTTTTATGGTACTCCTCAAGGTGAATTAAACACATTTGTGTGTTTAATTAAAATAAAATAAAAAATTAATGAACAATGCATTGGGCAGAGCCCTACCACTATAAGTGATTCTACATGGACCCTGCAAAGATATGGCACAAGCAGATTCCTTATATACATTGACGCCAGCACCAATCTCCTGAGTGGTTGCATGGGGAACCTCAGCCTGGCCTTGGGTCCATTCCCCAGCCCAGCTCTGCTGCCCAAAGGTGGCCCCTGAGCTTGGACCCCTGAGCCCTCACATTACAGGATGGTTTACAAGACAATGCTGAGGCTGCTTCTTATCTCATCACACAGGGAAACTTCAGTCCCTTGCAGAGAGTCATTCATAGAATCATAGAATGGCATAGGCTGGAAGGGACCTTAGTGATCATCTAATCCAACCTCCCTGTCATGGGCAGAGATGTTTCTCAACTATCCTGTCCCTGGCATTCCTGCTTCCAGTCAGTTTAACCCCTTCTGCAGTTGGGCCTTCTTGCCCTCCATGCCAGATTTCATAGATTTCTAGGTTGGAAAAGACCTTAGAGATCGAGTCCAACCATCCCTAATCCCCATTAAACCATATCGCTAAGTAGATCATCCACCCTATTCTTCAACACATCCAGGGATGGGGACTCAACCACCTCCCTGGGCAGCCTATTCCAGTGGCTGACAACCCTTTCAGAGAAGAAATACTTCCTAACATCCAACTTGAATCTCCCCTGACTAAGCTTATACCCATTTCCTCTTGTTCTATCACCCAACACTAATGTAAAGAGCCCTTCCCCTACCTCCCCACCATCTTTTCTCAAGTATTTGTAGGCTGTAATCAGGTCTCCCCTCAGCCTCCTCTTCTCCAGGCTAAACAGCCCCAACTCCCTCAGCTGCTCCTCATAAGTTTTATTTTCCAACCCCTTGACCAGTTTAGTCGCCCTTCTTTGGACTCGCTCCAGGAGCTCAATATCTCTCTTAAAGCGAGGGGACCAAAACTGGACACAATATTCCAGGTGTGGCCTCACCAGTACCGAGTACAGGGGCAGGATCACTTCCCTGTTCCTGCTGGTCACACTATTCTTGATACATGCCAGTATCCCATTGGCCTTTTTGGCCACCTGGGCACACTGCTGGCTCATATCAAGCCGGTAGTCAACCAACACCCCCAGGTCCTTCTCCACCAGGCAGCTCTCCAGCCACTCTTCCCCAAGCCTATAGCGATGCTTGGGGTTTTTATACCCCAAGTGAAGGACTCTGCACTTGGCCTTATTAAAGCTCATGCTATTGGCCTCAGCCCAATGATCCAGTCTGTTCAAATTTCTCTGAAGGGCCTCCCTACCCTCGAGCAGATCGACACAGCCTCCCAGCTTGGTGTCGTCCGCAAATTTACTGAGGGCACATTCAATCCCCTCATCCAGGTCATTGATAAAGATGTTAAACAGAACTGGACCCAGCACTGAGCCCTGGGGAACCCCACTGGTGACCGGCCTCCAGCCGGATTTAGCCCCATTTGCCGCCACTCTTTGGGCCCGGCCATCCAGCCAGTTTTTAACCCAAAGGAGGGTGTGCCTATCCAGGCCAGTAGTTATCAGTTTCTCAACCAGAACACTATGAGAAACTGTATCAAAGGCTTTACTGAGGTCAAGGAAAACTACATCCACAGCCCTTCCCTCGTCAACCAGGTGGGTCACCCTGTCATAGAAGGTGATCAGGTTTGATTGGCAAGACCTGCCTTTCATAAACCCATGTTGGCTGGGCCTGATCACCCGGTTAACCTGTATGTGCTCATTAATAGCACTCAAGATAACCTGTTCCATGACTTTGCCCATCACCGAGGTCAGACTGACAGGCCTGTAGTTCCCCGGATCCTCCTTCCGCCCTTTTTTGTAAATGGGGGTAACATCCGCCAGTCTCCAGTCCAGCGGAACTTCCCCAGTGAGCCAAGACTGCCCAAAGATAATGGACAGGGGTTTGGCAATGACATCCACCAGCTCTCTCAGGACTCTCGGGTGGATACCATCAGGCCCCATAGACTTGTGGGCATCCAGCCGAAGGAGCAGATCCTCTTGGATCACAGGAGCTTCGATTTGCTCTCCCTCCCTGCACTCAGACACTGAAGGCCAGCTCACCTGGGAACTGCTGACCTTATTATTAAAGACTGAGGCAAAGAAGGCATTAAGGACCTCAGCCTTGTCCTCATCCCTAGTGACTAACGTACCCCCTGAGTCCAGTAGGGGCTGGAGGTGATCTTTAGCCCTCCTTTTGTTATTAATATGTTTATAGAAAGACTTTTTGTTGTCCCTTACGGAGCAGGCTAGTCTAAGTTCCAATTGGGTTTTTGCCCCCCTGATTATTTCCCTACATGCCCTAACTTCATCCCTGTATTGATTCCTGGATGCCTGCCCATTCTTCCAAGACTTATAGACATCCCTTTTTCTTTTGAGATGTTCCCAAATCTCCTTTGTCATCCAAGCTGGTTTTCTACCCCGGCAGCTCGACTTCCGGCATACAGGGACAGCTCACTCCTGTGCCTCCAGAATTTCCTTTTTGAGTAGTAACCATCCCTCCTGCACCTCCTTACCCTTGAGAGCTGTCTCCCATTGGACTTTATTAACCAGACTTCTAAACAGCCCAAAGTCAGCTCTCCCAAAGTCCAGCTTGGCCGTTTTAGTGTTCCCCCTCCTAACTTCCCCTAGAATTGAGAATTCTATTATCTCGTGGTCACTATGCCCCAGGAGTCCTCCAACCTTCACATCTCCCACAAGACCTTCTCTGTTCACAAACAGCAGGTCTAGGGGAGCACCTTCTCTAGTCGGTTCACTGACCAGTTGTGATAGGAAGTTGTCCTCCACACGCTGCAGGAATCGCCTAGACTGTTTCCTGACTGCCGTGTTATTCTTCCAACAGACATCAAATAGGTTAAATCAGGTAGGAATGAGATCATTTCTCAGTCACAAATTACCACTGCTGAGCAGTTACAGTTAGAATTTCCTCTTCACTAGCCATGGCAGTATTAGCCAGACAGGCTTAGAGTTTACCTCAGATGCTGAGCCCATTTGTTCTTAGCACTGCATGAGCACAGAATGGCACTCATCAAAGCAAAACATATAACCAGATACAGATGGTGGATGAGGACAGGCAGGTAAGGAAATATGAAGGAAACACTGCAGAGGGCAGACCAAGCCCTGATCTGGACTGGAGAGACTAGGGGACTATGGAGCATCGTGGCCCCAGCTCCCTCACAGGAGATGGGCATGCACAGAGCCAAGGGCAGCATCAGTGGGAAGGTTGCAGCTCCTGGCTCTCCCTCATACCTTTACACCTGGCCAGCCAGCATGGCTCTTCATGGACACTCATAGCGTGACCTTCAGCAAGCATGAATCACAGTAAAGGAGAGGAGGGAGGAGAGACTTCCAGGAGAAAAATGGATATTTAAGGGAGTTTCTTCCCAGCAGCACCAGGGGTAAAATGACAGGAAATGCCTATGTGCTTGTTTTAAAATAAAAAGAGAGATTACTGCGTCTGGCAGAGACAAGGTCAACATCACTGCCTTTGTAGAGGAGACAGGGAAAGAGAGGAAGGTCTGATATGATGGAGAAAGGTCAGTCAGTGGATGCACACAAAGTGCCCCTGCAAGGTATTGCTTTGACCATTTGATATGTGCCAGAAGAAACCTCAGTGACATCTTTGCTGTTTGCATTGAGACTGGGATTTCAGTGGAACCTAAATGAACTGCATTTTCGAGGGGGGTTGGCTAGCTAATACAGACTGGAAAACACCAGTCAGCTTTAGTTTCCCGGTTCTCCCCTGCCAGCTGAGTGCCCCAACCACTGCCCTACCAGGTCCACTGAAAATCTCTGATGGTGGGGGTACTCAAAAGGTCTGGGTTTTCTTAACTGAGAAAGGGAACTAAGAAGGGGCAAGATAACAGTATAGGAGTCAGTGAGTGGTTTACTGAAGGGAGATAAAAGCACCTGTGCTCTCTGCAGCCTCCAGGGAGAAGATATTCAGCTAGAGTAAAGGTGGAAATGGGCCTAAAGAAACCTCTGAGGAAAGTACTTTTAAAAGGACCAGTATTTCTACAGATATCAAGAATTCCTTCGATGACAGAGTTATCCAAAATATTAGCAGCAAAGGGGACATTTAATCCAATAAAAATGTGCTCATAATGGCACCTTTATAGACATCATCACATCAGAGGAAGGGCAGTAGGCAAAACAAACTTCTACTTGACCCTATGGCAGTCCTGGGTTCCCAGGATGTTGGAGCTGGTAAAATGCAATGACTGATCTCAATTATAGTAAATTTTTCTCAGTATAAAAGAAACTTGAAATAAATAAAAAAAATCAACACCAACTCTGAAACTAAAAAAAAGCATATAATTTTAACAAAAAATGGTTTAAGTACATTTAAAGTGGCTGATAAGCTGTTATAGAGCTGGACAATATGACCAGTACTGAAGAATTCACATGGGTTTTAAATCACAGCTTATGTTCAGAGGACCATAGATGACTGGAGATCAACAATTGCAATGAAATCTTTAGATTGCCATTTTGGAATTATGTCCATGAGCAAGCCAGAGCAATTAAACCAATTTTAAATAATGATAAATCTGTCAAAGTATATATATTTGCATTTGCAGATACAGTATATGAGGTTGGATTGAATATAACAATTTTCTCTCAACAGTATATATATAGATACACATTTCCTACATTAATTTGTGAAAATGTATTAATTGAAGCTTATTATAGAGGTCTAACACGTCTCTTCATTTTTTTCATGTCTCCTGGTGCTATTTCAAAGCTTTTGTTATGATGTATGTCCTAGTTTTAGCTGGGACAGAGTTTTTTAACAGCCAGAAGAGCTCCATGTTTTGGTTTTACTCAGAGGCTCACTCTGAGAAGAATGTTGATAGCCAGCTGATGTTTGTGGTTGGAAGTGAAACTCCAAGGACTTTTCAGTGTGCCGGAGTGCAGGAACACGGTGGGACAAGGGAGCCACGATTCCCCTTGTGATTTGTGGTGGAACTTAAGATTGAGGGCCAAACTGGCCAATTAGTATTCCATATCATGCAGCGTCATGCCCAGTATAAAAGCGAGGGTCAGCCGGGAAGAAGGGCTTTTGCGCTTTGACTCTTTTGCGCTTTGGCTCTTTTGCGCTTGCTGCGCTGTTGCTCTGTTGTTTTTCTTTCTTTTCTCTCTCTCTCTGCCCCTCTCTATTTCGGGGCCTCGCGTTCGTCCGGGATTGCAGCTTCGGGACGAGACGGGCTTCGCATACGAGGGGGTGGTGAGCACCTACACTGTATTAAATCATTTGTATTAAATCATTCTTATCTCAACCCACGGGTTTCCCGTTTATCCTTTAATTCTCTCCCTCATTCCTGGGGGTGGGGGAGGGGGAGTGACCGGCTGTGTGTGGGGGGGAAGTTTTCAACCTAACCCACGACAATGTAGTATTCTTAACAAATAGGATTTCAGAAATGTACACTGCAAAAAAATTAGACAAGTGAGCTTTAGAGGTTGCAGCCTTAGGAGAGCATAGACAAAAGCAACAATGCCAACTCATAAACCTCCATCATCTTCATGTGAGATTAGCCAAATATTAAAACAAACACTTGCAAGAACAGAGAGATACAGCTACTCCTGAAATAATATGACATGTGGTTTGAAAATATTTCTGTAGAGCTCCATCCAGCTCCAACTGAAGCAAATGGCTTGAACAATTTTAATGGAAGCCAGAAAAAGCCTGTAACATTAATTTTTTTCAAACAGTATTTTTGTCTAAGAGAGAATTCCTCAAAAACCAGACAGGCATCATCTAATTTTCTAGAAGTTAGATGTCTAAGCTCAAAGCACGAAGATGTGCATGCTTACAGCATATATGCATTTTCCTCCATTTTGGTTGTCAATCAACTGCTTGCACATGAGTGTGACAGAGCAAACATCTACCATTCAAGAGTGAAAAACAGACATAATTTTTAACATGTTGTGATGGTTTGATGGGGGGGGGGGGGCGATTTCTGGTGGCAGGAGAGGGAATTTGCTCCACCAGATCAGACTCTCATCCCCCCCTCAGGGTTGAACCAATCGGCGCCTCTGTGAATTGCCCTATTTAAGTTGGGACAAAGGAACTGGAAAGGTGCTTTGCCCAGGAGCGAGGAGAGGGAAGGAGGGCACTGTCCTCGCTCCCCTGGTCCCTGGCCGGGCGGCTGCCCGCACCACCCACTCAAGATGGTGGCAACGGAGCCGCTTGGGGAACTCGGAGAGCACCCCTCTCCCAGGGTGCCCGCTGGGCCAAGTTCACCCAGAGAGGACTAAGACCTGAGAGAAATGGCTACACAGACACCAGGTCAGTGAAGATGGAGCAGGAGGAGGTGTGCCGGAGCTGGGTTTCCCCTGCAACTGGTGGCGAGACAGCAGGCGGCCCCCCTGCAGCCAGGACAGACTTGGTGGAGCAGAGCCCCACTCACAGCCCGTAGAAAAGCCCACGTTGGGGAAGAGATGCCTGGGCTTGAGGACGGTCGTGAAGCATGGGTACGACAAGGTAGAGAGGCATCTAGAGTCCGTGGGATGGCCCACGCCGGAGTGAGTGGCAACAACTCCCTAAGAATCCGAGACTGTGGTAAAGCCCGCACTGGAGTAATCCAATGGGGAAGGATTGCGCCCTGCGGATGGGACTCATGCTGGAGAAGTTTGTGGATTTTCCTCGTGAGTAGGGGATCCACTGGAGCAAGGGAAAATGGTGTAAGGACTCCTCCTCCTTTAAGAAAGGAGCGGCAGTAACAACATGGATGAACTGATCTGCACTCCCCCATTCCCTGTCCCCCTGCACCGCTGGGGGGAAGAGGTAGAGCCGGGAAGAAAAGGAAAGGGGAGTGGAGAGGTGTTGTTTTTAAGATCTGGCCTTGTTTTCTTTTTATCCTTTTAAGTAACTGGTTTTGCTTGTCTTTATTCTTTTAAGTAACTGTTAATATATTGTTTTGCTTTAAGAAAGCCGAGTCTGTTTTGCCCAGGACCATGGTTGGTGGGTGCTCCCTCTCTGTTCTTGTCTCGACCCTCAGTCCTTTTATTATATATTTCTCCTCTCCATTTCACTGGAGAAGGAGTGAGAGAGTGGTCGTGTGGAGTTTAGTTGCCGGATCAGCCTAAACCATGGCACATGTGTTTCTAGCTGTCAAATCTGCTTGCAAATATGGCAGACAAATGCTATAGTCATAAAAATAATTTGTGATTGAAAGATTTTAAAATATATCCTTTGTAGGAGTGAACCCAGAGTAACTTTACACCTCCTTTAGTTTGAAGGGATATTGACAGAAGGGGTGTTGTTCCAGAGGGACTCAAGGCAAAGAAAAGTCGAATTAAAATAATGGAGCTTTTCTACACAATGGATATGATAACCTGGGAAAGGCTGTATGCAAGTGAGGAGGAACTTGTCCCACAGCCTGGAGCTGTGCCCAAGTCCAGTCAAGAGCACAAGCCTCTGGTGAGCAGGAGGGGACCTGGTAGGGCAGTGGTTGGGGCACTCAGCTGGCAGAGGAGAACTGGGAAACTGTTTCTGGCTCTCTGGAACAGGAATGATGTCGCGGACTGCCTGTGTCTTCTTCCAATGGGTCGCAACCAAACGGCTGTTGCGACCACAACGTATTCCACAATCAGAAGGCTCTTCTAAACTCACTGCTATCTTAGTCCAACAGAGAGCTCCAACTCTCACTCTCTAGGGGGCTCCTGCCACTCCAAACTCCAGGAGGGAAATGCCCCACTCCCTCTTGGGAGTGCCCCACCTTTAAGCCTCCATGGGTCACGTGATCTCCGGCCAATCAACATGACTCAGCACCTGTCTTGATGAGGCACAGGTGCTTCTCATGTAGCAGCCAGGAAACTTCCCCGACAATTCCCCCTTTTCTTTTAAAAAAAAAAAATTGCTTCGCAGCCTTTAGGGGTTTCCAACGTTTCAATTCCATTTTCCGTCGCCGTTTGTAAGTCATTCTCATTTTTTGTCGTAACGTGACGGCGGGTATATCCATTGATCCGGCGACGACGGATACATCCACCTTGGCTGCTGTGGCTGCTTTTTCTGTTGATCAACCTGTGGCTGCCATAACGCTCCCGCAAAAGTTTTGTCCAAACCATTATGCATCTGCATAGACTTTCTCATTCTTTTATTTCTCAGCCAGCCGTTAGTGTAAACCTCTGAATTGCATTGCCTAGCAATATGGCCTATTTTCCCGCACCTGTAACATCTCTGTTTTCCATATTTATGGCAATTAACCGAGCCATTAACTTTTCCGGTATTTATTGTCCGCCTTTGACCCTTTCGTCCTGGGCATTCCAATTTTATATGTCCCAGGTTTCCACATCTATAACACTTCTGCTTCCTAACACGCAGGGAACCCGGAAGGGCTAGTGCCACGGGGAACGCACTAGGCCCTCCCCTCATTTCTGTTATAGATGATTCTTTATTGTTAACTGGTACCCCCAGAGCTTTAGCCAGGTCCCAGTCCCTGGCCTCTATTGCTTTTGTTCTAACCTCGTCCCAGAAGCGAACTGGGTCATGAGGCTGAACTGTTACTGTAGTCGCTCCCAAGGGGTCTGATTCCAATAAACAGGCGCATTCTGGCGACTTTCTCCTTGGTCTAGGTACGGTTGGTAACTTCCCAGCAGAACTATCACTTGCTTCAAAGGTTTCTCCTGCAGTCTCTCTTGCTGCAGGATGGGTCATGGCCTGCTGAGAGGTTTCTCCTGCAGTCTCTCTTGCTGCAGGATGGGTCATGGCCTGCTGAGAGGTTTCTCCTGCAGTCTCTCTTGCTGCAGGATGGGTCATGGCCTGCTGAGAGGTTTCTCCTGCAGTCTCTCTTGCTGCAGGATGGGTCATGGCCTGCTGCAGCGTTTCCACTACAGCTGCTAACTGCTGGGATATACCTTGCAGTATTGTCATAACTTGCTGTAGTATTATTGGCTGCACCAAACGTACCTGGGCCGGATAACCAGATACCGCGGGATATGAAGTTGCCAAGGGTGGGGCCAATTGCTCAAATGGTGGAGCCGTAGGCATAATAATGGGGGAAGGGGGGGCTGTTGGGGCAAAGGGTGGGGGACATTTTAACACCTCCTGCAGGGTGGGGCAAAGTCCCTGCACAGTCCCCGCAACTTCCTTGATCTCCTTGAACAGTGAAGATAAACCCAATTCACTGTCCATGCTGTCTGAGGCCAGTCCTCCCTCAGACAGTTCGTCGTCTTCCTCAAAACCTTTGCCCATTGATACATAATCTGTTGCTTGAATTATATTATCCAACGCCCCCCATGTACGCAACAGGTCGGTTTTGGTTGAGTCCTTATTCTCAAAGACTACTTCACAAAGCAACTTATCCCCCAACTTCTTCCATAGCTCAAGGCTAAAGGACGTATTGAGACTCACTAGGTCTTCACGCTCCGCCGCCCAGTTAAGTAAATTATATAGATCCTTGCTTCTTATATTGGCCCCCGCAGCCATTATCGCAGATTCAAGAAATGCAAAAGTCTGGCCTTCCTTTACAGAGTTCTGTCTCATGTCCATTCCCAGCGGCTCACCTTGTTCCAGGTGTCTAGGTCCAAACTGGTCAATCCGCAGCTCCTGCTGCTCTCAAGCTTCGCTGGGTTTTATCTCCACCGCAGTTCACCCTGCGGTCCAGGCAGTTCGCGTTTCGACGAATCACATCGGGGTCACCAGATGTCACGGACTGCCTGTGTCTTCTTCCAATGGGTCGCAACCAAACGGCTGTTGCGACCACAACGTATTCCACAATCAGAAGGCTCTTCTAAACTCACTGCTATCTTAGTCCAACAGAGAGCTCCAACTCTCACTCTCTAGGGGCTCCTGCCACTCCAAACTCCAGGAGGGAAATGCCCCACTCCCTCTTGGGAGTGCCCCACCTTTAAGCCTCCATGGGTCACGTGATCTCCAGCCAATCAACGTGACTCAGCACCTGTCTTGATGAGGCACAGGTGCTTCTCATGTAGCAGCCAGGAAACTTCCCCGACAGAATAAAACCTACATCAGTCTTTTACTGAGATTTCAACAAGCAACTCCTGACCATCTCAATAGGAGTATGAAAATGTGAGCAAAATATCCTGGGGAAGTATCACAACTTTTCTGCCATATTGTGGCTAAGAGATTTAATAGCCTGACTCTATACAAGTCGTCTTTGCCACAAATCCTTTATCTGGTTTCTCATTTCTTGCGATCACATCTTTTAGTGTTAGCAAAACTGCTAGCAGCTGTGAAGAAAATTCATCTACACAAGGTAGATAAACAGGCACTTCTTTATTCCAACGCTGGGGGACACGAGGGATAGCTCCATCCAAGTGTGTCCATCCTAGCATCAAAATCCGTAGGTTTTTATACACTTATTTTGTTGAGTCATCGTTACGTAAGTTCTTTTACATAAAATTGCATATTATTCTCGCTCTTAAATTTGACCTTTAAAATGATTGGTTTTGCTAGTTACATCACCTTATCAATATTCCTACCCTATAACAGTCATTGGTTAATTCTACTTATTTTTACTGAATATAATCCTTGATATTCAAATCAAGATGGGAAGGGGTAACAAACGGGGGTTTCAAGCAGTAACTGGTGTCCATGACCACTTCATTTGTTTCTTAATCCAATAAAAGAACTCCCAGTGGTTAGCTGGTGAGAACTCCATGGTTCTCTTGCTTAAAACAATACACATAGAAATCCAGCAGCTGGCCTGTGAGGTCTTTATGGTCTTTGGTTTAAAGCAATACATAAAAAGATCCAGTAATTTTCTAGTGAGGTCTCTATAGTTAATTATTAAACTTAATCCTAACTTACACAATTTGCTTTTCAGTTTTCTATCTAACTTTTTACTTGATTAAATCTTGATTATTTTGTCAAAGTTTTGTAACATTTGGAACATTGTAGTCTCTCATGCATTAGGTCCAGACTTCTAGAAATTGATTTATTTCATTCTAACTAGTTCCTGTTTGGATAAATGACACGATTCTTCCTTTGGCTTTTTCTTTCTGCTTCTTAGAAATGTTTTGAAATACATATATACATACAAATATATATGACAATCCTGCTAGTAATTATTATACTCCAAGAATAGAAATTTAATACAGTAAATACCTGGGTAGAAACAGAAATCAGTTCTCAATGATTTATGTTATGAGTGAAAAATGCCTGCTAAATCAGAAGTCCACCAGAGCTGAGAGGAAATCTAAGACTAGATATCTACTTTGCATGTGGTTTTAATTATTATAAGAACCAAAACTTTGAATCTCAGCACCTCTGTACTTTTGGAAAGATAAGATCCAGATCTGTCCACTGCAAAGCCCTCTGCAATGCTATACCATTGGCAAGGAATATATATACTCGTGGTTTGTACTAACTACCTCTGCATTTCCAGTCTATGTGGTGTGCACTCAGAGTGCTGAGCTTCACTTTAAGTTGCAGATTTAAAAAAAACCAGAAAAGCTAAAAGTAAAGTTGAACCAAAATTATCGAGGCCAGCTGATTTCATATAAACCACATGAAACTGAGAATTTTCCCTGGTTTTCACAGAGAATCACAGATCTATCCATGCTCACTTAGAAAGGCTGCAGACCATCAGTGAATTAAAGAACAAATCTGTGCAGCGTGTGCTGTGTGTACTGAAACTTGAACTCAGGAGAGCAGGACAATGGAGATGGAAACACTGCTGCACATGCACCATACTCCTTGTTAGACAGGACTTGGGAATGTAGCAGGTGCTGCACCAGGGCTTTTGTCTTAATTACCAAAAGGGTGATCCTGAGAATGACATTAACATCCTGTTTAGGATGGCTTTGGGTCTTGTTTTGGTTTAACCTAGCCAGCAACTAAATGCCACATGCTCACCCTCCCCCACTCCCAGGGAATGGGGAAGAGAATTAAAAGGGAAAAGAGATACTCACAGATGAAGATAAGAACAATTTAATAAAAATAATAATATAAAATTAAAAGTAATAATGATAAAATAATAATATATGAATATATATAATGAAAATAATATATACAAACAAGTGACGCACAGTACAATTGCTCACCACTCAGTGACCTGCGGGAGACAATGAGGAGACCTGACACAATCAATGTGATCAAACAAGTGAACCTATCTTTATTTACATTCAGCGTGTTTTATAACCTTGCAAGCAAATAGCCCGCCTCTTAGTGTGATTGGTTGTACCGAAGGAAGCAGCGTCACTATAGTGTAGTGTCCATTTTCAGTTCCGAATCCGGGGGTTGTCCACGTCTCTGCAGCTCTTCCGCATTCCAGCATACGTCATCAAGAAAGGCTGGATTGTTCACCTGTCTGTTAACCCTTAGATGTCCTCCGACAGTGACCAAGGCCTGTCCCGTCCCAGCAAATGATCCCGAAACAGATAAGTCCCGACATCAAAATCTCAGAAGAATGACAGGCCCAAAAAGAGAGCGAGAGAAAGAGAGAGGACTCCAAAAGACGGAGAGTCGGACAGAGATCTTCTTCCAGGTCCACTCTCATATATATGAGATGCTGTATGGAGTCCTACTCGATGAATCGCAGAGGCTACTGAAGGAGAAGGTGAATCGAGTCAGTTTGCAGAGGTAAAAGCCATCCAACTGGCTTTAGACATCGCTGAATGAGAAAAGTGGCCAATGCTCTATCTCTATACCGACTCATGGATGGTAGCAAAAGCCCTGTGGGGATGGCTACGGCAATGGAAGCAGAGCAACTGGCAACACAGAGGTAAACCCATCTGGGCTGCCCCATTGTGGAAAGACATTGCTGCTCGAGGAGAGAAGCTGGTTGTAAAAGTACGTCATGTAGATGCTCATGTACCCAAGAGTCAGGCCACTGAAGAACATCAAAACAATCAACAGGTGGATCAGGCCACTAAGATTAAAGTGTCTAAGGTGGATCTGGACTGGCAACATAAAGGTGAAAAATTTCTAGCTTGTTGGGCCCATGATGCCTCAGGCCATCAAGGAAGGGACGCCACATACAAATGGGCTCGCGATCGAGGGGTGGACCTAACTATGGACACTATTGCAGAGGTGATCCATGAATGTGAAACGTGCTGCAATCAAGCAAGCCAAGCGGTTGAAACCTCTTTGGTATGGAGGGCGTTGGTTGAAATATCAGTATGGAGAGGCTTGACAAATTGACTATGTCACACTTCCACAAACTCGCAGTGGCAAGCGTTACGTGCTTACAATGGTGGAAGCAACCACTGGATGGCTGGAAACCTATGCTGTGCCCCATGCCACCGCCCGGAACACTATCTTGGGCCTTGAAAAGCAAGTCTTGTGGCGGCATGGCACCCCAGAAAGAATTGAGTCAGACAACGGGACTCATTTCCGTAACAATCTTATAGACACCTGGGCCAAAGAGCATGGCATTGAGTGGATATGTCACATCCCCTATCATGCACCAGCTTCTGGGAAGATTGAACGATATAATGGATTGCTAAAAACCACACTGAAAGCAATGGGTGGTGGAACCTTCAAACATTGGGATACATATTTAGCAAAAGCCACCTGGTTAGTCAACACTAGAGGATCTGCCAATCGAGCTGGTCCTGCCCAATCAGAACTTCTACGTACTGTAGAAGGAGATAAAGTCCCTGTAGTGCATATGAGGAATATACTGAGGAAGACAGTTTGGATTATTCCTGCCTCAGGTAAAGGTAAACCCATTTGTGGGATTGCTTTTGCTCAGGGACCTGAGTGCACTTGGTGGGTGATGCAGAAGGACGGGGAAGTCCGATGTGTACCTCAAAGGGATTTGATGTTGGGTGAAAATAGATGATAAAATGAATTGAATTGTGTGATATTAATTGCTGAATAACCCTGTCCCTCCATACCATCATTGCTATGGTTGTCACATTGTACTAATGCCATTATATTAAGAATCATCCAGGTTAATGAAGAATGAACTTCGTCAGAATCCAAACATCCAGCAACTTCTTCGAGATCAACATCTTCAACCTGCAGACGGCGGCTGGATACACCAACTACGAGCTCCAGATGCCACACACAACAAAGACTACATGTCATACGTTCTATCGACTGAGTGAATTCCACATCATCTTTCCTGCCCTGAGAGCCTGCTGTAACAGATGAAGACACATTTTGGAGGGATGACCCATGGCTAAGGGAATAGTATATATGTAAGGTTTGAGCATGACGTGCATGGTATGGAATAAGGGGTGGATACTGTCCTAGTTTTAGCTGGGACAGAGTTTTTAACAGCTAGAAGAGCTCCATGTTTTGGTTTTACTCAGAGGCTCGCTCTGAGAAGAATGTTGATAGCAAGCTGATGTTTGTGGATGGAAGTGAAACTCCAAGGACTTCTCAGTGTGCCGGAGTGCAGAAACACGATGGGATAAGGGGGGAGCATAGCTGGGACAAGGGGGACACGATTCCCCTTGTGATTTGTGGTGGAACTTAAGACTGAGGGCCAAACTGGCCAATTAGTATTCCATATCATGCAGCGTCATGCCCAGTATAAAAGTGAGGGGCAGCCGGGAAGAAGGGCTTTTGCGCTTTGGCTCTTTTGCCCTCTGGCTCTTTTGCGCTTGCTGCGCTGTTGCTCTGTTGTTTTTCTTTCCTTTCTCTCTCTCTCTCTCTGCCCCTCTCTATTTCGGGGCCTTGCGTTCGTCCGGGATTGCAGCTTCGGGACGAGACGGGCTTCGCATACGAGGGGGTGGTGAGCACCTACACTGTATTAAATCATCTGTATTAAATCATTCTTATCTCAACCCACGGGTTTCCCGTTTATCCTTTAATTCTCTCCCTCATTCCTGGGGGTGGGGGAGGGGGAGTGATTGGCTGTGTGTGTGTGGGGGGGGTTTCAACCTAACCCACGACAGTGTGGAAACCATAGCACAAATCTGGCCTGTAAAGTCAGCATCAATAACTCCTGGGTGTACAAAGATCGCTTGAGTGGTGACACTAGATCTTCCCACCAGCAATGCACTCAGTCCCTGTCCTAGGGGCCCAAATGCATTCAAGGGAACCTTATAAACACGACAGGATTCTAAGATGACTGTTGCTGCGGTGTGCACATCCACTCCAATTGATCCCTGGGTGCTGGCTCTAAGCTGGCTGAGTAGGCCTGTGTCGGTGCCATGCCCTGGGGAAGTATTTGTGTCTGAGAGCACATCCCCTTTGCGCTCCTGGTCGAGTTTCTCAAGCGTGTCAAGGGTCGACCATTGGCATGATACATAGATTGACAGTGTTTTGCAAAATGACCTGGCCTATCGCATCTCTCACAGTGAGCAGCTTCCCTGTTCTCCTTCTTCTTCTTTTGTCTAATCTGTTTCTGCTTGCTCTCAACCTTAGGTTGCCTTTTTAGTCCACGATCAGAATTTAATTGAATAGGCTGCAGAACTGCAGCCAAAGCAGACTTAGGATTCTCAGATCCCACTTTGGAACAGGCTTCAACCACGTCTGTTAGTGTGGGTTCCCCTGGCAAAGCATCTATGATCTTTCTACACTCATCATTGGCATTATCTCTTGCTAGTTGTCTGCACAACAGCTGCCGCAAGGTCTCATCTTTGACCTGCTTCTCGAGGGCGGCAGCAATCTTTTCCACGAAAGATAAAAAATGCTCTTTCTGCCCCTGAGTTATTTTCACATATCGTGTTTTAGGAGCAGCCATGTCCATGCCTTTTAATAGGGCTCCCATACCAATCTTCTGAGCCTGCTCAAGGACCTGAGGATGCCAGGTAGCTCGAAGATCAGGATCAGAAAAGGCATTAGCTCCCATAAGAGCATCTAATGGAACCCCATGTCTAGGATCAGTTGGAGGCAATTGCATATTCCCAGCCGCAGCTTTCTCAGCCATCCTTCTCCAATTGGCCTCAAAAACTGAATATTGTACAGGTTGAAATAATACCTGACCTAAATGCTTAATATCAAATGGAGGGAGCAGCCCAGTATTCAGCACTCTAATAATCTGCATGACTTCAGGAGACCCTAGCCCATATTGTGCCACTTTGGATTGCAAATCTTGGACCACTTTCCAAGCAATAACTTCATGTGTGTCAGACTGACCTGAGTTAGGAAGAGCTTTCTGTACAGGAAAGGCTTGGATGATACCCTCTGTGGGTTCACTACCACCTTGATCTACCTGCACAGCACTTTGAGGCACTATAATAACCCGCTCAGGTTCCTTTTCATCTTTAGGCATGCTGACTTTCTCTATTAAATCCCAGTCCCCAACCTCCAGAGCCCGCCTCTTGACCGATTCCCAAAACTGCTTTGAATTTTTTGGACGCACAGTCACACTACATTCGGGAAGCGTCCAAGGACGGTTGTAGGCCAGCTGTGTTACTGGTTGCCAATGTCTGACCACCGCCACAGTTTCCCGCAGTGTAGTAAGCGAGTCCGCAGTAACACTGCTTGCATCGTCGGGCCTCACGGATGAGGAGGGCTGGCAGGGCACAGGCGCCGGGCCAGCGGGCGGTGTAGCGGCAGAGGCTGTGGACGGTTGCGGAGCTACGCACGGCAATGCAGCTTGGGGGGCTGCGGCTTGCGGCGGCATCACTGTCCGTGCAGGCGCCACCGTCGGGGGGGCTGCCGGTGCTGCCCTCGGCGCCTGTCGCACCGCCTCCATCAGCACCACTAATTGCTGTAGTATTTCCCGCAAAAGCGCCGTACGCTGGTGTGCCGAGAAATCCGCCACCGGCGTCTGCGCCGTTTGCGCCGGGAAATGCGCGGATGCTGGTGCGGGACACAAAGGCGCCGGAGCCGACGCCGCCGTGATACCTCCTGCCCCTCCCGGTTGCGGTAGAACCCCGGCTGCCGTGCCTGACTGCGGCAATGGCAGAGCCGTAGGAAGGACAGATCCCGCTGCAGTAACTGAAGCAGCCGGCTGTACGGGCGGCCGTAGTGCGGAGGAGGAGGGGGAGGCCGCTGGGGCGGAGGGTGGGGGACGCTCCAATGCTTTGCTTTGACCGGTTAGTTTTGCTAACTGTTCCACTGGTGAGGGGTACTCAGGCGGAACGTAATCCCGCGGGGAGGGGTAGGACCTCCGCGCAGTCCCCGCGAGTCTCTCAGTGCCCGAGGGCAGCGGAGACACGGCGGGTACGCTGCCTGTGCTGTCCGGGGTCAGTGATCCCTCAAATAACTCATCGTCCCCTTCAGAGCCTTCACCTGCAGATTCGTCAGAGCCCGGTAATTCTTTTCCTTCTCTTCCTGCTGTCCACTTCCGCATTATACCGTATAGCGACCACCACGTACGTAGCAGGTCGAGTACACTCTTATCTCCAAACACGGTCTCATGAAATAACTTATCCCCTAACAGTTCCCAAGCTTCTGGGTTAAGGGCAGTGTTTGAATCAGCTACAAACTCATGTTCTGCTGCCCAATTTAGCAATTCACAGAGAGCTTCATCACTTATGTCAGCTCTCGCGATCGTTATCACATTTTTGAAGGCAGAAAAAATCGTGCTTTCTTTCACGGAGCTTTGCCCCATCTTCTCAGTCTAGAGTTTTGTCCCCGGAGCCTCGGAGGGAGCACGTACCTTCTAAATTCAGTTGCGGTTGTATCACGTCGGGGTCACCAAATGTCGCCGTCGTGCCGGGGACGGAGAGAAGAACGACACAGAATTCAGGTGCAGGAGAAAATGCCAACGCCAACAGCAGCAGCAGCAGCAGCAGTATCGGCAGCGGCAGCAGCAGCATCAGCCATTTATTAATTACAAATCCGTATATATATATAACATAGTTCACAAGGATGGCCAAGGCAATTGGTCGCTTGACCATCCACCTCCCAGAGTGATTGGCTAAATGCTACAACACCCATTTCAAGACAACTTTCCCAGTGTGCCATAAACAAGACTGCATAACAAGCTACAGGTGCAAGATAAAGTCTTAGTTTACAAAAACCTCAAACTGTTTCTCAGCTAGCCTGCATGGGAAAAAGAACTTTCACAGGATGCTGCAGTAGCTGGAAAATTTCTGCTTCTAGCCTTTTAGTATCCACATCAGTACACTTACATAGATAAGGATGCTTAGTCCTTATATGTAAAAGGTTTCAGAACTTTATTTCTGAGAGGCAAATGTCAGTGGAGAGTGATCATATAAGGATCACACTCTCACATATAAGGATCATATAATATCATCATGAGGACCAAAATGAACTTCACAAATGTTATCCAAGACTAAAGGGATTTCATTTTCTCTGCAGATTTATGAGGGGTTCGGTTGCCAGAGCGGCCTAACCCACGACAGTTGTAAAGTAGGTATGTTTATTGCAGCGCTGGGTGCACGGGGGATCGCTCCACTGCAAACATGCACACTCGCCATAGCAGTTTTCTTGTATTTATGCAGACATACTCATAACCCCCTCCCCAAAAGGGCAGTCTCTTCCAGGAGATCATTTTCATAGCCCCCGCCTCAGGCTCCACCTCAGGCTCCTCCTCGACATGCCTCCTGGTGGTCGTGGGCAGGGGTCTTCAGGATGAAGGCCATAGGTCTTCCTCACTGTGTATTTTTCACTTCTTCCCTAGAATTCCTCTTTTGGCTGAGCTTGCAGAGCCAAACCGGTTCCCAGCCTGGCCTGTCCTTGAGTGGACATCTGGTTGTCTCCTACTTGTTATTGTTTGAAGACAAATGTTAGTTCTTGTCAGTCCTTATCTCTCCTCTTTGTCTTTCCTTTCTCCCTACGGGTCACGAGTTACAACCTTGCTAGCATTTATTTTGTCTCTCTTACTGGCTTTCTTTTCGGGTAGTTAGCATTTCAAAGCAGGGATTAGTATTTGATAACTTCTAACATTTCACAGAGCTAATATATTCTTATGTAGTCTTATGCCTATTCTTATATCTATCCATAGAAATAATAGCTAATATAGTTTTATATGGTCTTATGCCTACTCCTATACCTATCCCCCTATCAGGGCCATTACAAAAACATCGTCTCTTTGATTAGTTGTGAGAACCAGAGCTAGAGTATGCTTTTGGATAGTGATATGGGACTTAGTATTACCCATTCAAGATGATGACTCTTTAGATACACTAACTGACACCAGTCCTTGTTGCTGCTTTTAACCTCTGGGGAGATATTAACCATGTTATGCCTTAGTCAGAAGTACCAGATCCACCAGGAAACTCAGCATTTATCTGTGCAGTATTTAGATGGCTGAACTATTCACTAATTGCTCAGAATCAAGAGCCTGACTAAGCTCACCCACTCACTGTCTCAGCCCTAGCTCATCAAATCTGTGTAACACAAACGTCCCTGTCCTTTGTCTCAACCAGGTGCTATTGGAGCCTTTCAAGATTCAAGTCCCCACACATACCTCTTCCAATTAAACACATAATCAGTAAGAGTTAACAATTGTTCTGATACAACATTTCACATGAAGATGATAAGAGGGCTGGAGCACCTTTCCTATGAGGACAGGCTGAAAGAGTTGGGGCTGTTCAGCCTGGAGAAGAGGAGGCTCCGGGGTGACCTTATAGCGGTCTTCCAGTACCTCAAGGGGGCCTACAGGAAAGATGGGGAGAGGCTGTTCAAGAGGGCCAGTTGTGATAGGACAAGGGGTAATGGTTTTAAAATAGAGGGAGGTAGATTCAGGTTGGATATTAGGAAAAAGTTTTTTACCATGAGAGTTGTAGAACACTGGAACAGGTTGCCCAGAGAGGTGGTGGATGCTCCATCCCTGGAGACGTTCAAGGCCCGGTTGGATGAGGCCCTGAGCAACCTGATCTAGTTGGAGATATCCCTGTTCCTTGCAGGGGGGTTGGACTAGATGACCTTTGAAGGTCCCTTCCAGCCCTAACGATTCTATGATTCTATGATTCTATGATTTTTATAACCTGTATTATGTATTAACCAAACTAACTAGCTAGCCCCTGCATAGTAGTAAACCCATCATAGATTCATAGATTTCTAGGTTGGAAAAGACCTTAGAGATCATCGAGTCCAACCGTCCCTAATCCCCATTAAACCGTATCGCTAAGTAGATCATCACCACCACCAGTAGATCAGACTCAACCACCTCCCTGGGCAGCCTATTCCAGTGGCTGACAACCCTTTCAGAGAAGAAATACTTCCTAACATCCAACCTGAATCTGCCCTGACTAAGCTTATATCCATTTCCTCTTGTTCTATCACCCGTCACTAATGTAAAGAGCCCTTCCCCTACCTCCCCACCATCCCTTCTCAAGTATTTGTAGGCTGTAATCAGGTCTCCCCTCAGCCTCCTCTTCTCCAGGCTAAACAGCCCCAACTCCCTTAGCCGCTCCTCATAAGTTTTATTTTCCAGCCCCTTGACCAGTTTAGTCGCCCTTCTTTGGACTCGCTCCAGGAGCTCAATATCTCTCTTAAAGCGAGGGGACCAAAACTGGACACAATATTCCAGGTGAGGCCTCACCAGTGCCGAGTACAGGGGCAGAATCACTTCCCTATTCCTGCTGGTTACACTGTTCTTGATACACGCCAGTACCCCATTGGCCTTTTTGGCCACCTGGGCACACTGCTGGCTCATATCAAGCCGGTAGTCAACCAACACCCCCAGGTCCTTCTCCACCAGGCAGCTCTCCAGCCACTCTTCCCCGAGCCTATAGCGATGCTTGGGGTTTTTATACCCCAAGTGAAGGACTCTGCACTTGGCCTTATTAAAGCTCATGCCATTGGCCTCAGCCCAACGATCCAGTCTGTTCAAATCCCTCTGAAGGGCCTCCCTACCCTCGAGCAGATCGACACAGCCTCCCAACTTGGTGTCGTCCGCAAATTTACTGAGGGCGCATTCAATCCCCTCATCCAGGTCATTGATAAAGATGTTAAACAGAACTGGACCCAGCACTGAGCCCTGGGGAACCCCACTGGTGACCGGCCTCCAGCCGGATTTAGCCCCATTTACCACCACTCTTTGGGCCCGGCCATCCAGCCAGTTTTTAACCCAAAGGAGGGTGTGCCTATCCAGGCCAGCAGTTATCAGTTTCTCACCAGAACACTATGAGAAACTGTATCAAAGGCTTTACTGAGGTCAAGGAAAACTACATCCACAGCCCTTCCCTCGTCAACCAGGCAGGGTCACCTGTCATAGAAGGTGATCAGGTTTGATTGGCAAGACCCTGCCTTTCATAAACCCATGTTGACTGGACCTGATCACCCGGTTAACCTGTATGTGCTCATTAATAGCACTCAAGATAACCTGTTCCATGACTTTGCCCGTCACCGAGGTCAGACTGACAGGCCTGTAGTTCCCCGGATCCTCCTTCCGCCCTTTTTTGTAAATGGGGGTAACATCCGCCAGCCTCCAGTCCAGCGGAACTTCCCCAGTGAGCCAAGACTGCCCAAAGATAATGGACAGGGGTTTGGCAATGACATCCGCCAGCTCTCTCAGGACTCTCGGGTGGATACCATCAGGCCCCATAGACTTGTGGGCATCCAGCCGAAGTAGCAGATCCTTGACCCGTTCCTCTTGGATCACAGGAGCTTCGATTTGCTCTCCCTCCCTGCTCTCAGACACCATAGGCCAGCTCACCTGGGAACTACTAACCTTATTATTAAAGACTGAGGCAAAGAAGGCATTAAGGACCTCAGCCTTGTCCTCATCCCTAGTGACTAACGTACCCCCTGAGTCCAGTAGGGGACTGGAGGTGATCTTTAGCCCTCCTTTTGTTATTAATGTATTTATAGAAGGACTTTTGTTGTCCCTTACGGAGCAGGCTAGTCTAAGTTCCAGTTGGGCTTTTGCCCCCCTGATTATCTCCCTACATGCCCTAACTTCATCCCTGTATTGATTCCTGGATGCCTGCCCATTCTTCCAAGACTTATAGACATCCCTTTTTCTTTTGAGATGTTCCCAAATCTCCTTTGTCATCCAAGCTGGTTTTCTACCCCGGCGGCTCGATTTCCGGCACACAGGGACAGCTCGCTCCTGTGCCTCCAGAATTTCCTTTTTGAGTAGTAACCATCCCTCCTGCGCCCCCTTACCCTTGAGAGCTGTCTCCCATTGGACTTTATTAACCAGACTTCTAAACAGCCCAAAGTCAGCTCTCCCAAAGTCCAGCTTGGCCGTTTTAGTGTTCCCCCTCCTAACTGCCCCTAGAATTGAGAATTCTATTATCTCGTGGTCACTATGCCCCAGGCGTCCTCCAACCTTCACATCTCCCACAAGACCTTCTCTGTTCACAAACAGCAGGTCTAGGGGAGCACCTTCTCTAGTCGGTTCACTGACCAGTTGTGATAGGAAGTTGTCCTCCACACTCTGCAGGAATCGCCTAGACTGTTTCCTGACTGCCATGTTATACTTCCAACAGACATCAGGTAGGTTAAAGTCACCCATAAGGACAAGGGCTAGTGAGCGCGAGACTTCCCCAGTTGTTTAAAGAATAGTTCATCAGCCTCACTGTCCTGATAGGGTGGCCTGTAGCAGATTCCCACTACAATATCCGCCTTCATAGGCTCCCCTTTGATTTTCACCCACAGACATTCTACCAAGTCATCCCCAACATTTAACTCTAAGCAGTTTAGACCTTCCCTTACATACAGGGCAACCCCGCCACCCCTCCTACCTCTCCTATCCCTCCTGAAGAGCTTGTAGCCATCCATGGTAGCGCTCCAATTATACGAGTCATCCCACCATGTTTCAGTGATGGCAACTATGTCATAATCATCAATCATAAGCCATCAGTCCTGTCCAAACCACTCTCCTGTTCTCAGCTGTCTCGAACAAGAATGAATGAAGTTTGTATGACACCTTTCCTTGACAAAGCACTTAATTCAGTATCTCTTCCCTATGTGGCTTCTGAGATTGGGAGAATGGCTCAGTTACACTCAGTAGTTTGTGTCCATTTTAGGAGGCATCCTCACACAACAGCAGCTCTTCCTACCCTTTGTAGCCAGAGTTTCAAATAGCATTGTTTTTCTCAAATGGGCATAGTTTCTTGGATCCCAAATCATCATTGTTTTGTTTTGTTTTGTTTTCTCTCTTCTGTCTTTTTGTATATCTGCAAATCTCCAGTGAAGCTAAGATTACCTTCTAGCAACCCAAGCATTCTGTTTTTTCAGGGTTTTGTTGACTAGAGTGAAGGTATGGGAAAACTCATACTTCCTTGATAATGTTCTATAATAGAAGCAGTAAATAATAATGACAAACAAATATAAGTTTAATATTCTATGATTTTGGTACGGTTTTCCACCAAACCAAATGAAAGATAACAGGGACTAGTGATTACCTTGTCTAAATAGGGAATTCCTTGCTTGAAAGTCCTGCTCTGCAAACATAAGCAACCTTTTTCAGATATTATAATGTCAAGATTTGGATGTCTAGTAATAATAGCTGTGATATGCATGATCACATCTTTAGTTACATTGCCTTTTATGGTGGAAACAATCATCTGTGGCATGGCTATGTTATTTAGCTTTTTCCAAGAGATATAAACACATCTACAGTGACTCCACTTTTCATGTACCACCACCAGTCTGGTCTCATTTCCAGCTGTAACTCTGGCAGTCAGAATCCATATTTCATTTGAGATTTTTTTTTAAGCTGATTGATACATATATGAAATCTTTCTTAGGATTTTGTTCTACTGGTATTGTCAAATGCTCTATCAAGCGCTTTTGCAATAGCCAGATGTCTCCCAGGATTGCATTCAAACAACAAATCATAAATCTGCAGAGAAAATGAAATCCCTTTAGTCTTGGATAACATTTGTGAAGTTCATTTTGGTCCTCATGATGATATTATATGATCCTTATATGTGAGAGTGTGATCCTTATATGATCACTCTCCACTGACATTTGCCTCTCAGAAATAAAGTTCTGAAACCTTTTACATATAAGGACTAAGCATCCTTATCTATGTAAGTGTACTGATGTGGATACTAAAAGGCTAGAAGCAGAAATTTTCCAGCTACTGCAGCATCCTGTGAAAGTTCTTTTTCCCATGCAGGCTAGCTGAGAAACAGTTTGAGGTTTTTGTAAACTAAGACTTTATCTTGCACCTGTAGCTTGTTATGCAGTCTTGTTTATGGCACACTGGGAAAGTTGTCTTGAAATGGGTGTTGTAGCATTTAGCCAATCACTCTGGGAGGTGGATGGTCAAGCGACCAATTGCCTTGGCCATCCTTGTGAACCATGTTATATATATATACGGATTTGTAATTAATAAATGGCTGATGCTGCTGCTGCCGCTGCCGATACTGCTGCTGCTGCTGCTGCTGTTGGCGTTGGCATTTTCTCCTGCACCTGAATTCTGTGTCGTTCTTCTCTCCGTCCCCGGCACGACGGCGACATTTGGTGACCCCGACGTGATACAACCGCAACTGAATTTAGAAGGTACGTGCTCCCTCCGAGGCTCCGGGGACAAAACTCTAGACTGAGAAGATGGGGCAAAGCTCCGTGAAAGAAAGCACGATTTTTTCTGCCTTCAAAAATGTGATAACGATCGCGAGAGCTGACATAAGTGATGAAGCTCTCTGTGAATTGCTAAATTGGGCAGCAGAACATGAGTTTGTAGCTGATCCAAACACTGCCCTTAACCCAGAAGCTTGGGAACTGTTAGGGGATAAGTTATTTCATGAGACCGTGTTTGGAGATAAGAGTGTACTCGACCTGCTACGTACGTGGTGGTCGCTATACGGTATAATGCGGAAGTGGACAGCAGGAAGAGAAGGAAAAGAATTACCGGGCTCTGACGAATCTGCGGGTGAAGGCTCTGAAGGGGACGATGAGTTATTTGAGGGATCACTGACCCCGGACAGCACAGGCAGCGTACCCGCCGTGTCTCCGCTGCCCTCGGGCACTGAGAGACTCGCGGGGACTGCGCGGAGGTCCTACCCCTCCCCGCGGGATTACGTTCCGCCTGAGTACCCCTCACCAGTGGAACAGTTAGCAAAACTAACCGGTCAAAGCAAAGCGTTGGAGCGTCCCCCACCCTCCGCCCCAGCGGCCTCCCCCTCCTCCTCCGCACTACGGCCGCCCGTACAGCCGGCTGCTTCAGTTACTGCAGCGGGATCTGTCCTTCCTACGGCTCTGCCATTGTCGCAGCCAGGCACGGCAGCCGGGGTTCTACCGCAACCGGGAGGGGCAGGAGGTATCACGGCGGCGTCGGCTCCGGCGCCTTTGTGTCCCGCACCAGCATCCGCGCATTTCCCGGCGCAAACGGCGCAGACGCCGGTGGCGGATTTCTCGGCACACCAGCGTACGGCGCTTTTGCGGGAAATACTACAGCAATTAGTGGTGCTGACGGAGGCGGTGCGACAGGCGTCGAGGGCAGCACCGGCAGCCCCCCCGACGGCGGCGGCGGCCCCGGACGCGACGCCGAGCGCGGCGCCGGCAGCCCCCCCGACGGCGGCGCCTGCACGGACAGTGATGCCGCCGCAAGCCGCAGCCCCCCAAGCTGCATTGCCGTGCGTGGCTCCGCAACCGTCCACAGCCTCCGCCGCTACACCGCCCGCTGGCCCGGCGCCTGTGCCCTGCCAGCCTTCCTCATCCGTGAGGCCCGACGATGCAAGCAGTGTTACTGCGGACTCGCTTACTACACTGCGGGAAACTGTGGCGGTGGTCAGACATCGGTGTGATAAATGAGTGAGTCCCAAACAGAACTCCAATTAAAGTTTACAATTTATTATGCGAATAAAAGCAAGCAAACAGCGCTGGGTGCGCCGGGAGTCTCCGCTCCACCAAGACGCACACCCGCTGTGGCAGTTTTTCTTGTATTTATACAGACACACTCATAGCCCCCCCAAAAAGGTCAGTTTTTTCCCATGAGATCATTTCTATAGTCCCCGCCTCAGGATCCGCCTCAGGCTCCTCCTCGACACGCCTCCTGGTGGTCGTGGGCCTGGGTCTTCAGGATGAAGGCCGGAGGTCTTCCTCACGTGGGCAGGGGTCTTCAGGATGAAGGCCGTAGGTCTTCCTCACTGTGCACTTTTCACCTCTTCTTTAAAATTCCCGATTTGGCTGCGTTTGCAGAGCCAAACCGGTTCCAGCCTGGCCTGTCTTTGAGTGGACATCTGGTTATCTCTTACCTATTACTGCCTGAAGACAAATGTTAGTTCTTGTTAGTCCTTATCTTGCCCACATAGGCTAGTTTTTGTCTCCCTTCATCCCTACAGATGTGTGGGTCATGAGTTACGACTTTGCTGGCATTTGTCTTATCTCTCTCACCAATGTGATAAATGAGTGAGTCCCAAACAGAACTCCAATCAAAGTTTACAATTTATTAAGCGAATAAAAGCAAGCAAACAGCGCTGGGTGCGCCGGGAGTCTCCGCTCCACCAAGACGCACACCTGCCGTGGCAGTTTTTCTTGTATTTATACAAACATACTCATAGCCCGCCCAAAAAGGTCAGTTTTTTCCCATGAGATCATTTCTATAGTCCCCGCCTCAGGATCCGCCTCAGGCTCCTCCTCGACACGCCTCCTGGTGGTCGTGGGCCTGGGTCTTCAGGATGAAGGCCGGAGGTCTTCCTCACATGGGCAGGGGTCTTCAGGATGAAGGCCGTAGGTCTTCCTCACTGTGCACTTTTCACCTCTTTCCTAAAATTCCCGATTTGGCTGCGTTTGCAGAGCCAAACCGGTTCCAGCCTGGTCTGTCCTTGAGTGGACATCTGGTTGTCTCTTACCTATCACTATCTGAAGACAAATGTTAGTTCTTGTTAGTCCTTATCTTGCCCGCATGGGCTAGTTTTTGTCTCCCTTCCTCCCTACAGATGTGTGGGTCATGAGTTACAACTTTGCTGGCATCTGTCTTATCTCTCTCACCAACCTCCTCCCTGGGCAGCCAGCAGGGACTGGGACTTCACAACTTAATCAAGGCAAGCAATAATTCATACAGCAGTTAATGTAGCAGTTAGTATTGAACATTTAAACAATAACTTGTTAGTATTTAAAAGCAAGCAATAACTAATATATACCCTCTTATGTGATTTTGTCTATTTCTATATTCCCTCTGTCAGCCCCCCCTTTTTATTAAATCAAGTAAATTCTTTTACTTGCATAAGTTTCCTGATTGATATAACACTTTGTGCACTGAAAATACACACACCAAACCCATATGTACAGCAGTGTCAGTAGCAATATTAAAGCAGCTGCAGCTATTAACAGTATTGTCACAGGATATTTTAAATGACTGAAAAATCCTGGAGCTGAAGGTGACCACCTGCAGAGAGCTTCCCAGCATCTATGCTCTCCATCCTTTTCTACTTTTCACCATTTCCTTTTATTTCGTTTTGCATCACGATGAACTGCCACCAGAGCTCTTTGTTCTGCAGTGCCAGAGCATCCTGTGTATCACTCTGGTGGTCGACAGCATCACGAGGAATTTCGCAGGTTTGTGTTTTTGCATTTCACAGAGATCTTAAACTAAGATAATCACTTCTCTTGAATAGGCACACCCCGCTCCTTACCACCATATTGACACGAATCAAATGAACATATTTCACAATCCCCCATTTTCTTTTTTGATGGTATTGATTCGTGTTTTTGTTTCCAATTGTGTCAGCACTTGCTGAACGGGTATCAGTTCCTGATCTTCCCTTGTTTTCATTACTAGCAGGGAATGAGTTTTTCTTTTATGTGATTCCGAATTAACAGGTACTGCAGATATCTGCATTCCCTGTATAGCCGAATGTACTAGCCTAATGACACAAGGTATCAAACATGGAATTATTAACAATCCTCTGAATGTTCCTAGTATAACTATTCCAATTTTGGTTAGCCAATCACCATTCATGAAATTTAAAAAAAAAATCCTCCTAACTCTCTTAGATTGATTCCATTCCAAGTTTGAACTGGGACATGAGCTACCTTTTTTCATTTCCTTTATAAGTTCATCTATAACTTTTCCTTCGTCATCAATTGCCAAACAACAATTACTAAGATTAAATTTTCCGCATACACCTCCCTCTTGTGCCAACAAATAGTCCAAGGCTAGGCGATTCTGATACAAAGCCGTTCTCATTTTGGTTTGTTGTTTAGCAATTAATCCAAGTGCATCCCCAGTTTTGTTTACTATTATCTCCAGCACTGCTTGTAATCTTATTATCCTATTCAGCATATATATTGGAGTTCTGTAACCCCAAGACCCATCCTCTGCCCAGGTAGCCGGTCCATAATAGGAAATAATTCTTTCAGGTGGCCATTCATTATCTTTCCAATTCCCAATTTGTAATTCTCGTTTTTGGCGCTTTTCTCTTAACTCAGTAGCTTCTGCATATACCTGCACTCCCAACCGCTCTCCCTGACTCATGGGTAACAGAAAGAAACCGGGTCTTATAGTTCCCAATATGCAGGATCCTGTCCAATTTTTTGGCAAATATGCATAGGCTAGTTTGCCACAAATCCAATAATGTCCTTCAGGAGTTTTCCACACGTTTGGTATATTTGTCTCATCAGTCCAATTTCTAAATCTCCTATTCATCTTTAGTGGGTTTCCCCACTTGTCCCACTTATTTCTTGTTTCATTCCATAAGTATCCCCCTTCACATTCCAGGTTACCTACTTGCCTTCCACCATCTTTCAAATTTTGCCAACAACTCTTTCCAATTATACCTGTTTGGAGTATCCATTGTTGCTTTCTGTTACCTTCTGTAATAATGTTTTCAGTCTTCCATATTCGGGGATCACTTATGTTACTTTCCATAGCTTCCCATGGCCACCTATCACCTTGATTTGTTCCACCACAAACATAGCAATTAGTTACATTTAATGATTTAACAATATTCTCAGCAAGATTTACAAATAAAATTTTTTAGTTATTGTGGGAATTTCATATTTTACTCCTTTCTCCATTTCATGATAGAAGGAGTTGAATAATAATCTGTGCTGTATTGATTCCCTTGTCTTTTCTTTAATTATTATGTGTAAAAACAGTTCCCAGATCTTCCCCAGGTCCATAAATTAACAGTCCAATTTTTTACGTCCTGGTCTTTCCATTGTTTTGGATTTATAATAGTTAGGTTAACTGGATTACAAGAATGGTCTGTACAATTGGAGATAACCGTCCCTTTTTAATTTTTGCTTTTAATTGAGTCCCCTTACATTGTTGGGGCCATCCCCATGGGGAGCTGTACTCCAACAGGCACAAGTTTAACCTGCGCCCCCACAATAGTAATAGCTCCTGGCAAGATAATCCCAATTGTTGATATAACAATTAGAAGGTGGAGATGTCTTAGGTCTGGGACATATATATTTTTCACTTTGATTGCAATATTTTCTCCATCCCATGTTACCACAATTACTATACGGGTCATCATCAATAGCATCACAGGTGTCAAAAGTTATCAATACTGGAGTATTCAAATCAGTTATTACCTTACTTGTTCCAATTAGTCTGCCTTCTTTTGAATTTGTCGTTACTCCCATCCAATATTGATAAGGGAGTTCCTTTGGATCATAGCATACAGTTCTGTTTTCTTCTTTGCAGCTTCCTATTTTCTGAGTTTTGCATTCATAAACAGTATGATATACCAAGATTTGGGAGTTTACCCGTCCCCTTCTGGTAGTGACCACACATTGGCTGTAATTGTTTGCTGCAGCCTGAGTCAGGAAACTCACCCCATATAGGATTAGAAGAGGTCCGGTAAGGGCCATAGTGGTCGGCGGTCACAACCCGAAGGGGTTGCAGCCCTTGGCAGACCTTCTAAGCCACACCACTGATTCCCTATCCGGTCTTGCCCTCTTCCTTAATCTCGAAGGGGTGGTCTTTTTCTGAGCACCTGCAGGGGTTACAAGGTTAGCTCTTTTAATTGGTATATTATACTTAGTTTTGTTGTCCTACTCCCTATTTATATTAAGGGAGTGGTAGCTCCACAGTGAATGTTCCGAAAAATTTGAACTATTATGTAAATATCAAACACGCAGAACACTTAACACTTACAAACAAACAACAGCATTTAAACAATGATCAGGCACAAGTGCCAACTCCTCTCCAGAGGCTTATAGGAATATTACCTCCTGCTAAACTTTATTGGAGTTACCGCTATGAAATTCCCACAGTAACTTAGCTTATATTTCTCCAGTGGAGGTCTCTTTAAGTTCATCAGATGGTTAGCTTAGTTCCTCCCAGTTCAGATGTTATTTTCCACTTCTTTACTGGACTCTTTACTCACTACGCGTGTCCATCCTTTTCAGCAGTTCTTACAGCTGTTTCTGTGGTTAATAAAACAAGAAAAGGTCCCTCCTAGAGGGAAGATAAGGTTTCTTCTTTCCACGTTTTCATCAAAACATTATCTCCCGGTTTTATTTGGTGAATTGCAAACTTTAAAGGCGGTGTTTGAGCTATCGTTCCAATTTCTCTTAACTCTTTTAATCTTTTTCCAATAATGATTATATATTTTTGGATATTATGATCCTCAATTACATTATTTCCCAAGGGCATTCCTTGGGAATAAGGCATACCATATAACATTTCATATGGTGATAATCCAGTTTCACTGTGTGGTTTTGTTCTTATATTCAAAAGTGCCAAAGCTAAGCACTTTGTCCAAGGCATTTGAGTTTCACTCATTAATTTAGCCAATTGTTGTTTTATTGTTTTGTTCATCCTTCCCACTTTTCCCGAATTTTGTGGATGCCATGGAGTGTGGTACTCCCATTGAATACTTAACGATTGACATAACAGTTTTATTATTTTAAAAGTGAAGTGTGTGCCTTGATCAGAATCGATGTACTGGATTATCCCATATTGAGGTATCAAGTGTTTTAACAAAATTTTTACCGCCATTTGTGCTGCAGCTCGTGCTACAGGGTAAGCTTCTACCCATTGTGTTAAATGATCTACTATTACTAATAAATATTTTGCTCTTCCCACCTTAGGCAGGTCAGTGAATTCAATCTGTATTCTCTCGAAAGGTCTGTAAGCTGTTTTTCTTTTTCCCGAAGCCACTTGCCGAAACACTTTCTTATTTATCTTTTTGCAAGTTACGCAGTTTTGTGCGATTTGCTTTGTTATTTCGTAAATCCCACTACAGCCGAATTGTTTAGGGCAGCGATCGCTCAACGCCTTCGCTCCCCGATGTGTTTCACAGCTCCGGGCTCGGCGGCCCCCGGCGCCGGCCGGGTCGAGCCGAACGGGCCCGGACCCGCTCCGCCCGCGCACGGGGAGGCGCGGCCGCCACAAAGCCGCCCCCGTCCCGTCACGCCGCCGGCGGCAATAGGGGCCCCGGGGCGGGCCGAGCGCGGCCGGCGCGCCGAGAAGGAAAATCCCCGCCGAGGGGCCGCGGCCGCCGGCAGGCCGGCCCGGGGGGGGCCGTGCGCCGCGCCGGGCCCCGCCGCTACCTCCGCGAGCGCAGCCGCGGGGCAGCCGGGCTCCCGCTCAAAGGGAAAATAATTTCTGGATCTTTCATCCAGAGAACAGCCCCAAAGGCATCTTTCAAATTTATTATGCAATATCAAGTATGTTTGGGGGGGTATATGACTCGGTAAAGCATAAGAATTTGTTGCCACAGGGAATTTAATGATTGTTCGCTGATCTACAGCTCTCAGGTCTTGCACCATTCTATATGACCCATCCGGTTTCTTTACGGGGAGGATGGGTTTATTATGAGGTGACATACATAGTTCCAAAGTTCATTTTTCTAAAAGTCCGTCAACTACGGGTTTTAACCCTTTTCGACCCTCCATGGGTATAGGGTATTGCTTGATTCTAATCGGGCGATGTAGATTTATTATGTAAATGCTTACGGGGTCCATTTCTACTTTTCTAATTCCTTTTTCTTTATATTTTGGCCCCTGTATCTATTAAAATAGAACCTCTTCCTTATGGGGACCTACTGTTAATTTTATCAAGGGCTCTGTTGATGTTGAAGTCCCCAGAAAATACAGCCCCTGACACCCCTATTCTTCCCTAAACATTTTTTTATCTTGTTCTCGCTTACAGCAGTCTTTTTGAACATGTCCCTTCTTGTCACAGTAGTAACAAATGGGAACCGTGATTTTTTTTTTTTTTTCTAACGGGCTGCCCCCGGGGTATGTTTTCTAATTTTTACTTCCCCAGACAGGGCTTTATTCCTCTGACTTTCTCTCACTGCTGCTA